>NC_064618.1:524430071-525055071 GCF_023898315.1 Schistocerca nitens | reverse complement strand
AACCAGATGTCGGTTCATGGTTCGACGTCTTTCCGACGTATCCCACCGCCGACCCTCCGCCCTTCCTCCCCCCACTTTTCCCCCTTTCAACATCCTTCCGCTACTAGACCTTGGTGGTCGGAATCTACGTACATCTCCTATCATCTTTAAACTTCCAGCGATTTCAAGAAATAATTTGTAAGTTTCTGGCTTTCCAGTTCATATAATTTATATTTAATACTTTGTTTCATTACTAAAAGAAAAAACTGCTGAAGAGAGAAAACATTTAAGTAGTCCATGTTTCTCTTGACAGGATATCCACAAATATTTTATATGCTATTCGTGATTGACAACATGCGCATACAGTTGCACTAAATTTTATTTTCTAATAAAATGAGAGGAAAAACAGGTGTCAAGAGAACAATGCCATCATCAGGTGCATCTGAGAAATGACGGCGATACATATTACTAAACTTCAAGAAAATAAAATTTTTAATGTTACTACAAATTTTATTTGTTTTGTTAGACTCTGACAATACGTATAGTATTCAGATTTGATCGCTATTTTTCAGATGGGACTGTTGACCTGAAAGCTGATCCTGCTTTTCTTTTATTGTAAATAGAATTTTGTAGTGCTCTATGGGGATGTTATCAAACATGAATGATTAAAGTGTCATGTCTCAACGTCGCGGTGCACGCACAGTGTACCGCTAGGCCCGTGAACAGAGAGGTCCAAAAACTCATCAATGAGGACTATTAGGATTTGGGCCCTGGAGTAGCAGCTAAGGTGGATATACAACCCGTCATACCGCATAAGGCACCGGGACTAATGTAAGCAGTAAGTAAAATATGAAAATTATTTGCACACCATAGGGAAAGTCCTTTATAATCAGGCACGTGTGATTATAGGCAATGCCATTAAATTTTTGTCCGAAGAGAGAGAAACGCCGGCCGCGGTGGTCTAGCGGTTCTAGGCGCGCAGTCCGGAACCGCGCGACTGCTACGGTCGCAGGTTCGAATCCTGCCTCGGGCATGGATGTGTGTGCTGTCCTTAGGTTAGTTAGGTTTAAGTAGTTCTAAGTTCTAGGGGACTGATGACCACAGATGTTAAGTCCCATAGTGCTCAGAGCCATTTTTGAGAGCGAAACGAAGAAGCAAAAATAACATTAAACGCTATGTTAGTGATTGTTTCAGGAACAGCCAGCTGTTCCCGTCGTTCAATAAAGACAAGAAAAAACAAGGGGGGAAAACATAACAAAAGTGCTTCCTAAGGCTTCTCTACTAAGGAAGAAAATTTTGTTTTTCCTTTATATTGCAGAACAGGTTCAAAAATGGTTCAAATGGCTCTGAGCACTATGGGACTTAACATCTGTGGTCATCAGTCCCCTAGAACTGAGAACTACTTAAACCTAACTAACCTAAGGACATCACACACATCCATGCCCGAGTCAGGATTCGAACCTGCGACCGTAGCAGTCGCGCGGTTCCGGACTGAGCGCCTTAACCGCGAGACCACCGCGGCCGGCCTGCAGCACAGGTAATCAGGGCGTTTATGTGTCATTTCCAGGTGACACATGTTCTTCATTTTACAGTATCTGCAGAGTACATCATCAGTATCTTGGACAGTGACATTGTCCGTTAGTTAACTTCTTTCATCCCGTTCTTTGTTTATGGAATTTCCTTTTGGCAGCGTGTGGTCGATCTTGTTTTGCCGTTGTTGATCTTTTATTTATGTGACTATTTATTTCTCGGAATCATAGTAAGGAACTCTTCATTTTGGATGCCTATATTTGTGGAATTATTGGTGTTACAGATATGACGTGTTAATAGGATCGTTTACACACTCGCTAACTACAGCTTACAAGTCATGCGAGATGTGCGTTTGTGAGGCTCAGCTGTCGAACTACATCTCCTCTGCCACCCGAAATCTTTCAGAATAAAGCCCCCATCACCACTGTCCCTTCCCCTGTTGTAAGTCTTAATACTAATGGGCCAAGCTGTTTGTGAGCACTCTACATCAATTGAAATCAAATTCACAAATCTCTCACCATTCTAATATTTGCCCTGATTCAAAAGACTGGCAGCATTTATATGGACACATATCTTCCCACTTCAGCTCATCGATGTGTTCATATGGGCAGATCTTTGTTCTGCCAGTATAGATCTCTTCGAAGCAGGAATGTCATTGATCTTGGGCCAAGAGATGAGTGCATCCGGGTTTTCTTTGTTTGTGAGAGTGATCATGTAATGCACAGACAGGAAGGCAGGTACCACGCACCATCGTGTTCATTCCCTAGAATCACGGAGGGGAAGAAATAACAGCGTGCACTCCATTGTTCATACAGATGGAGAACTGTTACGGGCTACACGCCTATACATCAATTACGTCCATAGCACAAAGATTGCACATTGCCCAACACTTTTGTTTGACTGTAAGGAGGACAAGTCATTTTGATTTTTGCAAGTTATCGACGTGCTCATCAGAGAGAGAAGGTCATGTTACCGTTAAACAATCTTTGGTCTTGTTGTGACACAGTCTTTGCCTAGGTGCTGTCCGATACATTCTTAGTTGAAGTGTGATAGGTATTTAGTAATGTTGTGTTGACTTGTGACTGTATCTGTTAGATGAAGAGAGATTTATTGGAAAAGACAGCAAGGATAAATATGATGTACATACTGAAAGGGGAAAAGATAAATTCTAAACTATGCTATTTTTTGAAGAGAAGAAATTTCAGGTAAGACTGCAGTACTGCGCAGGTAGTCGGAATGATTATTGTCAGCTGGTTAACTTTGTTTACTTGCTCAGAACTGAGACGAAGACCACCGCCCCTTCCCTGAGTGATGCATTAGCATGTCACATGATTAAGATGTTTGATTATTATAGAAATTCTCTGTTAACGATGTGCCCTTTTTAAATCATTGTTTTCTTTGTTAAGTATAGTACTGTTCAGACCAATGTTGTGTGTGAAGATCACGCAAAGTTTTACTCTGTCTTTTTGAATACGTACTTCATTCTAAAATTCTTGTCATGGTATATCATTTCATCCCACTGTTTAAAGAATGTTTATCATTACGCATTACCACACGGCACCATGTGGTATGTAACAGTATGAATATTATTTGGAAATTTTATTTAAAAATAGAAATCTAGCATAGCCGCTAAAAGCTTGCTGTTTCTGTTGTGCTTTCCAGAAATCTGCAACAATGTCGTCAAGACGCGAGGCAATTTGAAATTTTGATTAGGGGTGTGTAATTGTTTTACATCGCTTGCCCATGTAATATAAAGACAAGTTGTGTTCAGACCAGTTACAGAACAATTCAAGTTAGGTTTTCTTTAGTCAAAGGTCAGCATACGAGTTTAACTAGGATAACAGTTTGGGGGTATTTGTTTTCAGTAATATGTAGACTTTTAATAGAATGGGAGTTAAATTTGGGCTAAATTTCTTACGGAAAAACATAGCGGGGAACTTACATGAGAATACCTTTTGGATAATATCACTTTGATAGCATTTATTCGTCATGTAATGTATACGTACCTACTTACTGGTTTAATTCTGATGCTAAATTTTCCAATTAAACCTAATGAATGGAGAGCGTTCAGTACTCATTTACAGTTTATTTTTCCCATTTTTCATTGTGAATCATTGACTCATCATTACAGCTCCAAGTATGTAGTAATTTGGTAGAGCAATAATTAGAAATGGAATCCCTGCACAGTGCTGCCCATTTCCCCAACCGCTGTCGTTACGTGAATGGACGGCACGGAGTGTGAGCATCAAGGACAGCGCTGGACGACGCGGTTTCTATAGAAGGAAGATATAAACACTGCGGATATTCACAGGTGATGGGTGGCAGTATGTGGAAAGCGTACATTTTCTCGAAAAGATGCTCTTGCAAAACGACAAAGCTTGTTCCCTTCTAAGCCAAAAAATCACAGTTTTCATCGCTGAAATGTGGTTCCAGGTGTTTCCACACACATCATATTCTCCTGACTTGGTCCCTTAACTTATGTAGGCCCTCCTGGAGCCAAATTTTGAGTCTGTCGCACCCATCGCGAGACAGCTGCTATCAGTTTCTGGAAGTCTGCGAAACGATGTTCGCGCATAGTTCTCTGCGTAGCCCCGAATAGGTGGTAATCAGATGGGGTCAAGTCAGGGGAGTACGGTGGCTATGCGCAATTTCAGCGATGGTAGCCGTGGTTTTCTGACCCGTACGGGGACGAGCGTCGACATGTTGGAAGAGAACTTTTTCGTGGCGGTGCACACTTTCCACACACCGCCACCAACAGCCTTTGGATATTTGCAGCGTTTACACCCTCTTCCCACGGAAATCACGTCGTCCAACGCTGTCCCTGATGATCACACACCGCGCTATCCGCTCACTTAATGACAGCAGTTTGGGAAATTGGCTGTACTGTACAAGGATTATACTTCTACAGACATCAAAAAAAGTTTTGCATCACCTCGGTTCCTAGAGTTTGGAACCTGTACTGAAAATTGGAATAGAGATCAACGTGAACATCATTTCCGCCCTTTTTATTTCTGATGAAAACCACACATTGCATGTTGTACCAGCATATAGCGAGAACTTCATAGGTGGTGCTCCAGATTGCTGCACACACCGGTACCTCTAATACCCAGTTGCACGTCCTCTTGCATTGATGCATGCCTGTGTTCTTCGTGGCATATTATCAACAAGTCCATCAAGATTGTCCCACCCCTCAACGGCGATTCGGCGTAGATCCCTCAAAGAGGTTGGTGGGTCACGTCGTCCATAAACCACCCTTTTACATCTCTCGCAGGTATGTTCGATATGGTTCATGTCTGGAGAACATGCTGGCTACTTTAGTCGAATGATGTTGATATCCTGAAGGAAGTCATTCACAAGATGTGCACGGTGGAAGAGTGAATTGTTCTCCATGAAGACGAATGCCTCGCCAATATGATGCCGATATGGTTGCACTATCGGTCAGAGGATGGCATTCACGTATCGTATAGCCGAAAGGGCGCCTTCCATGACCACCAGCGGCGTACGTCGGCCCCACATAATGCCACCCCAAAACAGCAGGGAGCCTCCACCTTGCTGCACTCGCTGGACTGTGTGTCTAAGGCGTTCAGCCTGACCGGGTTGCCTCCAAACAATTCTCCGACGATTGACTGATTGAAAGCATATGCGACACTCATCGGTGAAGAGAACGTGATGCCAATCCTGAGCGGTCCATTAGGCATGCTGCTGGGCACATCTGTACCACGCAGCAAGATCTCGTGGTTGCAAAGATGGACCTCGCCATGGACTTCGGGAGTGAAATTGCGCATCATGCAGCCTATTGCGCACAGTTTGAGTCGTAACACGACGTCCTGTGGCTGCACGAAAAGCTTTATTCAACATGGTGGCGTTGCTGTCGGGGTTCCTCCGAGCCTTAATAGCGGTCATCCATTGCAGTAGTAGCCCTTGGGCGGCCTGAGCGAGGCATGTCGTCGATAATTCCTGTCTCTCTGTATCTCCTCCATGTCCGAGCAACATCGCTTTGGATCATTCTGAGACGCCTGGACACCTCCCTTGTTGAGAACTCTTCTGGCACAAAGGAACAATACGGACGCGATCGAACCGCGCTTTTGACCTTCTAGGCATGGTTGAACTACAGACAATACGAGCCGTGTACCTCTGGAACTGATTGCAACTGATCGACTGCCAGACCCCTTCTGTCTAATACGCGATACTCATGCATGGTTGTTTACATCTTTGGACGGGTTTAGTGACATCTCTGAACAGTCACATGTACTGTGTGTGTGATACAATATCCACAGTCAACGTCTGTCTTCAGGAGTTCTGGGAACAGGGGTGATGTAAAACTTTTTTTATGTGTGTAGGTATGGTTCTGCTAGCTATGGTTAGACCATAGGACTACGTACTTCTAATTGTAATAACGGACCGACAGGTGCGCTATGAATAACCGGACAAAAGTTAAGTGTAAATATATATTGAACTTCCCACTCGATTGCCTTCTTTCAAATTGTCATCTCGTTCGCTTATTTATTCAGGAATCTTCGATATCAAATCCAATAGAGACAAACATTTTTCGCAGAGCTTCGCTTTTGTACCCTGAAGTACAGTTCTGGGCCACAAAAGGTGCGAAGTCTTAGCAAAGTTGGTATTTACATATATTGTTCACAATATCGCAACTTCGTTTTTAATAATGCAGTTTCCCGTATGGCCAATGGAATATTCACTGTGTGGACTTCGCGTTCTATTCTTTGGGGTAGAGCCTTCGATTGCAGCCAAAGAGCTCAACAAAACTATTAGATATCTGCTACAATAGTGTTTTGTTTTATCTTCTACTACTAGTCGGTTCCACAGATTACCCAAAGTCATAAGCACAACACATAAAAGTGTTAACTCACAAAATCCACATGATGATGGAGGTTTAAATCTCTTAATATCGTAGGGAAATAAAATAAACTGTGACTGGTACCAGTAACCATGTTGAATCAATAGCATGTAAAATTGTGCAAGATGTTCAAAATTCTCAGGAAAATAGGTGTATGATGTAGGGAATGAGGGGTAATATATCATATGCACAAGAAACAAGAAGGAAAAATAAGAAGACTCTGAACGATGTACTTGAATTAGAAAGAGTGTAAGACATGAATGCTGTTTTTTGCCCTTACTAGTCAGTCTGTTCATTGAAGAAGTAATGATGGGAATAAAAGATAGTTAAAGGACTGGGATTAAAATTCATGTTGAAAGGATATAAGTATTAAGGTTCACTGAGGACATTGGTATCCTCAGTAAAAGCGAGAAAGAATTACAGGACCTGTTCAGTGGAATGGACAGTCTAGTAAGTAACTACATACTGTGGATTGAGAGTAAATAGAAGAAGAACGATAGTGATGAATTTGGTCATAAACTTAACGTCAAAGTGAGGAACAATGAAGTAGACAATGGTAAGAAATTCGACTACCTCGGAAGCAAAATACCACATGGCGAACGATTCATGGAGGACACGAAAAGAGACCACTGACAAAGAATGCATTCCTGGCTAAGAATAGTACACTAGTGGTAAAAACACTGGCGTTAATGTGAGAAAGAGGTTTCTAATATGGTAGGTTCAGAGTACAGCTTGTATGAAAGCGGATGATGGACCGTGGGAAAACCGGAATAAAAGAAAATCAAGGCGTTTGAGATATAGTCTGCACAAGGATGCTCAATATTACGTGGATAGGTAAGACACAAACTGAGAAGGTTCTTAACCGAATCGGGAAGCAGAGGAACATACGGAAAACATTCATAATAAGAAGGGTTTGTATGATAAAACATGCGTGAAGACATCAAGGAAAAAGTGCCATTGTACCTGAGGGAGATATAGAGAATAAACTTTTTCTTCGAAGACAGAGGTCGCAATTTATCCAATGAATAGTTGCGGATGTTGGTTCAAGTATTATTCTGAAGTGAAAAGATTGACGCAGGAGATGAATTCTTGTTGATGTTGCAAGAAGTTCATTATTCACAATCGACCTTGTTTCTAAGTCTTATGGGACTCCATTTTACGAGCGATTTCCTTGTGTACCACTCTCTCAACAGACAGTTTAGGTACCATTAACACTCCTCCCCTCCATTCACCATGTTCCTCTCCCTCTTTATAGGAGATGCTTTCAATGAATAATGAAACACGTTTCTTCTGAAAACAGGTTGATTTTTTCGGAATACGAGTACACTATATTATTCCCCACTTCTTTGTCTACAAAACCTTATTTCTCAACATAATATTCATTCCATGCGATGGCTTTTGACCACCTTACCAGGAGGGCCATTATGCCCACCATGGTACCACTTTACTGGTCGACGCCGGAGCCAACGTTTTGCTTCATCAATAACCTCCCCACCATCCACGTACTGCTACCAGGAGGGCCAGTATGCCCACATGGTACCACTCTACTGGTCGACGTCGGAGCCAATGTCATGCTTCATCAATAACCTCCCCACCATCCACGTACTGCTACCAGGAGTGACAGTATGCCCACCATGGTACAACTCTACTGGTCGACGTCGGAGCCAACGTCCTGCTTCATCAATAACCCCCCCCCCCCCCCCATCCACGTACTGCTAACAGGAGGGCCAGTATGCCCACATGGTACCACTCTACTGGTCGACGTCGGAGCCAATGTCTTGCTTCATCAATAACCTCCCTACCATCCACGTACTGCTGCCAGGAGGGCCAGTATGCCCACATGGTGCCACTATACTGGTCGACGTCGGAGCCAATGTCTTGCTTCATCAATAACTTCCCCACAATCCACGTACTGCTGCCAGAAGGGCCGGTATGCGCACATGGTACCACTCTACTGGTCGAAGTCGGAGTAAATGTCTTGCTTCATCAATAACCTCCCCACCATCCACGTACTGCTATCAGGAGGGTCAGTATGCCCACCATGGTACCACTCTACTGGTCGATGTCGGAGCCAATGTCTTGCTTCATCAATAACCTCCCCACCATCCACGTACTGCTACCAGGAGGGCCAGTATGCCCACATGGTACCACTCTACTGGTCGACGTCGGAGCCAATGTCTTGCTTCATCAATAACCTCCCCACCATCCACGTACTGCTACCAGGAGCGCCAATAAGCCCACCATGGTACAACTCTACTGGTCGACGTCGGAGCCAATGTCTTGCTTCATTAGTAACTTCCCTACCATCCACGTACTGCTACTAAGAGGGCCAGTATGCCCACATGGTACCACTCTACTGGTCGACGTCGGAGCCAATGTCTTGCTTCATCAATAACTTAACCACTATCCATGTACTACTACCAGGAGGGCCAGTATGCTCCCATGGTACCACTCTACTGGTCGACGTCGGAGCCAATAACCTCCCGACCATCCACGTACTGCTGCCAGGAAGGCCAGTATGTCCACACGGTACCACTCTACTGGTCGACGTCGGAGCCAATGTGTTGCTTCATCGATAACCTCCCAACCATCCACGTACTGCTACCAGGAGGGCCAATAAGCCCACATGGTACTACTCTACTGGTCGACGTCGGAGCCAATGTCTTGCTTCATCAATAACCTCCCCACCATCCACGTACTGCTACCAGGAGAGCCAGTATGCCCACATGTTACCACTCTACTGGTCGACGTCGGAGCCAATGTTTTGCTTCATCAATAACCTCCCCACCATCCACATACTGCTACCAGGAGGGCCAGTATGCCCACATGGTACCACTCAACTGGTCGACGTCGGAGCCAATGTGTTGCTTCATCAATAACCTCCCCACCATCCACGTACTGATACCAGGAGGGCCCGTATGCCCACCATGGTACCACTCTACTGGTCGACGTCGGAGCCAACGTCTTGCTTCATCAATAACCTCCCCACCATTCCTGTACTGCTGCCAGGAGGGCCAGTATCCCCACATGGTACCACTCTACTGGTCGACGTCAGAGCCAATGTCTTGCTTCATCAATAACCTCCCCAGCATCTACGTACGGCTACCAGGAGGGCCAGTAAGCCCATATGGTACCACTCTACTGGTCGACATCGGAGCCAATGTCTTGCTTCATCAATAACTTCCCCACCATCCACATAATGCTACCAGGAGGGCAGGTATGCCACATGGTACCACTCTACTGGTCGACGTCGGAGCCAATGTCTTGCTTCATCAATAACCTCCCCACCATCCACGTACTGCTGCCAGGAGGGCCAGTATGCCCACATGGTACCACTCTACTGGTCGACGTCGGGGCCAATGTCTTGCTTCATCAATAACTTCCCCACCATCCACGTACTGCAGACAGGAGGGCCAGTATGCACACATGGTAGCACTCAACTGGTCGACGTCGGAGCCAATGTGTTTTTTCATCAATAACCTCCCCACCATTCACATACTGCTACCAGGAGGGCCAGTATGCCCACATGGTAACACTCTACTGGTCGACGTCGGAGCCAATGTCTTGCTTCATCAATAACTTCCCCAACATCCACGTACTGCTGCCAGGAGGGCCAGTAAGCCCACATGGTGCCACCCTACTGGTCGACGTCGGAGCCAACGTCTTGCTTCATCAATAACCTCCCCACCATTCATGTACTGCTGCCAGGAGGGGCAGTATCCCCACATGGTACCACTCTACTGGTCGACGTCAGAGCCAATGTCTTGCTTCATCAATAACCTCCCCAGCATCTACGTACTGCTACCAGGAGGGACAGTATGCCCATATGGTACCACTCTACTGGTCGACGTCGGAGCCAATGTTTTGCTTCATCAATAACTTCCCCACCATCCACGTACTGCTGACAGGAGGGTCAGTATGCCCACATGGTACCACTCTACTGGTCGACGTCGGAGCCATTGTCTTGCTTCATCAATAACATCCCCACCATCCACGTACTGCTGCCAGGAGGGCCAGTATGCCCACATGGTACCACTCTACTGGTCGACGTCGGAGCCAATGTCTTGCTTCATCAATAACTTCCCCACCATCCACGTACTGCAGCCAGGAGGGCCAGTATGCCCACATGGTACCACTCTACCGGTCGATGTTGGAGCCAATCTCTTGCTTCATCAATAACTTCCCCACCATCCACATAATGCTACCAGGAGGGCAGGTATGCCACATGGTACCACTCTACTGGTCGACGTCGGAGCCAATGTCTTGCTTCATCAATAACATCCCCACCATCCACGTACTGCTGCCAGGAGGGCCAGTATGCCCACATGGTACCACTCTACTGGTCGACGTCGGAGCCAATGTCTTGCTTCATCAATAACCTCCCCACCATCCACGTACTGCAGCCAGGAGGGCCAGTATGCCCACATGGTACCACTCTACCGGTCGATGTTGGAGCCAATCTCTTGCTTCATCAATAACTTCCCCACCATCCACGTACTGCTACCAGGAGGGCCAGTATGCCCACATGGGACCACTCTACAGGTCGACGTCGGAGCCAATGTCTTGCTTCATCAATAACCTCCCCACCATTCACGTACTGCTGGCAGGAGGGCCAGTATGCCCACATGGTACCACTCTACTGGTCGACGTCGGAGCCAATGTCTTGCTTCATCAATAACCTCCCCACCATCCATGTACTGCTACCAGGAGGGCCAGTATGCCCACATGGTACCACTATACTGGTCGACATCGGAGCCAACGTTTTGCTTCATCATTAACCCCCCACCATCCACGTACTGCTGCCAGGAGGGCCAGTATCCCCACATGGTACCACTCTACTGGTCGACGTCGGAGCCAACATCTTGCTTCATCAATAACCTCCCCACCATCCACGTACTGCTGCCAGGAGGGCCAGTATGCCCACATGGTACCACTCTACTGGTCGACGTGGGAGCCAATGTCTTGCTTCAACAATAACTTCCCCACCATCCACGTACTGCTGCCAGGAGGGCCAGTATGCCCACATGGTAGCACTCTACTGGTCGACGTCGGAGCCAATGTCTTGCTTCATCAATAACTTCCCCACCATCCACATACTGCTGCCAGGAGGGCCAGTATGCCCACATGGTACCACTCTACTGGTTGACGTCGGAGCCAATGTCTTGCTTCATCAATAACCTCCCCACCATCCACGTACTTCTACCAGGAAGGCCAGTATGCCCACCATGGTACCACTCTACTGGTCGACGTCGGAGCCAATGTCTTGCTTTAACAATAACTTCCCCACCATCCCCGTACTGCTGCCGGGAGGGCCAGTATGCCCACATGGTAGCACTCTACTGGTCGACGTCGGAGCCAATGTCTTGCTTCATCAATAACTTCCCCACCATCCACATAATGCTACCAGGAGGGCAGGTATGCCACATGGTACCACTCTACTGGTCGACGTTGGAGCCAATGTCTTGCTTCATCAATAACCTCCCCACGATCCACGTACTGCTGCCAGGAGGGCCAGTATGCCCACATGGTACCACTCTACTGGTCGACGTCGGAGCCAATGTCTTGCTTCATCAATAACTTCCCCACCATCCACGTACTGCAGACAGGAGGGCCAGTATGCCCACATGGTAGCACTCAACTGGTCGACGTCGGAGCCAATGTGTATTTTCATCAATAACCTCCCCACCATTCACATACTGCTACCTGGAGGGCCAGTATGCCCACATGGTAACACTCTACTGGTCGACGTCGGAGCCAATGTCTTGCTTCATCAATAACTTCCCCAACATCCACGTACTGCTGCCAGGAGGGCCAGTATGCCCACATGGTGCCACTCTACTGGTCGACGTCGGAGCCAACGTCTTGCTTCATCAATAACCTCCCCACCATTTATGTACTACTGCCAGGAGGGCCAGTATCCCCACATGGTACCACTCTACTGGTCGACGTCAGAGCCAATGTCTTGCTTCATCAATAACCTCCCCAGCATCTACGTACTGCTACCAGGAGGGCCAGTATGCCCATATGGTACCACTCTACTGGTCGACGTCGGAGCCAATGTCTTGCTTCATCAATAACTTCCCCACCATCCACGTACTGCTGACAGGAGGGCCAGTATGCCCACATGGTACCACGCTACCGGTCGATGTTGGAGCCAATCTCTTGCTTCATCAATAACTTCCCCAACATCCACATAATGCTACCAGGAGGGCAGGTATGCCACATGGTACCACTCTACTGGTCGACGTCGGAGCCAATGTCTTGCTTCATCAATAACATCCCCACCATCCACGTACTGCTGCCAGGAGGGCCAGTATGCCCACATGGTACCACTCTACTGGTCGACGTCGGAGCCAATGTCTTGCTTCATCAATAACTTCCCCACCATCCACGTACTGCAGACAGGAGGGCCAGTATGCCCACATGGTAGCACTCAACTGGTCGACGTCGGAGCCAATGTGTATTTTCATCAATAACCTCCCCACCATTCACATACTGCTACCAGGAGGGCCAGTATGCCCACATGGTAACACTCTACTGGTCGACGTCGGAGCCAATGTCTTGCTTCATCAATAACTTCCCCAACATCCACGTACTGCTGCCAGGAGGGCCAGTATGCCCACATGGTGCCTCTCTACTGGTCGACGTCGGAGCCAACGTCTTGCTTCATCAATAACCTCCCCACCATTCATGTACTGCTGCCAGGAGGGCCAGTATCCCCACATGGTACCACTCTACTGGTCGACGTCAGAGCCAATGTCTTGCTTCATCAATAACCTCCCCAGCATCTACGTACTGCTACCAGGAGGGCCAGTATGCCCATATGGTACCACTCTACTGGTCGACGTCGGAGCCAATGTCTTGCTTCATTAATAACTTCCCCACCATCCACGTACTGCTGACAGGAGGGCCAGTATGCCCACATGGTACCACTCTACCGGACGATGTTGGAGCCAATCTCTTGCTTCATCAATAACTTCCCCAACATCCACATAATGCTAC
The DNA here is from genome assembly GCF_023898315.1 of Schistocerca nitens. Classification (NCBI taxonomy): domain Eukaryota; kingdom Metazoa; phylum Arthropoda; class Insecta; order Orthoptera; family Acrididae; genus Schistocerca; species Schistocerca nitens. The sequence goes on along the minus strand of NC_064618.1, from coordinate 525,041,702 downwards.
CAGGAGGGCAGGTATGCCACATGGTACCACTCTACTGGTCGACGTCGGAGCCAATGTCTTGCTTCATCAATAACATCCCCACCATCCACGTACTGCTGCCAGGAGGGCCAGTATGCCCACATGGTACCACTCTACTGGTCGACGTCGGAGCCAATGTCTTGCTTCATCAATAACTTCCCCACCATCCACGTACTGCAGCCAGGAGGGCCAGTATGCCCACATGGTACCACTCTACCGGTCGATGTTGGAGCCAATCTCTTGCTTCATCAATAACTTCCCCACCATCCACATAATGCTACCAGGAGGGCAGGTATGCCACATGGTACCACTCTACTGGTCGACGTCGGAGCCAATGTCTTGCTTCATCAATAACATCCCCACCATCCACGTACTGCTGCCAGGAGGGCCAGTATGCCCACATGGTACCACTCTACTGGTCGACGTCGGAGCCAATGTCTTGCTTCATCAATAACCTCCCCACCATCGACGTACTGCAGCCAGGAGGGCCAGTATGCCCACATGGTACCACTCTACCGGTCGATGTTGGAGCCAATCTCTTGCTTCATCAATAACTTCCCCACCATCCACATAATGTTACCAGGAGGGCAGGTATGCCACATGGTACCACTCTACTGGTCGACGTCGGAGCCAATGTCTTGCTTCATCAATAACATCCCCACCATCCACGTACTGCTGCCAGGAGGGCCAGTATGCCCACATGGTACCACTCTACTGGTCGACGTCGGAGCCAATGTCTTGCTTCATCAATAACCTTCCCACCATCCACGTACTGCAGCCAGGAGGGCCAGTATGCCCACATGGTAGCACTCTACTGGTCGACGTCGGAACCAATGTGTTATTTCATCAATAACCTCCCCACCATTCACATACTGCTACCAGGAGGGCCAGTATGCCCACATGGGACCACTCTACTGGTCGACGTCGGAGCCAATGTCTTGCTTCATCAATAACCTCCCCACCATTCACGTACTGCTGGCAGGAGGGCCAGTATGCCCACATGGTACCACTCTACTGGTCGACGTCGGAGCATATGTCTTGCTTCATCAATAACCTCCCCACCATCCATGTACTGCTTCCAGGAGGGCCAGTATGCCCACATGGTACCACTATACTGGTCGACATCGGAGCCAACGTTTTGCTTCATCATTAACCCCCCACCATCCACGTACTGCTGCCAGGAGGGCCAGTATCCCCACATGGTACCACTCTACTGGTCGACGTCGGAGCCAACGTCTTGCTTCATCAATAACCTCCCCACCATCCACGTACTGCTGCCAGGAGGGCCAGTATGCCCACATGGTACCACTCTACTGGTCGACGTCGGAGCCAATGTCTTGCTTCAACAATAACTTCCCCACCATCCACGTACTGCTGCCAGGAGGGCCAGTATGCCCACATGGTAGCACTCTACTGGTCGACGTCGGAGCCAATGTCTTGCTTCATCAATAACTTCCCCACCATCCACATACTGCTGCCAGGAGGGCCAGTATGCCCACATGGTACCACTCTACTGGTTGACGTCGGAGCCAATGTCTTGCTTCATCAATAACCTCCCCACCATCCACGTACTTCTACCAGGAAGGCCAGTATGCCCACCTTGGTACCACTCTACTGGTCGACGTCGGAGCCAATGTCTTGCTTCAACAATAACTTCCCCACCATCCACGTACTGCTGCCAGGAGGGCCAGTATGCCCACATGGGACCACTCTACTGGTCGACGTCGGAGCCAATGTCTTGCTTCATCAATAACCTCCCCACCATCCACGTACTTCTACCAGGAAGGCCAGTATGCCCACCATGGTACCACTCTACTGGTCGACGTCGGAGCCAATGTCTTGCTTTAACAATAACTTCCCCACCATCCACGTACTGCTGCCGGGAGGGCCAGTATGCCCACATGGTAGCACTCTACTGGTCGACGTCGGAGCCAATGTCTTGCTTCATCAATAACTTCCCCACCATCCACATAATGCTACCAGGAGGGCAGGTATGCCACATGGTACCACTCTACTGGTCGACGTTGGAGCCAATGTCTTGCTTCATCAATAACCTCCCCACGATCCACGTACTGCTGCCAGGAGGGCCAGTATGCCCACATGGTACCACTCTACTGGTCGACGTCGGAGCCAATGTCTTGCTTCATCAATAACTTCCCCACCATCCACGTACTGCAGACAGGAGGGCCAGTATGCCCACATGGTAGCACTCAACTGGTCGACGTCGGAGCCAATGTGTATTTTCATCAATAACCTCCCCACCATTCACATACTGCTACCTGGAGGGCCGGTATGCCCACATGGTAACACTCTACTGGTCGACGTCGGAGCCAATGTCTTGCTTCATCAATAACTTCCCCAACATCCACGTACTGCTGCCAGGAGGGCCAGTATGCCCACATGGTGCCACTCTACTGGTCGACGTCGGAGCCAACGTCTTGCTTCATCAATAACCTCCCCACCATTTATGTACTGCTGCCAGGAGGGCCAGTATCCCCACATGGTACCACTCTACTGGTCGACGTCAGAGCCAATGTCTTGCTTCATCAATAACCTCCCCAGCATCTACGTACTGCTACCAGGAGGGCCAGTATGCCCATATGGTACCACTCTACTGGTCGACGTCGGAGCCAATGTCTTGCTTCATCAATAACTTCCCCACCATCCACGTACTGCTGACAGGAGGGCCAGTATGCCCACATGGTACCACGCTACCGGTCGATGTTGGAGCCAATCTCTTGCTTCATCAATAACTTCCCCAACATCCACATAATGCTACCAGGAGGGCAGGTATGCCACATGGTACCACTCTACTGGTCGACGTCGGAGCCAATGTCTTGCTTCATCAATAACATCCCCACCATCCACGTACTGCTGCCAGGAGGGCCAGTATGCCCACATGGTACCACTCTACTGGTCGACGTCGGAGCCAATGTCTTGCTTCATCAATAACTTCCCCACCATCCACGTACTGCAGACAGGAGGGCCAGTATGCCCACATGGTAGCACTCAACTGGTCGACGTCGGAGCCAATGTGTATTTTCATCAATAACCTCCCCAGCATTCACATACTGCTACCAGGAGGGCCAGTATGCCCACATGGTAACACTCTACTGGTCGACGTCGGAGCCAATGTCTTGCTTCATCAATAACTTCCCCAACATCCACGTACTGCTGCCAGGAGGGCCAGTATGCCCACATGGTGCCTCTCTACTGGTCGACGTCGGAGCCAACGTCTTGCTTCATCAATAACCTCCCCACCATTCATGTACTGCTGCCAGGAGGGCCAGTATCCCCACATGGTACCACTCTACTGGTCGACGTCAGAGCCAATGTCTTGCTTCATCAATAACCTCCCCAGCATCTACGTACTGCTACCAGGAGGGCCAGTATGCCCATATGGTACCACTCTACTGGTCGATGTCGGAGCCAATGTCTTGCTTCATTAATAACTTCCCCACCATCCACGTACTGCTGACAGGAGGGCCAGTATGCCCACATGGTACCACTCTACCGGACGATGTTGGAGCCAATCTCTTGCTTCATCAATAACTTCCCCAACATCCACATAATGCTACCAGGAGGGCAGGTATGCCACATGGTACCACTCTACTGGTCGACGTCGGAGCCAATGTCTTGCTTCATCAATAACATCCCCACCATCCACGTACTGCTGCCAGGAGGGCCAGTATGCCCACATGGTACCACTCTACTGGTCGACGTCGGAGCCAATGTCTTGCTTCATCAATAACTTCCCCACCATCCACGTACTGCAGCCAGGAGGGCCAGTATGCCCACATGGTACCACTCTACCGGTCGATGTTGGAGCCAATCTCTTGCTTCATCAATAACTTCCCCACCATCCACATAATGCTACCAGGAGGGCAGGAATGCCACATGGTACCACTCTACTGGTCGACGTCGGAGCCAATGTCTTGCTTCATCAATAACATCCCCACCATCCACGTACTGCTGCCAGGAGGGCCAGTATGCCCACATGGTACCACTCTACTGGTCGACGTCGGAGCCAATGTCTTGCTTCATCAATAACCTCCCCACCATCGACGTACTGCAGCCAGGAGGGCCAGTATGCCCACATGGTGCCACTCTACCGGTCGATGTTGGAGCCAATCTCTTGCTTCATCAATAACTTCCCCACCATCCACATAATGTTACCAGGAGGGCAGGTATGCCACATGGTACCACTCTACTGGTCGACGTCGGAGCCAATGTCTTGCTTCATCAATAACATCCCCACCATCCACGTACTGCTGCCAGGAGGGCCAGTATGCCCACATGGTACCACTCTACTGGTCGACGTCGGAGCCAATGTCTTGCTTCATCAATAACCTTCCCACCATCCACGTACTGCAGCCAGGAGGGCCAGTATGCCCACATGGTAGCACTCTACTGGTCGACGTCGGAACCAATGTGTTATTTCATCAATAACCTCCCCACCATTCACATACTGCTACCAGGAGGGCCAGTATGCCCACATGGGACCACTCTACTGGTCGACGTCGGAGCCAATGTCTTGCTTCATCAATAACCTCCCCACCATTCACGTACTGCTGGCAGGAGGGCCAGTATGCCCACATGGTACCACTCTACTGGTCGACGTCGGAGCATATGTCTTGCTTCATCAATAACCTCCCCACCATCCATGTACTGCTTCCAGGAGGGCCAGTATGCCCACATGGTACCACTATACTGGTCGACATCGGAGCCAACGTTTTGCTTCATCATTAACCCCCCACCATCCACGTACTGCTGCCAGGAGGGCCAGTATCCCCACATGGTACCACTCTACTGGTCGACGTCGGAGCCAACGTCTTGCTTCATCAATAACCTCCCCACCATCCACGTACTGCTGCCAGGAGGGCCAGTATGCCCACATGGTACCACTCTACTGGTCGACGTCGGAGCCAATGTCTTGCTTCAACAATAACTTCCCCACCATCCACGTACTGCTGCCAGGAGGGCCAGTATGCCCACATGGTAGCACTCTACTGGTCGACGTCGGAGCCAATGTCTTGCTTCATCAATAACTTCCCCACCATCCACATACTGCTGCCAGGAGGGCCAGTATGCCCACATGGTACCACTCTACTGGTTGACGTCGGAGCCAATGTCTTGCTTCATCAATAACCTCCCCACCATCCACGTACTTCTACCAGGAAGGCCAGTATGCCCACCTTGGTACCACTCTACTGGTCGACGTCGGAGCCAATGTCTTGCTTCAACAATAACTTCCCCACCATCCACGTACTGCTGCCAGGAGGGCCAGTATGCCCACATGGGACCACTCTACTGGTCGACGTCGGAGCCAATGTCTTGCTTCATCAATAACCTCCCCACCATTCACGTACTGCTGGCAGGAGGGCCAGTATGCCCACATGGTACCACTCTACTGGTCGACGTCGGAGCAAATGTCTTGCTTCATCAATAACCTCCCCACCATCCATGTACTGCTTCCAGGAGGGCCAGTATGCCCACATGGTACCACTATACTGGTCGACATCGGAGCCAACGTTTTGCTTCATCATTAACCCCCCACCATCCACGTACTGCTGCCAGGAGGGCCAGTATCCCCACATGGTACCACTCTACTGGTCGACGTCGGAGCCAACGTCTTGCTTCATCAATAACCTCCCCACCATCCACGTACTGCTGCCAGGAGGGCCAGTATGCCCACATGGTACCACTCTACTGGTCGACGTCGGAGCCAATGTCTTGCTTCAACAATAACTTCCCCACCATCCACGTACTGCTGCCAGGAGGGCCAGTATGCCCACATGGTAGCACTCTACTGGTCGACGTCGGAGCCAATGTCTTGCTTCATCAATAACTTCCCCACCATCCACATACTGCTGCCAGGAGGGCCAGTATGCCCACATGGTACCACTCTACTGGTTGACGTCGGAGCCAATGTCTTGCTTCATCAATAACCTCCCCACCATCCACGTACTTCTACCAGGAAGGCCAGTATGCCCACCTTGGTACCACTCTACTGGTCGACGTCGGAGCCAATGTCTTGCTTCAACAATAACTTCCCCACCATCAACGTACTGCTGCCAGGAGGGCCAGTATGCCCACATGGTACCACTCTACTGGTCGACGTCGGAGCCAATGTCTTGCTTCATCAATAACTTCCCCACCATCCACATACTGCTGCCAGGAGGGCCAGTATGCCCACATGGTACCACTCTACTGGTTGACGTCGGAGCCAATGTCTTGCTTCATCAATAACCTCCCCACCATCCACGTACTTCTACCAGGAAGGCCAGTATGCCCACCATGGTACCACTCTACTGGTCAACGTCGGAGCCAACGTCTTGCTTCATCAATAACCTCCCCACCATCCACGCACTGCTTCCCGAAGAGTGGTTTCTTCATTGGTCCAAACAGATAGAAACTGTTTATGATCTTTTGTTACGCTGCGAAGAACGCAGCTGGCACATGCCTATGAGAGCCTCAACTTGCGGACGAGTATGTCAGAACTACTGACAGAGACGTCCTGCCGTGAAGGAAGGTGCTTGGTTTTGGTCCGTCGATACATCGAATGACAGTGCCGTGGCGTTCCGAGATTGCAAGAGTCACAGCTGTGCGCCGTCGGCTTCGAGACATCGGACAGATTTGCTATACCTTGTTGTGATAATAACAGTAGCATCACCCAACGACGCACCGTACTTTTGTAACTGCCAATTCTTCTTAGACATTCTGCAAAGGACCTATGAATATCTGCGCTGCTTTGGTTTCCTACCAAAAGAAACTCTACGGCAGCTCTCTGCATGGAACACACCTCCGTTATACACATAATTTGCTACGTAAAACGCCCCCACCTGTTGCACTTCATGAATCTATAGTGGCTGAAGGGGGAGTGTTCCACAAAGTGCCTTCCACAAAAAATTCTGCAATTTTTTAACCGGAATTGGCGCAGATAAGGGTTGTGTTGCATTACATATTGAACGTCCAACGTATGTGAATGTGAAATAATCTGTACATCTAGCGCCAGCTACAAAAAGCCTCACACTAATGTACATCTACATCTACGTGATTACTCTGCTATTCACAATAAAGTGCCTGGCAGAGGGTTCAATGAACCACCTTCATGCTGTCTCTCTACTGTTCCACTCCCGAACGGCACGCGGGAGAAACGATCACTTAAACTTTCCGTGCAAGCCCTGATTTCTCTTATTTTATCGTGATGATCATTTCTCCCTATGTACTTGGGTGCCAACAGAATGTTTTCGCCAGCAGAGGAGAAAACGGGTGATAGAAATTTCATGAGAAGATCCCGTCGTAACGAAAAACGCCTTTGTTTTAATGATTGCCACTCCAATTCACGTATCATGTTTGTGGCACTATCTCCCCTACTTCGCGATAATACAAAACGAGCTGCACTTCTTTGTACTTTTTCGATGTCATCCGTCAGTCCCACCTGCTGCGGATCCCACATCGCACAGGAATACTCCAGAATAGAGCGGACAAGCATAGTGTAAGCAGTCTCTTTGGTAGACCTGTTGCACCTTCTAAGTGTTCTGCCAATGAGTCGCAGTCTTTGGTTTGCTCTACCCACAATATTATCTATGCGATCGTTCCAAATTAGGTTATTTGTAATTATAATCCCTAAGTATTTAGTTGAATTTACAGCCCTCAGATTTGTGTGGCTTATCGCGTAATCGAAATTTAGCTGATTTCTTTCAGTACTCACGTATATCTCACTTTTCTTTATTCAGTGTCAATTGCCACTTTTCGCACCATACAGATATCTTATCTAAATCATTTTGCAAGTCATTTTGATCATCTGATCACTTAACAAGACGGTAAATGACAGCATCATCTGCAAATAATCTAAGACGGCTACTCAGATTGTCTCCTATGTCGTTAATATAGATCAGGAACAATAGAGGACCTATAACACTTCTTTGGGGAACGCCGGATATTACTTCTGTTTTACTCGTTGACTTTCCGTCTATTACTACGAACTGTGACCTTTCTGACAGGAACTCATGAATCCAGTCGCACAACTGAGGCGATACTCCTTAGGCATGCAGTTTGATTAGAAGACGCTTGTGAGGAACGGTGCCGAAAGCCTTCTGGAAATCTAAAAATATGGAATCAATTTGACATCCACTGTCGATAGCACTTATTACTTCATGAGTATAAAGAGCTGAAGTGTTATGCGATAAAAAAGTGAGAGATGTGTTATATCAACATGATGCCAGAAAGTGTCGCTGTGTAAGAATTAGCACTGGAAGCAGTCAGTAAAATATCTGTTTCCGTTTACCGTCCAGTTATGTATCCCACCACTGTAATGATGAATTTTAATTAGCCAGAAAAAGTCAGATAAATTTAGGATGAAAATGCTGCTGTAACCACGAACCACAGTAGTCGACAGTAGCATAAAAGTAACAACAAAATGTTATTTTTGGAAGGTCACATGGGAATCAGTGGACTATAGCGACACTACCGACGATCGAATAGTTGTAAGAAATTCAGTGGACTGAAATAACTGGGCATAGAGGGGCACAGCATTCGAAGCATGACGCATTGGCCCAAGACGTCACAGCCCGGCAAAGATAACTTGCAGGTGGGCAGTCTGATCGATACGGCGTCGTGCATTCGTAATGCGCTGGTGGCTGGCAGCTGGCGGGCAGTGACCTGGTTCTGCCCTTCCGGCTTCTGCCGCCCGCCGCCAAGAAAGCCACGCGTTCCTGCGGTTATGACGCGACGCACGCTCACCTAGCGAGGCCTACGTGCCGACAGCTCATTGATGGAGACATCCTTCTTGTATAAACAGCTTCGGGACTACCAAGAAGAGTTCAAAATGGCTCTGAGCACTATGGGACTTAACTTCTAAGGTCATCAGTCCCCTAGAACTTAGAACTACTTAAACCTAACTAACCTAACGACATCACATACATCCATGCCCGAGGCAGGATTCGAACCTGCGACCGTAGCGGTCGCACGGTTCCAGACTGTAGCGCCTAGAACCGCTCGGCCACTCGACCGGCACCAAGAAGAGTATTTTGGATGGTAGATGTGATACACTACGAGCATGTTTGATTGCAGTAAGTGGCAATCAATAATGCACACTCCTAGTCGATCTCACAGAGTTAACATGCTACGTCTCTGATCCAACATGTGCTATTCCGCTCCTAACAGTATCAAATTCTTGCACTAACTGATTCAGAGAAAATATTTGTTTGTGAAACCAAAACAGCTACAGTGTCGACTTAAGAGATAACTGGCTATATCAAGTAATTAAATTATGTCTCAAATGTCTTCCTTTATAGTATATGGACCATAATTTCCTCTTAAGAAAGGATGGGTATAGTTAGCATTTCTATGAAATTAATTAGAGAATAGTGCCCCCTATGCCTGACATGATACAATGTTGTCAGCTCAGAATTTTTGATACCCGAAGATAACCTTTTTTGCTACTATTCGACGCTTGTGTTATGCGTTTCTTTAAAGTATATAAATATATAAGGAAACAGAAACTTCACCGTAAGGAAGTGTTATAGGCCCTCTGTTGTCCCTGATCTATATTAACGACATAGGAGACAATCTGAGTAGCCGTCTTAGACTGTTTCCAGATGATGCTGTCATTTACCGTCTTGTAAAGTCATCAGATGATCAAAACGACTTGCAAAATGATTTAGATAAGATATTTGTATGGAGCTAAAAGTGGCAATTGACCCTGAATAAAGAAAAGTGTGAAGTTATTCACATGAGTACTAAAAGAAATCATCTAAATTTCGACTACGTGATAAGTCACACAAATCTGAGGGCTGTAAATTCAACTAAATACTTAGGGATTACAATTACAAGTAACCTAAATTGTAACGATCACATAGATAATATTGTGGGTAGAGCAAACCAAAGACTGCGATTCATTGGTAGAACACTTAGAAGATGCAACTGATGTATTAAAGAGACTGCTTACACTACACTTGTCCGGTCTATTCTGGAGTATTGCTGTGCGGTGAGGGATCCGCATCAGGTGGGACTGACGGATGACATCGAAAAAGTACAAAGAAGGACAGCTTGTTTTGTATTATCGCGAAATAGGGAGATAGTGTCACAGACATGATAAGTGAATTGGAGTGGCAATCATTAAAACGAAGGCGTTTTTCGTTACGAGGGGATCTTCTCATGAAATTTCAATCACCAGTTTTCTCCACCGATTGCGAAAACATTCTGTTGGCACCCAAGTACATAGGGAGAAATGATCATCACGATAAAATAAGAGAAATCAGGGATCGCACAGAAAAATTTAAGTGCTCGTTTTTCCCGCGTGCCGTTCGAGAGTGCAACGGTAGAGAGACAGCATGAAGGTGATTCATTGAACCCTCTTCCAGGCGATTTATTTTGAATGGCAAAGTAATCACGTAGATGTAGATGTAGATGTAGATGTAGAAGGTTGACTTGAACACCACAATGCTTCGTTACACTTGGTCCTTGATATTTCCTTGCCTCCATTCGGTCTCCGGAAGCGTTCATGAAGCCGTTTTCGTATGAAATCCAAAGTCACTGAAACACACTACCCACCTATTCTCAAACATCCGACATCCATAGAAGTAATTTTTAAAGTTTATAGATGGCGAATTTTGGCACAACGCTGAACCGATATATTTTATTTTGTAGCGCTGGCAGAACCTTCGATGAGGACTTCAACGACATAGCATGTGTAGAACTTGATCAAATAGTTATAAGACAGCAATGCAGCACGCCAGGGTCTCGCCGTTGGGAGAAGAGGTTCAACAAACGTCTACCGTACAGTACCAACCGCAAAGAAAGACTTAATTCAGGTACAGATGAAAAATGTGTAGACCGTTGACTGACCAACTCGGTTGCCTGATTTGTCACCAGTGGTGAAGGCTGGGACGCGATGGATTGGGGTATACTTTCAAACCAGCTTCCAGCCATCAATTTTCGTGAGATGATGCAGAGCCTATTTGACTGCTTACACAACGATTGAAAAAGTCTATTCGTGAGGTGGGGTCAGATCTTACACTGATGTTATTGACAGACATCTGTTCTGAATCGAATTAAAGTTGACCACTCGATCTGTGATGACCTTCTCCATATGACTCAATAAATATCGGACTAGTGTTTCACGAGGTAACACTTTCCATTCCCGTAAGTAAATTGTGATCAAGACTGTTGTCAATAGTAAATATTCTTAGCATTTTGCCCTACGCCTTTATGGTAAAGGGACCAGAAAGAGTGGTGGCTTGGAGTGTCTGATTACTAGTCACGGCACCAAGTGTCCTGGATTCAACTCCAAACCTCACCATAGTTTCTCTTGAAGTGAGGGCATGTGACACTGTTGATGGTCCTCCGTCCGTCGGGTGGGGATGTTAACCTCGGCCACCGCTTCGGTGCACTTCGAGAGGAGTAGGCTATATGCCGGCACCGGGTTTCACCCTCCCCCCCCCCCCCTCTTATCATCTCCAACTCGAATATGACACTACACTACATACACCCATCACACTAACCTACCATTAACAGATACACTTAGGTACACAGTTCCCATACTTCGCGAAGGAAAGGTGCCTACAGCCGCGAAGGATAGGAAAAACTTTTCCAGTTAGGTGGCTGAACCTATCCTTCAGGGTCTCCCAGGTCATACGACTACGTTACCATATGACAAATTTCTTTGCAATAAAAAGTAATCGTTTAGCGGTTTGAGAGGGCTTCACTTGTGAAATACAGACTGACACTTTCTGAATTAGCACTGGAAACGAATTCTAAGACTCCTACTTCATAAAATTCACCCTATTTTCTTGTTAATAGGGTAATGTAGAGTATGTGGTGAGTTCTGACAAAGGATTACATGTTTATTACCGGTAAGATGCTGCCATCCATTTCTGGTTCGACGAAGTGGATCGTTATTGCTAGTCTTCGATCGTCAGCATATTGTGCGGTAGACCAAATGTTGTTAACAGATGTATGGGAGGTTTCCTTGCGTGTAGGCAGAATAGTGTCAACAGGTCTTACTGCATAAAACTGTACCGAGGATAGCTCTCAAGCCAAAGACTCTGAAGGACCGAATTACTGTACAGAAAGAAGTCAGCTGCAAACATCATCATTGATAGACTTCAGATTTAGTTCACTTCTCCACATTCCGTAAGTGCACGCACGGGAATTCAGCATTTCACATTAATGGATTTGAAACAAGGCTCATAGATCCGCTTTCAGCCTATTTTTCGACCGTTCTACTCTCGAATACCATTTGAGAAAAATGAACACCTAAATCTTTACGTGGGATCTGTGACTTTTTTTATTTTATTACGACGGTCGTTTCTCCCTGCGTAGGTGAGTGTCAATAAATATTTTGGGATTCGGAGGAGGAAGCTGATGATTGAAATATTCCGGAAAGATATGGCCGCAAACAAAAACGCCTTTGTTTTAAAGATTGCCACTCCAACTCCCTTATAATATTCGTGACCTCTCTCAACTATTTCGCGATAATACGAAACGAGCTACCGATCTTTGAACTGTTTGGATGTCCTCCGTCATTCCTGTCTGGTAAGCATCCCATACCGCGTAGCAGTACTCAAAAAGATGACAAACAAGCGTAATGTAGGCAGTCTCTATTCTAATGTAATGTTGTAACAGTGTTCCGTCGTCAACTGGTCTGATGCTTTTAGTATATTTGTAAGAAACTCATTGAATAGCAACGATGTCGGTGGAATTCTTCTTCCATTTCGCGATATCCTCTCTATTGAATGCAATGCTTCTCTGAAAGGCAGCGGAAATTTGATGAGATTCTGAAACTTTTCGCATAATGTGCTTCGAGCTTTAGTCTCCCATTACTCTAAAGACTACAAAATTCTGCAAAGAAGGATTTTCTTGAAGAGCTGCCTACCTGTTCCTTAGTTTTAAATGGATAGTAGGTTACAATGTTCATGCCGCCCACTCAGTTTGGTTGTAAAGCGTCCAGGTTCCATTTTAATAGTTTTAGCGCTGTTTCGACCAGTTCTTTCAGCTTAATGCATAACGCACCAGCTTGCGAGACGGCAAGTTGGTCAGACACAGATCGAATCAGCACAATGGTGATTTGGTACGCTCTTCAATGATTTGGTACGCTCTTCAACCTGTACTATTTATGCGGTTAACGACGTTCAATTGGTACATCTCTTTTGCACTTCATCAACCATTTTAAACCATGAAACAGCTCTCCTTACTATCTTAGTGTAAGGGTGATTCTGGGTATAGAAACAGCAAAAGCCACAAAAAACTGCAGACGTTATGTCTGACAAAAACCATTTATGCCATGTGCAGGCTACCGAAACGAAAAAAAGTGCAAAGAAAGAAACTTTCCAGAACTATTCTGTTGAAGCGTGACTGGTGGGTGATCAATGGACTACAGGTACTACGTATCATTGACAGATTTCAACAGGAGTTAAAGAGCAGATGAAGGCGAAATCCAAATCAGGGCAAAGCACTGATTTGGATTTCTAGTGAATGTCCGCCTTATTTTCCAGGAGATATTCTGTGTTTTGCGTTCTTATCGGTAGATGTTCCTTACATGGAGAAATTAACCTTTCCGTATACTGTCAGGTAGCAGAGCACACAGCAGCTACTGAAATGTGGAGGAAAACCAACAGAGAGTGGTTTTTATAACTGGTATTGTACACTATATGATATTTTGCTCTTTCACCTCTATGTAGATTCATGGGAGCATGGACACCCGCATGATACTACATTCCGTTTGGTGGGATAAGTTCCATGACACCTGGGATCGCAGTTGCCAGATTTCAACAATGGAGTGAAGAAGGCTGTCACAGTACCGACTGAAGACCAGAGTTACCTAGAACTGCGTTAATAATGAGGCGTTGCCGCGGAAACGTAAACAAAATCGTGTTACGTGACTGGTGGTTGCAGACACACAAAGCAGCAGCGTAGGAAGTTCAGTACTTCCTCATGAGTCATGAAACCATTAACGTTTCACGGAAGCATAGCAGTAATTCAATGGTGAGTTTTTTTTTCCTTTCTAGTTTGTAGGGAAGCAATAGATCACTCTACCATGTGATTCCAATTCTCAGCTTTGAATCGCAATGTCATGTGTGACGTCATGAGTTTACGATGAAGGAGAATGTAAGTTACTGTTTATTAAAAGTGACTTGTGATTGTCTTAGCAACTGGTGTGAACTACGGTTCTAATTTACGTTGCGTATGTATTTTTGTTTCTGTGGTATATACGTCTGTTCTCAAATCATATTTCATGGTAGGTAAGTTTCATCGAATGAAGTGCATCCAATTTGCGGATTTTCGTTGGACGATGTTTTGGTCGTAGCCAGTCAGGTGATAATTTAGATTAGCCAGTGAGAATCACTCAGTCTTATAATTTTAGTTTACTAATTCCACAGATGTTGGGCTGTTTTTTCCGAATGTGTCACGGTTTACGGGGATGTGTTCAGGTTGGGATTTAATGACACAGTTTAAATTGGTGCCAGTGAAACGATTATTAGTCACATATATACTTTTGCTTATCACAAATATGTCGCAATTTCCGAGTCTGTGGTAGGCAGACACCTAAGAGCATAGGTTAAATTACTGCAACTGAAACAAAGTATCGGCTAACTTCGCTTCCGAAGCAAAGGAAATTTCGAAGAGAATCTTATTAGCTATCTCCATACTTCTCATCATTGGTCATGTTGACTTCCGATCATTCATCTCGTGAACTGCTACTAAAATCAGCACGCAACGGAAAATCCGCCGTTACCGTAAGTGCACTTTAACCTTGTGTTACGTGGACGTAGTTGTTTTTCTTTTTTGTTTTCGTATTGGTATTATAAGCTGTGTTATATAGCTCAAGTTGTCGATACCACGTTTGGGTGTTTTTCCTCTCTTTCTTTACGTGTATTGTGGGATTTTCTTTTACGATTTCTTCTTTTGGTTTGGTATCACTGTCTCTAGTTGAGTAACTGAGATTGTCGATACCACGTTTCGTTATTTTTCGTGATGTTTTCGCGTTTCTGAGGTTTTACGTTAGATGTTAGTTTTGCCCCACCCATAAGCCCAATTTTTTGAAATCGTCCCTTTATTTTCTAAATTTATTTTTCAGATTATCCTCGATCCTATAATTCTGCGATTATATTTCGTCTCCACTGAAAGCTGAAAGTAAAAAGTAGTCATCGTTTTTTTTTTTTTTTTTTTTTTAATCTTGTGTGCGTTTCATCTTTCGGTCTGGTATAATGTCAGTGGTCAAATCTAACAGTGACAGGTGGAATCGTAAGCTAGATTATATACGGAACAATTTAATCGACAGAGAAGCAACTAAACTCTTTTCTCAAAACCATACAAAGAGATCTGAACGGCATTAATGTGTGTTCATTCTTTTGTATCGGGAACTTATTTAATCTAAGACAATTTAAATTGTGAGTCACGATCCACTGAAAATGTAGAAAATAAACGTCTCCTGACGTTTAACAGAGTAATATCCAGTCTAACTCCGTTGCTATGGTTAGTAGAGTGTATCATGGAAACATGTGTTTCACTTAATCAGTTATAGATACGTCATCAATATCCATACCATAACTTGACCGTAAGTACGTGCGGGCCACAAAGTTAATTGATTCATATGTAAATCCACACACATAGCAAATTGTTCGCATTATGCAGACAAGTACACGTCTGATTTTGTAAGATGTGTAATAATACAATGTATCTGCCATATACGGAACATATAATGTGCGCTGCAAATATTCATCAGCCAGTTCACAAAAAGATAGGCACGTATCAGTTTTAGTCACACAAGGAACGTGTAGGTTGTTAACAAAAAGGAACAATTCACCTAAAGATAAGACACTTTTTTTAGGTGTAGAACAACAAGATAAGCAACTGCTACCACATACATTAATATAGTCCAGCTGATTATTTCACGTATCTCGAGTCTGACAACCGCATTCACTCCGATCCTCGCGCCGCGCCATGTAGTGATCTGTTGGCTGCTGTAGAGCGCGGTCTTTTGGCCGTTGATCGTTGGCGACATTGCGGACGGATACGTGCAGAGTTACGTGCGAGCTAGGTCGCTAAACGCATATAGAGTATGA
Source organism: Schistocerca nitens (assembly GCF_023898315.1). NCBI lineage: Eukaryota > Metazoa > Arthropoda > Insecta > Orthoptera > Acrididae > Schistocerca > Schistocerca nitens. Next base: position 525,025,614 of record NC_064618.1, on the reverse strand, counting down.
AGCTTATCGGAGTCATGAACAAAATGTCCACCATGTGACCTAAGTAACCTGACTGTAAGGCTTATTATCCGAGCATCGTCACACGCAGTGCAATTTTAGACAAACAATCATACAGCTATCACTGCACAACCTGTGTTCGGAAGAAATTACTCATCAAAAGTATACAGCAATCGTCACTATCCAGCTAGCGAGTGTGGTAAAAAGTAACAGCCTCGTGTAAGTTACGCAGCGGACCAATCGGTTTACTCAATATGAAAGGCGGAATACTTTCTGATACCGCTGAAGAAAGATCTAATTCCGCAATACTCTGAGTAAACATTCATTTTGTGAATCTTCACACTTTTTTTTACTAATATGTCAGACCTGCGGATCACAAGAGATAAATATCAGAAGCAGAGACAGATAGAGAGAGACAGTTGCATTTGGTAACTTTGGAATTAAGCTGTGTGTCAAACCATTTTGTAGTTCTATGAAGCTATCACGCTGAAAGTCAAATTACAAGACTGGAAAAGTTGAGTAAGCAAAGAAAATATTATTTGACCACATAGCTCTACTCTGATCCTCCTAAAATGAATATAGATTCTTAAAATTTTCAGACCTAAGTTCGGTCACAAATTCTTCTTACGTGGATGCATTTGTTTCAAAAATTTTCCAAAATCATTATTGTTTTCTGAAATTACAGTGCTTGTGCGATCGATGAAATAAGTCGCTTCTTAAACCTTCATAAAGGAAGCTGTAGGGTCATTAGAAAAGGTAAAAAGAAATGCTTGTTATGTAACACAAATGTCGCAGCCGCAACGTGCAACTTGTAGGGTTCCTTGAATGGCTTGATGCTGGACTTCTTTTAAACTAGAGTGCACAGTTGTTGTGATTGTTTCGTGTGGGCGCACTCCTATGGATTTTTTCTCGTGGGTGGAAGCGTTTAATGTACGAGACACCAACAGACACTCTAGAAGAATTGGATGCCTGTTTGGCTGAAGCTACATCCATGATTCGTGAAACACCTGCTTATTATGAGCGTGATAGACAGTCATCAGCACGCAGGCGCCACTTGTTCATTGATGTAAACGGACGATATTTTAAATAACATCTCTAAAACAATATTCATCACATGGCATGTTGAAGACCGTGCCTCAGACGTCACTTGCGTCAAAACCTTTACGGATCCCTAGCGGGGAAACGTTGCAGCTGTGACTTTTTGTCACATAAAAAAGTATTTCTTTTTATTTTTTCTATAAATTTAGAATACGTATTTTTCTTACACCCTGTATAACGGCCTATTTTAAGACATCAGATGTTAAGCCGACTTGCTGTCGAGTACTGTAGGGAAGCCCATACCGCCGTAATGAACACTCGTTGTCTTTGTGCAGCTTCATCATCCCTTCCGTTTCCAAACGAGCTCACCTCAGCTTACTACGTCTGACCTGCCCCACGCATGTCTGGCTTCTCGTCTTGCGTCGTTTAAGCTCTGTCCCTTTTCGCGGGCTTCATTCACCTGAGAGGTAAAGTGACATTATCACTCCACAAGAGTATGCCCCGGTTTGAAATACGAATTGTGAGCAAGTTTTGTTTAACATCTTATTAAGACAAATGTCTTTAGTTTTCTAGCAATTATATATGAACATTGAATGACTGCGATTTCAGAATTATAAGTCAGTAGGAAGACAGCTTTCGTGGTATAGCATGATGATTAGTATTTTTAATTAGAACTTGATTCTTTCAGATGAATGTTCTCCTAGACGATCCAGTCTTATCGCCTCGAGTTCTACTGTGCGAACAATTGTGTATTGAGAAGCTTTTCCAGCTCTGTTTGGCTTCAACAACTATTTCTATCCAAGGTAAACAATGTCTCCGAGTCAGGATGACGCACTTTCCGAAATGTTGCTTTTTACATTCGACGGGATCTCCACGTACTACATCCTGTAAAGGTAAACTGTGATGAATTGCACCATATACACACCACAGACGATTGCTTATCAATCATACAACACGGGTCTCTGCGGTCGGTATTTGTGTCCTTGTCGACATTTATCACACGGCCATTAGATCGTGCTTTGTGGTAATTTCTGTGCCTAACCCCTCACCTTCTAATCCTGGAGATATCGTCGGCGGCTATAAGGACTTAAACAAGCTCAACAAGCCAAACTGCTCATATGTAGGAACGCAACAGTCGGGTCATGACGTCATCAGATCGCTTCCTATGATCGCATAGTAGAGCTCTCGAGTGTTATGGAGGCTACGGCGTGCGAAAACTGGCGCAGTTAGCTGTATGACTCGTAGCAGCAGTGTCACATCGCACAAGTGATGCAACCCCTCACGATGCTGGATGCGGAACACACACAGGGCGGACAAAAAACTAAGGAAACACCTCTCGAACTGCAAATGGCATCCAAAGCTGCAAGTTACGCTGTTGTATTTGACCATGAACGGCACCCGTGCAGTATCCTCAATACGTTACAAGTGTCACTCGTGGTCAGGACAGTGTCTCTGTAGTACTGAGTGCATTATGTCGGAGCGAAGTAAATTAGAACGTGGGCAAATTGTTGGTGCTCTTATGGTAGGCACTTCCGTAAACAAGGTAGCCGAGGCGTTTGGCGTTTCAAGAGGCACTCCGTCATCAGGCCACGAGTGGCCTACCGGGACCATTCGACCGCCGTGTCATCCTCAGTTGAGGATGCGGATAGGAGGGGCGTGGGGTCAGCACACCGCTCTCCCGGTCGTTACGATGGTATTATTTTACCGAAGCCGCTACTATTCGGTCGAGTAACTCCTCAATTGGCCTCACAAGGCTGAGTGCTACCCGAAAAATGGCAACAGCGCATGGCGGCCTGGATGGTCACCCATCCAAATGCCGACCACGCCCGATAGCGCTTATCTTCGGTGATCTCACTGGAACCGGTGTGACCACTGCGGCAAGGCATTTGCCTCTCGTTTCAAGAGACACCGAACCGAATATTTATACCCCATCCAGGGAAAGAGGAAAAACATCGTCTTAGAAGTTACAACGCGGACGAAAGTGCGTGTCGAGTGATCTTGACGGGCCGTCATTGAAGGTGACTGTAACGTAAACTAAGAGGACGGCAGGTGCAAAAGTCACTGCAGGACTGAATGTCGCACTCATGAACCCGGTCAACACCAGAAAAATACGATGGGAGCTCCAAAGACAAAGAAATCCCAAAATCACTAATGCCTGTAATGGGAAAACGTGTTGCCAAAGCCAAAAAAACTGCCCTTTGGAGAAATGGACGGATATCATTTGGTCGGATGAGTCTTGTTTCATGGTGGAGGTTCCGTGACTATTTGGGGAGCTGTATCGTGGCGTTCCATGGGGCCATGGTTAATGAAATTTAAATTTGTGGTAAGTTCTATGGGACCAAACTGCGGAGGTCATCGGTCCCTAGACTTATACACTACTTAATCTAACTTAAACTAACTTACGCTAAGGACAACACACACATCCATCCCCGAGGGAAGACTCGAACCTCCGGCGAAGGGAAACGCGCGAACCGTGGCAAGGCGACCAAGACCGCACGGCTACTCCACGCGGCGTCATGGTTATTTTGCATGATCGCGTTACTGCCAAGCATTATGTGACCATTTTGGCTGGTCAGCTCCCTCCTATGGTACAATGTTTGTTCCCCAACAGCGATGCTGCATTTCAAGCCGACTGGGGGCTCTTCACAAAGTTCGCATCATCCAGAACTGGGTTTATGAGCTCTGTGATGAAGTGTCGAATCTCCCCTGGGAACAACATAGTCACCAAATCTCAAATCTATTGAGTCTACTGTGGACAGAACTGTGCGTGATCACTATCCTCCTCCATCGCCGTTACCTACACGTGTCTCTGTTTTGCAGGAAGAAAGGAGTAAGATTCTGTTGAAAACCATACAGGACATGTATTTATCTATTTCGAGACGGGTGAAAGGTTTTCCAAAGCCAACGGGTTTCTTATGTCGTGTTGAGCATGGTAATGTGTTGTGTTTTTGGTGTTTCCATATTTTTGTCCATCTGATGTAAGTACGAGGGCCTTCAATAAGGAATGGAAGAAATTTTTTTCTCGGTCAATTTCGGTCTCAAAAAATGCAGAATTTTCTGTGGGACACCGCGGAGTATTCCAGCTTCAGCCTTCATAGTTTCATGACGTTCCGAAAACTGACTGCCCTATGTGTAGCCTTCAAAATGGCGTCTGTAACGGAGGTGCGTTCCAACTAGGGAGCTGTCATTTAGTTTCTTTTGGAGGAATGTCAGAGCATCGCAGATATTCATATGGCCTTGTAGAATTTCTACGGAGACGAGGAAGTCAACAAAAAACCACAAGCCGTTGGACGACGTGTCTGTCATTGTCGTCATATCATAGCTCAGATCTGTCCGATGTCCCGCATGGGGGCCGGCGGCACACAGCGGCAACCCCTGCAATGTTGGAACGTCCAGACATTCTCAAACAAAGTTATCGACGTATCATAATCAGACACGTCGCTGCATAAATGGATGTCTCTGTTGGAATTGCTGACACGCTAATCCACCAGTTGGTACACTCAAATGTGTGTTCCACTGGGTTCCACGTCACCTAACAGAAGAATACAAAGAGCTAAGTAGGATCTACTGTGCGGAATTGCTTGCGCCTCATGAGGCTGATGGTGACAATTTTTGTGGAGCATCCCCATAGGCAATGAAGCACGGGTCCATAATTTCGAATCTGAAACAAAACGGCAATCCATGTAGCGGTGCTACGCCATCTCTCCTCCGAAGAAAAAGTTCAAAGCCGTATCCTCAGCTTGTAAATTAATGGCGACCGTCTTCTAGTCTTTTTATTTGATGTCCTCCCTCATGGTGCAACGATCAACTCTCAAATCTATTGTTCTGCCCTCAGGAAAATGAAGAAACGATTTCTGCGTGTTCTTCGCTAAAAAAAATGCGAACGAACTTGTCGTTATCCTTGACAACGCAAGGCTCCACGGAAGTCTCTCCTTATCTTTGACAACGCAAGGTTCCATACGAGTCTGCGCACCTGAGTAGAGCTCAAAAAATACACTGAACTGTTGTTCCTTATCCACCCTGCAGCTCTGATCTCGGATGACCCTGTTCGGCCCAATGAGAGAAGCAGCAAGACATGGGCTCCGATGTCGACCAGTCGGGTGGTACCACGCGGTCATACAGGTCGTCCCAGTGGGGAAGGGTAAGGCTGTCGCACTGAACGGAGGTTATGTTGAAAAACAGGGTTCTGTAGCAAAAGAGTGGTCAATATCGTACTGGAATGCTGAATAAAAGCAACCTGGTTTCAGAGTAAATGTGTTGCATTATTTGTTGAACGCCCTTGGTAGACATAAGAGGGTTGTAACGGAAATTCCTTCTTTAGCTAAAGAGTGAGGGCATGGAGGTGATATTGAATCATTTATTTCGTGCTTTGTCATCGAGATTGTACTCGCAATGTCAGAGATACGCTCAATAGCCAAAGAAACTAATACTTCTAATATCGTGTAGGGGCCCCGCGAGCACGCGGAAGTGCCGCAACAGGACGTGGCATGGACTCGACAAATGTCTGAATAGTGCTGGAGGGAATTAACATCATGAATCCGGCAGGGCTGTCTATAAATCGGTCACATTACGAGGGGGTCGAGATCTCTTCTTGCAAGGCATCTCCGAAATGCCCAATATGTTCATGTCTGCGAAGTTTGGTGGCCGGCTGAACGGTTTAAACACGAAAGTGTGTTCCTAGAGTCACTATGTAGCTATTCTGGACGTGTGGGGTGTCGCATTGTCTTACTCCAATTACTCGAGTCCGTCGGAATGTACAATGGACATGAATGGATGCAAGTGATCACACAGCATGCTTGCCGGCCGCGGTGGCCGTGCGGTTCTAGGCGCTTCAGTCCGGAACCGCGGGACTGCTACGGTCGCAGGTTCGAGTCCTGCCTCGGGCATGGATGTGTGTGATGTTAGTTAGGTTTAAGTAGTTCTAAGTTCTAGGGGACTGATGACCTAAGATGTTAAGTCCCATAGTGCTCAGAGCCATTTGAACCACACAGCATGCTTACGTACGTGTCACCAGTAAGAGTCGTATCTAGATGGATCAGGGGTCCTATATCACTCCAACCGCACACGCCCCTCACCATTATAGAGCCTCAACCAGCTTGAACAGGCAACTGCAGACATGAGGGTTCGATGGATTCATGACGTTGTCTCTATAGTCCTACATCTCCGTCCGCTCGATACAATCTGAAACGAGACTCGTCCTACCAGGCTTCATGTTTCCAGTCATCAACAGTCCAATGTCGGTATTCACGGGCCCAGGCGAGGCGTAAGAATTAGTGTCGTGTAGTCATCAACGGTACACGGGTGGGCCTTTGGTTCCGATATCGATGATGCTGCATTGAACGGTTCGCAGGCTGACAATTGTTGATAGCCGATCATTGAAATCTCCAACAATTTGCGGAAGAGTTGCACTTACGTCATGTTGAACGAGTCTCTGCAGTTCGTTGTTGGTACAGCTCGTGCAGGATCTTTTTCCCGGCGCAGCGCTGTCGGAGATTTGATGTTTTACAGGATTCCTGATATTCATGGTACACTCATGAAATGGTCATAAGGGAAAATCCCCACTTCATTGCTTCCCCGGAGATGCTGTGCCCCATCGCACGTGCGGCGACTGTAACACCACGTTCAAACTCACTTGATAACCTGCCATTGTAACAGCAGTATTGTATTGTATTGTATGTTAACCAGGGGCTTGAAACGACGGAGAGGCTCCGTCCCCGCCGCAGCCGCAGCGGTCCACAACCCCACGACGACTGCCGCAGTCCACTTCACCCCTCCGCCGTCCCACACCGAACCCAGGGTTATTATGCGGTTCGGCCCCCGGTGGACCCCTCAGGGAACGTCTCACACCAGACGAGTGTAACCCCTGTGTTTGCGTGGTAGAGTAATGGTGGTGTACGCGTACGTGGAGAACTTGTTTGCGCAGCAATCGCCGACATAGTGTAGGTAAGGCGGAATAAGGGGAAACAGCCCGCATTCGCCGTGGCAGATGGAAAACCGCCTAAGAACCATCCACAGACTGGCCGGCTCACCGGACCTCGACACAAGTTCGCGGGGCGTATTCGTGCCGGGGACTAGGCGCTCCTTCTCACCCGGAAAGCAATGCGTTGTACTGCAGCCCCAACCGGGCGGGATTGTAGCAGCAGTAACTGATCTAACAACTGCGGCAGACACTTGTTGTCCTACACAGGCGTACCCGACCACAGCGTTATATTCTGCCTGTTTACATATCTCTGCATTTGAAAACGCATGCCTATACCAGTGTAGATACTCCCACAGCACAGAAAGGAGGAGGAAGTGGCGACTGGGCAGCTATCTCACGAACGCGCTTGTGTCGGTTGCTTGGAGTCCGCGTTCGCGGCTGTGGAGGCGACCTCTTCGGGGAAAGAGGCGAACGGGTTGCGCAGGTCGGCCCTCGAAGGCTGCCCGTTCCCGCGCTGGTCTGCCTGTTGAGCCGTCGTCGGCGAGAACGGCGCGCTGCCCGGGCAGAGGGGCCGACCGCTCTCGGCGGTATCGATCCCGCGGCTCTGAGCCGCCCGAGCTGCGCTGAGCTCGCGGCTGCAGCGCGTGGTGCGGAGTGCCGGCCACCTGATGAGCGCGGCGAGGCCTCACCTGCCCATTCACCCGCGCCCGGGTCCGCGGACTCCACTCCGCACGACACTGCGCCAAACGCCACACACTGGCAACGCCGCTCACAGTGGCGGGAAGTGTGATTCAAAACACAATCCTGTCTCCTCCTGGGCTCTTTTACGATCAGTCATTTACCTCAGACGACTGGCCGATTTCGTCGATCTGCCATTTTCAGGTGCTTAGGCTGCTGTCGCAGTGCCACCGACACCGCTGTATTACGCCGACGACCGACACCGACCTAGGACCGTCGATATCTTCGAATCAGTGAGCCACTAAGTACGTGATTACAACATAGCCGGTCTCATCGGCCGAGCGTATAGACTTTGGACCCCAATCGGTGAAATTCAGATCAGCATGTGTGATCTTAGGGTTTCCCGGCGAATCAACTCAAATGTTCAAATGCGTGTGAACTCCTAAGGGACCAAACTGCTGAGGTCATCGGTCCCTAGACTTACACAGTACTTAAACTAATTTATACTAAGAACAACACACACACCCATGCCCGAGGGAGGACTTGAACCTCCGGCGGGAGGGCGAATCAACTTTGAGTACTGTTGTTGGGTGTCCGGTTGGGTACAGTCGTTTTCGTTTAACACGATGTTTCGACAGCTTATCTTTTCGTCATCTTCAGGTGATGCCTTTATACTCTTATCGCCTCTTACCCATTCCTTCACTGCAAGCGACGGTTGGACTGGGGGTAGCGACGGTGCCGCACGAAGCTGGGCGTGAACCGTGGTCCCTCAGTACTCCTATGGCATGCACGTTTTTTCAAGAAAAACAGATACAATGAGAGACAATTCCAACGTGCTTTCAGGCAGAAACAACAAGTCCAGCAGACAGGCAAACGTTGATGAGGAAAAGACAAAGTCCTATCTGCCGTACCCTTTCAGGTACGGCCAAAGACGGTTGGCGGATCCGTAAACCAGGTGATAACGTATTCCAGTCAAATGTGGTAAGGCATATATTGGGGAGATTGCACGGAAAATCGAAGAAAGATGGAAGGAATGCAGAAGAAACACCGAACTTAAGAAAACAACGAGAACTGCCGTAGAGAACACTGCATGACCACAGACATCGTCGTTTTGGGACCGTCTTCTGAAGGAGGCTATTCAAATACCAGTGGCTGACGGGCTGATAAACAGAGACACTTTCACTGTCAGCAAAGCTTTGGACCCAGCACTCGGGCAAATAAAACCACACCGTCGGCCGAGAGCGACTGTCGATCCCGACGCGGGCCACAGGAATGCTGAGAGATCAGAATTGGCGTCTAGCTTGCGGTATCACCGTCTCACCTAACACCTCATCCGTTATGGAATGCGCCCGGCACTGGAGGAAGGGGTTGGGGCGAGAAGAGAATGAAGCGGCAGGATATAGCAAAGACGATCATTCTACAGCCGGCCGTTGTGGCCGAGCGGTTCTAGGCGCTTCAGTCTGGAACCGCGTGACCGCTTCGGTCGCAGGTTCGAAGCCTGCCTCTGGCATGGATGTGTGTGCTGTCCTTAGGTTAGTTAGGTTTAAGTAGTTCTAAGTTCTAGGGGACTGATGACCTTAGATGTTAAGTCCCATAGTGCTCAGAGCCATTTGAACCACGATCATTCTACAAGTATCACCTGAAGGCAACGACAAAGTACGCTGTCGATATATCGTGTTGCGAAAACGGCTGCACTCGGCTGGACACCACACAACAGTACAATCCAATCAGTTTGTTTTCTTCAGTCGAATTGGCCGACGTTATCACACACGAAATGTGCAGTGTAGGAAACTGGTAAGTGTAGTCCAAGAAAGATGAAGTGTGTGACACCATAAGGATGAAAAATATCGTAATCAAGGCTTTATTGGAAATAATATGTCATTCTGATCACCAGGAGGAGACTGCCAACGGGAGGATGAGTATGAGAAACAGATTAAAAACCAATGAAACTGTTCCTATCTGTGAGGCGGAGCGTGGGATGTTAGAAATCTGAATGTGGAAAGGACATTAAAAAATCTATAAAAGGAAACGCAGAGCCTCACTCTAATAAAGTTGGAGATATCGAAGTGAAATACAAAGAAAATAAGATTTTGTGGCCGGATAAACAACAGATAGTGTCGTGTCGGAAATGTCAGAAGTTCGATATGAATAGAGTAGAATTCGTTATGAATATGAAGGTAGTATACAGACAATGAGTCACTATGAGCAATTAACTGGTAGGATTATTGTCACCAGAATAGTCAACATGACCAACACACAACTAACATTCGGGTACGCATGCGAACGTCATAACAAAAGCGTGTAGAAATGGAGGAACCGTGTGAGGATATTGAAGGACTTCATTATGTAAATAGAGATGTAAGTCTAATAAACGTTGGTGACTAAAGTAGGGAAAGAAATAAGAGACGAAGTTGTGCAACAAAGCGGACTGGGTAGAGGGAGTGAGAGAGGAGGAAGACTCCGTGTGTTCTGCAAAAAAATTCAACAAATAATAGCAAATATACTGTATGCTGACGTGGCAAAATACGAGAAGAGATGACATGCAAGAAATAGGGAATGATAAGTGCAAGGACCATCGCAGAATCAAGTTAAGAGCGTATGCATCCAATTTTCCGTCAGGAACCATATGCAGAAAAACGGAAAAGACAATAGAGATTCGAAAGTTTCATATGTGATGTCAATAAAATTCTTCTGGGCTACTGACCGCATTGTTAATACATAAAATTGTCCGACGTTTCGGCAACTATCGCAGCTCAGCACAAAGCCGTGAGGAAGGCCGCTTGCAATAGTGGACTAAACAACGGATAATTTTATATATTGACAATGTGGTCAACAGCTCAGAAGAATTTCATCGACAGTGAACACGGCTGCGGAAGCATACGCTCACATTTGATATTTGAGTTTCAGAAAAATGGTGATCATTTAAGTGGACTGATATAACATCGGAAGGATCTCTGCATATTTGTTGAGGAAAGGAATGTATTGAAAACACCGATTAGAAAGAAGGAGGCGATGACAGAACAAGTGTTAAGGCATCAAATAATAACATTCGTAGTTGTAAATGGAGCCGTGCAGGTAGATACTGTAGGAGAAGACAGAGACTAGAATCGATCCCACAAGTAACTAAGGACGTGGTGTGCAAGGAGACGTCATCGTAAGAGAGAAAGCTGTGACGCGCCACATCGAACCAGACAGAAAAATCCAAATACCATTCAGTTTCACATCCTCGCCCCCTTCCCAGTTAAAACTGTTAGGTTGTTCAGAATAGTATCCACTTGTAGGAGCAATACCTGCACCTTCACCAATAGAATTCGGTTGGGGGGGGGGGGGGGTGAGGGGGGTAGGAAGGTGTTTGTAGATTACAGCGACGTTCAATTTTCTTAAGAGCTTTCCTATCCTGTCAGGTACGTCTTTGATGAACGACAGGAAAGAAAACCTTGGATTTCATAGACACCTGTACTTCGCTATGATCTTTTCATGGCTCTCTTAATGCTGCTTTATCTTAAAAGACGAATATACACCGACATGACAAAAGCCATGGGGTAGTGACATGCACAGATACAGATGGCAGTAGTTTCACGTACACAAGATAGACTGAAGCGCAAGAAAACACTGGTATAGACATACGTATTCAAATACAGAGATATGTAAACAGGCAGAATATGGCGCTACGGTCGGCAATGCCTATATAAGACGACAAGTGTGTGGCGCAGTTGTTAGATCGGTTACTAATGCTACAATGGCAGGTTATCAACATTTAAGTGAGTTTGAACGTGGTGATATAGCGAGCACACGACCAATGGGACACAGCAGCCCCGAGGTAGCGATGAAGTGGGGATATTCCCGTACGACCATTTCACGAGTGTATCGTGAATATTAGGAATCCTGTAAAACATCAAACCTTCGACATCGCTGTGGCCGGAAAAAGATTCTGCAAGAATGGGACCAACGACGCCTGAAGAGAATCGTTCAGCGTGGCAAAAGGCAACCCTGCACTTGATGACTGCGCGACACAAAGCTTTACACCTCTCCTGGGCCTGTCAACATCGACGCTGGACTGTTGATGAGTGGAAACATGTTACCTGGTTGGACGAGTCTCGTTTGAAATTGTATCGAGCGGATGGACGTGTACGGCTATGGAGACAACCTCATGAATCCATGGACCCTGCATATCAGCAGGGGACTGTTCAAACTGGCAGAGCCTCTATAATGGTGTGGAGCGTGTGCAGTTGGAGTAATAGGAGACCCGTGATACGTCTAGATACGACTCTGACAGGTGACACGAAGCATCTTTTCTGATCACCTGTATCCATTCATGTCCATTGTGGGTTCCAGCGGACTTGAGCAATTCCAGCAGGACAATGCGACACCCCACAAGCCGAGAATGGCTACCGAGTGTCTCCAGGAACACTCTTCTCAGTTTAAACGCTTCCTCCGGCCACCAAACTCCCCAGACATGAACTTTATTGAGCATATCCGAGATCCCTTGCAACGTTGCTTTTCAGAAAATATTTCCACCCCCTCCAACTCTTAAGGATTTATGGACAGCCCTGCAGGATTCAAGGTGTCAGTTCCTTCCAGCACTACTTCATACATTAGTCGAGTCCATTGCACGTCGTGTTGCGACACTTCTGCGTGCTCGCAGGGGACCTACACGATACTAGGTTGGTCGAAATCGTTAGTGAATTAAATATTCAGAGGTTTACAGTGTCAAGAGAGTGCCAAGAACAGCAAATTGCAGTCATTGCCCCTCACCACGTTCAAAGCAGTGGCCGACGGCCTTCACTTAACAACCGATAGCAGTGGTGTTTGAGTAGACTTGTCAGTGTTAACAGACAAGCAACACTCCGTGAAGTAACCGCAGAAATCGATACGAGACATACGACAAAGGTATCCGTTAGGGCAATGCGGCGAAATTTGGCATTAATGGGCCATGGCAGCAAATGACCGATGCGAGCGTGCCGGCCGGGGTGGCCGAGCGGTTCGAGGCGCTACAGTCTGGAACCGCGCGTCCGCTACGATCGCAGGTTCGAATCCTGCGTCGGGAATAGATGTGTGTGATGTCCTTAGGGTAGTTAGACTTAAGTATTTCTAAGTTCTATGGGACTGATGACCTCAGAAGTTAAGTCCCATAGTGCTCAGAGCCATTTGAACCACTTTTTTTATGCGAGCGTCTTTGTTAATAGCACAACATCCCTGCAACGCCTTTCCTGGGTCGTGACCATGTCGGGTGGACCCTAGATGACTGGAAAACTTTTACCTGTCGAATGAATCCCGATTTCAGTTGGTAAGAAATGATGATAGGGTTCGGGTTTGACGCAATCCCCACGAAGCCATGGGCCCAAATTATCAACAAGGCAATGTGCAAGCTGGTGGTGGGTCCATAATGGCCTGGACTGTGTTTACATGGGATCAACTGGGTCGTCTGGTCCAACTGAACCGATCATTGACTGGAAACGGTTATGTTTGGCTTCTTGGAGACCATATGCAGCCATTCATGGACTTCATGTTCCCAAACAACGATGGAATTTTTCTAGATCGTATGCACCGTGTCACTGGGCCACAATTGCTCGCGACTGGTTCGAAGGACATTCTTGATAATTTGCGAATGGTCTGGTTTCCCATGTAACCCAACATAAATTTCATGCAACATTTATGGGACACAATCGAGAGGTCAGCTCGTGGACAATATCCTGTACCGGCAGCACTTTAGCAAGTATGGACTGCTGTGGAGGTAATATTGCTCAGTATTTCTGCTGGGGGCTTGTCGAGTCCATGCAATTTCGAGTGGCTGCATTATGCCGGGTTAGCGGAGGTCCGACATCATATTAGGAGGTAACCCAAGACGTTTAGACCTTCTGTGTTCATTCTTCAGCGAAGCATTGGTGAGATATTCCAATTCCGCGTCGAGTACCTCCGGTTCACAGATGTTTCACGTTCGCTCCGCTGACGTTTTTATAACGTGTCAAGTTTGCGGCTGATGGTAATTAGAAACTCGGTTTTGGTAGCCCTCTGAGGGCGTGGGTTTTCGGTGTACTGTGTTATTCAACCTACGATATTTTTTCTTGAAGACTAGTACATCAAAGAAATTTAACCTGTCGTCTGCTTCCTCCTCCATAGCGAACTGAATCTTCGGACAGATCTCATTGAGATGTTCATAAAGCCGACCTAGTTTCTTTCTTCCATGTCTCCACAACACGAATGTGGATGATAAGTGTCTCAATAACGGAATGGTACGTCACAGACTTCACTACCAAAACGTGTTAATTTTATTCACGGTTGCAAGAACAGTGTGAGGCAGCATACCTCATGATTTAGGATGATCGACCTCCCAATGAGTTATATGTGCAACACACTGCGCAGCTTCAGAATCATCTAGCTGTAGTGGATAATATATGTGATATTCCCATGTTGAAGAAAGTCAACCAAAATAGAGCCACCTACTTTCCGAAAGACACTGCTCTTAACCACGAGTAGCTTTGCAAACAAATCACATCTTTCTTGTATTACTTTGTCTAACCAAATGGTGCCATTGGATACTATGGCGTTTGGTTTCACGCTCATGCTAATGGAACCATCTTCCATCACCTGTCGCAATGGACCCGTAAAATGGCCTTCATTCCAAACCTCTTTTGTAGTCTTAGGTCAATAAGCATGCGGCCCAACGGGCACAAATTTTTGTACAGACGAAGCGTTGAAACATTAACTGTGCTGCAATACGTCCAATTGCAAGTCTTTTGCGATTTCATCCCGAGTGACAAGTCTATCTTATCTAAGTAGCTCGTCAATTCTTGCCTTGTACACCGTGGAGGTAGCACACAACTGGCTCCCATCATACATCTCCATACGCACCTTAAAGTCTGAGAGGTATTTCAGCAGTATATTCTTCCTTTTTAACAAGTACGGCAACGAAAAACGCAGGAGAAACGAAACATCGACGTCGGCCAATTTGTAAGTATACCCTGTAGTCATTCGACAGAAGTTAGTAAGAACTAAGTATGTCAATTCACAGTTCGAAGTCTGTAGATGTCGATAACGCGGTTGTGTTTATGGCATGGTTGTAATTGCAGATGGAACGAAGGTTTGCTCATTACATTCAGTATGCCCATAGTATGTACAAAATTATAGGGCTGCTGCAGAAAAAAATTATCCTTTACTACTATATTTAAATTACACAATAACACACACAAATCTTTCGTGGTGGTGTCGACGCCGTATGTGTACCAAAATCTGAAAAGTTGACCTGGCTCTAACATATTTTTCTCACTTCCTGCTTGTAATTACCACAAAACGTCATTATGCACATTTCCATTGGAAGCTGTACTCTGCACGTTGAAACCATAAGCAGGTATTTGTGACGTTTCAGCAACACAGAAAATACGTCTCGAATTATAAAACAATGATTTACCAACGACAACAAATCCATGATAGTGGTAGCACTCACAAGTGAACGATCCTTGCTGATACTTCGCCTTTATTAAATTACAGCATGTTTGTTCTCTTTGCCTTGAGACATAAAAGTCAGTGCCTTTGCGACAGTAATCTTCCTGCAGGGTCGACACGCCTCTGTGTGATAGCTGAACAGTACCTCCCTTCTTACGAGAATTCTGAACTGGTTTCTATACGGACCCTACTTTCGTTTTATGACATACCAATATCTCCACCCTTCGATGCCTTTCATTCGGTTCTTACACGAGAAAGAACACGGCTATAAAAGCAGCAGTGTGACTTTTCGCTTGTCAGAGTACCGCAGCGAAAGGGAGAAGTCCCATTCGTTTTATGTGCGTGACGCATGTCTCCAATCACGTAACATCCTTTGTTCAAGCAGCTTCCAGCTATGATGTAGTAGATTTTCAAATACACAGATTCGCCTTTCGTTATAGGGCGCTGTCTGACTCGAATTCGGCACTTTTCTATCGTTACAACGAAGTATGTTTTCGCCTCGTAGTGACATGGGGCAAAAGATTTAGTTTGGAGATGACGTCAGATTTACAACAATCCAGAGAAGATGTTTGACGGTAAAGAGTACTTGAAAGATGGTGTGATGAAAAACAGTGCGTGTGTAAAACAACGCCCTAAAGTGATTGGTATATTCAATGAGCTCGGATCTCTGTGACTATTGTGTATCTGAGATTACTTATCCATACATATTATAGAAATGGATGTACAAATATATATGTACACTTGACAGCAAGAAAAGTGGGCCACTGCAGAACACAACAAACTTATCGTAGCAGTGTCGCAGTCCTCTAAACGCTGAAAGCCTGTGGGGTACAGTCGTTTCACTATGCACAATGAGCACCACAAGAGACCACTAGAGAACAGTGCTCATTATGGTACTCAGTCCAGATGTAAGGTAATACTGTTACACAACAGATAGTAGAAAACACATTATTAGAGATGAGACAGTCAAAACTGTTCAAATGGCTCTGAGCACTATGGGACTCACCTGCTGTGGTTATCAGTCCCCTAGAACTTAGAACTACTTAAACCTAACTAACCTAAGGACATCACACACATCCATGCCCGAGGCAGGATTCGAACCTGCGACCGTAGCAGTCCCACGGTTCCGGACTGCGCGCCTAGAACCGCGAGACCACCGCGGCCGGCATGAGACAGTCCATAACGTTTGTAAATTAAACTTCATTACAATAAGTGACACTTCAGAAGTCTTATCACACTCATTACATAACATGACGAGTTGTTGTTCGTGATCTGAATCTGAACATACTGTTAACCAAACAAAGCTTGCGTGTCTGATCTAGACTCATCTGGGCATCAAAAGACGTATAAGTGTTCATCAGCATCAGTTTACAAAGCCGAATGTCCTAACTTGTAAATAACTGACGATACGTTTAGCACTGCACAGGGAACACCATGAAGCTTATATTGGCCCAGAGAAAGTAACCACGAAAGGTATGTAATAAAGTGCAACACTAAGGCGTGAAACGCCATTAAGTAAAGATGTGGTGATGGTCAGGGAATAGAACCCAGAACCTACATGAATCGTTTCCTAAGCACGATGGGAAGGCAGATATTAAATGTGGTGAACAATAGCGCGATACTGGAACCTAAAATGACATTACAAATGATTTTTGCCTGACTGTGATTCGAACGCAGCACCATTCGCTATTGCCTTAATGCAACAAATAGAGGTGAAATATTTATTGTTTCTTCACCAGTAGCGAAATGTGCACATGTTTGGCTAGAAGTAACGAAACGAATAGTTCTGTGCTGCCTGAGAGATCAACCACGCGCATATAGCTGTTGTTGACCACACACGAAGAGGCGTGAACTATTAAATTATCTTTCACTAGTACTTAGAATCGCAGCATTCATAGAGACCTGGAGGAGTGTCACATTGTGAAGAAAGAGCGAAATGATGGGACAATATTAGCTCTAAGCCTTCAAATCCAGAGAAAAATTGGAATCGGAGCTTGAATTCCTGTCCAGTGCCAATATTTTCAAATTTAAAGATCACTTAAGAAAAGACCTATGACCTTACGTGACTAATGATCATGAACTAAAATGACAGTACTAGTGTAAGGAAACTTTCTAAAGACAGAGCTTCTACAACCAGTTACTTCCGTCTCCGACAGTCCAAACTAGCAAAATTCTGTTCCAGTCACTGGCGAATGGACATTTTTAATGTTGATTTGGAATCATGGTACAGTCCTGCTTTACTTGTCTTTACTGGAGGCGAAGAGTGTATTGTTGGTTGGCTGATTTGGGAGAGGGACCAAACAGCGAAGTCATCGGATCCTATGCATTAGGGAAGGATGGGGAAGGAATTAAGCCATACCCATCCAAAGGAACCAACCCGGCATTTACCTGAAGTAATTTAAGGAAATCCCGGAAAATCTAGATCAGGATGGGTGGACGAAGGTGTGAACCGTCGGCCTTCCGAATGGGAGTACAGTGTGCTAAGCACTGCGCCACCTCGCTCGATGAAGATGGTATGCTTGTGGCTGATAAAAACTGGTAAAAACCAGTGGGAATTTAACTCATACCTTAGCCTATACAAGCTGGCCCCTGTCCAACCAACCATCGACTTTCACATGTGTTAGTATAACGTTTTTGTCATATTGGGGTACGCAGCACAGGGTATAATAAGTGTTGACTTCCACTTGAGCTATTGATGTGAATAACCTATTCGTAGTCTAGTAGTTAACGTCAAGCAGTGCACATGTAAAGCTGTGTTACCAAACCCATCCTTTTCCTATCTCGTTTGAGCCGTATTCTGTTACCTGCTAAGAGTATCAGTCTGAGAAAAAGTCACGGTCAATTTCGTTCATTTTCTAACCAGAAAGTAATAGAAAAATCTTGCAGAAACATGTTTGTGGAAGGACTCATGGGTGTCTATCGTGATAAGACCAATTTCAACGCCATCATCCAACGGCCGCTTGCCACAGGCAGGTGGGCACTCCGAGTAATCACTACGCATTGGGCATACAGCCTATTATCTACAGCGGACTTGAATTAGCAAGTATAACCTTATGCAATTAGACGCAAAGTAGAATCTCGAACTGGGAAGGATGGGGAAGGAAGTCGTCTGTTCCCTTTCAAAGGATTGATTGTGAAATGGCCGTAATAGCTTTAAGGTCACCGTAAACCTAAATCAGTGTGGTCTGATACCATATGGTAAGCTGATAACGAGAAATACTGTTGGTAATCTATAACCAACATCATCTCAAATGATGGTGTGTATCCGTCCACGATACGTATTGTTATTGATGTACATCTGGGACACAAATAAGACGTTTTCTGTTACGATCTGCTTCACAGGGACGTTCGCTTCTCAGTTAACATTTGTTGCCTACAAATGAGATGCGTTGCACTCGCAGACTAACAAATGACACATGGAAGACAGCACCAAGGAGCATGGTTAACAAACATGCCTACCACACGTCTTTTAATCTAGCACCCGCATGTGTTTACCTTTCTCGCTCCTTATTAATCAACCATAAGGAATGATAGTTTTTGGTTTATTTCGTTTTGGCGATTGGCATTAAACGTGGCTTAACTCAGAATCCGCAACTAGCTACGTGTGTGGGATCACAAAAACTACCTGCGCATTATCAGAAGGGGTTTCGATAACGAGGTAGAATACATTGTTGTCAATTTTTCTGATATCTGTGTCTGTTTTGTTCAACAACATGACGTGATACTCTGTCAGTATTCACTACACTAATACAACTGATGTATCACAACAGCAAATTCGTGTCTTCACTAAACATGAATTCTTTTGTCATGCTCAAGTGGCTTTACCAGACTACAATGTAAATATGGTAATGCGGCTGTGGGAGTAGTTGCTGAATGGAACACAGTTAACAGAGTGTGCAGGGAGGAGACCCCCTAAGAGGGATCACTGCCGATAAAATTTTATTAAATAATTTTTCCATTCATAATGTACGACCGTAGCCGGCTTGGACATACTGTGGTGGAAGGTGCTGGCCGGAAGACCGTGGTCGGCACATTCCTGCCACGTGCTCCTCGGTCAGGCTCCAGTCCCACGGGATGGTTGCGCTGACGAGGGTACGCTACTAGCAAGGCGCGTTGGCGGAATCAACTCTCCAATCAGAGACTAGTCGTGTGATCGCGTGGGGAGGCGGCCGGGAGCGGCGAGGGCGGCTTGGAAACAGCTCCACGCTCTCTTAGCCTCAGACCTCGGCCCCGAGTAGTCGCTCCTCTAGCCTCTGCCTCTCTCCTCAAACCTCCTGATGAACAGACGGCAACCCCTCTTGGGGCTGCTCAGCCCTACGTAGGCACCCATGTACCATCTTTAGCCGGCCGAAGTGGCCGTGCGGTTAAAGGCGCTGCAGCCTGGAACCGCAAGACCGCTACGGTCGCAGGTTCGAATCCTGCCTCGGGCATGGATGTTTGTGATGTCCTTAGGTTAGTTAGGTTTAACTAGTTCTAAGTTCTAGGGGACTAATGACCTCAGCAGTTGAGTCCCATAGTGCTCAGAGCCATTTGAACCACCATCTTTACATGAGTAAATAGGGGACTTAATTATTGCGACGCCCACAATTTTCCGCTCCTGACATCTATCATGACGAACAAGAGTATTCAGAGACACGATTTGAAAACAGATTCGTGTATTTTCATCAACTATTCCTGAGTATATATGTTTCTTGCCTCTAGATCTAATGTGTACTGAACATAGCGTGGCGTCTAATGATGATAAAATTTCTATAGATGTCGTTCTGAGTTCGATATAGTTGTTTTTAGCTCTGTCACAGAAGAGGTAAAATTTTACTCTCCCGCCAGTATGGAACTGAGAGCTGCTGCCTCTTACTCTTTACAGTGTGCAGACATTTTCATGGAGAAGTAATGAACTGCAGCGTTCATTGCCTCCACATTGCCCTTGTGATAACTGATACAGACAATTCGCAATGTAGACAATGGGATTAGCTGCAGTTGCTGCTTGAAAGTTATTTCCCCTATCTGTAAACATATATTCGATAAGTCGATGACACACCAAAGGGAATTCATTCAGAGACTTTGATTGGTGAACCACGAACATATCAAGTGAATCTTGCAAGATAGTTCTTTGTCATTCCAGGAAGTAACAAAACTATCACAGCGTCATGAGACATGCCCCACTATATTGTCACGCCCCTATCATAGTCGTAGCAGGGCGATTATGTTTCTACAGGCAATGTGTTTCTTGACTGAACTGACAATTTAGGACTGCATGTTGTGCATCAACGATGTAGCGGCTTAATTAATTTTCCTGCAATGTTCTGAGTAATAATGTAGTGTTTACGGTGAGGGATAAGGATGGAAAGTTTCACAGACTACCGTAATACAGGCGAAAGAAAATATACGAAATCTACTGACTTACAGATTCGTTTCATTGACGTCGACATCTAGCAGGACATGCGAACAAATATTTTGTTCCAATGCTATGAAATGGCCCGGAATATATTAAATATTGACATTAAACCAGCATCGATTTGGAAAGCATCACTCTTGTGAGACACAAGTGGCACTTCATTCGCACAATGTGCTGTGTACGGGGCTCTCAAATTGATTCTATATTAATGGGGTTGCAAAAGTGCTTTTGATTTCATTCATCATAAGCGGCCTCCTACCACATTGCTTTCGTATGAACTATCGTCTAAAATGCGCAACTGCATACGTGATTTTCTGTCTGAAAAGTCACAGTTCGCAGTACGTTACAGGATGTCACCTAGTGAAACGGAAGTGATGAGTGTGATTCTGCAAGTAAAGTGATGTAGGCCTTGTGCTATTTCTAATATTCATAAACTGTTTAGCGGACAATCAGAACATTTCTCTTAGATTTGCGGCAGGTAATGCTGCTTTGTAGTAAACTCTTCAAAAGAGCAAATCGAATTGCAAAATTTTGTTGAAAATATATCTCCAGAGTGCGAAACGTAGCAATTGACTCTAAACAATGAAGTGTGTGAGGTGCTCTATGATTACTAAAGATGTTTCATCGATCTTAGAAGAATCTATACGGCAAACAAATTTGATATTTATAGATGTAACGAAAATCCTAGGGGTTACAATATAAACAACTTAACTGGGAAACATCACTTGTGGTGAAGGTGAGACAAACGTTGCGTTACTGACACAACCCTTTGAAGACCCAAGAAGACTACTACGGAGACTGCCAGCACCACAGTTTTTCAACCTCCTCTGGAATACTACTGGGCACTGTGTGGTTGTTACCTGTCGGGATTGACTGAGAACATCTAAAACATTGAAGAGAGGCAGATGATTTTGTAGTATAGCGAATTAGGGGAGAGATTGCCGCATATCTTTTCCTTTTTCTTCTTTGTGGTTGGAGGGGAAGGGGTCAGGGGGATGAGTTGGGGATGCAATATTAAAACAAACGATTTTTCACTGCTGCACGTTATTTCCACTTCATTTCAACCACCATGTTTTTCCTCCGAATGCAAACAGCTTGTGCTGCCCCCGCCACACGAAGAATGATACAACTGTAATAACATAAGAGAAATTAGAACTCGAACATAAGGATTTCGGTGTACGTTTTTCTCGATCTTCGTACGTGAGTGGAACGGTCGAGAAATGGAAGCTATTCTGTGAAGTCTGTATGAAACACTCAACTGTGAATTACAGAGCAATCGTGATTCATTGTGATGTAAACGCAGTGCCTCAGCAGAATGTCATTTCCGCCATGCAGCACTTACTCTTTCAGTGACATTTAGTACATTATGGTTCAAATGGCTCTGAGCACTATGGAACTTAACTTATGAGGTCAGCAGTCCCGTAGAACTTAGAACTACTTAAACCTAACTAACCTAAGGACATCACACACATCCATGCCCGCGGCAGGATTCGAACATGCGACCGTAGCGGTCGCGCGGTTCCAGACTGTAGCGCCTAGAACCGCTCGGCCATTCCGGCATGCAGTACATTATGTACGTGCTTAAGATATGAACGATATACTACGTATACAAAATTATTTGGCAAGGACGCAAACAAAACTGTTTACTTTTGCATTCCGCTTAGTTGAATAGATAGTTACTTAAGCCTAAATCTAATGCAGAGCGCATACAAAAAAGACTATTTTCTTGCGTCTTGTGGCTACTAGCTGGTTGAAATATTTTATGGTAGCTTCGTTTATTATCAGCGTATTCTTTCACTTATTTTTCTGTAAGTATTTGAATGAAACGTCAGGCCGACAGCCCCCGCCAGGGATCGAGAGGGATGCACCAACAGGGCCACAGCGCGCGCCTCTGCCTCTGCTGCTCCTTTTGACGTAAATATGTTTACCTCCTCTCGTGGCATCAGTATAGCCGTCTGTTGCAACGGCTCACTGGCAGATATCAACTCGAGACAGAGTCTTCACTGTTATTGAAGAAGGTAGGTGTCCCATCAGAGAATCTGGCAGACGGTATGGCGTGACACACCACTGCAACGACATGGTGGAGGAACCACCTTGAAAGAGGCACGACCATCAAAAACCCTGGCTTAGGCAGGAAGAGAGTGAGCTCACACGAGGAGGACAGGGAAATACTGTCTCAGAGTAGCGAAAATACCTTTCTGAACGCTAAGCGGTTGCGCGGGAGACCAGCTTCCCAGTTCCTGTAATACGATGCGCCGAAGGCTGAGAGACGCTGGACTGTACACATGACGACCCGCCGAGAAACAATAGTTCAGCGAAGACAATGTTTCATACTGGCTGGCATTTGCGGAGCTCCTTTTGATTGAGTCACGGGAAAACTTAGTTTTCACTGATGATAATGTGTTTTCCACCAGCAACGACGGTCGAAGAGTCGTTTACAGGCCGCTAGGGACTCGCCATCGACGCGGATGTGTAACCAGTTTGGGAAGAAGTGGGCGGATATGCTTTCCTGCTGGTAATGGACTTCTGTGAGAGAATAGGAACTCTTCACAGCACAGAAGGAACACTCAACAGCGAGAAGTGCACCCACGTATTGGAAAATGTGATCATTCCGCCAGTGCGAAAGCTGTACTGAGAAGGGGACTTCACATTGCAAGAGGATCGTTCTCCTGTTCACTCGTCTGCATTCGTTCAACAATAGGTCTCCACGTTCGGCGTCAAAGTCATGGACTGATCGACACGAGCTGCTGATATGAACCCTCATGGAAAACATGTGGGCTGAGGTCGCCAGCACGTTAACAGAGAACTGTCCACGAAATCAACCAGCTACAGCTAACGCTCTTTGGGACTGTTTTCTTGAAGCTAGGGAGGAAGATGCTTCCTCAGGCTGTTAAGTCGGATAGCTTAGAGATTCTTCGTCAAGACTCATGGCAGAAGTACAAAATAATGTGGGAGTCCGGATAAAATATTAGAGTCCTTAAACTTTATTTTATGTCGTCTTCTTCTTCATTTTTCCTCACTGAGAGCCAGCAGAAGATCACTTGGCAACAGATAAAACTTGAGTTAGTTTTCCTTTGTGTTGCCTGGCCGGCCAAAGTGGCCGTGCGGTTAAAGGCGCTGCAGTCTGGAACCACAAGACCGCTACGGTCGCAGGTTCGAATCCTGCCTCGGGCATGGATGTTTGTGATGTCCTTAGGTTAGTTAGGTTTAACTAGTTCTAAGGTCTAGGGGACTAATGACCTCAGCAGTTGAGTCCCATAGTGCTCAGAGCCATTTGAACCATTTTTTTCCTTTGTGTTGCCGTTTTAATTGAAGTGAGTTGCTTTTAAATACACAGTTTTTTAAATATTCTATTTTTATTTTATTGATAGCATGTCCAGGTACTTACAAAGTAAACAGTTCAGAAGGAGGCTTTAAAAGTATTTTGTGTTGTTTCAAATACATCTCTCTCATCTCTTCCATCCATTAATACACCCTGCGTCCTCCAAAATTATGCAAACTATTTCGTTTTACATTTATTTATTGTTTATTTCTCCTCCATTCTCTCTATCACTCTCTCTGGCATCTCTTATTTTATCACCTCAATCGCCCTCCTACTACACTCTCCAAATACGTTACAAACAAATCTAGCAGTTTCCATTGAAACTAAACGTCTCATTTAGTTTCTGCTTTCTTTACTGTCCTCTGTCGCTCCTCTCAAAACCCATGAAACCGCATTCTTTTATATCCCATTATTTATATTCGATTCTTCGTTCTAATAACATTCCTTCCTTATCTCTCTCTCCTAAGGTAAGATGAACTGTAGCATACGTCTAAGAAATAATTTTCAAGTTTTTCACTCTTTTATTTTTCACTTCTGCACTCCTATCCATTCCAAGATCCCTCCCTCCTTCCTGCTGTCCCTCCTTTCACATCTGCATCCACATCTACATGAACACTCTAAAACTTACAATTAAGTGCTTGGCAGTGGGTTCTTTGCACCAATGTCACATTAATTCCCTACCGTTTCACTCTCAAATCCGAGTGGAAATAGTGAACAACTGTAAGTAGGCTGTTTAGGTTCTTATATTGGTAACGCCACGTAGCGCACTGTATCAAAAGCACTGGCTGTGCTGTGTGCAGTCTGTGGCTGGGTGGCATTGTTGTAATATTCGCTATTGTAGTGTTGGGCTGTTGGCTGCAAACAGCGCATAGCGTCGCGCAGTTGGAGGTGAGTCGCCAGCAGTGGTGCATGTGGGGAAGTGAGATGGCGGATTTTTGAGAGCGGATGATCTGGACGTATGTCCATCAGAAACAGTACATTTGTAAAACTGGATGTCATGAACTGATATAAATATTATGACTTTTGAACACTATTAAGGTGAATACATTGTTTGTTCCCTATCAAAACCTTTCATTTTGCTAACTACGCCTATCAGTAGTTAGTCCCTTCAGTAGTTAGAATTTTTTATTTAGCTGGAAGTAGTGGCGCTCGCTGTTTTGCAGTAGTTCGAGTAACGAAGATTTTTGTGAGGTAAGTGATTCATGAAAGGTATAGGTTATTGTTAGTCAAGGCCATTCTTTTGTAGAGATTATTGAAAGTCAGATTGCGTTGCGCTAAAAATATTCTGTGTCAGTTTAGTGTTGATCAGAATAGGTAAAGAGCGAAATGTCTGAGTACGTTCAGTTTTGCTCAGCTGTTTGAAAATCAAATAATGTAAGAGGTTTATCAGCACAGTAATTCAATAATTTTTCTAAGGGGACGTTTCATATGTCGACCCTTAGCCGAGGATACCTCACTGGAATCTTCTGATTTTTTTCTTGTAGTTTGTGTAACTAGTGTAGCTATTGTTTGTTGCTAGTGCGTAATCATAGAGAGAATTTCCTTTGTAGTTGTAGTTTTTCACTGTTGTACAGTAATACAGTTGTGGCATGCATGTAGAATTGCACCAAGTATTTCGCAGCTGCGCTTGCAATTAACTAGATATTATTTTTAGTGCGATGTTAATGTGTTTTCTTAATTTGCTCTTCAAATTTTGCTTTTATGTGTTATCGTGTGAAATATTGTGACAATAATGGCGTGTGAAAAACGTAACACTAGGCTCCAAAGTAAACTGAGAAATAATAGTGACGACGAGCGTAGATTATCAGGACCACTGTGTAATGAATTAACAGACATTCAAAGTGGTAATTTGGTAATTGTGCGTAGGGAAATGGAGCGGGCGGCAAATAATGGCGTAGAGAGTGAAACAGTGAACAGGGAAGCATTATCGATCGATCGGTCGTCAACAGCTCGCCTCAGGAATCCGAAATTGCAGGACACAATCTCGCAAATACTGTAGATTCAGGTTTTGGGTAATCAAAGTTTTCTCAAATAAGTCAAGACACATTTTCTGCTTGTCAAAATGTGAATGTTGCCGGTGCAAATTTACTGCCGAAAAACACTGAGGAACAAGTTTCAGACACCAGTGCATTGTTATTACAATTAATACAACAAATGGGACAAACAAAGCAAAAACTTCAAAAGTTAGACACAATGGAACAAAATCTTAGAAAGTTAGTCACAATGGAAAAAAGTCTTCAAAAGTTAGACACAATGGAACAAAATCTTCAAAGGTTAGACACCACCCTTGAACAAACACGTGAATATTTAACTACTGAGTTACATAAAATCGAATCGAAATGTCAAAAAGTCTGTAATGACGTAAAAACACAATTTTGTGAGCATTTCCAACCTATTTTTTCGCGTCATGAAAATGCATTACAGAATCACGAAGCAGCCATAAAAGAACTGCAAACTATTGTTCACGAAAATCACGACACTTTGCAAGCTAAAATTGACTCAGT
Source organism: Schistocerca nitens (assembly GCF_023898315.1). Lineage (NCBI taxonomy): Eukaryota > Metazoa > Arthropoda > Insecta > Orthoptera > Acrididae > Schistocerca > Schistocerca nitens. Next base: position 524,999,317 of record NC_064618.1, on the reverse strand, counting down.
TGCATCTACCGATTCGGTTACACAACTTGCAAAACTCAGGAAAACTTAAAGGACGCAGTAGATACGATTTCGACACAAATGGACCCTCTGAAACTTGGTTCAGAAAAACACACTGAGGAAATTAGTTCATTATCAGAGAAAGTAGTCGAACTTTCGGATCAGCTAAATAATTTATCTACGAAGGTACATGACACTCTGAATGACACAAGACCGGTAGTCTTTAATGACACAGAAGAGTATGAATAAATTAGAAAATTCAAACAAAATCAGAATCAAATCAATACACAGTACAAAAGAGAAATCCGGGAAGTACAACATCAGTTAGCACAAGTAATACAAGAATTACATATTTCATAGGACACTCACGCTCCAGTACGAGAAGAGGGACATAGAAATACGGAACAGCCACAAAATAATAACACAGGGCACTTCGGAAATTATGAAAGAAATTGGCAAGGTACACCGAATTTTGAGATGGAACCGCCGAAACGACGTAACAATGACCGACATGCGACTCGCCGACATGATAATTTTGACTATAAGCTGTTTATTACTACACGTAAATTCAAAACATTTAAGAATTCCGGCAACGACATTCATCCACAAGCGTGGCTTCATCAATTCTCTCATTGTTTTCCTCCCAACTGGTCATTAGAGCACATATTAGAATTTATGTGTGGCTACTTAGAGAATGAACCAGCTGTAAGAATGCGATCGGTCATTCATGATTGCCACAGTGAAGGAGAATTTTACCATGCGTTCCTCTCAGCATATTGGTCTCAAGCTAGACAAGACCGAGTCAAACATAGCATCATAATGATGAAACATTTCGAACAATCTGAATTTTCCAGTCTTGTGAAATATTTTGAAGACATGTTGCACAAGAATCAGTACCTGTCAAACCCTTACAGCCCCTCAGAACTCATCCGCATTTGCTTAATCAAATTGTCTGATCTTTCACGACATATTATTTTGGCAGGACGTTGCAAAGACGACATTGAAGCTTTTCAGGGACTGTTACAAGAATTGGAAATTGACACTGACAATCGCGGAACGCGAAAACAGGAGCACAACAATTACAGGTCACATCCGTCACAATTCCGCGATGACAGAAATAATAAATGGACACGACAAGGCTATTCTTACAACGTAAATCGTGACCAAAACAGACACCACCCATATGACAACCGTTGGCAGAATAATAGTTACTGAGAAAGATCGCACTTCCGTAGTAATGAATATGACAGAGATAACCATCGAAACAGACAATATGGGAACCAAAACAATTATTATGAAGGTAGACAGAATAACTTGAGACGCAACAGTTCAGCGCGCAGTTACGATTCAGGGAGAAATGTTCCACTACGTGACGGACAAGAAAGAAACTATGGAATCTACCGACTTAACGACAGACGATATGATCGCAACGACAGACCTGAATTGCATCAGAACTGGCGGGATTCAAACAGGGCAGGGCCCTCTCGACGAAGTGAATTTGTAGAAGTTAGGTCTCCAAATCCCAATAACGACGCGCGCCAACAAAGAGACAATAGGCAATGACTCATACCGCTGGCAGCCACAAAACGTAGTTTTGAAACTGACGACGCAGCTGACGTAGCTAGTAATTACGTAAAAATGGAAGACATTAGGGACATCTTACTCCAGGAACACGACGTAAAACATAACAACATTGCATATCCTGCGATTCACATTACAGTAAATGACGTAAAATTTATGGCGGTACTTGACTCTGGTAGTCCTATTTCAGTAATTAGTGAAACAGCCTTTAGCAAAAGCAACAAATCGAACGATTGCCCCACACATCCGTTACGTAAGATTAAATTACAAGTTGCAATCGTTGGAAAAAGTGTAGATGTACGCCAATAAACCAACTTAGAATTCTTTTGTCAAAGCCACAGCTTCTCTATGAACTTTCTTATTGCTCCATTATTGTCGACGGAAATTATATTGGTGGTAGACTTTTTGAATGAATACAAAGCATTCTTAATCTTTCACGATGCTGAAATAAGTTTAGAGAAAGAAGGTAAGTCAATAGCTTCGAAATTTGAAAATTGGCTCTCAAACCATGACAAGGAAATTAATCGGCTTTACCTCCTGTTAGACAACAGTTCGGAATTTTCGACGGAACTTGACACTAACAATCACTCTGCAAGTACTGATAGGGATGATATCGATGGCGTATTTCATACTATTGAGTTAATTCAGATTAAAATAAAACAATTGGGAATTGTAATGACACTGATAGGCAGGACCTTTTTGAGATTTTATAAGCACATTCCACAGTTTTTACTCACAAAACAGGAACAATCGAGGGATTTCAATACCAATTTCGTGTTCGTGAGCATAGTAAATTTTGTGTTGAATCATACGTAATTCCGGCACATTATAGGGACCGTGTTAGAACAGAAATACAATCTATGCTTGACGATGGCATTATTGAGCCTGCAGTAAGCTCATACAACAATCAATTACATGTTGTTGAGAAGAAAAATGGATCGATCAGGCTTGTCTTAGATTCGAGACAAATCAATACTATCACCATTCCTGGAACAGACAGGCCGCAAACGTTGGAAGAACTTCTTCAAAATTTTAATGATGTAAAAGTGTTGTCTTCTATTGATCTCAGATCCAGGTTTTATCAGATCGAACTTCATCCAGAATGTAGAAAGTACACAGCTTTCCTTTGTTTCGGCGTTTGTTATCAGTTTCGGAAACTTCCTTTTGGATTGAACATTTCTTCGGCAGCATTCATTCGCGGGCTAAATTCCAAATTACCTGAGTTCTTAAAACGTCACATCACCTTATATGTGGACGATATTCTAATAGCAGAAGCCTCATGGGAACAACATAATCACATCCTCAACTGTGTGTAACGTATTTTTGCAGAATCTGGAATTACAGTTAACTTGGAAAAGTCTGAATTCGGTAGGTCAAAGGTGAGGTTTTTGGGACATATTATTTCTTCTGAAGGCATTCAGCCGGATCCTGAAAAGGTAGAAGCAATCAGAGCCATTCCAGTTCCATCCACAAAAAAACAAGTACGCAGTTTTCAAGGCCTCGTAAATTTTTACCGTCGTTTTCTGAATATGCAAATTCTAGCTACACCAAAACTTTGTTCTCTCACTAGAAAAAATACTATTTGGAACTGGGACAAACAGGCACAGCTGGAATTCAATTCTTTGAAAGAAGCGCTACTTAACGCACCAATACTAGCTCATCCAGATCTGTCACAAGAATTCTGCCTTAGCATGGATTCTTCTAAAGTTGGTCTTGGTGCCCATTTATTTCAAGAAGCCATAGAAAATGACACTTCTGTTCAGAAAACCATTGCTGTTGCTAGCCGAGAGCTAACAAAATCTGAAAAAAATTATTCCGTTACTGTATTAGAAGCTTTAGCTATCGTTTCTGCATTTAACAAATTCCGTTTCTTTCTTTCTGGTAAGCACGCAAAAGTATACAGTGATGATCGTGCATTACAATTTCCTATGTCTTCAAAATTAAATCATGACAGGTTAAAACTCTGGGCATTGTTTCTGCAAGAATTCCACTTCACAATACTCTACATTCCCGGCAAGGAGAACATTGTTGCGGATGCACTGTCACGCGCACCGGCTGGGCTTGAGAAAAGTAGCACAGAAGGCAACCTCGAGGAAAATTTCAGTATTCTTTACATTCAGAAAGTCGCCTTTGAAAACTTCATCACCACATCTTTAAAGGACATTGATCATGAACAAGATAAAGATCCGATTTGGAAAGACATCAAAAGTAAATGGCATGAAAAGACACACACTCAGATTCGGCATTATTATCTGGTTAGAAACAACATACTCTTCAAACGCTGCACTGTTGATGACAAGCTATGGGTACTTTGCATTCCAGACGATTTTGTTAATAAGCTCATTTTGTACATTCATTTCAGCTACGCACATTTTAGTCCACGAAAATGTTATCATATTTTTCGAACGACTTGTTATTTTAACAATATGGAAAAGAGAATTCGAAGAGTCTTGTCTATTTGTAAACTTTGTCAAAAGGCGAAACCATCTACTATCTCAAATCGTGCTCCGTTGTTTCCTATTATTCCTTCTAAATTAAAAGATTTTGCTGTTGTTGATCTCTTGGGACCCATTGTCAAAACATCGAATGGATTTTCGTACGCTCTAGTCGCTGTCGAACTTACTTCCAAATTTGTTTCTTTCACTCTGTTACGTAAAGCCACTGGACGGTCTGTATCCAACGCCTTCGTTAAAAATTTCTTACGTGAAGTTGGACACGTTAGTAAAGTCATTTCAGATAACGGACCACAATTCAGGTCTGCTGTTTGGTCACGCATGCTTCGGAACCATAAAATCAAACCTGTTTTTATTTCATTGTACTCACCACATTGTAACCCGTCTGAATGGATTATGAAAGAAATCAATAAGCTTTGCAGACTTTATTGTCACAGAAAGCATCAGCATTTGGACAGATACTTACACTTATTTCAAAACGTGCTGAATGAAATGCCTCATGACTCCACTGCTTTACCACCTATTCTTGTACTGAAGAATGAAGAACCTTCGAACAGAATGAGAGAGCTTGTACCTTTTCCGAATACATGTAAACTTCGACACAAAGACATAATTGATTTGGCTATTAAAAATATAAAATCTGCAGCAGACAAAAGGAGAAAACTACACGGTAAAGCAAATGCAAAGAAATTATATATTGGTCAGAAAGTTCTCATTAAAGCTCATTCATTTTCACATAAGAAGAAACACTTGAGTCACAAATTCTTTCTGATTTACAATGGACCTTACAGAATCCGACGTATACCACATGATAATTGCGTTGAAGTTGAAACTCTGCGTACTAGGAAGAGTAAAGGATTGCACCACATTTCACATGTAAAACCGTTTATTGAGAGATAATCTGTTTTTTTTTAACTTAGTCTTTGCTATAAAATTTTTCACTTTACATTACTAGTATGCTTTGTCAGACTTAGAATCTGTTAACATGCAACAATGTTTGAAGTGAAATATCCAGTCAAGAACCAAGAGAACTTATTTAAACAGAAATTACGAATGCATTGTTATAGTGAACAGAGGACACGATGTTATTGTGTGTGTACATTCTTGCTTGTTAATTGCACGATTACGTAACGACTATAAGGCTTACATACTTAGAACATATACTGATAATGAGATTTTAATGAAACATTTTGGTTTAGTTGAAAAGATATTCTTTATTTGAAGTACTTTCTGTGAGGTTGAAGATGACTTAGCTTTTGGTTTCTTTGACAGCTACCCGATTATATCACGACGCTACTAATATGCGACACAATTTACATTGTTGCTTTTGCGGTGTATCTGTTTGATCTCTGCACAGTTTTTCTGAATTCTTCTGGATAGGAAAACGTGTTTCAGTAGTAACTTTTGTGGTATAGCTACAATGAGTTAGTCTTTGTTGTAGCACAATAATACGTTACTGTGTAGTACTTTCTTGATCATGGTACTGTACGTAACAACTTCGATATCTATACGCAAGCATTTCACTTTTGTTTATTACGAGGTAAGTACATTGACTTCTACAGAATTTCGCTTATGGACGACGATAATTACGACACTTGGCACATTTTTACCGTTAAGTAATGACAGAGATTATCTTACAACAAGACGCACATTTAGCGCTGCAGGACACGCATTTGAGTGATTAATTTTGTACTTAAAAGATTTATTTTTAAAGGTTTTTGAATTACAAAGAAAGTTTTCCGTGATACATTTCATTTCATTGCTGTAATCTGTAACACCTAAGAGTGTAATTACATTAATCCTCATGGGGGTACACGCTTACTTTGTGTGTGTGGCAAGCACAAGGAGCCCTAGCTAATATGGTATTTGCTTATAGAACTTTACACATCGGGTCCATATTCCTCTAACACAGAATTACACAGCTATCTGATTATTTGACAGAGAAACAAACATTCTTTTTACTACGTCAGTGACACATGTTTACGCAATTACACAGTTGGATAACTTCACACTTATGAAATTGTATTTTGTCTGTAATTTGTGAACTGTTCATATTTTTTTGGGACCATTGTGATACTATGAGAGCTTTGAATGATATATTGGTATTGGATCATGATTTTTAAAGTATGTTTGAGGTAGATGACACTACTGAAATGAGCAGAGAATTTTTTTAGGTTTTGAAATTATTGCAGAAACCTATGTTGTTTCTTTAGATTTGACTTAGGTGTTATGATGTTATTATTACGACGACGATGTGTATTATGCTGCTGAGGTATATTTATGATCAATAAGCTGATCCTATATGAGGAATTTATTATGATGAAATATTGAAGAAGTCTCGACGAATATGTATATGTGTAGTAAGGTAAGGAATAATGAGTAGTGGTTAGAGACGCTGATTTGTGAAAAAGGATGTTGGAAACCAAGAATCGTACTTTAAGAGTTATGAAGTGTGTGGATATGCGTGAATGTGTCACAATGCCAGCGAAAATTTTTTGGACACTGTTATATTTATAGGATTTTGTTTCTACACATTTCTACTGTCATTTCTCGACTTGTGAAATTTTATTTTTATCAAACTGTCTCTGTAGCGGAAATTTCTATTGTAAATTTCAGTAAGAAAGGTAAGTGACCTTGACGTCATGCGTTGTGCACGCACAGCTATGAGCCAGTCGCCTGGAGAAAAAGCCAATAGGTGAAAAAAAAGAGGCCATTAACCTGACTATTGACATTCCTTTGTAGAAAGGATCGAAAATATGACACGCTATTTCTTGGAAACATATGATTTTACTGTGGAGCACGAACTTTGTGCTACTTACTGAAATTCTTATGAATTGATGGGAAATATTCTTATATCTGCACACCTGATTATGACAAGTGTCTTTCTACGAGAGTTGATAGAATTTCTACTAATTTATGAAATGCCACATGACTATTGAATGATATATTTATGCTTTGTACATAGTTGCTTATTTCATTTGATATCTGGTTTCCAGCTGTGTTGCAGCATAGGTTTTATAAAATAAAGTTCAATGCATTTGCTAATGTGAGAACTTTCTGTCAACAGATCTGTTAAATAATAATTTTATGATCCACATTCGTCGAAAAAGGAGCACTTGGAAAGGAAAGAACAATAAGAAGGGACTAATAACAGTAACTGCAAACACAGTTTTCTTTTCACGTACTTGGTAATTTCTTTTGTAGAATATGTGAATATACATTTCCCTTATCTGCATTGTTGTCTTTAGTGTAATATTTTTTCTGCTTGAGCTTTGTCATGTTTTAGGTATAAGTTATAGCATTTGCTGCTGCTGTTTGCCAGGAATAGTGTTACTGAATTTCACTTTGTATTACTCTGTTAAGCCAGTTTTACTACTGATTTATTTTTCTTATTTGCTGCACATTGCCTTATATTAGTTGTAATATTGTAATTGCGCTAATTTATATACACTGCTGCTTGGTTTGCCACTTTACATTTTTTTGTCATTGCTGTTTGTGTTAATTATTTTGTACTGCTGCATTGCCTCGTCCCTTAGTGTATATGAGGTGCATTCAAGTTCTAAGGCCTCCGATTTTTTTTCTCCGGACTGGAAAGAGATAGAAACATGCACATTGTTTTAAAATGAGGCCGCGTTCATTGTCAATACGTCCCAGAGATGGCAGCACTGTACGGCAGATGGAATTTTACCGCCAGCAGCGAGAATGATAACTGTTTTAAATACTTAAAATGGCGACGCTTTCCTTACTTGAACAGCGTGCAATCATTCGTTTTCTGAATTTGCGCAGTGTGAAACCAATTGAAATTCATCGACAGTTGAAGGAGACATGTGGTGATGGAGTTATGGATGTGTCGAAAGTGCATTCGTGGGTGCGACAGTTTAATGAAGGCAGAACATCATGTGACAACAAACCACAACAACCTCGGGCTCGCACAAGCCGGTCTGATGACACGATCGAGAAAGTGGAGAGAATTGTTTTGGGGGATCGCCGAATGAGTGTTGAACAGATCGCCTCCAGAGTTGGCATTTCTGTGGGTTCTGTGCACACAATCCTGCATGACGACCTGAAAATGCGAAAAGTGTCATCCAGGTGGGTGCCACGAATGCTGACGGACGACCGCATGGCTGCCCGTGTGGCATGTTGCCAAGCAATGTTGACGCGCAACAACAGCATGAATGGGACTTTCTTTTCGTCGGTTGTGACAATGGATGAGACGTGGATGCCATTTTTCAATCCAGAAACAAAGCGCCAGTCAGCTCAATGGAAGCACACAGATTCACCGCCACCAAAAAAGTTTGGGTAACTGCCAGTGCTGAAAAAATGATGGTGTCCATGTTCTGGGACGGCGAGGGCGTAATCCTTACCCATTGTGTTCCAAAGGGCACTACGGTAACGTGCATCCTACGAAAATGTTTTGAAGAACAAATTCCTTCCTGCAGTCCAACAAAAACGTCTGGGAAGGGCTGCGCGTGTGCTGTTTCACCAAGACAACGCACCCGCACATCGAACTAACGTTACGCAACAGTTTCTTCGTGATAACAACTTTGAAGTGATTCCTCATGCTCCCTACTCACCTGACCTGGCTCCTAGTGACTTTTGGCTTTTTCCAACAATGAAAGACACTCTCCTTGGCCACACATTCACCAGCCGTGCTGCTATTGCCTCAGCGATTTTCCAGTGGTCAAAACAGACTCCTAAAGAAGCCTTCGTCGCTGCCATGGAATCATGGCGTCAGCGTTGTGAAAAATGTGTACGTCTGCAGGGTGATTACGTCGAGAAGTAATTCCAGTTTCATCGATTTCGGGTGAGTAGTTAACTAGAAAAAAAATCGGAGGCCTTAGAACTTGAATGCACCTCGTATATCTGAGCTCAGTAGATTTAAGTTAGCTTAAGATGGGATAGGCTATATAAGAGAACGAGTTATGAAGAATAAGGAAAGAATGCACTGAGAAGCTATAAGATAATGGTTTGGCCAAAAAAGAAGTGTACAATGAAGAATAATTATTTTAATAGAGGATGAATAGAATACAGGAAGCATGCTTGGATAGGATTTTTTAGGTGGAAACAAATGTTGAAATAAGAGGAAAGATCTACGGAATGAAGTTTTGGGTTGGACTGCAGTACCAAATGTTACACTGAAAACGAACCCTGTCCTTTCCTTTTGTGTCCGCTATGTGTTTTTTGTACCATTGTGTATTTGTGTTCTTCCTGTCTTTATGTGTTTAGCTGATACGAGTTATGTTGTAGAACTTTTCTAATAATGTTATGTTCTTTGTAAAGATATTTAGAAATTATTTATTCTGTTCTGTTTTTATGCTCATGTATGAAATTAATGTTTCGAAAACTATTCTCATTATTTTATATATTTACTTATCTCATAATTCCTGTAACACTGATGTATATGTCTATTTCTATTCTTTTGTAAACCCTGTGTTACTACAAATGTTATCTGTACTGTTATGTTATTTAATAATGTAATTTGTACCTTTGTAATTGTATTCTTATGTTGTAAACTTAGACACCAGTTCTTCAAATTAAGTATCATTTCACTGCACACGTTTCTGTTGGTCATAATATATGCACAGTATGTGGGAAGTTGTGACTGTTAGTGCGTGCACGTGTGTTAATAATTCAGCAAGGGACTGGTTAACAGCATTGCTGGTTCTAAGGACGTTTCAAAAAAAAAAAAAGTTTGTGAGTGCACAAGTGGTGGTTCATGGACTTGCTATATTGTCCGCAAGACTCTTCAATGGTGATTGAGCACCTGCACAGTCGCAACAGATGGCTACTGGCCGTCTCTACAAGGACTGCAGTGGTTCTGCACCTTTGATGACCCACCAATACCATTATTTCTACAAGGACTGCAGTGGGTCTGCACCTCTGGTGGCCCACCAATACCATACTCTCTACCAGGACTACCAGTGGGTCTGCTCTGTGATGACCTACCTACCAACATTCTTCAAAACTTCGACTGACTCTGCGGTGGGTTTGCTCTGTTGTGGCCTATTACCTACCTGCATGTCAAGAGTCAGCACTGTCCTTCCGTTGGAAGGACAACACTACTTCTTCAAGACAGCATGGAACTCCACTACTTCCGTGTGCGTTTCCTTTTACTGCTCAAACTTTGAGAAAAACACTGCAATTTTACTGTGATGAATGATCAGGACTGTCTTTATGGACTGTGAGAAAATTTTAGCTTTTGACCAACATAATATCGATAAGTGTGTGCATTTGATTTCTTTGTTATTGTAATTCCGAAAATTTTTTTCAAATCTGAATTGGCCACTGCTCAAAACAATTTGTAAAATTTTTTGTGGGGAGCATGGGGGCTATGTAAGTAGGCTGTTTAGGTTCTTACATTCGTAACGCCACGTAGCGCACTGTATGAAAATCACTGACTGTGCTGTGTGCAGTCTGTGGCTGGGTGGCATTGTTGTAATATTCGCTATTGTAGTGTTGGGCTGTTGGCTGGTAACAGCGCATAGCGTTGCGCAGTTGGAGGTGAGCCGCCAGCAGTGGTAGATGTGGGGAAGTGAGATGGCGGATTTTTGAGAGCGGATGATCTGAACGTGTGCCCATCAGAAACAGTACATTTGTAAGACTGGATGTCATGAACTGATATATGTATTACGACTTTTGAACACTATTAAGGAGAATACATTGTTTGTTCCCTATCAAAATCTTTCATTTTGCTAACTACGCCTATCAGTAGTTAGTCCCTTCAGTAGTTAGAATCTTTTATTTAGCTGGCAGTAGTGGCGCTCGCTGTATTGCAGTAGTTCAAGTAACGAAGATTTTTGTGAGGTAAGTGATTCATGAAAGGTATAGGTTATTGTTAGTCAAGGCCATTCTTTTGTAGAGATTATTGAAAGTCAGATTGCGTTGTGCTAAAAATATTCTGTGTCAGTTTAGTGTTGATCAGAATAGGTAAAGAGCGAAATGTCTGAGTACGATCAGTTTTGCTCAGCTGTTTGAAAATCAAATAATGTAAGGGGTTTATCAGCACAGTAATTCAATAATTTTTCTAAGGGGACGTTTAACAACTAAACATGCAACCACAGATTTCTCTTAATACAATGGCCATATTTACTATGTATGTCGGGGTAAACAAAATATCGTGGCATTCAGCGGAGGAGGTAGGCGATTGGAGTTTAGAAAAGACACCTCGCCGAAGTGTAAGACGCCTACCTTTCAATGATTTCCGTCCTAACTCATGTACCATATCTGCGACGCAGTCTCCCCTATTTCTTGATAACACAATATGAGTTTCCCTTCTTTGAAGCCGGCCGGAGTGGACGTGCGGTTCTAGGCGCTACAGTCTGGAACCGAGCGACCGCTACGGGAGCAAGTTCGAATCCTCCTCGGGCATGATGGATGTGTGTGATGTCCTTAGGTTTGTTAGGTTTAATTAGTTCTAAGTTCTATGCGACAGATGACCTCAGAAGTTAAGTCGCATAGTGCTCAGAGCCATTTGAACCTTCTTTGAACTCTTTCAATGTCTTCCTTCAGTGTTACCTCGTAGGGGCCCCATGCACCGAAGGAATACTCACGAAGACGTCGGACAAGAGAATCGTAGGCGATCACATTAATTACAATGTTGCACGTTGTTGTATTCTAGCAACAAAACGAGTCCGCTGACTTTCCTTCCCCACAATAATTTCCATATGACATTCCCAATTCAAGTTGTTCGGGATCGTAGTTCCTAGATATTTAGCTGAAGCTACAATTTTTAAATGTGAGTTATTAATCCTGTAAGCGAACTTAAACGGAATTGTTTTCCTGTTCATATGGAGGACCTCACAAATTTCATATTTTACGGTCAATTGCCACGTTTTGCATCGTAAAGATATATTTTCAACATCGTTTTGCAGTTTGATTTGCTCTTTTGAGGAGTTTACTACACAACAGCATCACCTGCCACGCAGTCTTGCTAATTCAGGTGCAGAAAAGTCCGCAGCAGATCACAGGCTGTATGCCCAATGCGTCGTGATCACTTGGGCGGTCTGTGTCAAGCGGCCGCTGTCTGATGGCTTTGAAATTGGTGTTATCATGATAGACACCCATGGTCCCTTTCACAAACATGTTTCTCCAAGATTTTTCTATTACTGTCTGCCTGAAAAACAGCCACAAGCGTACTCTCTTCCCCGAGTGAGGTGGTGCAGTGGTTAGCACACTGGACTCACATTCGGGCAGACGACTATTCAAGCCCGTGTCCGCCAATCCTCAATTAGGGTTTCCGTGACTTCCCTAAATCGCTTCAGGTAAAATGCCGGGATCGTTCCTTTGAACTAAACGGCCGACTTCCTTCCCCATTTTTGCCTAATCCGATGGGACGGATGACTTCGTTGTTTGGTCCTCTCCCCCAAAATCAACCAACCAACGATACGCTCTTCATCTCCAGTAAGGGCAACTAAAGAATGTAGGGCTTTGCCATGGTTCCAAGTCAACATAAAACGTCGATTCACTACTGAATGGAACAGAGTTGGATTAGCTGTGGCGAAAGTCACCTCTTGCAGAAACTATGTCTCTACTAAGCTTTCTCACACTAGCAATGTTATTTTAGTTCGCAAACTAATCATCATGTAATTTCATCGGGCCTTCACTTCGTATTTTAAGTGCCTTTGAGATTTTGAAAATATCGTCATTGGCCTGGGTTCGAGCTCCGATTCCAACTTTTCTCTGGATTTGAATCCTTAGGGATGATACTGTCCTGTCCTTTCGTTGTTTCCTTATGCTGTCAAACTCCTCCAGGTCTCTACGAACGACGCGATCCTAAAGAAAACGACTTGTCATGTCCACACTTCTTCGTGTGGGATCAGCAACGACGATATGCACGGGGTTGGAGTCTCAGGAATCACAGACTTACCGTTGCTTTACCTCTAGCCGAACATGTGCACATATCGCTATTGGTGAAAAACAATAAATATTTCATATCTATTCGTAGCAATAAGACAATAGCGAAAGGTGCTGCGTTCGTATCTTTGCCAGTCAAAAACCATTTGTATCGTCGTTTCAGGGTCCAATATCACGCTATTGTTCAACATATTTAATATCTGCCTTATCATTGTGCTTAGTGAACGATTCATGTAGATACTGGGTTCTGCTCCCTAACCATCACCACAACTTTACTTCATGGTATTTCTCACTTGTGCTTTGCACTTTATTACATACATTTCGTGGTTAATTTCTCAGGAGCAATACAACCTTCATGGGGTTCCGGTGCAGTGCTAAGCGTATCGTTATTTATTTCCGTGTTCGAACATTCGGCTTTGTATAGTGATATATGTGAACACGTCGATATTTTACGTCTCTTGATGCCTAGTCGAGTCTAGATCAGAAACGAAAGCTTTGTTTGGTTAGCAGAGAGTTCAAATTCACTTCACGAACAACGACTTGTCATGTCATTCAATGGGTGCGATAAGACTTCTAATGAAGTTTAATTTACGCGTGTTAAGGATTGTCAAATGCTAATAACGTGTTTTCTACTATTTGTTGTTTGACGGAAGTGGTTTAAATTTGGACTGACTACTATAAAGAGGAGCGTTCTCTAGTAGTGTCTTGTGGTATCCACTGTGTGTAGTCAGACGACTTTACTGCAGAGGGTCTAGAGCAGGCTCATCCAAGAATTACGCTGGCGGGCGTGCCCGCGCCCCGCGGGCGCAAGACAGAGTCGTTCAGCGCCCCGTCCGCGACCGTGTATCGCTAGTGTCGCCATAGGAGCGAGAGAGAGAGAGAGGGAGAGAGCTGCAGAGCGAGTGAGACCACACAGCACTGCTCTGCGCTGGACTGTCCTGCGGTCAGATCTAACGTAAACAAAATATTCTATTTTAGAATTAATTTTATGTAAGGGATATAGAGTCTCATTTTCATTGTTAGTAGTTACAAGTAAGTATTTTTTGTTACACTTCGTGCTACAATTTTTTGTATCCCTTTTCAGAGTTTAGAAATCGGATCCTTAGTTTGCTGTTTTGTACGTAATAATTTTAACTGACCAAGTTTGAAAACTTATTGAGATAGAATTAAGGTTATAAAGCTCTTTAACTCTTACAGTCAACATTGTCAAAGAAGACATTATTAACATTTTACACGTTTTTCTTTTTCGCGGAAACGATTTTGTCTAGGCCTCGTACAATATTCCGTCAGACTGCTAACGTCAAAGAATTGGTCAAATTTTTATCGCCAAGGAATGAACGGTTCTTAGTTATAGCAAGCTTTAAAAGAGAGAAAAAGCGCTCGCAAATATACGTGGAACCAAACATTGAGAGAACTTTGGCCGCGTGCTTGTGCAAAAGAGGATATTTCTCTCGTGGAAGGCAGCTGTAAAAGTCATCCAAAGTTTTACTCATAAGAAAGGCGGATATGGCACTGTAGGACAATCAGCTCTAGTTCAAGCACTTGTGAGACGTCCTCTGCCCGAAGCGAAAACGGGCGAACAAGTATATCTATCGGCTGGCGTTCGGACGGTCCGCACGGCCAGCTAAGCGGCACAGCTCGGCCACTGCAGCAACATACGAATCGCCCGGAGCGCTGGCCGCGGGCGATCGCGGGCGCTACCGCCCCAGGGGCGCAGTTTGGACGTGCCTGGTCTAGAGGAACTGCGACACAGCTGTGCTATGTTGGTTGCATACAGCCAGGTGCGGCCTACAGATTGGAATTCAGAGGTGGCCAGCTTGTTGTGTTGTCGAGTGTATGTATGTATGTACGAGGTCTGTTCGGAAAGTAAGGTCCGACCGGTCACGAAATGAAAACCACAGTGAAAATCATAACTTTTATTATTCGCAACAGTTATCCACACCTTCTATCTAACTCTTTAAATAGTCGCCGCTCAGACTGAGACATTTGTCGTACCGTTGTACAAAACTTTCCAGTACCCTCGTCACAGAAAGCAGCCGCCTATGCTTTCCGCCATTTCTCTACGCTGCTTTGCCTTTCGCTGTTTGTGGCAAAATGTTGTATTAGTAGCCAGCGGTTCATGTGAGCATAGACGAAGAGCGGAGGGAGCCAATTAAGTACTGTATTGTGGGTGACCAAACACTTCCCATCGAAAACGCTGGAGGAGCGCCTTCATTACCCCTTTAGAATGTGGCTGTAAACTGTCTTGAAGGAAGAAACGCATAACATTTATGTTATGTGAGCTGCATAGTTTCAGGCGAAATCCTTCACTAGATCCACATACTTGGCGGAGACATTGTTGTTTTAGGCATTTCTGCGTGATCAGTTTGGGCTCTGAACTGAGAAAAGCGATGTGAAGCGATCGACAGGCACAATTAAGACACTGACCAACACATCTGTGCAACGTTCAGTCGGATTTTCGCAGTGGTTTCCATTTCGCGCTTAATCGGACCTTACTTTCCCAATTCGCCTCGTATGTCGTAATGTAATTATGTTATACATCCCCTCCTGAACCTCTGGAGCGATTCCAACCGACCTGGTACACATATCACTTACTGTCTGGAAAGAATCTCTTTGAGGGAAAGAACCACATACCTATCAAAGGAGTGGGGTAGTACTTAAAAAACATAGTAGCCACGATACTTGAATACCCATACTTCAATCAGCCAGTCTTTGAGAATGAGAGCACGTAGTGATTTCCAGTAAACTTTACCAGTAATTTTAAACCCTTACGAAACTTTTTTTTCTGACAACCCCCACAAAATGATGAAATGAAAAACTTTCATCGTTTAGTACATTTTCGCTGTTCATGTAGTAGAACTGCCGCTTGGAGCATTACATTTCATTTCATTACTTCTTTATTGCTAACTGTACTCGCAACGCCCTTTGTAAGGAGTATTCACATAGACCACCGAATGTACTGGTAGAATTATATCATTGTACGACATGCAGTTCAGGAGATATGATTACATAAACACTGAGATGCGTGAAAAATCTACCGCAACATTCAAGAATTTGTATATATTATTTCACTGCTACTAACTCTAATCGCAACACATTTGGCAGGCATCATACACATAAGCCACTGGAAGTACCAGCAAAATGCGAAACATATAATTGTACGACTTAAAGTCGCGAAAAACTATCACATAATGTTGTTGTTGTTGTGGGATTCAGTCCTGAGACTGGTTTGATGCAGCTCTCCATGCTACTCTATCCTGTGCAAGCATCTTCATCTCCCAGTACCTACTGCAGCCTACATCCTTCTGAATCTGCTTAGTGTATTCATCTCTTGGTCTCGCTCCACGATTTTTGCCCTCCACGCTGCACTCCAGTACCAAATTGGTGATCCCTTGATGCCTCAGAACATGTCCTACCAACCGATCCCTTCTTCTAGTCGTGCCACAAATTCCTCTTCTCCCATTTCTATTCAATACCTCCTCATTATTTATGTGATCTACCCATCTAACCTTCAGCATTCTTCTGTAGCACCACTTTTCGAAAGCTTCTATTCATTTCTTGTCTAAACTATTTATCGTCCATGTTTCACTTCCATACATGGCTACACTCCATACAACCACTTTCAGAAGCGACTTCCTGACACTTAAATCAATACTCGATCTTAACAAATTTCTCTTCTTCAGAAACGCTTTCCTTGCCATTGCCTGTCTACACTTTATATCCTCTCTACTTCGACCATCATCAGTTATTTTGCACCCTAAATAGCAAAACTCCTTTACTACTTTAAGAGTCTCATTTCCTAATCTAATTCCCTAAGCATCATCCGATTTAATTCGACTACATTCCATTATCCTCGTTTTGCTTTTGTTGATGATCATCTTATACCCTCCTTTCAAGACACTGTCCATTCCGTTCAACTGGTCTTCCAAGTCCTTTGCTGTCTCTGACAGAATTACAATGTCATCGGCAAACCTCAAAGTTTTAATTTCTTCTCCATGGATTTTAATACCTACTCCGAACTTTTCTTTTGTTTCCTTTACTGCTTGCTTAATATACAGATTGAATAACATCGGGAAGAGGCTACAATCCTGTCTCACTCCCTTCCCAACCACTGCTTCCCTTTCATGCCCTTCGACTCTTATAACTGCCATGTGGTTTCTGTACAAATTGTAAATAGACTTTCGCTCCCTGTATTTTACCCCTGCCATCTTCAGAATTTGGAAGAGAGTATTCCAGTCAACATTGTCAAAAGCTTTCTCTAAGTCTACAAATGCTAGAAACGTAGGTTTGCCTTTCCTTAATCTTTCTTCTAAGATAAGTCGTAGGGTCAGTATTGCCTCACGTGTTCCAACATTTCTACGGAATCCAAACTGATCTTCCCTGAGGCAGCTTCTACCAGTTTTTCCATTCGTCTGTAAAGAATTCGCGTTAGTATTTTGCAGCTGTGACTTATTAAACTGATAGTTCGGTAATTTTCACATCTGTCAACACCTGCTTTCTTTGGGATTGGAATTACTACATTCTTCTTGAAGTCTGAGGGAATTTCGCCTGTCTCATACATCTTTCTCACCAGATAGTAGAGTTTTGTTAGGCCTGGCACTCCCAAGGCTGTCAGTAGTTCTAATGGAATGTTGTCTACTCCCGGGGCCTTGTTTCGACTTAGGTCTTTCAGTGCTCTGTGAAACTCTTCACGCAGTATCATATCTCCCATTTCATCTTCATCTACCTCCTCTTCCATTTCCATAATATTGTCCTCAAGAACGTCACCGCTGTATAGACCCTCTACATACTCCTTCCACCTTTCTGCTTTCCCTTCTTTGCTTAGAACTGGGTTTCCATCTGAGCTCTTGATATTCATGCAAGTGGTTCTCTTTTCTCCAAATGTCTCTTTAATTTTCCTGTAGGCAGTATCTATCTTACCCCTCGTGAGATAAGCCTCTACATCCTTACATTTGTCCTCTAGCCATCCCTGCGTAGCCATTTAGCACTTCCTGTCGATCTCATTTTTGAGACGATGGTATTCCTTTTTGCCTGCTACACTTACTGCCTTTTTTGTATTTTCTCCTTTCATCAATTAAATTCAGTATCTCTTCTGTTATCCAAGGATTTCTACTAGCCCCTGTCTTTTTACCTACTTGATCCTCTGCTGCCTTCACTATTTCATTCCTCAAAGCTACCCATTCTTCTTCTACTGTATTTCTTTTCCCCATTCCTGTCAATTGTTCCCTTATGCTCTCCCTGAAACTCTGTACAACCTCTGGTTCTTTCAATTCATCCAGGTCCCATCTCCTTAAATTCCCACCTTTTTGCAGTTTCTTCAGTTTTAATCTACAGTTCATAACAATAGATTGTCGTCAGAGTCCGCATCTGGCCCTGGAAATGTCTTACAATTTAAAACCTGGTTCCTAAATCTCTGTCTTACCATTATATAATCTATCTGAAACCTTTTAGTATCTCCAGGGTTCTTCCATACATCATACATGACGTTTAAATTTATTACTTCTCTACTTCTGATCTATTTGCAACACATTTCTCAGATAGTATCCACATATGTTGCTGAATGTACCTATAAAAAGATATGATTGTGCGACACATAGTTCAGGATATATGACATCAAAAACTGAGGTGCTTGAAAAACTACCGCATCTTTGGTGACATTTTAATTTATTCCTTTTTTACTGTTAACTCTGTTCACATTTCCCATTTCGCAGACAGTAGCCACATGCACCACTGAATGTAGCTGCAAAACTATGTCATAGTTCAGGAGGTACGACGTCATAAACATTGAGCTGCGTTAATATGACGTTACAGGACAAAATACGCCAGAGATACAGGAGATATATGTCTACGAATACACGTGAAACGTGTTAAATATATGTGAAATTCATCAGAGATGAGCGTACGGAGGCGTAACCCTTTAATGATTTGAAACAAATATGGCTCACATGTTAGTTAAGTTTTGGAAAGCATTATTATGAGGCAAGAATCCCCAGCCTCCTCTTGACATGAGCGGGTAAACGTCGAGAAAGAACGGAGGAAGAAGTAGATGGACAGAGGGGGGAAGGACAAGTGGATGTAGTAGGAGGAGCAAATGGACAGAGAGGGTGGGGACAGAAAGAGGGGCAGCAGGAGACGGAAAGACAATGGAAGGGAATGCCGGTGATGGAGAAAGAGAGGAGGTATACGAGAAGAATATAGTGACGGTGAAGGAGAAGGTGGACTGTTAGGAGATTAGAATACATCAACAGCCAATGCTGGTATTCAGCTAGTTTAAAATACAGTGACAGTCGAACAACGTTAAGTGTCCAGAAGTCATGTTTGATTGTCAATTTAGCTTTGTCCTCGTAAACCTCATCAGTGGGTATATAAACGATTAGAGTTATCTTTCTGTTGTTTCCTGGCATTGACAGCTTGGAGATCAGAGACCTATAACTGTTAAAGGTTACGGATTTTTAAAATAAATATTTATTGGTCAAGAATGCCCAAAATATTTATGATCATTGATAACTAGTTTTGGCTCAAACGGCTAGAAATCTTCAGATCAAATACGGCGAACGCTGCTGAGTCTAATCAAGAGGTCGGTAGGAGACACATTCACATCAATGAAATACATAGATGTGCATAACAGCATTCACAACCAAACACTTTTTACACGTACAGCTCTATGACCAGTAATAAAAGTATCACCTAAATGTGTGAGATCGTCGTAAACATTCTACGTGCAGTAGCTTTATATGAATTGTTATCAAAATATGAAAAGTGCTCATCAAAAACTAGAAGAAAAATTTGCCCTGTCACGTAACACCAGTGAACAGCGGAGTAATATATCCGTGGCAGAGTGCGCAGAATACTCTGTTATTCACTGGTGCTACGTGACAGGAGTGAATTTATCCGTTAGTAAGTACTCTTCATAGGTGGATAAAAGTTGATACGATGTTATTATACAATGTGTACGATGGTCACACACATTTGCATGTGCATGTGCATAGGAAAAATGTTGGGCTATGAATGAAGTTACCCATATGTATGTATTTCCCTGATGTCAATGTGTTTCTTACCAGCCTCGCGATTACACACAGCAATGTTTGTCGTACTTAATATGAAGATGGATAATTGTTTTAGCTGAAAGTAGTTATCAACTATTTCTCAATAATTTTCGCGATCTTATCCCAAAAGGGATTATAAGAATCCATAGCTTTTAAGGGATGAAATTCTTTATGACAGGTAGAACAATAAGGCCCGGTAGTGGCTTGAACAGTGTCAGACGTTGAATGATCACTGTGAAGAACACGAAGTGTAACGTACTGCTGTGAGGCAGTATTATCAGCACCCGACAGAGATTGAAAGGACCTCACTGTGGGACTCCGTTTGTCCAGCTAGTGAAATCGTGCATTATCCAACTTTTGTGGGGCATTGGGATGTGACAGTGGTCAGATGTTAGACTGCACGGCAACGTGAGATCAGACATACTGCTCGTTAAAGTTTCGGTCGATCAAGTCGCATCACCACAAGGGAGGGTGGTTGTGTTTTACACCAGGCACATTGCAGCCCCTTCACATGTGCATCTGCCATACGAGAACAACTAATGGAGTCTCTGCAGCATTCCTTGTCATCCCACAGCAGCCTGACTAGGGATTTACTGCCCTAGCCTGCTCTACCATCAATGACAATTGCCGGCGAGCATGGGGTCTACTATGGAGTGGTCCCATACTTCAAATTTTTATGAGACGCAGGGCGGTGTCGCTGCAAGTATCGTGGTGTGGGGAGCCATCGCGTATGACTACAGATCACTGATGGTGATTGAGGGAAATCTGATGGCACAATGGTACGTCACGAACCTCTCATGAGGCAGTATTGTGATACCATTTTTCAAGAGGACGGTGTTCACGTGTAACTATGAACTGTCTACGTGACGGAAAGATCCCCCTACCCCTCTTGGCCAGCAACATCCCCATCTCTGTCCCCGACGGAACGTGTGTGGGACCAGTTCTGACAACAAATCTGACCCACTACCAGTATACAGGACGTAAAGGACCAGTTACAGGAACTGACGGTCACGAGAGGCCACACGGCTTTATGACACCCTTCCCAGTACAGGCATCCAGGCCAGAGGGAGTAGAATGCCGTATCGACAAATGGACTCCTACTGCCAAGTTCTTTGTAAATTGACTCGATATTGTAATCAGAGAAATAACATCACATACCCTCACAAATTGTGTAGTCTCATTTCGTTTTCTCTTCCAATCGTGTGTACTCCGATTTCTGCTGCCCCGCACTGCATCTGGGATTTAGATGCTAAATAAAGAGTTATCCACAGCTGCTGACATCCTCTTGAGTGGCTCCTGACCTCCACGGCCCCGGTCGAACATCATCATGACAGACCCAAGCAACAGACCTGTTAACAACCAATCGTGGAAGGGGTCCATTACATGTTATAGCAGTAATTAGCCTGCTTGTTGCCAGTATCCCATTCCGTTCAAATGGCTCTGAGCACTATGGGACTCAACTGCTGTGGTCATTAGTCCCCTAGAACTTAGAACTACTTAAACCTAACTAACCTAAGGACATCACACACTTCCATGCCCGAGGCAGGATTCGAACCTGCGACCGTAGCAGTCGCATATCCCATTCCGTCTCATCATCATTATCACTGTCGCAACTTAGATTACCCGATGAGTTTTCCTCGTCATTATCTTCCTGTTGTGATCCTTTTTGAAGTGGTTCTGGCGCTCTTCTTCTACGCATAAGCTCCGACCTTTTTTGATCTAGTGCCATACGGTTAGCAAGTATGTTGTTCCATACTTTCTCATAGTCATCTCTGTTTTCCTTGTTATAAAACTGGCATTGCAACGCTCCTGTTATTCTATCGACAACAGAGTTGAGTAGGGTCCTAGGGTCCGTCCTTCCATATCTTTAATAATCCTGTCCAGGTTCAAGTCATCCAGTCGATGCCTCTTTTCTACCTAATGTAAATGACACTGAAGCGCTATCTGTTTAGCTGTCTCCGTTTCTCTGCAATCGCTGAGACAGTTTCCCGTCTCCCTATTCTGTGTAGGTGGACGAGGTAAGGATCATGTCCAGTAACGAAGTACTCCCATTAGCTTAGTTGAGTTGTCCATGCGCGACCGTGGCATCTTCGAGACTTGAGGAAAAGTTATTCACACGCCTACCGGTAGTTCTATCATTCCAGACCCTCTACCATTCATCTGTTCTCCATCCCTAGAAAAGGATTTTGTTAACGACATTTATTCCTGCAATCACTCGCACTCGGTCACGTCAGCAGTAGCACGTTGCTCTCTGTCGTACTCGAACGCCTGAGCGTATACGAGGGTTGATGCATGCGCGCACGAATACGGTTCAAATGGCTCTGAGCGCTATGCGACTTAACTTCTGAGGTCATCAGTCCCCTAGAACTTAGAACTAATTAAACCTAATTAACCTAAGGACATCACACACATCCATGCCCGAGGTAGGATTCGAACCTGCGACCATAGCGGTCGCTCGGTTCCAGACTGTAGCGCCTAGAACCGCACGGCCACTCCGGCCGGCGCGCTCGAATACGTGTGTGCCTTGCAGGCACAAAATTACCCTCCTCGGCAGTCATGGGGAGTCGCCACCACGCGAAGTTATTTCCAGACACGTAGCGTGACTGCAGCTCTCAGAACCGAGTGCCCTCCGTCACCCCTTTAGCCTGTTGTTTCATGATGACGGATCAGCCATTACCTACTGAAACGGCCGTTTCTCGTTGCTGAAAGCCGGTGTTCTCACTTACAGAAAGAGAGTCAGATTACTATCTTGACACGTTCGCTTACCTAAGATATATTATTACCATCGGAATGGCCAAAATGTGCCTGGTCGTGACTGACAAGAGAATACATACAGCCTCGATAAACAGTTGCTAATATATACTTTTAAACCAATTTTACGGGTCAGGAATAAATTCTTCTTCGTATACTCTACGCGCTAGATTGATCGAATAACGCCAGATAACGAGAAAGTAAATTAATGTAGAAAGTGGCTTGTATCGGTGAAATATTGAACCCCATTGGTCAGAAATAGGTCCATATTTCTTTCAAAAAGATTACTTTTGGTATTAAATGATTTTATCACTTAGAAACACTTGAGTAGTTACGCCTTATGTTCTAGGGAGACGTATTTCCCTGTCTTTCGACTGGACAATTCGTTACGAATGAGGTATTTGGCGTTACCGAACAGTTATGAAAGGTGGGAAACAAATAAATGCAAAATGGCTGTAGCCGTAAGAGTTAATATCTATCTGCCCATTACTTTTATTATAGTATGCCATTATGACATTTCCCACTGAATGTTTGAAGTATATTTTAAAATCAGTACATGAGAAAACTGTGTATTGTTTCTGTCCGTTGCTTGGAAATATTATTCACTCTGGAGACTGTGGTAGATCTAGATATGTTATCTTTAATGACAGGTATGTTTAAACTCAGTGCATACAAATTGCGTCTTTGGTTCTTGAAGAACGTGAGTTTGGTGTAATAGAGTGTCTCCGCAAGATAGGTATTAATAAGTAACAGAAAACAGTAGACTGGTGTCAAGTAAAGTAACAAGCTGACTTGAGACGCGGGTTTAGCACGATGGCCCACATACAAGTCATTTAAAAAATGAATAAGAGTTACCACAATGGGATTAATAGATTTTCGCAAAACATTTGATTTGGTTTCAAGAAAATCTGTTCTACGAGTCCTTAAGAGTCAGGGCATTGATTAGACTTCCGTTGTTATTCGGTATACTAGACAGTGTGTTGCAGAATAACATATAAACTCGTTCAAACTGAATCGCTCTTCAATTGAAACCGTTTTTGTGGGTAATAATACAGAAAGCAATGAAAAACATTGTGTGTGTGTGTGTGTGTGTGTGTGTGTGTGTGTGTGTGTGTGCGCGCGCGCCTTAGGGGCGCTGAATATAGTGGTTATCAGTTCCCATACAAGTATCAATTGAAACGAATGTGGTTACAAAGTAGAACATGCCATAAAAAATCAAAAGGAAAACTGAGGTAAAAACACACTCACACTGTCTCGATCTCACCCACGACCACCTGCTCAGTCACACTAGCTCACAACATGGAAAACAACGCTACAAATCGAGAGATGTACGAAAACTGTCAATCAAAACACAATGAAGTCTAGAAGAAAACTAAAAGAGATTCACAGGAATGTGTGGCTGTCTGATCACTTGTCAAAACACTGCCACCCTGATAAGAAATTAAACATGGCCCCCAAAATTTCAGAGAACAATTCGGACAATTCAAAAAATTTGATTGTCAGTTAAAATAGACAGAATATCTGCTAGCAAATAAAATGCCACCCTTTGACCGGAAAATAAAAGACAGTCTTGTGAAATGTGTTACACTGTGATCTGCACGGCACAGGCACTGCATTTTGGAGCGTCTCGTCCCCGGAGCAAAACGCCGTGCTTTTCTGTGGCCTATACGAAGACGAGTAAGGTGGACCTCATCTCGCCTGCTTGGCTGGAAGGGGCTACGCCACGACTGCGTTGTGGACTTCACGCGACGCAGCTTATTAGCTGTCACTTCTAGCCATTCTTATTACCACAGATACAAGACTCTGTACCACATCAGCGAGGTGGCAGCTTGCAGGGGGATGGCACACTGAACTAATTGAGGATTGCGACAAACCCCGCCCTTTCGTTCCCCGCAATGCACATGTGCCCTGGCAACCAGCAGTAAGACACGTCCTTTCCCAGCCTTTTTAGAAAGGCATTCTGGATATTCTGGACTGATTTATCTCTTGCGTACAAACGTTGTAGAGAGTGAGGGCACTCAGCGAATCGGAACAAACAAGGAATTTAGCTCTCCGAACACGTCTAATCCGCTACAGTGCCCGCAAGGTCGCGTTTAATTCCACATCCAAGACAGTAAAATCTTGAGGTAGTCGGGCCTTGAGGATACGCTCACAGAAAACAACAGAACAACCAACGGTGTACCCCTGTTTATACGCATCCGTAAATACAGCTACAGAGTTGTGGTGCTCAGTTAAAATGTCGTTGAACAATATATTAAAAACATATGCAGAAGTGCAGTTTATCCTGTACTGCACTAAAACTGAAATCCCTCTTTGCCTCTGGAGTGACAAGTGGAGCAGACGGCTACGAGGCTGGAGTTGTGGTTGTATTTTCTCCACACCAAGTGACTAAAGTAATCGCTGCAGCACGAAGGATCTCTCGAGACTAGTTAGCAGCACAGAGTCGAAACATTTAGCAATGCTTACATTTGTTGCAGGACTGGAGATAAACATTACGTGATTCGTGGAAAAAGAGAAGAGGGTACCAAAATGTTACTGAAAACCGCAGAGTGTGAGTTGGTTTCGACGACGTTGGAGAGTTGATTCTGGAACCCCACCATCTTCATGGTTATCAATTACAAGAACACGGGACAAATTTGTAGTCGATGGGAAGGCACACGATCTGAAGAAGAGACGTAGTGAAAGAAAGAGACAATAAACAGACAATGACAGTGTTGATGCAGTCATTCAGGCGCACAAACAGTCTCCGCAAAAGTTTGTAAGGAAATGTCCTCTTCAAACTAGGAACAACAAAACACAGAATTTTGCAGACTCGAAGGTAGAAGCCCTTAAATTACGGCACTTCTTTACTCTCCGAACCAGGGTGATCACGGTAGGCGAATTAAGTTTTGTGAGTGGTTCATCAACAAATGTGAAGGCGATGCATGTTTCCAAGCGCTAATTCTTTGAACGGATGAAGCAACCTTTAACCATTAGAGAACAATTAACCAACTTAGTTGCGTATAACGAAAGTCGAAATGCAGTTGAATAAAGGCTACTAGGAGTATCAGTCTGGAGTGGTCTGTCGTCTAGAGGGTTAATCGGGCCCTACTTCTTTGAAGAGACTGTCACAGGTGATCCTTACCTAAAAATGTTGCATGTGATAACTCCAGCTCTTAACAATATTTTTGACAATGAAGATTATTACCTTCAAGAGGATCGATAGCCACCTCACTTTCAACTTGAAGTGAAGGAATTTGTCAATAGCTCATTTCCTTCGAGATAGGACGAGGAGGAACAGCTGTATCTAGCACGATCAGTGAATATAACCTATGCAGACTATCTTTGGGATTGTGTCAAGTACACAGTGTACGACGCGAATCCACAAATAGTGGATGATCTAAGAGAGGAAACTAAGCAACGCCTGCGATACAGTACCATTACGAGCAACACATTTGATATACCGTTCTGTCCTAACTCACCACGGGCCTCCGCCTCCTCCCCCGCCGTCGTCGTTGTCACTGACTGCGATGCACTGCGATGGAAAGTGGTCATTTTGAGTATATACCACCATAAGACACACCTTAAGTAGTGATCTGCCCCGGCTTAACACGGGTCGCACTAAGTTTTGGTAATAAGCCTTCCTCGTGAATCAGTGTGTCTATTAGTGAAAACTTTACCAAAATCACTACAGTAGTTACTGAGATTAGCCAAAACGAACATACAGAAAAACACGGCGTGGGACTTTGTTAGCAATATTACTTTGAGGCATTAACTTCGTTGCGTTTTTCCATAAATTTAATAAACATAACAGATATACGTAACAGAGACTTCAGTTATAAACAATATTATATTCTCCTTCACCTTTCAACAGTGTACCAACGCTGGGGTAACTTTTCGATTCCGTCACAGTAGAGATCGCGTGGCTTTGGCAAAGACTTCGTTGAGCCATATTCGCAGCGCATTTTCATCCGGAAAGAAGTTCCTTGAAGGTTGTTCTACAGAGAGCGGAAAAAGTGAAAATCTGCGGGCGCAAGATCAGGTGAAAAAAGTGGGTACGGAAAGACTTACCAAAGCAGCTTCTGTATAGTCCTTTTCGTTAGACTAGCAGAATGCGAGCAGGCGCTGTCGTGGAGTAGCATCCTTCAAGCAGTGTTTCTTGTCGTTGGTCTTGGACTGCGTGTGCAAGACGTCTCAGTTGTCGACTATAAATGTCAACAATGATAGTTACTCCTCGGGGCAGCAATTTGCAGTACACCATACAGTCGCTGTTCCACAGGATGCATAACATTTTCTTTTGTGAATGAGCATAGGTCTTTGTACGGTGAGTTGTTGCTTTGTTGGGGCTCAATCATTCCTTCTTTTCCTTATGATAGCATAAAGAAAGCATTTCTCATCACCAGTAACGATACAGGATAAGAATAGTCGGTGTTGCTCATGAGAAAATTGATGAAGAACAAAAAGGGATGCACATAAGACCACCCGCTAATCGTTGTGGTTTTGGCTTAGAGCATACGGTATCCATACATTTCATAACCTTCCCCATTGCACGCAATTGTCACATGATGACTGAATGATCCAAGTTCATCACATTTGCCCGTTCTCGAGTACACTGACGTAGACCATTGTGCATTAATGTGTTTAAACGATCTTCAACAAATCCGAAAGTTTTCGTGAACGCTGTGAGTCACTATTGTTAAAACGATACTCCTTCAAACAAGTAAACTATTTTCTTGCCGTGCTCCATCCAGTTGCATTATCTACATACATGGCGCAAATATTTCTAGCTGCCTCCGCTGTTGTCTCCCCTCTACTGAACTCAAACAAAAGAATATTTCTGAAATGTTGTATTTCTCCACTAGGCACTCAATTTTCTAGCGTCTACAGTTTCAGTCACTATCTCCAAATGACACAATGACAATATGTAAACTCAAACAGCAACAGTAAACAACAAATAAATAACGACACTCGATAAATAAACGCATAACAACGGGAATACCAACATGCAAAACAAAAATGCTACGAAATTATGCATTAACCTAATATGTATTTTATACATGTTGTTGTTGTTGTTGTTGTGGTCTTCAGTCCTGAGACTGGTTTGATGCAGCTCTCCATGCTACTCTATCCTGTGCAAGCTTCTTCATCTTCCAGTACCTACTGCAACCTACATCCTTCTGACTCTGCTTAGTGTATTCATCTCTTGGTCTCCCCCGACGATTTTTACCCTCCACGCTGCCCTCCAATACTAAATTGGTGATCCCTTGATGCCTCAGAACATGTCCTACCAACCGATCCCTTCTTCTGGTCAAGTTGTGCCACAAACTCCTCTTCTCCCCAATCCTATTCAGTACCTCCTCATTAGTTATGTGATCTACCCACCTAATCTTCAGCATTCTTCTGTAGCACCACATTTCGAAAGCGTCTAATCTCTTCTTGTCCAAACTATTTACCGTCCATGTTTCACTTCCATACATGGCTACACTCCATACAAATACTTTCAGAAATGACTTCCTGACACTTAAATCTATATTCGATGTTAACAAATTTCTCTTCTTCAGAAACGCTTTCCTTGCCATTGCCAGTCTACATTTTATATCCTCTCTACTTCTACCATCATCAGTTATTTTGCTCCCCAAATAGCAAAACTCCTTTACTACTTTAAGTGTCTCATTTCCTAATCTAATACCCTCAACATCACCTGACTTAATTCGACTACATTTCATTATCCTCGTTTTGCTTTTGTTGATGTTCATCTTATATCCTCCCTTCAAGACACCATCCATTCCGTTCAACTGCTCTTCCAAGTCCTTTGCTGTCTCTGACAGAATTACAATGTCATCGGCGAACCTCAAGGTTTTTCCATTCGTCTGTAAAGAATTCGTGCTAGTATTTTGCAGCTGTGACTTATTAAACTGATAGTTCGGTAATTTTCACATCTGTCAACACCCGCTTTCTTTGGGATTGGAATTATTATATTCTTCTTGAAGTCTGAGGGTATTTCGCCTGTCTCATACATTTTGCTCACCAGATGGTAGAGTTTTGTCAGGACTGGCTCTCCCAAGGCCATCAGTAGTTCCAATGGAATTTTGTCTACTCCTGGGGCCTTGTTTCGACTCAGGTCTTTCAGTGCTCTGTCAAACTCTTCACGCAGTATCGTATCTCCCATTTCATCTTCATCTACATCCTCTTTCATTTCCATAATATTGTACTCAAGTACATCGCCATTGTATAGACCCTCTATATACTCCTTCCACCTTTCTGCTTTCCCTTCTTTGCTTAGAACTTGGTATCCATCTGAGCTCTTGATATTCATACAAGTGGCTCTCTTTTCTCCAAAGGTCTCTTTAATTTTCCTGTAGGCAGTATGTATGTTACCCCTAGTGATACGCGCCTCTACATCCTTACATTTGTCCTCTAGCCATCCCTGCTTAGCCATTTTGCACTTCCTGTCGATCTCATTTTTGAGACGTTTGTATTCCCTTTTGCCTGCTTCATTTACTGCGTTTTTATATTTTCTCCTTTCATCAATTAAATTGACTATTTCTTCTGTTACCCAAGGATTTCTACTAGCTCTCTTGTTTTTACGTACCTGATCCTATGCTGCCCTCACTACTTCATCCCTCAGAGCTACCCATTCTTCTTCTACTGTATTTCTTTCCCCCATTCCTGACAATTGTTCCCTTCTGCTCTCCATGCAACTCTGTAAAATCTCTGGTTTAGTCAGTTTATCCAGGTCCCATCTCCTTAAATTCCCACCTTTTTGCAGTTTCTACAGTTTTAATCTACAGTTCATAACCAATAGATTGTGGTCAGAGTCCACATCTGCCCCTGGAAACGTCTTACAATTTAAAACCTGGTTCCTAAATCTCTGTCTTACCATTATATAATCTATCTGATACCTTCTAGTATCTCCAGGATTCTTCCATGTATACAACCTTCTTTTATGATTCTTGAACCAAGTGTTAGCTATGATTAAGTTACGCTCTGTGCAAAATTCTACCAGACGGCTTCCTCTTTCATTTCTCACCCCCAATCCATATTCACCCACTATGCTTCCTTCTCTCCCTTTTCCAACTCTCGAATTCGAGTCACCCATGACTATTAAATTTTCGTCTCCCTTCACTACCTGAATAATTTCTTTTATCTCATCATACATTTTATCAATTTCTTCATCATCTGCAGAGCTAGTTGGCATATAAACTTGTACTACTGTAGTAGGAATGGGCTTCGTGTCTATCTTGGCCACAATAATGCGTTCACTATGCTGTTGGTAGTAGCTTACCCGCACTCCTATTTTTTTATTCATTATTAAACCTACTTCTGCATTACCCCTATTTGATTTTGTATTTATAGCCCTGTACTCACCTGACCAAAAGTCATGTTCCTCCCGCCACCGAACTTCACTAATTCTCACTATATCTAACTTAAACCTATCCATTTCCCTTTTCAAATTTTCTAACCTTTTGCCTGCTTCATTTACTGGGTTTTTATATTTTCTCCTTTCATCAATTAAATTCAATATTTCTTCTGTTACCCAAGGATTTCTGCTAGCTCTCGTCTTATTACCTACTTGATCCTCTGCTGCCCGATTAAGGGATCTGACATTCCACGCTCCGATCCGTAGGACGCCAGTTTTCTTTCTCCTGATAACGACGTCCTCTTGAGTAGTGCCCGCCCGGAGATTCGAATGGGGGACTATTTTACCTCCGGAATATTTTACCCAAGAGGACGCCATCATAATTTAACCATAGAGTAAAGCTGCATGCCCTCGGGAAAATTACGGCTGTAGTTTCCCCTTGCTTTCAGCCGTTCGCAGTACCAGCACAGCAAGGCCGTTTTGGTTAGTGTTGCAAGGCCAGATCAGTCAATCATCCAGACTGTTGCCCCTGCAACTACTGAAAAGGCTGCTGCCCCTCTTCAGGAAGCACACGTTTGTCTGCCCTCTCAACAGATACCCCTCCGTACGGTACGGCCATCTGCATCGCTGAGGCACGCAAGCCTCCCCACCAACGGCAAGGTCCATGGTTCAAGGGGGTAGGAAAACATTAGAGCTGAAAAAAGTTCCAAGCTTTTCAGCTCTAATGTTTTAGTTACATGTCCGCCTGAAGATGTGCCTTTTAGTGCCATGAAACCGGTAGTGATCTAAAAATAAAGGACTAAATATAGCTGAAGCGGTTTATTAATACCAAAGATAAACGGAATGTACCGAGGTTTCTTTTTCGAAGCTGAGTGGTAGAGTATTTACCGAGAACCAGCCAATAATACTTCTGAATATTCCACTGACTGCTAGTTCTGTCGTTACGACTCTGTTTGGCTTCATCACGACGCTTGCGTCCGCAGTTTGTGTCTAGTTGTTAACGTTGCTGCCTGTAGATCACAGTGCCCTCGGTTCGATTCCCGGCCGAGTTGGAGATCTTATTCGCTCGGGGACTGGCGGCAACGTCTTCCTGTGTATGATGCCATACGAACACTTTCACGCTTGCATCATCGGCAAAGAGCGCAATTTCTGCTTCATCAATGAAACAGTTCTCCACGTTACATCTTCTACTTCGAGGAAGACGTTCAACGAAACCATTTAATCGAGCGAATTGTAATCAGGAATAGCAACTAATGACTGATACTGTGAGTCGTTGCCTTTCTTTACCGAGTCACTTCATTTCGAATAGATGAAATATTATGGATTTCACGGGTTACATCGATTTTTCATCAAACCAAATGGCACCTCCCACTGACAAACTCGACAAATATTTCACTATGTCTCCTCCATTAAACAACGCAAGGTTCATTAATGTTGAAAGCTGGGATAACCGATCTGGTTTCGCGAACGGTGGAACGGAAAAGGAGGACAAAGCCAGCCGAGAAACAACATCGCCAACTTTTCCAGCCGAGTGAACGTTACAATTAGATCGGAGCTCCCCGGGAGGGCGACAAAGCCAGCGGATTCATTAAAGGCGAGGGAACAGTGGGGAGAAGTAACGGAAGGCGGCAGAGCGGAGACAATGCCCGCCGTGGGCCGTGTCTCTCTGGCGATCCTCTTTCCAATTCTAATACGTTCGGCGAACTCCATCTCGCCACCTCGCCGCCGAATTGCCCGAATAAAGAGACCCGCTGTTCAGCTGAGCCCAGAAAACCAAGGAAGGGTCTCCTGTGGACGGGAACTCACCACAGCCCACATCAGCAGAATAATGTTATAACATTGGCAGTCTGTTACTGTTCGCACTTCCTCACCTGATAACAGAAATCTGGAAACATTTTCTCAAAATATTTTATTTTATAAGAACCAAAGAACCAAAAAAGTTTGTTAGGCAGATACTTCATTCAAGCAAGCACATAGATGAAGGGCATGAGGTACAGCAGATTACAACAGTTGCCCTTATCGATCTCATAGATGCTTATGATACTGTGAATGATAAGAAGCTCTACACAACTAAGCACCACCAATTGTCACAGCTTACGCAGTGTCTGCAGCAGAATAGACAATTTTTTGCCTCTGTAAATGACGAGCTGACGGAGAATGGAGAAAAATGGCCTACCTCAAGGAACTGTTCTGCCTCCGATATTATAAATCTTATATAACAATGATCAGGCACCCAACACTGGAGACAGGTCCTATGCTAATGACACAGCTATCGCTGCTCTAGGAGCAACATTCGAATTACTAAAATCCAAGCTATCATCTGCTCTCGAACAACTTTCTATCTACTATGACGGCAACCGCTTGAAACCCAATTCAGTGTGTGCATTCCACCAACGCAATAAGAAGGCAAGAATGAAGTTGAACATCACCTGGAAGATACGAAGCTAAACTCACAGTGTTCTCCCTGAATACCTAGGGTTGAAATTGGATAGTAGCTTAACTTACGAACAACACTTGTATACACCAGACAGAAGGAATGCACCAGGAACAATCTCTTTAGTAAAGTAGCAAACACTACGTGGAGAGGCCAGCCCAGCGACCTCCACACATCCGCTCTTGCTCTGTTGCTTCTTCGCTGCAGAGCACGCCGCTGCAGTCTGGACCAACTCAGCAAATGCTAATCATGTTGGTGTCGATCTTCACGAGACAGACCGCATAATCGCAAGGTGCCTAAGCCCAACTCCACTGAAAAAAGATCCTTCCACTCATGTAAATGTAAATGTCTTGTGCCAAGGGCCTCCCGTCGGCTAGACCGCTCGCAGGGTGCAAGTCTTTCGATATGACGTCACTTCGGCGACTTGCGCGGCGATGGGGATGAAATGATTAGGACGGCACAACACCCAGTCCTTGAGTGGAGAAAATCTCCGACCCAGCCGGGGATCGAACCCGGGCCCTTAGGATTTACATTCTGTCGCGCTGACCACTCAGCTACCTGGGGCGGACCCTCCACTCATGGAAGTAAGACATTCAGGTGTAAGAAGACAGGTAGCAGCAGAGACTGGAAAGCAAAAGAAGAAACAAGTTCAAAGCTTCCATCGTTTGGAAGTCACGGTCTTCCACCACAACGGCAATCCAGGAAATGGTTCCTCCTTTCAACAGCACCAGTTCGAACTTCAGCAGGAGCGCGCTGAACTAAGCTGTGGAGAATTATGTCCGCTGGGGGATTATGGACAACAAAAGAGAAGCTGCCATTAGGTTGCCATCTCGAATTTGGTACTTGGAAGACCCTCATCAGATTGAGGATGGGGTGACAAAGTGGAAGACTTGTCTTAAGAAGTGGTCATCAGTGATGATGAATTGTCTGAGTATGGGGCAAGGCAGGACGCTGAACACGTGGTGGTTTGCAGTAATCTGAGCAAATCCTCTGCATGACTTGTTTAAGCGAAAGACCGTGTCTTTATGGATGATGAATACTGGTCTCACAAACTGTAAAATTCTCTCAGTCATTAAAATTAGAATGTAGTTTTAGGAATAGTGCTTTTTTGGGCTCGGATAAATAAAAATAACCAACAATTACAAAATATTTCACGAACGATGCTAGAGCTTTCTCGAGCTTTGCGTAGGTACTACCATGGGAGCAGGCTCTAGTTTTCCGCATATGCTGCGGCCCGTTCGTTGGACTGTGTCGAGTGGTGTATCGGTTCTACCTGCACAAGACGCATTAACAGGGACCTCCATTTTGTTGTCTCACGAAAAATTGCCCTCATAAAGAGTCCCAATGTTCAGTGGAATCCAGAAGTTCAACAGTGGGTTATCTGTGGACATCGACACACCACTACTCACAGTAACAGACTTATATAACATTTTCAGTGGATTATTATACGAGTTGAGTGCAACGTTGGAAAAAACTCTGAGAAAATTGTTGCGTCCTTAAACACTGCAAACCGGAGTGTCAGTTGCATCTTCATACAACCGTGCACAGACTCAAACTGAAATATATCAGCAACGGTAGTTCATCGACTGACTCAGGTACTGTTTCTCGATGCCAGTACAGCAGCAGGCTATTGCACTCACATGACACACAATCTGATCCTGACTTACTCTTTTTTTATGAAACTTGGCAGTTTTTTGTCATAATTCCTCCGCCGTCTCAGAGTAGCACAGACATTCCTTCTTCGAAAAAAAAATGGTTCAAATGGCTCTGAGCACTATGGGACTTAACATCTGAGGTCATTAGTCCCCTAGAACTTAGAACTACTTAAACCTCACTAACCTAAGGACATCACACACATCCATGCCCGAGGCAGGATTCGAACCTGCGACCGTAGCGGTCGCACGGTTTCAAACTGAAGCGCTAGAACCGCTCGCCCACATCGGCCCGCTCCTTCTTCGATGTCTGGCATTAGGAGAGAAAGGAAACATCTCTGTCTCATGGCATTCTTACTCCAAACACTTCTTCTTGTTCTTCCATTCCTATTGTTCCTAATTTGTTCTTATTCATACTGAATATTATACGTCTTTCTCCACAGCTTATCCTCCCATCGGAGGTTCAAGTCCTCCATCGGGCATGGGTG
The DNA here is from genome assembly GCF_023898315.1 of Schistocerca nitens. Classification (NCBI taxonomy): domain Eukaryota; kingdom Metazoa; phylum Arthropoda; class Insecta; order Orthoptera; family Acrididae; genus Schistocerca; species Schistocerca nitens. The sequence goes on along the minus strand of NC_064618.1, from coordinate 524,964,723 downwards.
TTTGTGTTGTCCTTAGCGTAAGTTAGTTTAAGTTAGAATAAGTAGTGCGTAAGCCTAGGGACCGATGACCTCAGCAGTTTGGTCCCACAGAAACTTACCACAAATTTGCAAATTTTTCTACAGCTTACACCTGATTTCTGAAAATTACAAATACCTTGCACAATTTTACACTTACGCTAGATCGATAAATTGTATGAAGGTCACTTTTTTCCTAAGTCTTGCTTCTATTATAAATCACAATGTCATAACTGTCACTCTAGTGGATTTACCTATTCTACAATCAAACTGATCGTTATCTAACAAATGTCAGTTTTCAATTTCATTCTCCATGACGTGGAAACAGCAGTATGCTGTAGAACACGAATCCTTGATGGTATAACTTTGCTCTAAAATTCACTGTTCCATTTACATAATACATAACAAAAACACAACTGGACACAACTTCACTGACGGTGATCTAAAAAATCACTTGATGGCCGTACGGAGCTGAAACTCTGGCTGAACATCTGGAAGGGATGAAAACACGAGTCTACAGAAGCAGAACAGCACAACATTGTCAGATTGTTCGCAGTGATGCCAGTGTCATTAATTTTCTCACACTCCTCGTACAGCAGCTTTATGACACAGTTGCCAACCAAATCAGTGTATACATCCAGCCCGGATGGGGTCCACGTCATATTGGTAAGTGGGTCTATGCCGCAAAGTTCTTTGTACACTTGACCCCATTTTGTATCACTGCATTAAAATCACATACTTTCTAAATCCATGAAGTTTCATTTAGTTTCCCCCACCCCTTCCGGATGATTTTTACCGATGCGTAGTTACTTAACAGATAAAAAAATAAGCGACCAGAAAGTAACGACAGCTCATCTATGTGAGCGACGTGCCGGTAATGATGAAATCTCCAGCAGTAGCCTGATTAAAATTACTTGTTAGCTGTTGGAACTGGTTCCTCTAATCAGAGCTCCCTTCGTCTCGAGCAAACTGTTCAGCGCTGCCAGTGTGCCACACAACAACACATCCGTGGAGCTGTAATATTGTTTACAGTAGGAGACAGCCGCTGAGTTACACGAAAGTAGAGACGCACCAATTGGATCGCATGGCACGGCCCGCTGCCCGCGTAACCCCAGATTACTAAACCCCTGTGAAGCTTACAATCGCAGTAGGGCATACACCAGGACATTTTCTATTTCACTTGGTACGTAATGTACCATTGTACATCTAATAATTCTAATTAACTTACGCATACCTATAAATTATGTCTCCCTTTGAATAAAGTTTAGAGTAGTATTATCTTGGATGTTTTGGTAGCAATGTAACATTTCTCGCGTTTAGTATTCTTGAGTTAACTATCGTCTATCGCAGCGGACTACCACAAATTCGTGATTTCCCGTTTCATGCTTGACAGAGCCTCAACCGAAGTGCAGCTAACAGCTGTTGTACCACAGTGTTATTACTGAGAAATGTAAAACGATAGATACTCGTATCTTTAACGCACACTCTTTTGATCAGCTCAACACTCTTCATCCGTTAGGATGTGGCAGTTAGGTCAGAGAGCTTGTTTTCATAAAAGCTGCTTCGTAAGCTCTGTCATTCTTGTTTCACATCAACATGATCAAGAAAATGCGACTTATGTAACAGGTGAATAGCAGTAGTGCTATCTAACTGTGGTACATTGACAAACAAACCTACTGTGGATTGTACCATTCGGGTTGACAACACAAAATACACTCCTGGAAATTGAAATAAGAACACCGTGAATTCATTGTCCCAGGAAGGGGAAACTTTATTGACACATTCCTGGGGTCAGATACATCACATGATCACACTGACAGAACCACAGGCACATAGACACAGGCAATAGAGCATGCACAATGTCGGCACTAGTACAGTGTATATCCACCTTTCGCAGCAATGCAGGCTGCTATTCTCCCATGGAGACGATCGTAGAGATGCTGGATGTAGTCCTGTGGAACGGCTTGACATGCCATTTCCACCTGGCACCTCAGTTGGACCAGCGTTCGTGCTGGACGTGCAGACCGCGTGAGACGACGCTTCATCCAGTCCCAAACATGCTCAATGGGGGACAGATCCGGAGATCTTGCTGGCCAGGGTAGTTGACTTACACCTTCTAGAGCACGTTGGGTGGCACGGGATACATGCGGACGTGCATTGTCCTGTTGGAACAGCAAGTTCCCTTGCCGGTCTAGGAATGGTAGAACGATGGGTTCGATGACGGTTTGGATGTACCGCGCACTATTCAGTGTCCCCTCGACGATCACCAGTGGTGTACGGCCAGTGTAGGAGATCGCTCCCCACACCATGATGCCGGGTGTTGGCCCTGTGTGCCTCGGTCGTATGCAGTCCTGATTGTGGCGCTCACCTGCACGGCGCCAAACACGCATACGACCATCATTGGCACCAAGGCAGAAGCGACTCTCATCGCTGAAGACGACACGTTTCCATTCGTCCCTCCATTCACGCCTGTCGCGACACCACTGGAGGCGGGCTGCACGATGTTGGGGCGTGAGCGGAAGACGGCCTAACGGTGTGCGGGACCGTAGCCCAGCTTCATGGAGACGGTTGCGAATGGTCCTCGCCGATACCCCAGGAGCAACAGTGTCCCTAATTTGCTGGGAAGTGGCGGTGCGGTCCCCTACGGCACTGCGTAGGATCCTACGGTCTTGGCGTGCATCCGTGCGTCGCTGCGGTCCGGTCCCAGGTCGACGGGCACGTGCACCTTCCGCCGACCACTGGCGACAACATCGATGTACTGTGGAGACCTCACGCCCCACGTGTTGAGCAATTCGGCGGTACGTCCACCCGGCCTCCCGCATGCCCACTATACGCCCTCGCTCAGAGCCCGTCAACTGCACATACGGTTCACGTCCACGCTGTCGCGGCATGCTACCAGTGTTAAAGACTGCGATGGAGCTCCGTATGCCACGGCAAACTGGCTGACACTGACGGCGGCGGTGCACAAATGCTGCGCAGCTAGCGCCATTCGACGGCCAACACCGCGGTTCCTGGTGTGTCCGCTGTGCCGTGCGTGTGATCATTGCTTGTACAGCCCTCTCGCAGTGTCCGGAGCAAGTATGGTGGGTCTGACACACGGGTGTCAATGTGTTCTTTTTTCCATTTCCAGGAGTGTAGCTTGCTATTCACAATGGTTCTGACTTGTTTTGCTTTCTTGGGCTGTGAAAATTAACCCGTCATCCCTTTACATGACTTTTGTTTCCTTAGTGAGTGTTACTATTACACCAAGCTCATCATCTGTGATGATTTTTGAAGGAGACGTTATATTTTTACGTTTTTCTGTCACGTCTAGTATTTATGAAAACAAACTCTTCAACCTAAATGTTTACCACACATACGGCGGCTGCACAACTGCAAATAGCAGGGAAACTGCCACCACTGCCTTTCATTCAGCTGGACAAAATTTTTAACTCTGCCACTTTGCACTTTCCCCTTACCAGGTTCCCTTGCACAGTCGGGAGGATACCCTGAGTATTGCCAATTATTTCTCGAATTCTTATTTTTATTTCAGCTCAATGTAGCGTGTCTGCGTTTTAATATATCCTACAAGTAAGGAAAAGTCACCACTAAGATCAGGAAATCTCAGAGACCATGTTGCGTTAAGTTATGTGGCTCCGCATAGAATATGGTTTACCAAGGTTGGTGAATTATTGTCCGTACGGATGAAATCTTATCTTGGAAAGTTACTATCCACGTAGTGATACAACTTAACTGATAATACTTCAGGTCCATCAATATACCCAGGTGATGTTACAATGGCTGCAGTGCTCTAACAAGAGGCCGATGATATTCTAGACATATGTGACTATGTGATATGGTTTCACAAGCACCTTTATTTCGGTCCCCGTACAATGTCCAGAAGGTGCAGGAACTGAAACCTCGTGATCCGCAGAAACATTCAGATTTTCTCTTCGGTTTCTGGCAAGGATCGAAGTCGATGACTTGTGGCTGGGCAGTATTCTGTGGAGTGACGAGGCACATTTCACACTACAGCGTGCAGTGTGCACACAGAAATGCTGAATTTGGGGCACTGTGAAAGCCCGTATTGTGGATGAAGAACCGTTGCACTCGCCGTATTTGACTGTGTGGTGTGGATTCACAAACACCTTTATTTCAGTGCGTTCTTCTCTGAAGAGAATATATACAGCGCGCTTGTCAGGTGTGCTCTGACGACGTCTGCACGTTTGGGGATCTCCTTGTGCGGCATGTCATTGGAAGGGCGCAACTGTGTGGAAACCACTGTTTTTAAGCAAGATGGGGCAATACCTTATGTCGCTCGCCCTCTGAAAGATCTGCTTAATCCAACCCTCCACGAAAGTTTCATCTTCACAGATTTTCCACACGCATGGGCTGAAAGATCGCCTGGTCTGAATCCATGTGACTCTTGCCTCTGGGGCTGTTGAAAAGAACGCGATTGCCATGGTCACATTCGAGCTGTGCCTGATTTGAAGACCAGTGTACAACAGCACGTTGCTCGGATTCCACCCGAAGTGCTGACAGCAACTGTTGATCACGTCGTCTTACGGACGCAGAATCTCGTCGATGACTCTGGTGCTTATACTGAAGAAATTGTGCAAACGGCGTCTAATAATAAAATCAATACTTCTTTGACCATTTCTGCTCACGTCCCGTTCCTAATCCATTACTTATGGAAACAGTTCCATACGTATTTCTTGCATTCACATCACTAGATTTGCACCTGGTGGCCAAAGTAGTAACTAAATTTTTTCCATCATATATCGGCTCCTCATTAACATGCTACAATATCTACCAAGTATCGCTACCATACGATAGTTACAGCCCACAATGGACCTCCATGAGCAGCTGCACTTTAACTATAACCACCTAGTACTACACGCTTTATTATTTCGTGTAACGCAAGACAAATAATAGTATTTTGATCTTAAAAACTAAGTATCATGGCAATAATTTCTCGACACTGATTTGAGGGTTACATCACAGTTAAATTTATAGGCTGGGCGAAATAAATGCCCCAGGAAATGTTTATAAGACTGACACGGAACTGATTCTTCTTAAAGGACAGGAGAACTGCCAGTCAAAGAAAATATTGGAAACTGCTAATTCGATGCGCCAAGCGAATGTTGTCGCATGTTTGCGTATGTGTATCACTCGCATGCTCTGTTCTGAGTACTTCGCTGTGTCATGAAGTTTGAATGATGAGGCTCTGTTCAGCTTGTCAGGGAATGTGAACCCACAAAATATGAGCAATTATGTATCGCAAAATTCCCAACAGTCCGGTGCACAGTCTCAAGATTGATGTTTGGTGCGTGATGTCTGGTGTCCGCGTCGCCACACAGTTATCTCACGAAACTTATACTGCCAATTGGTTGGTCTAGAAATTGTTTAATGCCTAGGCGGATCTCATAAGAGATGAAATACTGTATGGATATTTACAGTAAGACCGAGCAACTGCCTTGACAACCTGTCACGAGAGCATCAAGTGTTTGGTGAGGAGAGCGGAATCGGCAGAGGCAGTGAAGTGTGCCGTGGCTTCCTCGGTTTCCTGTGGTTTTTATCTGTCGATTACACTGAAGAGTTAGGTGCTCAGATAATTCTCATAGCATGCAGTAGCTACACTAGAACCCTGAAAATGTGCTGCTGCTATCACTCAGGCAGACCTGCTACACGTCTCTCACGGTTTGATAAATAAAGCACGTCGCTGCATCGACGTTAACGGTGGCCGCTCCCAGAATCTTCTGTGAGCTCATGAAGAAGGGTCAATTCCACGTCAGTTTAATTGTAAATATTTCCCAACCCAGCTTTCTTTGGGTACGCTGTTCAGCGATACGATAACGTTGATGTTGCTATTGTATGAAAATGATTCTGGCGATGAGAAAATATAATATTAGCCAACTGTCAGCACTTACATGTTTCTAGCTACAATGATGCATATAATAATGAAGGATGGCATGTAGCACGAACGAGTAGCGGTAGGATACGTTAGGATATAGCTGGGATGGAGTATTGTAGACTATGCTTAATACTACGGGTGTACGTCGTGACGCATTACATGATTGGGAAATAGGAGTTGATTGAAGAATCAGAGGGAGAGGATGGATATATACAAAGTTACGTTCAAGCTGGAATATTAGTTTAGCAGCTCATCAGGGTACCTGGACGGGAGATAAGAGGGTGAGGTATGGATCCTCGGACTGTGTTTTCTGGCGTATACAATGAATTTGAAGGTGCTGGATAAAGGGAAAAAGATATGGGAATATGATCCGTTGGTTTAGGATGAGAGTTGGGGAAAGGAGATGTATGTGGAATATGACGCGGAGAGCATGTCACTCGATGATCGTATGGATCCGTAAAATTATGGACGAAGAGAGTCAGTGCTCCAAGTTTACCAGCTCCGTGTATGCACTGCACCATGTAGTGTAAAATGTGACTCGACAGTCCATAGAAGTTTGCCCAAGTACATGTCGTTAACTTCCATCCGAGCCAGAAACTGAAAAGCAAATTCAGGACGTTGTTGCGGATCATGAGGTTTCAGGCGGTGGATCTTGTACAGGTAAAACTTTCTGTACTGCTGGCCGTGGGATAGAAAATCCTTGTGATACATGACGAGCATTGGCCCAATCTGGGGCATATTCTGTATGGTCAGTAAAAGCAAAAGCAACCTAGTCAATAACTACCAATGGAACAGGACGCCTTCCTCTTCCAGGTGCCTCACCAAGTTCACCAAAAATGGTTCAAATGGCTCTGAGCACTATGGGACTTAACATCTGAGGTCATCAGTCCCCTAGAACTTAGAACTACTTAAACCTAACTAACCTAAGGACACCACACACATCCATGCCCGAGGCAGGATTCGAACCTGCGACCGTAGCAGCCCCGCGGTTCCGGACTGCAGCGCTAGAACCGCACGGCCACCACGGCCGGCAAGTTCACCCGTGTTTCCGAATTTCATTATATACTTTAGACTATTTCATGAGTTCGGGCCTCTCCTTAGATCTTTCACTCGGTGATGCTTGCTCAGCGCATCGCTGTAATTGCCGTCGTTCACATAAAAACAGTTTTACTAACAGCGCAGTGTCTCCCTTTTCGATAGCTATACTGTTCACTCACGTTATGGTTTGTCAAATGAGAACATGAATGTCATACCGTCATATAAACACAGTGCCAGATTCGCAAGTGGTGGCCAAAACTGGAACTATTTTTTTATTTTCCAACTTAAAGCGTTTCCGCATTAACGCGTATCAACTTTCCCTGCCACAAGATAACTGCAGCCTACGTTGTACCTCAGAGAGTTGCTGCACTTTAATTACCCGCTACTTAAGCTGAAGAGCGGTTTCGAACACTTCCAGCTCTCCTCACGGGGAATTGAAATAACAATAAAGTAAATAAATAAATAAGGTCACACGTTCGAGTTCATCACCGGAAAGCTTAGAAAATGCAGTAATTCCAATTTCCTCAGTACGTTAGCTGACATAGTCATTCTCTCTTTATTGGATTTCTTTGCTTCGCTCAGAGAAGCAGAAGCTGTTTGTTTTGGTCCCTTTGTTTCTTACGTTCATGAACTGCGCAACGTTTCGTGGTATTGTGGCTAGTGCGGAAACATTATGCCGTTAACATTAATTAAGGGCGAACATTTTACGAGCCGAGTAAAGGCAAAATAGAGTCCCTGCGCTGCGTACGATACGGTGCTGCTGGTTTGCATTGCTCGCCGACGCCGGCGCTACGGGCAAAAACCCCGTAAAGTGGTGGCGTGCGGCCGTCGCGTGCTGGACGGCACCCCGCCGCGCCGGAGGAAGGGAGAGTTCGATTTTACGTCCGCTTCTCTTTCTTCCCGCACCGGTGTGTTAGCCAGTTCAACACTGATACGTTACACAGGACAGCTCAGTCCACTCCTATCTAATTACATGTAGCCGGGGATTACTGTCTCCAGCATACACAGTACTAGCTGTAGGTGAGACCACTCGTCGTCGTCGTTTTGGTCTATGCTCCAGCACGCAGTGGTGTGACGTAAGTCGTTGGACAGATACGTAATACTGACCCCGTGAGCGAAGGGAATACCGTAGAGGAAAATACCGGCGGCGCTAGGCGTGGAAGGCACCTCCGTATTACCAGAAAGAACTTTTCCCAGTTAATCATTATTCACCACATAATTCCGTCCAATGCTTAATGCGAAGATTCGATATGCGGCATACTCTTTGATTTTTACCTTCGTATGAACGAGATACCTGAGAAAGGCTACCAATTAAGTAACGTACACTGATGAGACAACACATTATGACTAATGCCCACTGCGAGACTAAACTTCGCCTGCTGGCGTTGCAGTCAAATGACGTAGTAATCACAATAAATAACCTAAGCAGAGACGAATCGGGAATTCTTCAAGCGACGATAATCTACCAAGATAAACGACATTTGGGAACGATGGATTGTTATGGCCCAGAGCCTGAGAACGAAAATCTCGGAAACAGCGTAGCTCATCGGATATTCGCGTACAACTGCCGTGAGCATCTATGGAAATGGGTTGAAGGACGGTGAAACCACGAACAGACGACGCAATGATGGACGACCACGTCTCATCAAGGATGTGGAGGTCGGATGTAGGATATACGGCACTTAATGGCAGATCTGCCGACAGGATAGTACGTTGGTGTAGGTATAAGTGTTTCGGAGCAACCTCCTCGGTGTACATCACTGAACATGGGGATCCGCAGCAGACGATCCCTACGTCCTTCCAGTGGGCCAAATGGCATCGTCAATTACGAACGCAATGACACCGGATGGTGCAGATTGGATCGTGGTGCAATGACAGTGTGTCCCCTGTCAGGATGAATCACGTTCCTTGCTACACCATGTCGCTTATTCTGTCCGGATAAGCCGTCATCATGGCGAAAGAATGATCGGGACATGAACCAAGCCACAGACTCGGCCAGTCATGGGCAGTGTTATGCTATGGAGCACATTTGTTCTGAGATTTCGTGGTATCTGCGGTGGCAATGAAAGTGCCATGACAGCTGAGGACTATGTGAATGTTGTTGTGGGACACCTACATCCCTTCATGCTCTATGTCTTCTCCGACATCTTTCAGCAGTATAAATTACCATCTGAACCAAGACTGTAATTCGGGTTTCTACGTGCAATTATAGTATTTCAGTTTCATTTAATTAATTCAGTGTAAATGGTATTTAAAATATCTTGTCTTATTGAGGAAGAACCGTGCCAGATGTGTACGTTGAATCACACTTCCACACACAGAACAGTTACACTTGTGCATCGAAAATATCTGAGACACTATCAGACGTCAGCACCACGCCCGCCATTCACTGGCCCGTCATTTTCGTGAACTGCATGACCAGTGCGTAAACACTTCTTTGACAGATACCTCCGGAAACTCATCAGGAACACGCCACACAGAAATGCTGCCGTACTGCATTCCAGAGTTGGACCAACATGCTATTATGCAGGCGGTCGTAACGTTTGTTGGTTATACATGGTTATCTATATTGAGCGTTTCGTTATTGACTGTTGCTCGCTGCCACTTTTAAAGCGTTCAGTGTACCTTTTTACTCCCTTCGACGTTGTATGAATAGATTTCTATTTGTTTAGTGACTTTCGAACCTATTCTTTGATAAAGATTGTAAATATCGTACCTTCGCTCATAATAATGAACTTATGACCACCTGCCGGCCGCTGTGGCCTAGCGGTTCTAGGCGCTTAAGTCTGGAACCGCACGACCGCTACGGTCGCAGGTTCGAATCCTGCCTCGGGCATGGATGTGTGTGATGTCCTTTGGTTAGTTAGGTTTAAGCAGTTCTAAGCTCTAGGGGACTGATGACCTCAGATGTTAATTCCCATAGTGAGCAGAGCTATTTGAATCATTTTTGAACATATCTATGGCCCATTTCACAAATAGGTGGTATGACGCTGAAGCAAAGACGTGACACGGGCGGGTCGTGAGCAAAGCACACTGAAGTGGCGGCGCTATCAGAGAGACACAGGGTGGTCGTACTGCCATTGTCTAACTCCAGAATTCTTAGTTGGAGCAAACAGCAAGCAGAGCACTAAACGCTTCAATAAAGTAACAAAGATAACATTTGTGAGTGGCATCACAATGAACGCAAGGCATAGTGCCTGCTGTTATACACTGAAGCGGCAAAGATACTTATATATGCATGCGTATTCAAATACATAGATATGTATACAGGCAGAAAACAGCGCTGCAGTCGGCAACACCTATATATGACAAGAAGTGTCTGGTGCAGTTGTTAGATTGGTCACTGCTGCTAAAATGGCACGTTATCAAGATTTAAGTGAGTTTGAACGTGGTGTTATAGTCGGCACATGAGCGAGCGATGAGAAACAGCATCTCCGAGGTAGCGGTGAAGTGGAGATTTTCCCGTACGACCATTTCACGAGTGTACAGTAATATCAGGAATCCGGTAAAACATCAGATCTCCGACATTGCTGCGGCCGAAGAAAGATCCTGCAAGAAAGGGGCCAACGACGTCTGAAGAGAATGGTTCAACGTGACAGAAGTGCAACCTTTTCGCAAATTGCTGCAGATTTCAATGCTGGGCCATAAATAAGTGTCAGCGTGCGAAACATTCAATAAAATATCATGGATATGGGCTTTCGGAGCTGAGGGCACACTCTTGTACCTTTGATGATTGCACGACACAAAGCTTTACGCCTGGCCCCATCGACACTGACACTGCACTATTGACGACTGGAAATGTGTTGCCTGTCGGAAGGGTCTCTTTTCCTATTGTATCGAGCTGATGGAAGTGTACTGATATGGAGACAACCTCATGAATCCATGAACAACGCATGTCAGCAGGGGACTCTTTAAGCCGATGGAGGCTCTGTAATGTGTGGTGCGGGTGCAGTTGGAGTGATATAGGAGCCCTGATAGGTCTAGATACGACTCTGACAGATGACACGTACGTAAACATTCTGCTTGATCGTGTCCATCTATTGATGTCCATTGTGCATTCCTACGGATTTGGGCAATTTCAGGACGACAATGCGACACGCCACACGTCAAGAATTGCTACAGAGTGACTCCAAGAACATTCTTCAGAGTTTAACACTTCCGCTGGCCACCAAACTCCCCAGACATCATAATTGAGCATGCAACGTCCTGCTCAGAATAGATCACCATTCCCTCGTATTCTTACGGAATTATGGACAGCCCTGCGGGATTTATGGTCTCAGTTCCATCCAACAGTACTTCAGAAATTAATTGAGTCTATGCCACGTTGTGTTGCAGCACTTTTGGGTGCTCGCTTCGCCCCTACACGATATCAGACAGATGTACTAGCGTCTTTGGCTCTTCAGTGTATAAGGGACTGATTATAAATTTTCCGTTTGACGGCGTTACTGCAACGTCTATGCAACATAGCGTGTCTTCGATGCGGATATATACAGGGTGGTCCATTGATAGTGACCGGGCCAAATATCTCACGAAATAAGCATCAAACGAAAAAACTACAAAGAACGAAACTAGTCTAGCTTGAAGGGAGAAACCAGATGGCGCTACGGTTGGCCATGGGTCAAACGGATATCAACTGCGTTTTTTAAATAGGAACCCCATTTTTTATTCCATATTCGTGTAGTACGTAAAGAAATTTGTATGTTTTAGTTGGACTACTTTCTTCGCTTTGTGATAGATGGCGCTGTAATAGTCACAAACGTATAAGTACATGGTATCACGTAACATTCCGCCAGTTCTGACGGTATTTGCTTCGTGATACATTACCCGTGTTAAAATGGACCGTTTACCAATTGCCGAAAATGTCGATATCGTGTTGATGTATGGCTATTGTGATCAAAATGCCCAACGGGCGTGTGCTATGTATGCTGTTCGGTATCGTGGACGACATCATCCATGTTTCCGGAGCGTTTACCGGATACTTACGATATTTAAGGAAACAGGAAGTGTTCAGCCACATGTGAAACGTCAACCACGACCTGCAACAAATGATGATGCCCAAGTAGGTGCTTTAGCTGCTGTCGCGGTTAATTCGCACAACATTGGCAGACAAACTGCGCGAGAATCGGTAATCTCAAAAACGTCGGTGTTGAGAATGCTACATCAACATCGATCGCACCCGTACCATACTTCTATGCACCAGGAATTGCATGGCGACGACTTTGATCGTCGTGTATAGTTCTGCCACTGGGCACAAGAGAAATTACGGGACGATGACAGATGGTTTTCACGCGTTCTATTTAGCAACGAAGCTTCAGCAACAGCGGTAACGGAAACCGGCATAGTATGCACTATTGGGCAACGGAAAATCCACGATGGCTGCGACAAGTGGAACATCAGCGACCTTGGTGGGTTAATATATGGTGCGGCATTATGGGAGGAAGGATAATTGGTCCCCATTTTATCGATGCCAATCAAAAATTTTCAAATGTGTGTTAAATCTGATGGGACTTAACTGCTAAGGTCATCAGTCCCTAAGCCTACACACTACTTAAGCCAAATTATCCTAAGGACAAACACACACACCTATGCCCGAGGGGGGACTCGAACCTCCGCCGGGATCAGCCACACAGTCCATGACTGCAGCGCCTTAGACCGCTTGGATGGCAATCTAAATGGTGCAATGTATGTTGATTTCCTACGTAATGTTCTACCGATGTTACTACAAGATGTTTCACTGCATGACAGAATGGCGATGTACTTCCAACATGATGGATATCCGGCACATAGCTCGCGTCCGGTTGAAGCGGCATTGAATAGCAAATTTCATGACAGGTGGATTGGTCGTCGAAGCACCATACCATGGCCCGCATGTTCACCGGATCTGACGTCCCCGGATTTATTTCTGTGGGGAAAGTTGAAGGATATTTGCTATCGTGATCCAATGACAACGCCTGACAACATGCGTCAGCCCATTGTCAACGCATGTGTGAACATTACGGAAGGCGAACTACTCGCTGTTGAGAGGAATGTCGTGACACGTATTGCCAAATGCATTGAGGTTGACGGATATAATTTTGAGCATTTATTGCATTAATGTGGTATTTACAGGTAATCACGCTGAAACAGCATGCGTTCACAGAAATGATAAGTTCACAAAGGTACATGTATCACATTGGAACAACCGAAATAAAATTTTCGAACGTACCTACGTTCTGTATTTTAATTTAAAAAATCTACCTGTTACCAACTGTTCGTATAAAATTGTGAGCCATATGTTTGTGACTATTACAGCGCCATCTATCACAATGCGAAGAAAGTGATCCAACTAAAACATTCATATTTCTTTACGTACTACACGAATATGTAAGGAAAAATGGGGGTTGCTATTTAAAAAACGCAGTTGATATCCGTTTGACATATGGCAGCGCCATCTAGTGCGCCAACCATAGCGCCATCTGGTTTCCCCCTTTAAGCTAGACAAGTTTCTTTCTTTGTAGTTTTTTCGTTTGATGCTTATTTCGTGAGATATTTGGCCCGGTCACGATCAATGGACCACCCTGTATATGCGACGACATGTAGGCAAGCAATTAGCATGTCTTTCGTGGCTTTCCAACGTGTGTATGGTAAATGAGGAAACGTGAACTATGATAAGGCTATTACTAAATGCGTCCTTGGCTGCCGAAGTACAAATATTCATCGAAGAAAGAAGAATATGTATCCGGCAGCGTGTCTGTCGAAAACCACTGTTCGAGAAAACAGCGTCTTTGGGTGCTGCTGCTTCACGATAACGCACGTCCCCATATCCCAAATGTCTTAACGCATAAATTAGGCCACCTCAAGTGGCAGACACTGAAGCACCCGCCCTGTAGTGCTGATCTCTCAGCATGCGATTATCACGCCTGAAGTCCCTTAAAAAAGGCTTCGAAAGGACTACTATTCCAGTCGGACGAGGATTTGCAGCAGGCAGTTACTGACTTATTCACGCGGCAATACACGGTATTTTATCAAAAGCGTATTTTCAACCTGGTGCGTCGGTGAAAAGATTAACTCAGTGCTCACAATGATATTTGGTGATTGGGGTACCGATTCTGAACTGTAGGTCCTTCAAACGGGAAGTTTTTGATCACCCATTAGACATCGAGGTTCAAATGGTTCAAATGGCTCTGAGCACTATGGGACTTAACTTCCATGGGCATCAGTCCCCTAGAACTTAGAACTACTTAAACCTAACTAACCTAAGGACATCACACAACACCCAGCCATCACGAGGCAGAGAAAATCCCTGACCCCGCCGGGAATCGAACTCGGGAACCCGGGCGTGGGAAACGAGAACGCTACCGCACGACCACGAGATGCGGGCAGACATCGAGGAAAAATTGTACTGTTCCTAGAAAATTTCCACCTGATTGTGTGAGTGGACCAAATTTGTAACTGCAACTCGTAATAAAATAAACCTTCTTATGCTTCGCTTAGCCAAAAAGTTGTGGGTATATGTAAAATATTCGATATATATATATATATAATGCAGCAGCATTAGCCGAGATTGGAGTGTTTTGATCGTAATTCCTATTTGTTACGATTTTTCTTTTTAATATCAATCGCAGTTTTTGTGAAATATGCTCAAAACATAAGGACACTTTTCAAATCTCTGATTATCCGTAAACTTTTCACTGGTGTAGACCAGAAATTCTTCGTTACGCTTCAAAGTTTTTTACCAAGTGACAGAGATTTTGCCATTACAGAGACGAACAAAAGAAGCATCCACGTATACCACCCAGACAAATGGATTTCAGTCATTGCTAACGCCAAGGATAACGAATTCCTTCTCTGTAAAATGGAACCAGAGGATTTCCGGTATCTTCGCGCACTTGGCCAAGGGTTACATAGAGGCTAGTGCAAAGTAACTGATCATGTACGGCTACAAATCTCATCTGAGGGCCCTAGTACACTAATGGAGGACGAAGAGCTGCAACATCCTACAACCGAGGCTTTGTGAAAGCATTAGAAAAAGTCAAGAAGTAATGTGAAAAGATAACATTTCAGTTTCCCATATCTTATACGATACACTTGTGACACCAAAAAGTGTGAAAAAGAAAGCCTTACTTGATATGTAACAGTACATCCCCGATGAAAACCGAAATTTCTGTGAGCAAGTACCAAGTGAATCTTGGATTTGCACGTCCGTTTGGCAAAACACATCGATTATGGACAGAAAGTGTAATGTTGACTCTGAGTGTTTAGTAGAATTGTAACAGTAACAGTAACACTGTTAAATTTTTCGGAACCTTCTGCTACTGCTGCTTGTGCAGATTTGTATTGCAATAAACATTATATGTACTGCACTGTTCTCAAAGTAAGCTTGCTATTTCTGCAATAAGTAACATAGAAAAACCAGTGTGTTTCAGCAGCACAGCGTTGCAGACGCGCAGATACAGTACTTTTCGTCCAGGGAAATAAAGAAAACTGTACTAATTTTTCAAAGATAACATGAACAGTTATATAATAACTGTTACAAAAATATGCATAACGTTATTTTACTTTATGTGCCGTGCCTGCACCAAGAAAGCCCAAACAGGTAACCATAAATCAGTTTTTTTGGGTCCCCAGCAAAATTTGTTGAGTTTTATGCAAGTCATAAGTATGAAACGCTAGAAAAGCCTAGTTGAGAAACGATCAAAACATGTAGAAAAATGAGAAGTTGCGAAGTGTTACGGACGGAGTACGTATCAGATACCATCACAAAAGTATTATGAAGATGGTGGACGACTTCAAAGGTAAAAGTTACAAGCTGATACGAAGCGGACTTCTGAGAAGCATGGAGAAATGAAATTAGTCTTTAAACTCTAGTAACGGAAGCTCAGGAGTATCAGGTAAAGAGAAAAAGACACCAACAAGATCTACGAGAAAACACGAACAGAAGAAAGACTATGGTTTTAATTTCCGTCGACCTCGTGGACACCTGGAACGGAATACAAGAATGTGCGGGCAATGGTTGGGAGCGCGCGAAGTAGCGTGGCACAGAGATCTGATGTACAGTATTCGAGAATTGATGACTGCAGCAAGTAAAACAATAATAGTTTTAAAAATAGCCTGCATCGAACTGATGTTCGTGAATGGAGATTGCGATTACAAGGAGATGGGTTTTGAAACTTTATTGTACTAACCGCACTGATACGATGCCTTCTATTTTAAGGTTAGTCCAACAAAGGGGGCTACTCGAGATGAAAATTTTACTGTTATTTTTATTCGGTATTGAAACATTATATGTCTGGAGGTCAACTTATAATATTATCTGTAGTATATTAAGGTCATAATGATAAAATAACTTAAGTGTTACATCATATTCTTGAGTTTCCTTATATAAAAACAGAATACATCGAGTCTTAAAATTCGCTGAAACATTAAGTATGTACACCACATAGTTAAATGAACATTGAAATATAAGTAATTGCATTTTCCCTCTGAGATTCAGTAAAAAAAGTTCATCAGTGGCGGTATGAGTTATAGTTGGGGACCTGTAACCACGTTGCGAATGTCCAAAATTTTTCAGGATATGCATAAAGTTGTGTCTGTACCACTTGATGATTACGTATCCAAGAACCTCATTGAATTACGAAAGGTGTAAAAAGCTATTGCAAATTTATAAAGTAAGTATGATTTATTGATGGTCAAGCATACTGTTTCCTAATTATTTGTTTCCTGAGATTTTCTTCCATCTCTTTTGTGAAAAACATGCAGACTAATCACAAGGGGTCAACAGTTTGGTCTTTTCCACTACACGTGCACAGTGTGACCTGACGTATTTTGAGGCTCTTGTATTAGGCTTTTAGTTTTCCATAAGCTGTCAACATGGCTGTAAAACTAGATTATAGTGGTTGCTCAGTTGTTAACCATTGACGGAAATAAGGTTTTCTAATTTCGTCGATTCAGTTCGTTATCAGTCAGTCTCTCATTTTTTTTCTAAATTTTTTTGCTAGTTCTCCAGTTTTGAACTGCTATGTATTTTACTGAACCTCTCTTTCCAGTGGCATAACTAATATTGATCATCTGCACGCTATGATTCTGTGGCAACTGGGGATGAAATCTTTTTTTTATGCAATCACTGACCAGTTTATGCAGTGAAATTAGCAAGCCTGTTAACAACAAATAACTATAAAGTCCAGGATATTGTGAATGCGTGTAAGTGGCTGTAACATTTGATGTGACCGTTCCGTAAAATTTCGAGCGTGCAGCCACATAAATTCACATTCTTCTTCTAATATTTCGGAATCTTTGTCTCTCATTGGAAAGACTTTCGATAAAAAGATTTCAGCTTTATTTGAACATGTTTTAGTCTCGACATATTTTTTATTCAACTTTTTTATGGAGGACTTCGAGAGGAAGCACTGGAATCTGCTAGCTTGAAACCCACAGTGGTTTGGAGGTATGTTGATGACACGTTTGTAGTGTGGCCCCATGGTGAAGACAAGCTAAACATTTTTTTGAATCATCTGAATTCTATCCACAGACAAATTCAGTTCACGACGGAGATCGAAAAAGATGGATACCTTCCATTTTTGTATATGTTGGTACGGCGCAAAGATGATGGCACTTTGGGACACGCAGTGTATCGAAAACCGACCCATACGGATTTATATTTATGTGCAAATAGCTGCCACCATCCTTCGCAGGCCATGAGTGTACTCAGAACTCTAGTACACAGAGCACACGACATTGCTGACGAGAGCAGCCTGGAGGACGAGCTTCTTCACGTGAGAAGAGTTTTGAAGCCAACGGGTACTCTCCACAGCAGATACGTAAGGCACTACAAAGGAAATCAACAGTGGGCACAAGAAAAGAGGAAGAAGACGCGGAAAGTTTTAAATCTATGGCTTTCCTGGCATACGTGGGAAGCCTTTCGTCACAAATAGGATGGGTCCTCAGGAAACACAAAGTGAAAGTGATTTTTCGCCCTCCATCAAGGACTGCAGCACTCCTGGGTTCCATTAAAGATGATTTGGTGCTTCGGAAGCCTGGGGTTTACAAGATCCCCTGTGAGTGTGGCCGTTCATACATCGTACAGACGACACGTACAGTCCAGGAGAGATGCACACAGCACCGCAGGTACACCCGTCTCTTACAACCTAATAAATCTGCGGTGGTAGTGCACTGTATTAACACTGGGCACTCCATGGTGTACGATAATGTCGAAATTTTATCCTCGATTTCATCTTTCTGGGACTCAGTAGTGAAAGAAGGAATTGAAATTCGGTTGGCGACAATTAACAACAGAGATAACGGCTTCAGCTTGGACAAATCATGGAATCCGGCAATTTCTGTAATTAAATCACAAAGACGTCGCGACGGTACATCTCTCTTTGTGGATCGACTGCGCGGCCATAAATTTAATTTCCATGCATATGTTACTCCTCTTTGCCGCCTATGAACGTCTCTGGCGCCCTGTGTATCTTTGGCCGCATACGCAATGTTTCGGTCCTCGAGTTTAAAAGGACGGAGCAAGTGCTGAAGCGTCAGACACCTCGGCTAACTGTGAAGATGGCTGGATGGTATTCAGCCGAAATATTAGAAGAAGAAACTGAATTTATGCGGCTGCACGCTGCGAAAACATGAAGATACACATTTGATGTGATCGTTTAAACCTCTGTGATATTACATTTTGAGTCACCGATACATTTGGAAAAGACAACAGTATGTGTCAAAAATACTTAGGTTTCAAATACACATTTATGATTAATAGGGGAGACACGATAAGATTATTTTCTTACATGTGACTCAAATACCAAGCGCATTCTCTGTAGCAGCTTATCGGAGTAGTTTCTACTAGGTCGGAGACCTTCAACTCACCAGCGTAGTTCGCTGCACGGCATTAACTATTGATCCCTAGACATTGTAACCCTCCGAAACTCCGAACAAGTTTCTGAAAGCTCTCTCGGGATCGTAAAGCCATGAGGAAACGGGGAACAAAAGATGTGAAAAAGAAACATTGCGAAAAAGAAAACGGTGTAAAATTTGAAATCGTCAGTCCTTCCATGCTTTAGTTCGAACAACATGCATGTTTGCGAACAGATTTCAACATGATTAGGTAATATATATAGCTTTATTTGCAAATGACATGAGAGATGACGTTATCACTCAATATTAGAGGGAAGTGCAGGTTTAGACAACTAGCGAATGAGTGTGAACACTATCTGGAAATGATCGCTGGTATCCCGTGGATCGTTTAAAAGTAATCTGATGTTGATTTGCAAGACGTATAATGTGTCTGACGGTGTGACAGATATGAATGTTAAGAATAAACCAATAAGCTACTCGTCACATCTACTGCACGAACAGAAGTAATTAAAACAAACTATTTGAAATGTTCAAATCTGTGTGAATTCCTAAGGGACCAAAGTGAGTAGGTCATCGGTCCCTATACTTACACGCTACTTAAAGTAACTTACACTAACTCATGCTAAGAACAACACATACACCCATGCCCGAGGGAGGACTCGAACCTCCAGCGGGAGGGGCCGTGTAGTCCATGACATGACGCCTCCGCGCGGCTAACAAACTAGTCTGTTTTGTTTGAGATCAGTTTTATATCATTACAGCAACCATTGAAAAAATAATCACGATGTACTGCGCAAATATTGAGCATGATGTGTTGCACCCAACAAAATTAGCACATAGCATTGCCAGCTACAGTAATTCTAACAATGAGTGAAAGTATAAGTACCTGTCAAATGAAAATGAGACAAATGGGGAAAAATAATTAAATACGAAGGCGTCATGAAAAGTAATGCCTCCGAATTTTTATATAAAAATCTTTTTTTAAATACAGCAAGTGTTATTAGTATTCTACAAATTTATTCTCCATGTCTACATACTTGCAACCCTATGCCCTCAGAGGGCTCCGAACAGCAGAGTGCAAAATGGTGGTGTATAACGTAGCTGTGTCGATGCGCGAGAAACAGCGTGCTGTAATAGAGTTTCAAATTCGAAGAGTTCTTCCACACATGGAGCGCCCTCTCCTTTAGCATGAAAATGCTAGACCACACATTGTAACAGTCCGATGATTTGGATTCACTGTCGTCGATCATACTCCATACATCCCAAACTTGGTCTCATCCGATTTTAATTTGTTTCCACAACTTAAAGAGCACCTTCGAGGACTTCACTTTAACAGTGATAAACCATTGAAAGCAGAAATAAAGTTGCGCGGCTCCCTCAAATAGTCAAAAATTTTACAATCACGATATCAACAAACGAGTCTCTTGGTTGGGAAAAATGTGTTCGTCGCCAGGATGACTATGTTAAGATATAAATATGTAGATTTAGAATGTTAATAACATTCGTGTTATTTAAAAATCTTTAAGAGTTTTCTGGTAAGAAATTCGGAGGCATTACTTCTTAGCACTCCCTCGTAAACTGTGTCTCATTTTAAAAAGTAATCGCCATAACTATTAATACATTTCTATCACAGTGAGACAACATGGTCAACGCCCTCACTGAAAAATGTTTGCGGTTGCCTAAGAGACCATGATTGTGTTCAGGTGACCCCACATATTGTCAAGGCTGTTTCGACTACGCTGCAGAAGTCTCTATGGGCAGGCATTGTACATCCTCTATACGACTTTAACTAGAAAGAAATAAAATTTCAAGCCCAATTCCACGAAAACAGATTCGAGTAAGATTGCTGCGGAGACGAATAGTTACCCGCATTATCACGTAAGGGAGTAAAACTAATCCCTGTCGCCGCGCGGAATTAACCGAGCGGTCTAAGGGCGCTACAGTCATGGACTGAGCGGTTGGTCCCGGCAGAGGTTCGAGTCCTCCCTCGGGCATGGGTGCGTTTGTTTGTCCTTAGGATACTTTAGGTTAAAGTAGTGTGTAAGCTTAGGGACTAATGACCTTAGCAGTTAAGTCCCACAAGATTTCACACACATTTGAACATTTTTCTAATCCCTGTCGCAGTCTCTAGTGTACTAACGCAATCGTACACGGCATTCCATCACAGCGTCTGGAAAGTTGATGGATAATATTTTCCCGTGCTTGTAAGAAACTAATGATTAATTTGATCCTCGGGGTATAGAAGAGGTCAGTCGCTTAACGTTTACTTCACTTGCTCCATATCGGGGAAATAGAAGAATTCAGTTTGCAAGATATGTCTTGAGAACGCTTTAAAACCATGCGTTCCTAACAACAAGTTTTGTCTAATATTGGATTCATGCAGTGAACAAACTAATACCGTCGTGTGCTGTAGTGTGTTTATAAATGACAGGGGGCAAATGGCTTGCGCGGAAAAAGTAAAACCGCCAAACTTACCTTTACTCCACTCATGTGATGTTTATTTTCATTGTCAACTAAAAACTTTGATTCAAGGCTTTATAATTCCAATGCACAACCGAGTGGATGCAATAACGATTTAAAGCATAATTCATGATCAATTTTTAGCGCCTATTTTTCAAGCAATGTTATCGTGTAGGCGGTATGCATCAAAATAAATTCGCAGAAAAGATACATTTTTAAATGTAAACGAAGTAACGAGTACATAGGGACGGTCCTGTAAACATGAATTATTTCCAAGCTAAGTGCTTCATATTGTTCAGGTTTCCGTAAAGTGGTCTAATATTTTGTGTGTGTTGTGGTATTCATTCGACCTGGATCAACATTTTTTGTTGCCACAGTATTCCACGGGCTTCGTGTAATTATTGGAACAATTTTCCTAACAACATGCTTACTTCGACATTCAGTACATCAGTTCTCACCAAGAAGTAAATTTAGGCTTGCTAGGACCGACTAAAGTGCTGACACGAATGTCTCAAGTGTTTTTCTTGTTCCGCACTGCACAAGAACCCACTTAGGACTGAGTCTGAGTTCTTTCAGTTTCTGGCCTGACACGCAGTTTTCCGTATTCCCGTTATCGTCTGCCATACTGTCACCAAAACAGCTTTCCGTCAGCTCTAGCGCTTGGCTTTCGAAGAGGAGTCACTAAAGTGGTGCTGAAAACAAAATTCTCCCCGAGAACAAAAATCTTCTCCGAAGCGGTAGTTGCACCTTTTCGAAAACCAAGACTGCTCGGCAATTGGATTGTTCCGGAAAGTAAAAATCCTTTTTACTGAAAATCATCTCTTGGAGATGAACGTATT
This sequence comes from Schistocerca nitens, assembly GCF_023898315.1. Lineage (NCBI taxonomy): Eukaryota > Metazoa > Arthropoda > Insecta > Orthoptera > Acrididae > Schistocerca > Schistocerca nitens. The sequence continues at coordinate 524,942,646 of NC_064618.1, read as the reverse complement.
TTTTAAATATATAATAAAATCTTTGTTTAAAACTACAATCTACGTGCATACGCACTCTTTAATGAGTAATGAAAGCAAAATATCGTTTGCTGTTCAACAGCTTAAAGAGAAAACCTGAACGAACCCGTGGTAAACATTAAATCCAAAATTTTTATTCTATGTACCAAGCAAAAATAGGGGGAGTTATGTGGGGTAAGTAAATGAGATCAGTATGTCAGGAAGTGCTCAAACGAATAAGGGATAAGAGCCAATCCAACAGTTCATTTAACCTTCAAAACGTTCGGAGTACTAACGAGAACGAGGCAGAATTTTTAGGTGTTTCTACGCAATAACTGTCCGTCAGTTTTTGTTTTTACTTACTGCGTTTCGAAAGTATTTCTGTTTCCACAAATGCAGATTCCCGAACCATTGATCCACGTTATTTCTTTTGCCAAAAGATCCTCGAATTTCCAAGATTATTCAAAAGACGTATGCAAAGAAGATTGGCATGAGTTGTCACTCACTGGAGACCGTTACGTAAACTCTGAGAAATGGAAACTGGCTGCCGCTTGTGGACAGGCGGCATCTATCGCGCGAACGTTGACTAAGCAAGTTTCAACAATCGGTATTAGGTGAGATATATAGGAATACACTACAGATCCTCTCGTACCGCTGTTGTACTGATGGCGAAGACAAGAATAGGTAGCGCCCGCAGAGGTATTTAATCCTCCTACTACCAGGGTTTTTTGATTCACTGAGTACTATGGGGGTCATAAAGACCCCAAGCCGTGTTCGTAGGATTTGCTGACAGTATTTTAAAAAACTAACACAAAAACATGTACCTCAGCAATTCAGTGTAACAGTGATTATTCTGTTTTCGTATATGTTACATTCAAGAAACCAAAATAAACTGAGATCGGGGTCATATTGTCCCCGATGGTATTCAGTGTAAAAAACCATGAATAAATTTAATGTGCTGTAAATATAAAACCGACTTGGAGTGAGAAATCCGAATATTTGCAGTATAATAGTTGTGAAAACAGGGGAAAAGTGTATTTCCAACGTGCTTGTGGGATCATACTGCCCCGGTGATACTAGGAAGTCTACAATAATAGCTGGTGCATGAAACCGTAGCAAGGGGTGCAAAAATAAGCGGAAAATAACACTTTCGTTGTTGCAGTTCTTCCGTATAACTGTTGTTCAACTTAACGGTCATCCTTCTGTTTTCACGTATGTTACATTCAAGAAACAAACAAACAGTTTAAATTAAGTTACATTTAACCCAGTTGAACCCAGTGAAAAAAAAACACGAAAAAGTTATTAGCATGTTATAAATTTAAAAATGAACAAATCGTAATTGGATAGAATCAACTCAAAGGAACAAGTCGAAAATTGTAAAGGTTATGCTTTTGAAAACAAGTAAGATATTTACTTCCAAGCCGGCCGGTGTGGCCGTGCGGTTCTAGGCACTTCAGTCTGGATCCGCGTGACCGCTACGGTCGCAGGTTCGAATCCTGCCTCGGGCATGGATGTGTGTGATGTTCTTAGGTTAGTTAGGTTTAAGTAGTTCTAAGTTCTAGGGGACTGATGACCACAGATGTTAAGTCCCATAGGGCTCAGAGCTATTTTTTTTGTACTTCCAATATCCTTATGGATCATATTGACCTCAGTGGTACTAGGAGGCTTAGCAAGTCGATCTGCCAGTGCTCCATACGCGAATGACACCGGAAGAAACCCTATTACACCGTACAGCGAGATATACCGTCTGTCATACACGTTCCAGTGATTTGCAAATCTGCCCATTCAGGTACTCATTCAAATGCCGCCCTCGGTTGTCTGCTCTTCGACAGGTCAAGTTGAAGAGCTTTCAAGTCAGTGTCAATGTATGTAATCAATATCTAGCTCTTTCTGACGCAAACGGGAGCTCCTACCATAACAGATACCACCGGCTAGTCTTGCTTGTATTATTTAACTTTGGAAATAACATAGGGAAACAAATCATTATTGGGCAGAATTAAAGTTTCGTCGGCACTGTATGCATTACGTGAACTATTCGCATGTGCATGTTGTACTTTACTGAACGAGACCGTAAATTTTCACTCGGCGGAACTGCGGGCGGAGACAAATATAATGGTTGCCTTAATTAGTGGTTCATCACTCTTTCGCTCTCCACCGCTCCGTATTAATGAGGCGCGCTATTCAACAGCGTCCGAAACAGTTGCACGAAGATGCAAAGAAATCATTGCTATAGTACAGTGAGTTCCCGACAAATTTTACAGAGGTGCCACACTTCAGCAGATGCTGAGAATTAAAATAGCTATCTCGTTCATCCAATTAAGGAACTGCTACCTTATGCGTTTAATTAAAATTTTATCCGAACCTGACGCGGTTAGTAAAACGAGAAGATTTTATTCAAGAAGCCGACTGACGAAGACGTCGTGGTCAAATCAAGGTTCCTACGACATCATGAATAAAATAAGAATAACAAGAATAAATTTATTTGCTCTCCGTACGTCCATCTTTTCGGAGATGATTGCTGGACCTCGGTTGCTCAACACAGAATGTCAATGCAAACACCTTTCAGCAGTAGAAATTTCCTAATTGTTATTTTTTTGGGTTACCAATTTCGGCAATATATGACGCCATCTTCAGGCTCCTGCCGACTCGACATGTGATGTTCAGCAGATGGCTGAAAGGAGTCTGATTTGACAACTGTATCAGAAGTGAACTGTAGACTTGCCTAACTAATGTGGCATCAACTACAGCGACAGTGCGTGGTTTTGCTTTTCCGTACTGCACGTTGTCGAGACCTGACATTGGAAAAATATTTTTTTTTTGCATATGCAAATGATTGACTCTGTAGAAGATATAACTGAATTTGCAACTAGATATACAAACAGCTGTATATTGAACTAAATATGCTTGACAGGTGAGAAAATTGTAAGACAAAGTGTAAACTGAGGAAGTAACTAAAACAATGAAATTGTTCTTTGCTAAGGACTGCCTGCAGAAAATCTATATTTCATTGTCTTCAAGCTTTTCATCCCAATTACGTATGCGCCAGATTCCTGTTCGACTTAACTTCGTATTTCCCTTTTGAGTTTACTTTTGTTTGATCGGGTTTTTCGTAACTGAGCCATTCATGGTTAACATATGGGACACCATTTGGCTTAGGACTCGAAATTCGTGGTGTGAAATACGTTGCTGATGTAAGGAGACAAGAGACAGCCTGTACCTCCTGAATCAGCATGTATCTTAAGATTTGTCAACTGTGATTCAAGGGACACCAATGACAGAGTCTTATGTTCAGTATATGGCAAAAGAAAGTTGCATAACATATCGGGTGAGAGACCCCGAAGGGTTGTTCAGCCGTCTAATCGAAAAGGGTTTTCTTCTTCCAAGCAGTGACCCCTTTCCTTAATATGTATGGGGTTAGTTTCTTCACCGTATCTGAAAAATGTACGTGACTGTGACTGGGGTGTATACAGGATGTAACGGCTATAAGTACAGATTTTTTTAATTGGAGAGTGAGGATAGCTTACTGAACAACATTACATCAGTATTTACTTCATTTGCAGACTTAGGTAGTACCTCCAAATACGTTTGACAATAGCAAGCCAAGAATGCTAATTTTTCCCCAGGCCAGAAGGTCAGGTACTGAAGTTTGGCCACGTGGACGTAAAATAGTTAATCTATACTGACAGGCATAGTCCACTTAGTGGTGCAGATACGACTGTGCAGAAAGCATCAGCTCTTAAAGATTGTTACGTGTTTATGGGACAAAAACACTGATGTGTATTCATTTTGAGGTATCATATACAAAAATGTCCGCATTTGGTATACCCGTTACACCTTGTATAATTTTGTATCATATTTTTATTTTATAATCATGGGAGAAGAGAAGGGATGAAACCCGGTGCAAGCACATAGGCTACCACTCTCGAATACCATCAAAGGGACATCCAGGCTTAACATCTCCATCTCAGCGATGCATCACCATAAAAAGTGTCGATGTTCTCATTTCATGGGACATCAGAAGAGTTTTAATTTTAATACAGTATATTACTTCAATGTATGGTGCTCTGGAACAATATGCTACCATCTTTTATCCTGTTGCCAGTCAGAGAAAGATGGTAATGATTTATTCGAAAATAAGGATTCGGACCGCCTATGACTGAGTCGAATGCTACTGCACATACTTGCGTTTGTGAGCTCACCAACAAGACAGGTCAAGAGAGAGAGGGAAGGAGAAGGAGAGAGAGAGAGGGAGGGGGGGGGGGAGAGTGAGAGAGAATATACATTGATGACCCAAAATGTTCTGATCATTGGTTGGTGGTTTGTGAGCCCGAAGCTTGCGTTCGGTAGCGCCACAGATGTGTTCCATCGCATTCATAACAGGTTAATTTGATGGTTAAGACACCAAAGCAGTTCACTAACATGCTACTCAAACCGCTGTTGTACGATTATAGACTTATAACAATGACTGTTGTCCTGTTGGAAGGTGCCATCGACGTTGGGAAACACATTAAGCATGAAACGATGCAACTGGTCCTCAGTAATGTTCACGTAGTCCTCAACTATCATGATAACTTCAATTACTTCCACAGATCCCATGGAAGCCCATGTGAACGTCCTTGAAAGCATAATATTGTCCCCATCGGTCTGCGTCAGTGCTGCTGCTCCTGTCTCGAGCAACCGTGCACTTGGTGGACGGCATTTTCATACCCGACCATCGGCTTGGTGTAAGAAGTATTGTTATTCATCCGACCAAGTGACACGTATCCATTTAACTACGGTCCAGTCTCGATGAGTCCATGTCCGTTGTAGTCGTAATGGCTAATGTTGACATCATGGGAACACGTAGGGGCCACTTGATGCAGTGCTCCACGTTCCACAATGTCCGCTGAACGGTTTGTTACGAAAACGCTTTTGTCTGCACCATCATTTTAGTCTTGTCGTTAGATGTGCCATAGATCCTCGTCTGTTCTACTTTACAGAACGAGCAAGCCACCAACCTCCATTTTCTGTGATAAGGCATTGTTACCTCACGGTTTCGCAAGTCTTTCAGCCATTTTCCACAGATGGTAACAACAGTAGCGCACAAATAGCTGACCAGTTCCGTAGCTTCCGACATGCTCGCACCCAGGAGCTAGGTGACAACAGTTTTTCCTTTGTTAAAGTCGCTTATGTCAATGGATTTTTCCATTTACAGCCCAGTTCATAGCTAGAGTCATTACCCATTGGTCACTGCTCCCGTTACATAATTTCCTTACCGCGTCATATGCCCACAACGCTACCAGGCCGCATTCAGTCTCCCTGTGGGCACGTAGTAAATACGCTGAGGTGAAAAAAGTCCTGGGTTGCCTTCTAATAGCTTAACGGACCTTCTTTTGCTCGGCATAGTGCAGCAACTCGATGTGGTCTGGACTTAACAAGTTGTTGGAAGTCATCTGCAGAAATATTAAGCCATGCTGCCTCTACAGCCGTCCATAATTGTGAAAGTGTTGCTGGTACATGATTTTGTGCACGAACTGACCTCTCGATGAGATCCCATAAATGTTCGATGTTATTCACGTCGGGCAGTCTGGGTGACAAAATCATTCGCTCGAATTTGTCCGGTATGTTCTTCAAACCAATTGCAAACAGTTGTGGCCTAGTGTGACGGGGCATCGTTTTTTGGGAACATGAAGTTCATGAAAGGCTGCACATTGTCTCCAAGTAGCCGAACATAACCATTTCCCGTCAATGATCGCTTTAGTTGGATCAGAAGACCCAGTCGATTTCATGTAAACACAGTGCACACCATTATAGAGCCAACACCAGTTTGCACTGTGCCTTGTTAACACCTTGGGTCGATGGCTTCGTGGGATTTACGCCATGCTGGAAACCTACCATTAGCTCTTCCAACTGAAATCAGGACTCATCCGTCCAGGCCATGGTTTTATAGTCGTCTGGGGTCCAACCAGTATGGTAACGAGACCAAGTGAGGCGTTGCAGAGGATACCAAATTGTTAACTAAAGCACTCGCGTCGATCGTATGCTGCCATAGCCCATTAACGCCAAATTTCGCCGCGCTCTCCTAACGGGTATGTTCGTTATACGTTCCACATTGATTCCTGCCGTTATTTCATGCGGTACTGCTTGTCTGTTGGCACTGTCAACTCTACCCAAACGCTGCTGCTTTTGGTCGTTAAGTGAAGGCCATCGGCCACTTCGTTGTCCATGATGAGAGGTAATGTCTGAAGTTTGGTATTCTCGGCACACTCTTGACACTGTGGATCTCGGAATATTGAATTCCCTAACGATTTCCGTAATAGCGTCTAGCTCCAACTACCATTCCGCGTTCAAAGTCTATTAATTCCCTTCGTGCAGCCATAATCACGTCGGAAACTTTTTCACACGAATCAAATGAGTATAAACGACAGCTCCACTAATGCACCGCCTCATATACTTTGTGCACGCCATACTACCGCCATCTGCATATGTTCATATCGCTATTCCATAACTTTTGTCACCTCAGCGTATGTGTTGCATAAGAACTGAATAGGAGTAAAATAAAAAAGCTCCGATTAACGTCCTTTGACTAACTAACATTAAATGCAGCAATAAGCCGGATTTTTTGGTTTGGGGCGACGCTAAGTTGCTGGACGGACCGACCATAGTAGTAGCATTTATGTAATGAAGTGCCGATGGAGGGAGAGTGGGTGGGAGAATGGGGATGCATTTAATGAATAGACAGCACAAGATTTCAGCGCAGGGGGATGGTTGCATACTGTCAAGTACAGTACAGACCTCAAGCGAATATGCCGTGAGACCTCGGTACATGTTCAGCACCTTTAGTTGACAGAAAAAAGTGGGCTGCCGGACACAGAGGAGAAACGACACGACCTCGCTTCTCCCTCGTAGAACCAGCAGCGTGTTCATCTCGCCAGCCAGTCACGATTGTATATTCAAAATTTTGTCATCCTCTGGTAAACTTTCGTATGTGATAGTCAACTATGTCGTAGACTTGGGGAATGATTGTAGTCAACCTCCTACTATAAGTTTTGCCTAATTTTATATACTATTGTAGAAATTCGGGTTTAGTACGTCTTCAAGTATGCTGATGAAATAAACAAATAAGAATTCAACAAATGAGAAGTCAGTTAAGTATTAAAAACCGTGACAAAGCAGTCGATAGAATATTCTAAGATTAACAAGGATTTAATGGACATGAAGCACACATATAAAGAATCGTCGGCGGCACATTACACAATGCTACTCTCTCCCTGTCTCTTCATTTCTTTGTCGTGATTTCATTCCCCTCGCCCCGTTTTTGGGCAGGATGTGCTGCAAGCTGTACTACAGCCCAGTCTTCAGCAAAAATCATTAAAATATACATAAAGAAGTAACAAATATCTTTAAAAGTCGATAAATTTTCCAAATAGTTCAAAAACTTCCAAAAATGGATATTTGATAGTATTTTCATAACATTAAACTCTTGATTATCTTTGTTTTTTAAATTAAAATCGAAAAAGTAATATGTAAAGATAAGAATAGAAATAAGTATTTAAAATTCGTTGCAAGAACGGTGACGTAATTTAGAAATATCGCTGTGTTTTCACCGAAAAACTGAAAGATCTCCACTGGGAAAATGGTTTCTGGAAGGGAAAACGTTAAGTTTACCGTATGGTTGAAGGGAATGGGTATAATAAGAATCGGGTTGCCTATATTGCATCTATAGATGTAGGTCTTTTGGTCGATAGTAGGAAGACAGAATTTGGGGAGGAGCATATGCGTGTGGGCAAGACGTAATACAAAGAGGAGAAGGAATGAGGAAAAATAGACAGGGAAAAAGAAAAGGTGAGGCCTGACGTGAAGTGGGATAGGTGGCGAAGAATTATGAATGAAAAGGTGAATGAATATATAGGAGCGTATTTCATTGTCTGTGAATGGGAATCGGTTATAATTGTCCTGGGATAAGGAGTATTGTAGATGTAGGGACTGTTGGATATGATTCGATAGGCGCGGCAACAGACTAATACTGGTATACAGCATACCAATCTTGGTGTGATGCCACGCCTGTGGCATCGTATTCCATCACTGTACACTTATCGGTTCCTTGAATTCTTCGCTCAGTCAAGTATAAGATGATGAAATTACAATAGAGAATGAATCTATAATGGTAAATTCCAGATGCACGGTTTAACCGTACATAGGGACTATTTCAGGCAATGAAGCAAATATGTTAAAGAACACTTACATTCAGGTAGACTTCCGAAATGATAACTGTTTGGGGTAAATATTCAGTATATTACAAATAATTTCCAACCATTCTCACAATCAGGAATGTATAACATCAAGTGTAGTACCTACGATAAATTTTAAGTACGTCAAACTGGATGTAACTTTAAGGTGCAATAGAGAGAACACATAGTGATAAGCAAGAAGAATATCCATGCTGTTAGCGCTCACCTGTGCACTGAAAATCATACTTCACAAGACAATCAGTGTACACTTCAAGTTTTACACCGTCATTACAAAATCGGCAAAGGCAGAATGGTGAACATACTTGAAGAAACTGCGATATACTGTCACTTACCTAAACAGCGGGATTGTATTCTCAATCAACAAATAGAGCTAAAGAATAATTCCATTTTAGAAGACTGTGATCAAATATTCAGAAAGTAATACCTGGGATCGTGAAGCGTGCCTTGTATTTTACTCCATGACACCATATAGGGTAACTGTTTTGCATTTTAGATCTCGTTCGCTGTGCATTACACTAATAACATATTATGAGGTAACATATTTGATCTCAAGAATGCAGATGATTATATAACGCTACTCAAATTATGTATGTATTATATACATTGTCTCCTTCTCTGCTGAGTACCTTAAGGTTCGACACGTTACTTTTATGTTTTTATTTTATGCGCCCCTAGAAATTTTATCCCTTCTGTTATATGACAAGATTCTGTTATTGTGCTGAACGAGATAAAATTTGAGTGTTACATGCGAATGTATTTGCCAGATGCGACTACAATGAATAATTTTGTGGTACTGCAGAAGTATCTAATTTTTTAAAAGTTTTCTAAATTTCATTGAACTGTATAAAATATTCTTCCTGCTTTAATATTAGATTACGACGAAAGACGTTCTTTGAAATTGTTTATCGATAGTACTTCAGGGCCCATTGAACGTACACTGTTTCACCGGCAGTTACAATTTTCCCACGCGCACTTGTATGTGTGTGACGGCACTGTAAATAGTGATGTGTAGGTGCGCTTTGTGGTGGTAGGTTGAGACGCATCTCTTACCGTTGTTACTGCTTGTATATACATCCTGGTGTAACCCTCCAGAATCACATTAACCAGTTTACATCCTGGTGCAACCAATGTCTCGACAAGATAAATCCCCCCAAAAACCTAGGCAATAATTATAGGACGGGCCACTTGCAGCTTCCAACTCCTAGACTTCTAACTCACTATTTACAGCTGTCCTAACTAATCAACTAATACACTTAAATATCTTGGAGCTTCCCTCGACCAGCAACTAACATGGGAATCTCATCTGCTGACCATTCAGCAGAAAGTCCACCTGGGGATTGCACTTTTCCCCTATCCTCCACACCTAGAAAACCGTGGTCCGATACATCAGTTCTCTTCTTTGTAAATCTTGCGAGGATATCAGGCCCTCCAAATTAAAGTCTTGCATTAAGCATTACTTTTTCCATTCGTTTACCCTTTCCCAACACAGATTCTCCACCATATCAAGGAATTCCCACTCTTCCTCATGCACACTGAACACCTCCGCAAATCCTACACTAACCGTACATCTGATTGCCGTAACTTCATTGTTTCCCTTCTGATTAGAAAGCCTGATATGCTGCCGAACCTTGGCCAACACATCTCACTGTCCTTATACCTACACACGCTGTATACCCTATCCCAGCGCAACTTAGAAAAACTCCCTGTTCCAGACAGTGAAATCCACGTCGATATTCATAAATCCTAACAACTACTGCTCCAACGCACTTGCCCAACTCAGTGCTCCCCCTCCCTTTCCCCTCTCTACTTCTCCTGCCCTTCCTTTTGTAGATACCACGGTCCTGCGCCCACCCACACAACTCTTCCTGAGCTCCTACCATCCCACTCCCCACACTAACACCTTCCTTCGTCTCCATTGTTTCCTACCCAACTCCTAAATGTTTTACCCACACCCTACAGTCATTAAGAACTCATTGTCCTCTCCTGAAATACCTTTCTTTCATTGCAGGTCCTTAGGCTTTTAAGTAGAAGTGCAGCGCAGCGCTGTTTTTATGGCAAGGTCACAATTTCTGCTATACGTTTAGAATGTGTATTTTAGTTTCTGTTTTTTAGTTCTTGGATTTTAATTACAAAACTAAGAAAATCAATAGTTTTAATATATTTACCGGAACGCCAACAAACATTATTTCTTTTATGGCTTTTAAAAACATGTGTAAACTTTTCTTTGTTTTTTTTAGTAAAATCAGAGGTCTAAAAGACAGAAACTAAAATACATACTTAAAACATGTTGCAGAAATGTATATCATTTCTGGCCGAGAGATTTCACGCTCGTGGTGATAACAACAAACAGATCCAAAGACGTAGGTGGAAATATCAAAGACTGGTATGCACCTAGCTTACGAGAAACTCCTCACTTGTATTCATTGAATAATGTCGATACGTTATGGAACTCCTCGTACGATAGTGGTCGCCAGGTTACGAACGGGAGAGATCCACCTGTTTGTCTAGCACTATGCCAGGCTATATCCCCAGGCGTGGTAGAGAAGTTTGAACATTCTATGTGTAATCACCTCCGATCTAGTAACTGTAACAAATGACGCTCGGTCGTCCATAGAGAAAGCGTCTCGCAACAACAAAACCTGTCGTAACTTGTTGACGCCTTTGCAGACAAATGCTGATGACTGTTCAGGCACCAGGCACGCCGCCTCTCCACTTCTCTATAATTTTTCTGTGGAACACCTAGACAAACCAGCCTTAACAAGTAAGTAGCTACAAGCTCACCATAGAAAATCTGTGGACTAGTTTTCGGATGACCGCTGTCGACAATTTAAGCGCCAAGTTCATTTCTACCCACCATCCTCTTTTTCTAGACCAACCAGAAAAGTACTCCCCTCCTCCTCCTCCTCCCTATATCTAGCGTTTCGATTTAATTAAAAAAACAAATAATATAAATAGTTTCAATGTTTTTACTTGAATGCCAACAGACATAATTTATTTTATGGGTTTTAAAACCATGTGTAAACTTTCCACCTTTAAATCATGTTTGTTTATATTTTAAAAGCTTTTGGCTCAACAGTGGAATTTCGTACTGCTGACAGCCCATACCCATACCGTGTGAGGCAAGAGTGATGGAATAACTAAAACGCAAAACACATTGTCACGCAATACTATGTATGGCACGAAATTTATGTTTGACGAGTGTCTTGTATCCACATCTGTTAGAGTTATTCTTCGTTTTTGTGAATACATTACCCAGCGCAATTGTATAGGCTTCTGTATTTTGACTTTGATATAATTTTGGTGTCCTCTTACTTTGTAAATGTACTTCGACATTAGAAACAATTAATAAAGCACTGTCTTAAAAAGTAGCCTACTGGAGTGACATATTTTTTCAAAAATAAATTTATACAGATGAGCAATAGTTTGTCGCATGTCCTACGGACACCTAAGAGATCGCTTTAGCTGCAATGGACAAAACTGCGTTAGCAGCCGATAACAACATTGCAGACGCCAGGTGCAAGAGAGGACGGCGTGTTAGGCGGTTCCATTAGCGATATCGAAGGAACGGTGCTGGTTACGCGCCGTAGGAACAAAAGGCTCAGCATACGCGATCCATCTCTCGCACCTCCACTCTTGTCGCCACAGCATCATTCGCGTGCTCGAGCGCCGGTGCAGGCTTCATACAGGACGTTTTTATCGCTTTTTTTCCCTCCCCGCCGGTCCTACGGGAGCGCTCCGACACGCAGATAAGAGCGGGTCGCGCGGTAACGACCCTGCTGGCAGGTCGCCGGCTGAAAAACCGCGGAGCTGCGGTGGGGAGCGGGAGGAGTGCGGTGTTGCGCCCGTGAGGTGAAGTGGCGGCCAAGCCGCGCCGTGACGCACGGCAGCAGCAGCAGGTCGATAGCGACAGCTGCGGGCGAGCGCTCCGTGTCTGCCGTGTCTTTGGCCGCGGTTGGGTCGCAGCTGCAGCCGTGCCGGCCCGCGGCCGACGCTCGCGTCCGCCGGCTGCTGCGCCACGTGGAGCCAGCGCCCGGTCGATAGGCAACCCAACAGGCGCGGCTGCGGAGCGGAGTGCGGTGCGGCCAGGCGCGGCGCAGAGCGGTGCGTGCGCCAAACTTGCGGCCTCTCGCTGCAGCATGAGGACTGTTGAGGCAGGACAAAGGCCTCGCCGCGGGCGAGCGGCCTTCATCGAGTTGTAACGGCACTTCTGGGACCGGCGCCAGCCTACAATGCCTCGCAACTGTCCTCAGCTGCAGCCGATATATCTCGTCCAACGAGGAGGGTTTCAGTGTAATGAGCCCTCGACGTCGCTTAGCAAACGGCACGTCGTAATCCGTCAGATACTAACAGCTCATGTCGATGAAATTGGTGATGTTAATTTGCCAAATACGTAAACAAAGTGAAGGGACGTAAGTAGTACAACATCTGGGGTTGCCAATAGGGTGCAGGTTCTCAGGAGAGCTTCTGTAAAATTTGGAAGGTAGGAGACGAGATACTGGCAGAAGTAAAGCTGTGAGTACCGGGCGTGAGTCGTGCTTCGGTAGCTCAGATGGTAGAGCACTTGCCCGCGAGAGGCAAAGGTCCCGAGTTCGAATCTCGGTCGGGCACACAGTTTTAATCTGCCAGAAAGTTTCATATCAGCGCACACTCCGCTGCAGAGTGAAACTCTCATTCTGAGTTCATTGGCTTTTTGCGAGCTCCTCTCGGGTGACCAGATACGTGTGAGGCCTTGCGTTGTCAGGGAGAAGCAGAATTTCGTTTGCATTGTTGTAGCAACGAACACGCTGAACATGTTCCTTCTGTTTCCCGAGTGTGGCACAATACACTTCAAAGTTGATCGTTGCATCATGAGGGAGAACTGTCGCCATGAATTTACCGACTGAGGGTGCGGGTTTGAACTTTCTATTTGGAGGTTTTCGGTTTAAAATGGTTCAAATGGCTCTAAGCACTATGGGACTTAACATCTGAGGTCATCAGTCCCCTAGACTTAGAACTACTTGAATCTAACTATCCTGAGGGCATCACACACATCCATGCCCGAGGCAGGATTCGAACCTGCGACCGTAGCAGCAGCGCAGTTCCGGACTGAAGTGCCTAGAACCGCTTGGCCACAACGGCCGGCTTAAAATTCGGAGAATCCACGTTCCCAGAAGAGCCAAGCAACATATACCTTCCTCTCATGTACTTCTCACGAAATGACGATGATGGGAAAATCAGAGAAACTGTAGCTCATGCGGAAGCATACCGAAAAATCTCCTGCACCGTTTGGGAGTGGAACTGATAAGGTCATAATGACAGCAGTACCCGAAGTAACCTCTGCTACGCACTATGTGATGGCTTGCGGGTACTAGCTCGTGTCTGTGTTTGTGGACATATAAGGGAGGGAGGGGACAAGAGGGAGGAGGGAAGACAGGGAGAACATGGTTCAAATAGCTCTAAGCACTATGGGACTTAACATCTGAGATCATCAGTCCCTAGACTTAGAACTACTTAGACAGAACTAACCTAAGGACATCACACACATCCATGCCCGAGGCAGGATTTGAACCTGCAACCGTGGTTCCGGACTGACAGGGAGAGAGAGAGAAATGTTATTAACGTGTTTGAGAACATTGCTAGTTATTAAGGAAATGTGCGATTCGTGTAGTAGTGAACGATAAATGAAGTTGTTCTCAAGGTGCTCACCAAACTAGCCTACAAAGAACAGTTAGAGGTTGGTACTTCTTGCTGTAAAATTACTTAGTCATTAAGCTAACTGTCTGCTATACTGATACCATAAGACGTTAGCACTGACAGAAGGATTCCATACGTCGACAGCTGACAGTGCTAATCAGTATTGTCAGTTACGCATTTGTGTACAACTGGGTCAAGCTTCCCCCGGTGGTGCCAACTGGCTAGCACTTCTGGGAACACTGCCAAACGTGGCTGCGTTCGGAATTGGCGAGTCTGTTATTCCTGATCTGGGGACTGCTCAGCGCCGTAAGTTCGGTGCGTGCACCAGCATCCGCCGCCACAGGCGGCGCATGGTACACCTGAGGTACAGCAAATGAGGATCTCTCCGAATCATCTGGATCGCGAGAATGGCAAAACAACAAGTGCTATGTTAATGCCTAAGGCGATATGAGTGGGCTGCCACAGAATGTTAAAACACATCAGAGAAAGAGAACTCGAAAGTCTAGTATCGCTGAGAGACTAGCGAAAATGATATTTATCATACTTATCATAAATAAAATGTGTTTACTGCTGTTAAAAGTGGAGCGAATTTTGACAGGTTGTCACACTTCTGTCTCCGGTGAAGTATTTGATGGGGCAAATGTTACACTAAAACTACATTTTGGGACACAATGGTTTTAATAGAAACATAGAATCCTCTCACCAAGTCGTAAAGGTACCTATAAAATATACGTTACACTTCACACTAGCATCAACCGCAGTCAGAGGTCCATATAATGCTACAGCATCATTGGGAGTTTTTTTGCCAGATATATAATATAAGCCATGAACAGCACTACAGTGAGAATAGTGAATTCCGACCTGACATTTGTATTTTAGAAATTCCATATCTTTCAATGAAATACGCACTCATTATAATTTTATATGATAATTTCCACTAAATTTATACGTTTTAGCCACAGTGGTTTTACACTAACGAGAAAGACTGCTTTAGGCTAATCTTTCGTGTTCCGAAAGCCAACTCTACATGTGTACAGACTGCATAAATCATCATGTACAACTGAGAAATCGTTACAATTCTGAGAAGATCTTTCTTTTACCAAACTTTCGGTGTTTGAAAACCTACACATGAGTGTATCAGAAATACTTTTAAAGACATTATCAGCCGCTCCTCGCGCCAAAACAAATAATTAAATCCACTATAAACACACGTCCAAAAAACATTAACTTTTCGGTTATTATTACAAGAATATTAAAGAAATTGTTCAAGATATAATCTAATTACAAAGTTCAAAACCTCCTCCCCTACGAACGCATGTAGTCGTCGGATAAAAGTCTATCACATCCTTTCAGCGTCATTTGACCATTGCAGATCAGTTGTTGCACAGACTTCCATGGCACAGTAATGAAGCATCTCTGCATCATTACATCAGATACGCAGATCAGTTGTTTTAGGATACCTCACAGATAGTAATATGGTGTAATGAGATCAGGGAAAAGTCCAGGCGTTGGAACAGGTCTCCCTCAGCTGACAATCCTTAGCATTAGTTCCCATCCAGTACATCTGTAACAATGTGGGTGATAGGTACTGGAGGATCATGATACTTATGCATCCTGCTTCCTCTTATGGTTATAATGTCAAGTACAAACATGTCGTCACAGAAATACACTGAAGTGCAATGAATGCTTTCGTCAGAACTGAGTTGTTTCTTTTATCTAACACTCGCGACCCACCTCGGGTTTGGATAGGTAGCAATAATTATCTACGGCAGGACGACTTATTACGCGTAGCGGTAATTTTGTTGATGAATTACTGCATAAAGTTGCCGTAAAAATTCGGAGAACAACGTCAGATAACTGGATATCATCACTTCCATACAACTGAAACCATTTAAGCAGTGCACGCTAGAAAATTGTCAGCACGCACGACTGTTAGCTGTTCCATATTTACACTACTGGCCATTAAAATTGCTACACCAAGAAGAAATGCAGGTGACTGAGACGTGTAACTAATGGCACCCCATACCATCATGCCGGGTGATACGCAAGTATGGCGAAGACGAATACACGCTTCCAATGTGCGTTCACGGCGATGTCGCCAAACACGGATGCGACCATCATGATGCTGTAAACAGAACCTGATTTCATCCGAAAAAAATGACGTTTTGCCATTCGTGCACACAGGTTCATCGCTGAGTACACCATCGCAGGCGCTCCTGTCTGTGATGCAGCGTCAAGGGTAACCGCAGCCATGGTCTCCGAGCTGATAGTCCATGCTGCTGCAAATGTCGTCGAACTGTTCGCGCAGATGGTTGTTGTCTTGCAAACGTCCCCATCTGTTGATTCAGGGATTGAGACGTGGCTGCACGATCCGTTACAACCATGCGGATAAGATGCCTGTCATCTCGACTGCTAGTGATACGAGGCGTTTGGGCTCCAGCACGGCGTTCCGTATTACCTTCCTGAACCCACCGATTCCATATTCTGCCAACAGTCATTGTATCTCGACCAAGGCGAGCAGCAATGTCGCGATACGATAAACCGCAATCGAGACAGGCTACAATCCGACCTTTATCAAAGTCGGAACGTGATTGTACGCATTTCAACTCCTTACACGAGGCATCACAACAACGTTTCACCAGGCAACGCCAGTCAACTGCTGTTTGTGTATGAGAAATCGATTGGAAACTTTCCTCATGTCAGCGCATTGTAGGTGTCGCCACGGACGCCAACCCTGTGTGAATGCTCTGAAAAGCTAATCATTTGCATATCACAGCATCTTGTTCCTGTCGGTCAAATTTCACATCTGTAGCACGTCATCTTCGTGGTGTAGCAATTTTAATGGCCAGTAGTGTAAAACCCATTATTACCTATCGCTGTGTGAATATGTGGCCGTAACGCATAGCACGGCATCTACATCTGCCTGTACATGGATACTCTGTAAATCACATTTAAGTGCCTGGCAGAGGGTTCATCGAACCATCTTCACAATTCTCTATTATTCCAATCTCGTATAACGCACGCAAAGAAAGAACACCTATATCTTTCCGTACGAACTCTGATTTCCCTTATTTTATCGTGGTGATCGTTTCTCCCTAGGTAGGTAGGTGTCAACAAAATATTTTCGCATTCGAAGGAGAAAGTTGGTGATTGGAATTTCGTGAGAAGATTCCGTCGCAACGAGAAACGCCTTTCTTGTAATGATGTCCAGCCCAAATCCTGTATCATTTCTGTGACACTCTCTCCCATATTTCGCGATAATACAAAACGTGAAGCCCTTCTTTGAACTTTTCCCATGTACTCCGTCTGTCCTATTTGGTAAGGATCCCACACCGCGACGTAGTATTCTAAAAGAATGTCTGTAACGGATCGTGCAGCCACGTCTCGATCACTGAGTCAACAGATGGGGACGTTTGCAAGACAACAACCATCTGCACGAACAGTTCGACGACGTTTGCAGCAGCATGGACTATCAGCTCGGAGACCATGGCTGCGGTTACCCCTGACGCTGCATCACAGACAGGAACGCCTGCGATGGTGTACTCAAGCGACGAACCTGGGAGCACGAATGGCAAAACGTCATTTTTTTCGGATGAATTCAGGTTCTGTTTACAGCATCATTTTGGTCGCATCCGTGTTTGGCGAAATCGCCTTGAACGCACATTGGAAGCGTGTATTCGTCTTCGCCATACTGGCGTATCACCCGGCGTGACGGTATGGGGGGCCATTAGTTACACGTCTCAGTCACGTCTTGTTCCATTGACGGCACTTTGACCAGTGGACGTTACATTTCAGATGTGTTACGACCCGTGGCTCTACCCTTCATTCGATCCCTACGAAACCCTACATTTCAGCAGAATAATTCACGACCACATGTTGGAGGTCCTGTATGGGCCTTTTTGGATACAAAAAATGTTTGACTGCTGTCCTGGTCAGCACATTCTGCAGATCTCTCACCAACTGGAAACGTCTGGTCAATGGTGGCCGATCAACTGGCACGTCAGAATACGCCAGTCACTACTCTTGATGAACTGTGGTATCGTGTTGAAGCTGCATGGGCAGCTGTATCTGTACACGCCATCCAAGCTCCGTTTGACAATGCCCAGGCGTATCAAGGCCGATATTACGGCCAGAGGTGGTTGTTCTGGGTACTGATTTTTCAGGATCTATGCACCCAGATTGCGTGAAAATGTAATCACATGTCAGTTCTAGTATAATATATTTGTCCAATGAATACCCGTTTATCATCTGCATTTCTTCTCGGTGTAGCAATTTTAATGGCCAGTGGAGTAAAATCATAAACTTGTGTATCTGTGTCGTGCTGTAACGCATAGACATTTGGAGATAACGAACAGAAGCATTATTATGCGGCACCTCCAGCTCTGTTGGTCGCACGTGGGTGACGAAAATGCTTTCCACATCCGGAATTTGTGTTGGCTAATCGCTGGATGGGCGTCATCGCCAAACCGCGATATAGCGACCTATGCCGCAGTGCCGATTGTCGGATGTGGCAGTGATCGCAAAAACGTGTGGAAGCCCATACACGTCACTGATTGCAGCACGTGCTGCTGAATTCAATAAGCGAGTGCATTCACACAAACATCGCTTTTGCGGGTCTCTCTGCGACTGACCGGATGTGACCTACTGACCTACTTAGCCGCACGCGTCCCAACCGGAGACCTTTATCACCCCAGTTGCCGTTGGTAACGACATGAAGTTGCTGTGCCACGTTCTTTCTGAATGGTTGCTCACTACAATGACATCTTTCGACTGAAATAGTCGTAATTTGACTAATCGAGCGCTGTTCACTACCTCTTCCTAGACTGTTGTAATCTTTGTATCTCTACATCGCTGTTGCACTCAGTACACTCAACAATTTGTTATGCACGTTCATATCTTTGTCTGCTGCCTTAGCTCTCTGCCCGCTCGTTCCAGTGCCAGGTTAGCTACTTCTGGATGCCGCAGCATATGTTACAAAGCCCCGCCCCTTTTTATGACAACTAAATTATAAACTTCCTCGATCACCCATATCAAGTACCTACTTATTTCGTACCACATCAACACTAGATTTTTAAAATTGTGCTTTTGCCCTTATTTCAAATGCGTCCCGACTTCCCATGATCCATGTTCCAATCCTATTGAATTCTGCATTCTGTGTGTCCATTTTCAAGTATTTGTTCCTCCATTTAACATCAATACTTTATGGAAGCGGAATTTGTTTGTTGACGAATTTTATCAGAAATGCAATTTACTTTCAATATTTTCCTTGACTTCGTCATCTTAAGCAACCGTTATCCGAAGGTGATAAAATTATTTTACTTCTAATGACCCTTGGAGTAGTGGTGATGTGAACCGAGACACCATTCACATTTTCACTGCTCATCATCATCTTCATCATTAAGCTGCAGATTGAGCTAGTTACCCCATCCATTTCGTTCAACAGTTTGTTATAATTCTGCCTTTAGTGTTGTGCAGAAAAATTTGTATAGGGTTATCAAAATTTTGTATCTGTGGCCGTTGCTGCAACGTAGCGCATCTCCGATAAGGCTATATAATCACCGAAATGTAGACAAGGGATTAGTGTGGCATTCGTGTTCTTCCGACGTGCGTGCGGTGAATAGGGAAATTTGAAGTATGGAGATGCTGTTAGCAAGTGTGTCCAAACAGCACCAATGTCCTGTTATTGTATTCTTGGCTGCCGAAGGACAAACAACGGCAGACATTGAAGAATGTGTATGGAGCAGCATGTCGAAAACCACCGTTATGGAATGATCTGGCAAGTCCCGTGCTGGTCGCGATTCGATACAAGACGCAGCTTCGTCTGGCACTCATCCTATAATCCTGATTCCCCCCCCCCCCAACCATGTGCCATGTGATTGTCGTGATTGTCACGCCTTCGGTCCGTTTAAAAAAAGCCTTGAAGGATCGACGATTTCTGTCGGACTGGGATGTGCAGCAGGCAGTTGCAGACGTCTTCACCCAGTAGGACACTGTCCTTTAGCAAACGGGTGTCTCCAATCTGGTACGTCGGTAGGATGATTGCCTCAATGCTGACGATGATTTTGCGCGATTAGCATAAAGGTTTAGGACTGTACGGCCTTCGAACGGAATTTTTTTAATCATTCCTTATTCTCAGAGAGTCCGCAGCTCGTGGTCTTGCGGTAGCGTTCTCTCTTGCCGCGTACGGGGTCCCGGGTTCGATTCCCAGCGTGGTCAGGGATTATTCCTGCCTCGCGATGACTGGGTGTTGTTGTGTCGTTGTCGTCATCATCATCATTCATCCCATTACGATCGGTGGAAGGCAATGGCAAACCACCTCCGCTAGGAAATTGCCTAGTAGGCGGTGCGGGTCTCCCGCATCGTCCCCTACGCTCCTCGGAGTATGGGACCTCATCCTCATCATCATACTCAGAGAACGTGGAAGTGATCAGTGATACCCTAGAATTTTAGTTTTATGTTCCAGCATTATTTGAATTATCTCACTGGTTCTTTGATATTCAAGCTACACATCAGTAAAGAGAAACGACGACGTTAGGCGTAACAACCGGTTGACTCTACCACATTAGCTCAATGTTAGTTTTCAAGTCTCTTCCCGCGGCGTAGTTTTCATGAATAATAAAACGTACACTGACCAGTCCGAACAATAAGACCACAGACTTACTATTCATATAAACTCGTCCAGGCAACAGCAGCGTCAACTGGTGACGAATGAGCGTCAGTGAGACACATGCACGGTGCGTGTAGAACCCGTGAGTGTGCTGCCTATGTGTAGCATGAGGAAGGCATGCGATTCATCTGAGTTTCACCGAGGGCAAGGGTGTGATGGCGCGGGAGCTTGGCACGAGCATTTCGGAAACTGCACGAGTAGTCGGGTGTTCGAGAAGTGGTTTGGTGAGTGTATTCAAGGCGTAGCGAAATCTAGGTGAAACTGCGTCCAGACTGAATAGTCACACGTCATGAGGACAGATACCAGACGTCGTAACTTGGGCAGACTGGTGGAACAGGACTGGTGGCGAACTGTGACGGAACTAACATCAGACATTAGTACAGGGCACAGGACAAGTGTGTCTGAACACACACTGCACCGAACACTCTTAATGATGGACCTCCACATCCGATGACCCATACATGCGGCAAGGTTAACGCCACGAGTTCAGCAACTACGACTGAAATGGGCACGCGGTTATCACACTGGATGTTGGCGCTGTGGCAGAACGTTGCAGGGTCTGATGAATTCCATCATGCCGATGGGAGGCCGCGTATCCATCGCCTTCCAGGGCAACAGCGCCTTGACACCTGTACTGAGGGGCAGAGACAAGCTGGCAGGCGGTTGCCTTGTGCTCTGGGGAATATTCGCGTGGGTATCCATGGGTCCTGTGGCGTTCGTGAAAGGGACCGTGACGGCCAAGAAGTATCGCACACTGGTTGCAGACAATTTACGCCCGCCGGCCGGTGTGACCGAGCGGTTCTAGGCGCTACAGTCCGGAACCGCGCGACCGCTACGGTCGCAGGTTCGAATCCTGCCTCGGGCATGGATATGTGTGATGTCCTTAGGTTAGTTAGGTTTAAGTAGTTCTGAGTTCTAGGGGACTGATGAACTCAGATGTTAAGTCTAATAGTGCTCAGAGCCATTTGAACCAATTTACGCCCCTTCACGACGACCATTTTTCCCGACGGCAGTGGCATTTTTCAACAAGATAATGCGCCATGTGACAAGGCCAGGAGTATGACTGAATGGTTCAAGGAAACAGGTCGGAGTATCGGAGTTCCAGTTAGCGTGCTGTTCCCCCCTCCCCCAATTCGCCTGATCTGAAGCCGATCGCGCACTTCTGGGATGAGATTGAACGTGGCGTCAGAGCTCATCGACCCCTCCCCGGAATTTACGGAAATTAGGTAAACTACGTGTGCAGATGTGGTGC
This sequence comes from Schistocerca nitens, assembly GCF_023898315.1. Classification (NCBI taxonomy): domain Eukaryota; kingdom Metazoa; phylum Arthropoda; class Insecta; order Orthoptera; family Acrididae; genus Schistocerca; species Schistocerca nitens. The sequence continues at coordinate 524,920,826 of NC_064618.1, read as the reverse complement.
CAGCTCCCTCCAGCGACTTCCAAAGGCCTCATTGCTTTCATGCCACGACGCGTCGCAGCCGTTATCCGTGCAAAAGGTGGACGTACCGGCTGTAATGTAGGCGGTTGTAACGTTATGACTGATCAGTGTATATATGAACCACAGAATATATCAGACCAACTTCGAAGATTAATTTACAATTGTGTTGAGTGGAATGAAAACGAAAATGAACGGTGTATCCGGAATATCATCCTTAGCTCGAAGAGGTCAAATACAGTAATGAAATTAGTTGTTTTCAGAAGAATATCTTCAGTTTGGCAGGATTATTTTGCTTTGGTACTATGTTGTAAGGAGGGCAGTTTATTCTGTCGATGGAGAGTTGTGATTCATTAACATCTTAGAAAAATTACTAGTACAGACACAGATCAGAGACCGACATTAGCGATAAGGTAGAAGAAACTACATTAATAAATGTGCGATTGGTAATACTCGCAGCTTTTAAGACAACCAGTCGAAAACTTTCTTCAATTTCGAGAGTATTGTCAAAATACGCGATAACCAAGACTTCAACGTCTACTGCTCAATGGCGGACTGACAGTTGATTTGCTGTAGGATTTTGCGACACATACAGTGCAAATCGAGAAAGTTCAAAGAAGGGGAAGCTCAAATGGTTCAAATGGCTCTGAGCACTATGGGACTTAACTTCTGAAGTCATCAGTCCCCTAGATGGTTCAAATGGCTCTGAGCACTATGGGACTTAACATCTGTGGTCATCAGTCCCCTAGAACTTAGAACTACTTAAATCTAACTAACCTAAGGACATCACACAACACCCAATCATCAGTCCCCTAGAACGTAGAACTACTTAAACCTAACTAACGCAAGGACACCACACACATCCATGCCCGAGGCAGGATTCTAACCTGCAACCGTAGCCGTCGCGCGGTTCCGGACTGTAGCGCCCAGAACCGCTCGGCCACACAGGCCGGCAGGGGAAGCTCGTTTTGTGTTACCGCGAGATACGAGAGAGAATGTCACGGACATGATACCTGAGTTGGGGTGGCAATCATTAAAACAAAAGCGTTTTTTTGTTACGGCAGGATCTTGTCGTGAAATTTCAATCACTAACTTTATGATCCGATTGCCAATATATTGTCTTGGCCCCCACCTAAATAGGGCAAATGATCATCATGATACATTTAGAGAATTTAGACCTCGTGCAGAAAGAGTTAGGTGCTTATGTATCTGGCGCGTCGTTCGAGAGTTAAACGGTAGGAAAATAACTTGAAGGTGGTTAGATGAACGCCCTGCGAGGCACTTAATTGTGAATTGCACAGTAATCATGCAGATGTAGATGTAGACTTATTTGAGGTAACGAAAAGTCTAATATGCTGAGGTTACAGAATTGTTATTTATTTGAAACACCGAAAAACGAAATTACGGAAAACTACCTCTTTGGAACATAAGCTGGTTGTAATCAGTTAGGTGAAACAATTTTTTTAATTTAATCGACTTTAGCACACGAGTAACGGCGTGTTTAGAGAGGAAAGAAAGTTTAAATATTGTCCAGGTATATAGAAAGTCAAATGATTGCTCCAAACTATCGTTTATTTCTTTTTAGTCTGAAATTCTCATTTTATATTTTCTTCTTCTTTCTACAGCCCCCTAATTTTTCCCAACAGATCAGAACAAGGCTCTCCAGCGGAAGAAACAGACGTTCCAGTGAAACGTTAAGTCGGATTCCTGCATACAGATAAGACGAAGTAGAGCCATCTAAGACCGTCGTAAAAATTTTCACGACGCTAAAGCTGCCGCTTTGAACGAGACCGCACCTGCTATCGTGGCATATTCTCCTGGAGCTTTCTTGGAGATTAAAACGCCTCTTGTGGTGCAGCGGCTCGCGGACGAGGCGACGGCTGGCACGGACGGTGAGCGGGCGCCTGCGCTGGCGCTGGCGCGGCACGTGAAGGTCGCGGACACACCCTCCTGCAGCGGGCGTGGTTGCCGCGCGCGTTCATCAAAGCCGCGACGGCCTTAGCGTCGCCACAGAGACGCGCCCGCAAATCGATCTTCTGCACGCCGGCCCAATAGTCGACCACACAGCCAGGTGATACTCGATCCGCGACCGCTGCCGACTGCGCCCAACAACCGCTTTCGTGATGGGCTACAGGGTGTTCCGTAAACTATTGCGAAAACTGACTCCGGTGAAAGTTCACGTTGACAAAAGCAAAAGGTTTCTTGTAAACGTGTGTATACAAACGAGCCGTCTGTGGATCATTTGCGAATGTGTGGTTACGAGCCGCCATTTAAGGTGTGACCAAGCGGCCGCTTTTTCTGCTCAACTTAGCGCATGTACTTGCAGTTCCAACAGCGCAACTACGCATGCGCATTTGTGTTCGCTTGGAACCTCTTACGCTCTTTAGTAAACGACACTCAGTTACGACCCTTGTGTGTTTTGTTCTGTAGTCTGTTGGGGGATCTGCTTTAAGGCAATTATATGCAACAATGCCTGTTGACTCTAAACAAAGCACGCCGAAATTTATAGATGACTTGCTAAGTGCCCGGTGTTAGCGTGGTATGTATCTACGCCAATCTTCATCGCTCTCTGTCCACCTCCTCCTCTCCCTCTCTCTGTCTACTCCCTCCATCCCCCATTCTGTGCTCATCTCATCCACCCCCTAATTCTTGGTCCATCCTCCTCCCCACTGCCCTTGTACATCTACTCCTCCTCCCTCTCTTCTGTGTCCATCTCTTCCTTTTTTTTTCTTTTTCTGTCCATCTCTTCCTCCCCTGCCCCCCCCCCCCCCCACCTTGTAGCATACCCATACGAAAGGACACGTGAAACTGTATAGAAAACCAACAACAAGAGTAATTAAATATATACAGTATATTATGTGTGATGCAATTTATGAGACATTTATAATATGACATACGCTTTTGTACGAAAGAGTAATAATCATTACTATGTAATGAATCACAGAATAATACAGATACTGCTGTTACGTTAATCTCAAATGGTTCAAATGGCTCTGAGCACTATGCGACTTAACTTCTGAGGTCATCAGTCGCCTAGAACTGAGAACTAATTAAACCTAACTGTCCTAAGGACATCACACACATCCATGCCCGAGGCAGGATTCGAACCTGCGACCGTAGCGGACGCTCGGATCCAGACTGTAGCGCCTAGAACCGCACGGCCACTCCGGCCGGCTCGTTAATCTCAGTAAGAACAATTAATTACTATTATATGAGACCTTCGTGCTGTATTATTAAACTGACCATTAAAAAGTTCGCTGTCTCTGTTCAGAGGCCGGGCCGGATACTGTGGCAAATACGCTGTGACCAATTTTAGTCCAAAGCACTGGCCGAGTTCATTTGTTTGTTTGGAAGGGGAGATCGCTATTGCCCGCTTTCGACCGGTAAGACCAGGCCTTGCAATCTTTCTCAAACGATTTTGTAGAGAATATTCCGAAAAAAAATCATTTTTGCGCTACTTACAGCTTTGTATGTCAGTTTAGTTATGACGTGTCAATCATTTCGTTTATGGTCATAGTTATTGCCATACTTGTATTTAAGTAAGACACTGACAGAAATTTGAAAAGGTCTGCAATGAAAAATAGGGGTCGCTATGATTTAGCGTTTTGCGCATATTATATAGTATGTTGCTGCGTATGAAATTTACCTAGCGTATTTAAGCTCACTTTAGACTTTAGACCTGCTATCTCGAGAAAATTGATCTGATGATGCACACTCATTTACGATTGCGTGCGCTAGTAATAAAGCAAGAAAGAGATATTCACAACATTCCTCATCTTCATAAATGGTGAGGCATGTCAAAATGAGATTTTGGTAAATGATAACACGCAAAGAGGAGGGCGTCTTGCCATGCGGGTGTTATGCAGAACTTCTTTATCTATCGCGTTATTCCAATAACTACATACTTAGCCGGCCGGTGTGGTCGTGCGGTTAAAGGCGCTTCAGTCTGGAACCGCGTGACCGCTACGGTCGCAGGTTCGAATCCTGCCTCGGGCATGGATGTGTGTGATGTCCTTAGGTTAGTTAGGTTTAATTAGTTCTAAGTTCTAGGCGACTGATGACCTCAGAAGTTAAGTCGCATAGTGCTCAAAGCCATTTGAACCATTTGAACTACATACTTTTTTGATGAAACAACGTAATTTTTTGGCCATCGAGAGTTGGTGAAATGAGAAATACTGCGGGTTTTGGAACAATATAAGTGAAGACATTACATGTTTACTTTCGTACCGCCGCGCGGGATTAGCCGAGCGGTCAAAGGCGCTGCAGTCATAGACTGTGCGGCTGGTGCCGGCGGAGGTTCGAGTCCTCCCTCGGACATGTGTGTGTGTGTTTGTCCTTAGGATAATTTAGGTTAGGTAGTGTGTAAGCTTAGGGACTGATGACCTTAGCAGTTAAGTCCCATAAGATTTCACACACATTTGAACTTTCGTACCGAGGTTTTGCTTTTTCATAAGCTGCTGACCTTATGTTTTCTCGGTTCCTCACTTAATACTGGTCCAGAATTCTATCGCAACTGCATTTGCACAACATTACAATGAAGTGACATTGTCTAAACGTCATTGTGTTTTGGTGAGATAAGCAAATTTTTACATTGTGACAAAAGATCAATAGGTTATACCCACATATTGCCACTAATGACGCTTTTCTCAAAGTTTCGAATGGTTAACAAGCGAAGTGAAAATAAATCGCTGCTATTGTTGCACTTTAGCAGAAATGTTTTTAGATACGAACCAAAACAGAGGTGACAGTAGATATTTTTGAATGGTAACCCTGCAAGTGTGGACGTGTAGAGCCTCAGCTTAATATTTCCAAAATAATATGAGTGTAGGCTTCAGTTTAGAACGGCACTTCTCCTCCAGTGCTTTGCATTTCCACTATAGCGCCTGCCGACAACCCCGAATAGTAAAGCTCAGTACATGCGTGCTCTGCCGACCGCGGATCTACCGGCCACATTATTCTGCGCACAGTCTAGGTAGCCGCCTTTGGGGTCGGGCGAATGTATAGTTAGTACACACAGTTACAGAACAAAAGGTGTATAAATTTGTATTAAAAATGTGTTGAAATTATTTAATGGGTATTGGTAACATTCCATGCTAAAATTGCAGTCCTTTTCAGAATTTAGTTACCTTAGCTGCAACTGAGAAATCATCGCTCACTGGCTGCAGCCACCACCATTATGTGGTACATTTGAAATTATTTCAACTGCGCGAAAGACGGGCAACTTGGACTGAAGTACGAGTAATTTAAGCATTTTCTCTCCCAGCACTCCAGTGCATGAGAACATTATCTTTTCAAGTTATTTTCTTCAGTTCCTTGATTAAAAATAGCACAGATACGCTTTGGTCTGGAATTACGTAGGAACACAAAATCTTGTTTGGAGAATTCCCACGTTTTTCACAGTTAAAAGCATTTGCATAAGGAAATAAAATTAGTAACCTCAGAATGTCTAGTATTTTCATCTTATTTAACAAGAGTAATGATTATTCATTCACAATTATACGAAAAACTCTGTATTTATCTCCAACGTACTTATGTTGTGCACCACGTAAAAAAATCTCTATATAAAGGAAAGACCTTATTTTCATTTCAAGCATTAATCTTTTGCAGAAGAGGTAAGAGTAATATTTATTTTAATCAAGTTTAAACATTATTTTTCAAATAATACATTAAAAATCAAATTATATCCAGAAACAGCAGAGACAGCATACGCTTCCTGGCTGTCCACCACCCCCTCCCCTCTCTGTTCCACGTAATCACCTTCACCCCCCCATGAGTTTGCAGGTTCTTATTCCCACAGTATTTCTTTCCAGTTAGTATATGTACCACGTTTGGTTGAAATCGGTCCGCCGACTTAGCTGTAGCGCTTTTACCCGCGCATTTGCCCACGTAAGCATATGTCACATGTAATTCACATCTATTTAGCATATCCCACACACATGTGCACACATACTTCACTTGTATCTCTCGCGAATTTCGCCCTGCACCTTCACTTTTACGCAGCTCAGTGTATATGGCATCATATCTCCTGGACTATGTGTAGTACATTGATAAAATTTTGCAGGTACATTAAGTGGTCATTGCAAATACTGTCTGCAAAATGTGTTGCGAATAGGATTAGCAGTAAAAAAGTAATGCATTAAAACGTCATGCATGATGCCGCTATTTTTCAAGCAGACTGTTTGTTGTTGTTGTTGTGGTCTTCAGTCCTGAGACTGGTTTGATGCAGCTCTCCATGCTACTCAATCCTGTGCAAGTTTCTTCATCTCCCAGTACCTACTGCAACCTACATCCTACTGAATCTGTTTAGTGTATTCATCTCTTGGTCTCCCTCTACGATTTTTACCCTCCACGCTGCCCTCCAATGCTAAATTTGTGATCCCTTGATGCCTCAGAACATGTCCTACCAACCGATCGCTTCTTCTGGTCAAGTTGTGCCACAAACTTCTCTTCTCCCCAATCCTATTCAATACTTCCTCATTAGTTATGTGATATACCCATCTAATCTTCAGCATTCTTCTGTAGCACCACATTTCGAAAGCTTCTATTCTCTTCTTGTCCAAACTATTTATCGTCCATGTTTCACTTCCATACATGGCTACACTCCATACAAATACTTTCAGAAATGACTTCCTAACACTTAAATCTATACTCGATGTTAACAAATTTCTCTTCTTCAGAAACGCTTTCCTTGCCATTGCCAGTCTACATTTTATATCATCTCTGCTTCGACCATCATCAGTTATTTTGCTCCCCAAATAGCAAAACTCCTTTACTACTTTAAGTGTCTCATTTCCTAATCTAATTCCCTCAGCATCACCCGACTTAATTCGACTACATTCCATTATCCTCGTTTTGCTTTTGTTGATGTTCGTCTTATATCCTCCTTTCAAGACACTGTCCATTCCATTCAACTGCTCTTCCAAGTCCTTTGCTGTCTCTGACAGAATTACAATGTCATCGGCGAACCTCAAAGTTTTTATTTCTTCTCCATGGATTTTAATACCTACTCCGAATTTTTCTTTTGTTTCCTTTACTGCTTGCTCAATCTACAGATTGAACAGCATCGGGGAGAGGCTACAACCCTGTCTTACTCCCTTCCCAACCACTGCTTCCCTTTCATGTCCCTCGACTCCATCTGTTTATAACGTCATATCTCCTGATTTATGTGTCGAACAATTATTTATTTTTGCAGGTACCTACACTGGTATGAATAATGTTTGCAATATGAGTCGTGAATGTGGTTAGTACTAAATAAGTAATAAATTAAAACGTCGTGCCTGATGCTGCAGTTTTATTGTATGTAGAGTGAAAATGTCGTAAGCGGTAAACGTTTTACTTGTGGGGGCTGTGAGCTAGACGAAACAGATTTGAAAAAGTTCGTAAAGTTTGTTACTAGTCACTAAGTGCTCTCATTCTCAAATTATTAAGACAATAGTCTGGCTCTTTATATACCTTTGGGGTGGTTTAGGGGTTCGTGCATGACCTTACCAGTGTGATGGTCGTCATCGGAGTACTGTAGAACAAACAGATTCATGTGTCTGGATACTACGTTTCTGCATTCTTTGAAGGTGAGTGCAGCTGGCAGTCGTATCACAGGTCCCTCAAGCAAATAAGTTCACCAGACGAGACTTAAGACAGCCCGATAAAATAGCACACCGTTTACTTAGGAGCCAAGTAGATGGTGTAGAACTGGTACCAGGCGGTCATGGGAAACTCCAGAAGTCACAGAAACGATTTTCTTTTTTTTTTTTTTTTTTGTTGATCTCATTTTGTTCGTTAATGTTCGTTGTATATGTTCTGGCGGACGTCTCATGACGCTTGTTCAAGTTCATCGTTGATCGGTTAACTCAGTTTTTTTATTACAGAGGGCAGCTAAACCTCTGACCGAACACGCTGTGCTACCCTGCCGGCGTTCGAGTGTAGGTGAAAGTCGGTTGTGCGGGATCAGCCCTGTTAACGTGTGTCGAATTGGAAACGTGGTATGATAGAGAAAGGAGCTGTCAGACTGGGACATGCCCATGACTGTACAGTAAAGGAAGTTGCTCGATTTGTTGGGGTATCAACACAGACTGTCCAATGACTACACAAGGAATAGCGTTCCACTCGCAGCCATGTAACTTAGCACTAGACCGGTAGCCGTAAAGAGTCCCAGCCTATAGGGCGAGACGAGTGTCTCGTCTTGTCAATGACAATCAGTTTCAAATTCCATAGGAATTGCTGCTGTTAGTGAACGTAGATACAGAGCTAACGCTGTGAACGGAAGTGCACAAGGTGACATTAGGAGTCGGAAATCTCACAGAAGGCCACTAATGAAAGCGGTGCATAAAACTGCGTGTCTTCAATGGACCAGAAAATGAACGATAGCAGAGAGAATGTACATAGTGTCGCCAGTTTCCAAATGACACCCGGCTTCGGGTACGCTGAGGGCCGAATGGTGCGTATAACCCCTGAAAGACGTATGTATTCATTACCAGCGATGGCGAGGCATGACAGAATCTCTGACCAGAGAGTTATTTATCGTTGCTAGTCTGCGCTTGACCGCGCGAGTCGACAGTTGGATAGTAGTAGCAGTCTGGTACAGTAGTGTGTGGCGAGTCGGCAGAGGGAGTAGTCAGTCGTCAGTAGTAGCGAGTGGACGGTTGTACTGAGCGGGCGTCGGTATGCGTCGACGGCGTGCTCTTCTTGTGACTCTGGTCAGGATTGTGGTGCACGATATATATTGTTGTAGAAGGTAAAGACGCAGCATTGCGCAAATCTAATAATGTATGTTAATTGTAATTAATTTGAAACTTCCTGGCAGATTAAAACTGTGTGCCCGACCGAGACTCGAACTCGGGACCTTTGCTACCGAAGCTCAGTTGGTAGAGCAGTTGCCCGCAAAAGGCAAAGGTCCCGAGTTCGAGTCTCGGTCGGGCACACAGTTTTAATCTGCCAGGAAGTTTCATATCAGCGCACACTCCGCTGCAGAGTGAAAATCTCATTCTGGAAACATCCCCCAGGCTGTGGCTAAGCCATGTCTCCGCAATATCCTTTCTTTCAGGAGTGCTAGTTCTGCATGGTTCGCAGGAGAGCTTCTGTAAAGTTTGGAAGGTAGGAGACGAGGTACTGGCAGAAGTAAAGCTGTGAGTACCGGGCGTGAGTCGTGCTTCGGTAGCTCAGTTGGTAGAGCACTTGCCCGCGAAAGGCAAAGGTCCCGAGTTCGAGTCTTCGTTCGGGCACACAGTTTTAATCTGCCAGGAAGTTTCATATCAGCGCACACTCCGCTGCAGAGTGAAAATCTCATTCTGGAAACATCCCCCAGGCTGTGGCTAAGCCATGTCTCCGCAATATCCTTTCTTTCAGGAGTGCTAGTTCTGCATGGTTCGCAGGAGAGCTTCTGTAAAGTTTGGAAGGTAGGAGACGAGGTACTGGCAGAAGTAAAGCTGTGAGTACCGGGCGTGAGTCGTGCTTCGGTAGCTCAGTTGGTAGAGCACTTGCCCGCGAAAGGCAAAGGTCCCGAGTTCGAGTCTCGGTCGGGCACACAGCTTTAATCTGCCAGGAAGTTTCATATCAGCGCACACTCCGCTGCAGAGTGAAAATCTCATTCTGTAATTAATTTGTTCAAAAAATGCCCGAATAATAATTTTTTTATAAAGTAACTCTTTTAAAGAAAAGAATTCATTTCAATTTAAAGAATTTTTCCACTCTTTTGAAGAAAAAGCATTCATTTCAATTTAAATAATATTTACTATGCATTCCTACCAAGAATAAAAAAAATATATATATACGCCAGCATTGCACGAAGCTGTGTCGATAGATAAGAGCAGATGTAGATGCAGTTTTTATTGAGGTAAGAGATTTTGCTTTTGTTATTCAGAATACAGGGCCGAAGATCAGCGCTGCTGTCCTTATAAAATTTACCAGACATTATTGTTTCTGTTAGGAAGTTACATTTCCTATATGGTTCATTATTTAATTAATATTATTGTGTGGGTTTATGCTCAATTTTCATTCCTTAATTTTTGTGGCGAGGTTACGTTTGGCTCCATTTTGCATTATTATTTAACATAAATTTGTGGGGAGTTAACATTTGGCTCATTATCATTGTTTTGCATTTCTGCGGGGCGGTTACACCCCAAGCGCGTGAAGGCTACAGTTGGGGCCACAGGCAGTAGTTTTGTGATTTTTACGGGTGGAATAATTACATCTTGCAGGAGAGTTGGCATGAAGGGCTAATTGGCACACAGCTTCTGTTTCTTACCACCGTGGCAGCATACGTAATGGTGCACCAGCCACTGTACCCTCAATCGTTTTGGAAGCGTAACGAAGAAAGGACCCCTTTTCCATCGTTTTTCAGACTGGTGATTAACTTTTTCCATCACAATTTTTGTTTTGTTTTGGTGAGCCTGTAGATTTAATTAAGGCGCTACATGGTGGTCTTCGAAAGAGTATTTGTGGTTGGATGCATGTACCGTAATCTGTTGTTTATGATATTTAGGAGCTGTTGTGGAACTGATGTTAAACTTCATTTGACAACTGAAACTGAAACGGTTGCAGCACATACACTGGCAGAGCATCAGATACAAGCAGTTTCACGAAGATAAACTTTTAACAATCGTTATAACCTCGCAGCAATCAAAACACAATACATTATTCATTAAACACAGCCACACTTTCAGAGTGTTAAAGTTCTCATCTTTGGGATACTGATATTGAAACCATCTCTCACAAACTACTGAAACTTGTGTAGCGGCCGTCACAATATAAAGTGTGATGGATGAAAAGGCTTCACGTTATTCTGTAACCGTCTAGTTCCACTCTCTTTGCTGGTCACATCACATCTCGCACGTTTTAATGGAACGGAGCAAGTAAAATAGGTGACAGCCGGTTGACGTTGAGATGACAATATCCACTGAACAGCGATGTGCATGTATATAGGTGGTGGTAGTATCGCGCTCACAAGGTACAAAAGAAAAGCGCGTTGGCCGAGCTGTTATTTATACTCAGCTGATTCATGTGAAAAGATTTCCTACGTGATCACGACAGCAGGACTGGAATTAACAGACTCTGAACGCGGAATTGTAATTCGAACTAGACGCATGGGTCATTCCATTTCGGAAATCGTTAGGGAATTCAATATTCCGAGATCCACAGTGTCAAGATTGTACCGAGAATACCAGATTTCAAGCATTAGCTCTCATCACGGACAAAGCAGTGGCCTACGGCCCTCACTTAACGACCAAGAGCAGCGGAGTTTGCGTAGCGTTGGCAGTGCTAACAGACAATCAACACTACCTGAAATAAGCACAGCAATCAATGTGGCACCTTCTTCGAACGTATCCGTTAGGACAGTGCGGCGAAGTTTGGCGTTAATGGCGTCTGGCAGCAGATGACCGATGCGAGTGGCTCTGCTAAGAGCCTATATCACCTTTGGCTCCACTACTGGGTTCGTGAGAAAATCGGTTGGACCCTAGACAACTGGAAAACCATGACTTGGTCAGATGTGTCCAGATTTTGATTGGTAATGGACGATGGTAGGATTCGAGTGTAGCACAGACCCGATGAAACCATGGACCCAAGCTGTCAGCAAGGCACTGTGAAAATCGGTGGCGGTTCGCTAGTGGTGTGGGACGTGTTTCCATGGAATAGACTGGGTCCTGTGGTCCAACTGTGAAACACGTATGTATTCATTACCAGCGATGGCGAGGCATGACAGAATCTCTGACCAGAGAGTTATTTATCGTTGCTAGTCTGCGCTTGACCGCGCGAGTGTGCAGTTGCGAGTTGCACTCTGTCTGCAGTAGTGGTCAGTGGGCAGGGAGAGTAGACTGTTGGACAGTAGTAGCAGTCTGGTGTAGTAGTCGGTGCTAGTCTGCGGAAGTCGGCATGCGTCGATGGCGTGCTGTTCTTCCGAATCTGGTCAGGATTGTGGTGGACGATGTGTATTATTGTAGAAGGTAATGAAACAGCATTGCGCTCAGCTAATAACGTATGTTAATTGTAATTAATTTGTTCAAAAAATTCCCCAATAATAATTTTTCTATAACGTAATTTTTTTTAAAGAAAAGGATTCATTTCAAGTTAAATAATATTTCCTATGCATTTCCTCCAAGAATCAAAATTAAATACAGATCAGCATTGCACGGAGCTGTGCCGAAAAATAAGAGCAGATGTAGATGCAGTTTTACTGAGGTAAGAATTTATCAGGTTTAATTATTTCACAGGGCCGAAGGTCAGTGCAGCTGCCCTTATAAAATTTATCAGGTTTAATTATTTGTGTTGAGATGTTACATTCAGTTCGTGGTTCATTATTCAATTAACATTATTGTGGGTTTAATGATCAATCATCATTCCTTAATTTTTGTGGGGAGGTTACAACTGAACCGATCATTGACTGGAAATGGTGGTTATGTTGGGCTTCTTCAAGACCATTTGCAGCAATTCACGGAATTCATGTTCCCGAACAACAATGGAAATGTTCGCGATTGACTTGAAGAACAACCTGGACAGTTAGAGTGAATTACTTGTCACAGAGATCACCCAACATGAATCCCATCAAAGATTTATGGGACGTAAGCGGGAGGTAAGTACATGAAGAAAATCCTGCACCACCGAGGCTTTCGCTCTTGTGGATGGCTATAGCGGCAACATGGCTCAATATTTCTGCAGAGCAGTTCCACCGACTTGTTGAGACCATGCTATGTGGAGCTACTGCACTACGCCGTGCAAGAGGAAGTCCGAGATGGTATTAGGAGGTACCCCATGAGTTTTGTCATCACAATGTAATGTCATGTCCTGTAGAATATCTGAAATCTGTGGGCAGATGCCAGTGGAATGTGGCTCGCAAAACTTGTCGAGAGCCTGGAGAGACCAAATGGCCCTTTGTAAGAGGGGGACAGTTGTGCCACTTCGAAATACCAAGTAGATGACTTCAGCACTCCCGTGATGCAACGGCGAACGGACTTTCCTCCCTTCTGCGCCTTGAATACTGGGGCCCACCAGAAATCGATGAAAACGAATCACAGACCATGCATTTAAATAGTGCACGTCCTTTTTACTATTAAATATAATTAAAATAATCATGACATATAGGCAAAGAGGGTTTGGCTCCCGCCATTTTGTCTGCAAACATAAATTATTTTAATGATAAGATGATATTAAAAGATAAAGCAATGTGGACGGAGTTACCAGCCAATGATTAACTGACATAGTCTCTCTATCTCAGTCTTGAGACGATAACGCTCAAAACTTGAATCCTTTCTGGGCGCTCGCGAGTAGTGGAACGGCAACACTTCGCCACTAACACTCGTGAACTGTGGTCTTTGTTTGAGCACTATGATATCCAACATTGGCGAGATATTGTGTATCAGTATCCTCTCTCCAATGGCGTTGGTTTTTCTCCATGCGGGATCTGTTCGTGGGTTATCCATATTATGTTAATAAAATCCAGTCTTATCTTGTCTTACAAAGGAACCGTGCCCACTCGTCAGCCTCGGTTTCGTCTACATTTATAATGCATGGAGGGTTTGGCGAGAAGTGAACGTGATAGAGTGGGAAGCTCGAGATGACCAAGCGTACAGGAAAAAAAGTATTTTTGGTGCCGATCGGGTGAGGCGTGAGCCTTTTATGTTAACGTAGTTTCCACGCAGCGGTGGTGCAGTGGACAGAGTACAGAACGATAATCCTCCGAGGGTCGTGGCGACGAGCCCTGAAATGGAAACTTGCTTTCTTTTCTAGTTTTTACTTTAGTTACGCTGCAAATAAAACCGAAATATTGCTCAATGTTGTGTATTTATTGATATTTTCATAAAGGGCATGAAAAATAAAGGCAAACAGAAATATAGGATTGCAAATAAATTGCAAGAAAGGATTATAAGGGGTTGCACGAAAAATTCGTATATAAAACTAGATACATTTATTATTTTACAGTTGATGATTTGTGCGTGTTGGGGTAATATTCATCGTGGAAACGCGAGAAGCAACAATATTCTCACAATATTGTATTCGTTACAAACGCCACAGCTTTAAAATTACATGGTCGTCTCTAAGTTACTATAGAAAAACAATATTATCATTGTGTCCTTACAAAGTTGTCGAAATATTCAGGTTACTCGGGCGAGAACTAACAAGCATATGTGCTCCGTAGCCGTAGCTACCGTTGTCCCCAATGCCGGTGGGATTTTCTGCCTGCACCGGGAACCTACTGTCCTCATGCGACTGCCGAGACTTGCAGAGAGGTCAAAATCAAGCTACCGGAATATGAACTTCTGTATGCATTCATTATATTCCCTGCTTGCAAATGTTATTTGCAGAGTCCTCGTGGACCCTGTAAGTACAATCCTTTCCAGTAAATATATTTGCAATCCAGAATTTTCTTTTGCCTTTCCTTTTCGTGCTTTTTATGCGAATAAATAAAATATATTGAGCGTCATTTAGATTTATTAACAGTGTAAGGAACGTAAAAATTGAAAGTAAAACAGCAATTTTCTGCATAGGCAGTCGATCCAACGACTCTCATATTACCATTCTGTACTCTTCTCCCTGTGCCAATCACTCGCCCGAACCGCGCCAAAATTGTTATACTTTTATAAATACTTGGCCACCTAGAGCTCCCATTTCTAACACTTTTATTTCTAACCAAGCCCTGCATACACTATAAATTTCGACGTAATCCATGATGACGAGTAGGCGCGGTCCCCTTTTTAATTTTGTTTATTTCGCACAGGAACCCGATGACTACCTTCACAGAGCTGAAAGTATAAGTTGGAATCAGTTGTGATTGCGTGTTACAAAGCGTATCTCGGCACCCAGGATTCCTCGGGCTACGGAATCTGCACGCAATAGCACAGTACATAACAACATTTTGAACCCTTTAATGCTTCGACGAAACTATACCACCACAACAGTCACATCAGTTTGTGTCCCTTTCATCGGCTGTTGCCTCGAGCACGTTAACTTGATGCACCCGCAGTTGTCTAGCTGTAGCAGTATCATCGGTTGTTGCCCCGAGCACATTAACTTGATGCAGCCACGATTGTCTAGCAGTAGCAGTACGCTGTTGTGCTCGCAGAAGTGCAAAGTGTTCGGTGCAGTCGAATGAGTAGATATACTGCCAAGTGTAACGTCACCTGCAGAAAGTACAGCAAATTCTTTATGTTTGACTAACGAATAAGACAATGCTTAAGTTCTCCTTAAAAAAAAAAAAATAGGTTGCTGGCACAGCGTGACGTGCAGCTACACAGGATACTTCTTGGTTCGTGTTCGTAATACTCATGGGTAAATGCTACTACAAGTCTGCCACATTTACTAGAAGACATTCGCCAAGTAGCCTTGGCAGCCAACCCCAGAGGAAGTACACAGTTTCCGAAGCTACGACTCTAGTTTGTTTGGTTCTCTGCTCATACTTTTCTTCCTTGGATCGACCATTATTATGAGTTTTTGGATTTATTTTATTATTCGCGATTGGAGGATTAACGGAGTTAGAATTAGCAAATTTATCTCCAATTTACATCATCTGCTCTAGGGTATGGATGATCTAAGTTGGATTGGCTATTACAAGGTGCATGAAATATTTCCGGTCCAGTTCCGTTTTTATAAGCCCTGTAGTTAGTTTCACGCTCTTATAACTTATCGTTTGTGAGCTACAGAAAAATAGCAACAGCTCTGTAAGTGTTGACAAACATAGTACATAGCACTCGATTCCTTTCCGCATTATCTCTACGTCGTTTTCATTTCCGTACACGTAGAAGAGGCACCACTTGAGTGGGTCCTTGTCATAGTATCAAACAAATCAATGCATTTTTACAGCTTGTCTTTGGAATGGTACCAACATCAGTGCGAACTCTGATGGGACTGGCAAAAGTGCCCGAAGTGGACGATATTTTCTTCCATATATTTACAACTACTACTATTAAGTCTTTAGCAGTTTCCGTACGATGAGAGAGAAACGATGAGAGACTTTCGAATTTCGTTGCTGAATTTTGTGAACATATGAACATGGTATAATGGAAGACTTTTAAGTACCTCCTCGACAAAGTAAAGCTATTTCAAAAAAAATTTTCGTGTGTTTGCGATTGAATTTCCCCGTGGTGCACTACTGTAACATAACGCTGGAGGAGCGAAAAAAATGGCGCAATGCATTTATTTTGCTATCATCAATTGGAGGATTAACGGGGCTAGAATTAGAAAATTGGTCTCTGATATTGTTCTCCATGACACTATGTTCCTGCACATTTCTTTGCTTTTCTGCATTTTTGAGGTGACACTGCAGTAAAAGCCTATTTTGAGTTGTGGAAATAAACAGGTACCATGCTCCACCACACAACACAGTTGTTAGGTGGCGCAGACGATTCAGTTGCGGAGAGCTTCTGTGAAGTTTGGAAGGTATGAGACGAGGCACTGGCGGAATTAATGCTGTGAATGGGGTCGTGAGTCGTGCTTTGGTAGCTCAGTCGGTAGAGTAGTCGCCCGCGTAAGGCAAAGGACCCGAGTCTCGGACCGGCACACAGTTTCATTCCGCCATGAAGTTTGGGTTCAGTTGTGGTCAAACAAATCTAAATGACGAAGAACCACGTCGCAGACTATCCCTCTGTGACTAGATGGGAACTGATAAGATTGGTGTTGTGAAAATCAGCTATGGATTAGTTCTCAACATCTTGATCGACGTTTGAAGATGTCAAAGTGTGCCCACTGCTGGGTTCCAAGGCTGCCCACACCCACTCAGTATTCCTGGCGAACTGGGGCAGTAGCAGAAATGTTGCAATAGCGTCAGACAAATCCAGATGAAATCCTCTACCGTATAATCACGATGGATGACTGCTAGATGTATCATTATGACTCCAAAGAAAAGGAGAAAAGAAAGCAATAGAAAGATATGGGTTCACCACTCTCGAAAGAGACGAAGTTGAAATCATCACCAGACAGGGTGGCACAGAATGCTTTATGGTTCTGCCATGGTGTAGTGCTAAGAGATATCCTTCAAAGAGGCAAGCCATCACAGGGGGATAGTACTGTAGTCTCCTGACAGGTGTACTGGAAGTTGTCAAGATGAAGGGTGACAGAAAGCTGTCTAGTAAGGAGTTCGTGCTCTGCGACAACGTTCCAGCTCTTTCTGCACAGGACACAGTTTGACTTGCTCCTTCTATGGGACATCAAATATAGACCCCCGCCCCTCCATCTTGAGCCCTTGTTAGTCTCCTGACTCGGTACTCAGTGACTTCGCATGTTAAAACCATTGCGTAACAGACATTCCCAGCGTACCAACCTTGTGATTTCTTGGACGGCGCGTTTTTGGTCTGTCAAATGCACACTTATACATGGTCCTGTCACTATATTCGACGTTCTGCGAGCAATAACCACTAACAGGCAGCAGTTGGCAGCACTAGCAATGGAGGATAAATGAAGTATATCGGGGGGGGGGGGGGGGGGGGGAAGCGAAAAACAGTAAGTCCTTGGTGTAATTAGCAATGGGAGCGATTTACCTACCGTCCATAAGAGCACTCTCATTGGCTTTCGGGACAAGGGTGGAATCATTTCGGAAATGGCTAAGTTCGTAAACAGTTCGCGAGGCACCGGGGTTAAAGTATACTGTGCACGGCAAAATGGCAGTATTCAAATCTGGCGCCCAGGCAACTGTGGCTCATTACGGACCATAGATGACAGGGTTGAATAACGGCTAAGGAGGTGTTGAAAATGGTTCAAATGTCTCTGAGCATTATGGGACTTAACATCTGTGGTCATCAGTCCCCTAGAACTTAGAACTACTTAAACCCAACTAACCTACAGACATCACACACATCCATGCCCGAGGCAGGATTCGAACCTGCGACCGTAGCAGTCGCGCGGTTCCGGACTGAGCGCCTAGAACCGATAGACCACCGCGGCCGACTAAGGAGGTGTGTATGGGTGAATAGACGTGCAACTGTGCAACAACCTAGATGAATCTAGGAGCTGCAAAGAGTGTCTCCTCAACGACCATTCAGCGGATTGTTGCTGCGTATGGGCCTCTGCGGCAGGCAACTGGTTCATGCGCCCATGCTGACTGCTGATCATCAGTGACGATGGCTGAAATTCGCGCACCACTACCACAAGTGGACATCAAGTGCATCGCGACTTCTGGCCTTTTCCGATAAATCACGTTTTATCCTCCATGGGACAAATGACCTGTACAGGATGAAAGTCTGAAGACATACAAGAAGGGAACCTTATGGTATGTGGAATGTTTTAGTGGGTTTCTATGGGTGATCTCGTCATTCTGAAAAGCTCAATGGAGCAACACAAGTATGTATTTATCCTTGGGCACTATGCCACTCATATATGCAGTTCGTTTTTCCTCTGCCCGTTGGCATCTACCAGCAGAACAATGCAACGTCTCACAGAGTTCACAATGTAAGTGCATGGCCCCCAAACTCCGCGGATTTAAAATGGTTCAAATGGCTCTGGGCACTAAGGTGCTTAACATCTGAGGTCATAAGTCCTCTAGAACTTAGAACTACTTAAACCTAACTAACCTAAGGACATCACACACATCCATGCACGAGGCAGGATTCGAAACTGCGACCGTAGGGGTCCCGCGGTTCCAGACTGAAGCGCCTAGAACCGCACGGCCACACCGGCGGATTTAAAGCCAGTCGAGTATTTGTGGGACCACCTCGATCTGTGTGTTCCCGTCATAGATCCTCAGTCAAGAATTTTTGCGCATTTGCCACGGCACTAGATTCTGCATGGCTCCAGGTCCCTGTTGGTCCCTTGCAGGACACCATTGACTCACTTCCTGCCCCTCTCGCGATGGTACACGCTGCAAAAGCTGGGTGTTCAGGCGTTTGAGAGTTGTAAAATCAATGTGATTGGACAGTGTGAAACCAACGTCTATGCCAATTCGTACATAGTTGGGAAAAACTTGTCGCGTTGAAGGGTAAATATGTGGAGATACTTTAACAATGTCACCAACTGTCATGGTCCCAACATGTTTTTTGAGGTAGTAGCTAAAACTTTATGGCTACTACTCGCAAAATTAAACTGTTAGTGAGAGTGATAGGAGCTGTTAATAGTAACGATGGGAACCAAAGCTGCTTCCGTAGCCGAAGCTCACACGGTCTTCCTGAATGGTATAGATTAACATCGTGCTGTGACTAACGTTCACAGAGGATGTGCGCCGATGCGTGACGTGGATTCGCTTGATCTTCTGTAGAAAAACTTTGTCAGCGAGACTTTTGTCGAGGGCGAGGACGAGAAGGCCCGGCGAGGTGTGTTTTTGTTTTCCGTGATCAGATTAAAGTGTTGGAACGGAGTTTGTAGAACTTCCTGTACAGTAGGTTTTTCTTCAACAAAGTTACTGTAAATGGCAGTTTCTTGTTGGTTACCTGAAAAGTTCTGCCACCTCTTGCTGGATGTCTGCGAATGATATAGCTTCAGACTGGAGCCTGTCGGAAACTAATTTCCTTACTGTACTTTTCCATTACTATACCCTTCTGCAAAACATGGAAGTTTAAATCACTTAACGGAATCAGCTTGGGGATCTGTAGTATATTATTACTTCTCTTGATTTCAATGAGCGAGTGAATGTATTTCTCACATTATACCATAGGGAAACTAGGTAGTTTAGAAAAGAATGCGAATACAGTTTTTGGTTATGAATATTCCGCAGACTGATGTGGATTTTTTTTTTAATTTTCGTTAGCAGTTACCAAATAAATTTTACCGGAATCATGATGTATTCGACCCTTCATGCTTTTGTAAAATATTAACGGTAAGTTTTAATACCTGAAAAATTTTCATTAAGGGCCAGCGAGAGCATTTGTAATATACCACCCACTTTGCTAAAAGTTAGTCTATTGCAAGTTATCTAGCTCGAAAGAGGGGCGGAGAAGTTGACCTTTGCCCTTCGGACCATTGTATAATAAGTCTTGCGATATCGCCGGTGAAACCACAGAGCTCTGTGTTATCATCGCTCTCGCAGGGCATACATTCTCAGGTCAGCTCGTGAATTAATGTTATTCATACAACTGTTTGCACTGCAATCAATTAGCCACACACTCGCTCGTTCTGCGGAATAGATGAAAGATCAACAGGGAAAGCAAAGAAGAATGTTTGCTCAGCAGTGTTCCATCACGTTTTCCATTAATGGAGCAAAGGGTTTGTGGTCCATTCTCGATAATGTGTGCTGTCCGTCATGTGTCCCTTCTTCGATGTCCTAGCTCACATCATACGAAGATTTCTTCAGAAAAGCTGGACAAAATGGCAAAAAATGCCAGAAATATTGTGGAAGATGGAATTTAAATATTCATGTTATTTATGTTCGTACTCTTATTTATGTTCGTACTCTTCCCCCATGAACCATGGACCTTGCCGTTGGTGGGGAGGCTTGCGTGCCTCAGCGATACAGATGGCCGTACCGTAGGTGCAACCACAACGGAGGGGTATCTGTTGAGAGGCCAGACAAACATGTGGTTCCTGAAGAGGGGCAGCAGCCTTTTCAGTAGTTGCAGGGGCAACAGTCTGGATGATTGACTGATCTGGCCTTGTAACATTAACCAAAACGGCCTTGCTGTGCTGGTACTGCGAACGGCTGAAAGCAATGGGAAACTACAGCCGTAATTTTTCCCGAGGACATGCAGCTTTACTGTATGATTAAATGATGATGGCGTCCTCTTGGGTAAAATATTCCGGAGGTAAAATAGTCCCCCATTCGGATCTCCGGGCGGGGACTACTCAAGAGGACGTCGTTATCAGGAGAAAGAAAACTGGCATTCTACGGATCGGAGCGTGGAATGTCAGATCACTTAATCGGGCAGGTAGGTTAGAAAATTTAAAAAGGGAAATGGATAGGTTAAAGTTAGATATAGTGGGAATTAGTGAAGTTCAGTGGCAGGAGGAACAAGACTTTTGGTCCGGTGATTACAGGGTTATAAATACAAAATCAAATAGGGGTAATGCAGGAGTAGGTTTAATAATGAATAAAAAAATAGGAGTGCGGGTTAGCTACTACAAACAGCATAGTGAACGCATTATTGTGGCCAAGATAGACACAAAGCCCATGCCTACTACAGTAGTACAAGTTTATATGCCAACGAGCTCTGCAGATGATGAAGAAATTGATGAAATGTATGACGAGATAAAAGAAATTATTCAGGTAGTGAAGGGAGACGAAAATTTAATAGTCATGGGTGACTGGAATTCGTCAGTAGGAAAAGGGAGAGAAGGAAACATAGTAGGTGAATATGGAGTGGGGGGAAGAAATGAAAGAGGAAGCCGCCTTGTAGAATTTTGCACAGAGCATAACTTAATCATAGCTAACACTTGGTTCAAGAATCATAAAAGAAGGTTGTATACCTGGAAGAATCCTGGAGATACTAATAGGTATCAGATAGATTATATAATGGTAGGACAGAGATTTAGGAACCAGGTTTTAAATTGTAAGACATTTCCAGGGGCAGATGTGAATTCTGACCACAATCTATTGGTTATGAACTGCAGATTGAAACTGAAGAAACTGCAAAAAGGTGGGAATTTAAGGAGATGGGACCTGGATAAACTGAAAGAACCAGAGGTTGTAGAGAGTTTCAGGGAGAGCATAAGGGAACAATTGACAGGAATGGGGGAAAGAAATACGGTAGAAGAAGAATGGGTAGCTCTGAGGGATGAAGTAGTGAAGGCAGCAGAGGATCAAGTAGGTAAAAAGACGAGGGCTAATAGAAATCCTTGGGTAACAGAAGAAATATTGAATTTAATTGATGAAAGGAGAAAATATAAAAATGCAGTAAATGAAGCAGGCAAAAGGGAATACAAACGTCTCAAAAATGAGATCGACAGGAAGTGCAAAATGGCTAAGCAGGGATGGCTAGAGGACAAATGTAAGGATGTAGAGGCTTGTCTCACTAGGGGTAAGATAGATACTGCCTACAGGAAAATTAAAGAGACCTTTGGAGAGAAGAGAACCATTAGTATGAATATCAAGAGCTCAGATGGCAACCCAGTTCTAAGCAAAGAAGGGAGGGCAGAAAGGTGGAAGGAGTATATAGAGGGTTTATACAAGGGCGATGTACTTGAGGACAGTATTATGGAAATGGAAGAGGATGTAGATGAAGATGAAATGGGAGATAAGATACTGCGTGAAGAGTTTGACAGAGCACTGATAGACCTGAGTCGAAACAAGGCCCCGGGAGTAGACAACATTCCATTAGAACTACTGATGGCCTTGGGAGAGCCAGTCATGACAAAACTCTACCATCTGGTGAGCAAGATGTATGAGACAGGCGAAATACCCTCAGACTTCAAGAAGAATATAATAATTCCAATACCAAAGAAAGCACGTGTTGACAGATGTGAAAATTACCGAACTATCAGTTTAATAAGTCACAGCTGCAAAATACTAACGCGAATTCTTTACAGACGAATGGAAAAACTGGTAGAAGCAGACCTCGGGGAAGATCAGTTTGGATTCCGTAGAAATGTTGGAACACGTGAGGCAATACTAACCTTACGACTTATCTTAGAAGAAAGATTAAGAAAAGGCAAACCTACGTTTCTAGCATTTGTAGACTTAGAGAAAGCTTTTGACAACGTTAACTGGAATACTCTCTTTCAAATTCTGAAGGTGGCAGGGGTAAAATACAGGGAGCGAAAGGCTATTTACAATTTGTACAGAAACCAGATGGCAGTTATAAGAGTCGAGGGGCATGAAAGGGAAGCAGTGGTTGGGAAAGGAGTGAGACAGGGTTGTAGCCTCTCCCCGATGTTATTCAATCTGTATATTGAGCAAGCAGTAAAGGAAACAAAAGAAAAATTCGGAGTAGGTATTAAAATTCATGGAAAAGAAGTAAAAACTTTGAGGTTCGCCGATGACATTGTAATTCTGTCAGAGACAGCAAAGGACTTGGAAGAGCAGTTGAACGGAATGGACAGTGTCTTGAAAGGATGATATAAGATGAACATCAACAAAAGCAAAACGAGGATAATGGAATGTAGTCATATTAAATCGGGTGATGCTGAGGGGATTAGATTAGGAAATGAGACACTTAAAGTAGTAAAGGAGTTTTACTATTTAGGGAGTAAAATAACTGATGATGGTCGAAGTAGAGAGGATATAAAATGTAGACTGGCAATGGCAAGGAAATCGTTTCTGAAGAAGAGAAATTTGTTAACATCGAGTATAGATTTAAGTGTCAGGAAATCGTTTCTGAAAGTATTTGTATGGAGTGTAGCCATGTATGGAAGTGAAACATGGACGATAACCAGTTTGGACAAGAAGAGAATAGAAGCTTTCGAAATGTGGTGCTACAGAAGAATGCTGAAGATAAGGTGGGTAGATCACGTAACTAATGAGGAGGTATTGAATAGGATTGGGGAGAAGAGAAGTTTGTGGCACAACTTGACTAGAAGAAGGGATCGGTTGGTAGGACATGTTTTGAGGCATCAAGGGATCACAAATTTAGCATTGGAGGGCAGCGTGGAGGGTAAAAATCGTAGAGGGAGACCAAGAGATCAATACACTAAGCAGATTCAGAAGGATGTAGGTTGCAGTAGGTACTGGGAGATGAAGAAGCTTGCACAGGATAGAGTAGCATGGAGAGCTGCATCAAACCAGTCTCAGGACTGAAGACCACAACAACAACATGTTCGTACTACCTTGTACACTCAGTTGCAATCCAAAGTGGACAAGGAGAAGTCGCAGTACTTGCGATATACGTTTTCAGAAGAGTAAAAATATACACTGATGAGCCAAAACATTGTAGCCAAGTCTTTGATAGTGAGGTGTTCCACGTTTGGAACGCAACGTGATGGATTATGTTAGTCTTTTGGAAGTTTCCGGAGGTATAGGGCACTACGTTTATGCACAGGTGCTGGAGCCCAATGGCGCCTCAGATGTCATCCTCCGAATTCACCTCAGACGTATTTTGTGGACAATTCGTTAACTTGAGTTCTCTACCTGTGTGAAGATTCTGTCCTTGTGGCGCCAATAGTTATCCTGTTAGAATATCCTATAGCCTACACTATCTACATCTGGATTAACCTATACTTCGTAAGCTACCGTATAGAGCACGGTGAAAGCTGTTTTGTACAACTGCTAATCATTTCCATTCCTGCGCTAATCGCAAGCAGTGCGAGGGAAAAACTGTTAACTACATGCCTCCATGCGACCCATAATTTCTCTTATCTCATCTTCATGATTCTTGCGTTGAATGTACGTTGGTGGTAGTAGAATCGTTCTTCTATCAGCTTCAAATCCCGGGTCTCTAAATTTTATCAATAGTGCTTCGTGAAAAGAACGTCATTGGCCCCGCAGGGAGTGGCATTTGAATTCACAAAGGATTTCCGTAATATTAGCGTGTTGAGCGAACCGACCGGTAACAAGTCTCTCAGCATGCCTCTGAATTGCTTCGGTATTTTCCTTTAATCCGATCTGATGAGGAAGCGAAACACAGGAGTAGTACTCAATAAAGGGTAGCAATAATATTCTATACAAGGCTTCATTTACGGATGAACCACACCTTCCAAAACTCTCCCATAAACGTCAGTCGACCATTCGCCTTCCAGCTACTACCCTTACATGCTCGTTCCATTCCATACCGCTTTGCAACGCCTAGTTATTTAATGTACTTGATCGTATCAAGCAGCACACCAGATATGGGGTATTGGACCATAATAGGATTGTTTCTCACATCTGCATTTATTTAGATTTTTCTACACTTAGAGAATGCTGCCATTCATATCACCAATTTTGTCTAAGTATGTTGTATCTTTCTTCAGCCTTTCATCGATGACACCACCCCGTACGCCCCTGCGTCATCAGCAAACAGCCACAGTTTGCTGCTCACCCCGTCCGCCAAATCATATGTGTAAACTGAAAATAACAGCGGTCCTATCACACTTCTCTGGGCCACTCTGTCGACTCCTGCCCATACCCTCGTCTCTGATGAACATTTGCCATCGGGCACAGGATTCTGTCACTCAAGAAGTATTCGAAGTGTGCTCATATCTGTGAGCCGGCCGCTGTGGCCGAGCGGTTCTAGGCGCTTCAGTTTAGAACCGCGCAACCGCTACGGTCGCAGGTTCGAATGCTGCCTCGGGCATGGATGTCTGTGATGTCCTTAGGTTAGTTGGCTTTAAGTAGTTCTAAGTTCTAGGAGATTGATGACCTCAGATGTTAAGTCCAATAGTGCTTAGAGCTATTTGAAATATTTTCATATCTGGGAACCTATCCAATATTCTCGTACTTTCGTTAAAAGTCTGCAGTGGGCGCCTTGTGAAACGTTTTCCAGAAACCTAGGAATACGGAATCCACCTGATGCTCATCATCCATGGTTCGCGGAAAAGAGCAGGATAAGTTTCGGACAAGCGATACTGATTCCGTGCTGATATGTAGAGAAAACAATTTCCGTCTCCAGGAAATTTATTATATTCGAATTGGGTGTAGGTTCAAGAATTCTGCAACAGACCAATGTTAAGGATATTGGTCTGCAGTTTTGAGGGTAAGTTCTTTTACTGTTCGGGTATACAGGAGTCACATGCGCCTTTTTTCCAGACAATTAGGACTTCGCGCTGGGCGAAAGGTTCGCGATAAATGTAGGCTAAGTAAGCAGACAACACAGCAGAGTACTTTGTTTAAAACTGAACTGGAATTCCATCCAAACCTGACGACTTATTTGTGTTCATCTTTCACTTGATTTTCTTCGCCAGGGATTCCTATTTGTGTGTCCTTCATAGGGGAGTCTGTGCTGCGGTCAAACGACCGTATGTTTATAGGATCTTCCTGCGTGAATGATTTCTCCGACGTGAAATTTAAAACTTCAGTTTTCCTTTTACTGTCTTGTGTTGCCACACAAGACTGATCAATGAGTGACTGAATACATGCTTGCAAGCCGCTTTGTAATTTTATGTGGAACTATAATTTTCTTGGCTTCTCGGCAAAATATTCTGCTAAGGTATGACGGTGATAGTTGTATGCTTTGCTCATAAGGTCTATTCTACTGATTTTTGCCTGCCGTCATTTGCACGCTTTTTTTAAACAGAGAGTGCAAAAGTTTCTTCTTCCTTTCCGAAATCTGTTGTTAGCCGCGGTGAATCTATTGCGTCCTTTACGCACTCATTCGGTAGATACTTTTCCAGAGCCGGAGCTACAATCTGTTTAAACTTTTCCCATCATTTCTCTACGTTCGTCACACTGAAATTGAAAGACGACCATTCATTGTCTAATCGGAATGCTAACAACTGCTTTTATCTTCTTTCTAGCAAAAATACTCCCCTACTCTTTTTGATGGATTTATTAACTTTAGTATCTATCGTCGTTATGACTGATGACATCATGATCACTAATCGCTATCTCTTCACCGTCACCGTGGATAAGGTCTGGCTTGTTTTTAGATACACGATCTAGAACATTCCCATTGCCTATGACCTCTCGAACTCGTTGCTTGTGACAGTTTTCAGAAACCGTGTTCAAAAGTATTTTACAAGACTGCTGTTGGTACTACCTGCAGTAAATCCATAGACGTCCAAATCTATACTCGGTAAGTCGCCTACAATTAATATTGCATGAAATCTTCGTGAAGAATATTGCACCATCTGCGTATTTCCGTACTGTTGAGCATACACTTTCTTTGAACGACTCTAAAACTGTTACGGCGGAATCCGATTGCCGGTAAAAACTTCCGATAATTCCCTTGAGTTCACTTATACCTGTTACACGTGTTCAGATGACTTCATAGTCGCACTTAACATCTACCTCGACAGACACATTCTTGTTGTCGACTTCAATAACCCCCCCCCCCCCCCCACACACACACTGCCCCGAGACGTATAGAGTCTAAGCTGTCTTTTCTATATACATTCCATGCCTCGCTAAATATTTCGGAGCTTCCTTCTTTGGGTTTCCGCCAGTTTACAGTTATCGGTACCGAGAATAATTTAGGCGTGACAAGTTTCCTGGAGGGCAACAAATTCAGCAACTATGTTACTAATACTAAGGTAATTTACTGTTAAAATGCTGACAGTCGAAGTGTCATATGAGGCCCTCCAACTTTATCATAGACAAAAGAAGTGCTTACGACAAGTACTCTGCTACTCGACTAGCTCCTTTCTTCGTGTACTGTACCCCTAATTTATAAAGGGGAGCCCTACAATTCCCCAATCCACAACGCGGATCTAGAAGTGTGCGGCAAAGACTATCAAAGAATCGACGGAATCCTTAGTTGATACTGTCCATCTGGCTGTAAACCGATGTTGCTAGTTGTAAGCTCTGCGTGCATCACATGAGCAAGGTCAGCCGTCTTCACCATTTCTTGCAGCTGACCGAACGGACTGAGGATGACCCCAGAACCCAAGCGACCAACATCACTGGCGCCGAGTTGAGCCACAACTAGCAGATGACCGCAGAATGCACTCCCGATAGCTGCAGGCTGGGCCTTCCAAATATAGGATGAGGCCCCTGGCAGACATACCGAGTATACATTGGATTTCTTTACGACCCTGGACGCTATTTCCCTAAGGGGCTCGCTCCTTAACGCTCCTGACAAGGGACCTTCCGCTAGCCAGGAAACCCCTCCCCCAATGTGCCTGCTACGACCCTGCTGGAGGAGCGGCTACCAGTCTAGTCACAGAATGAATGGTCTTGGCCGGAGCCCAGCCTCCACATAGGCTCTCCACCTCGAGTGGCGCGAATGCGTCACCAGCCGCCACTTACCCTTCGGTGAGGACAGATCCACACTGCAAGGTCCCTTGGCAGCACAGGCCGTGGGCGAAACAAGCGACACCTGAGATGACCAAAGCGACGCGCCAAATTGTCAGCCACCGCTGCACCCCGAGGCAGCAGTCTGAAGACTGATATATGTGGCCGTAGTCGTCTTCAGCTGTTAGAAAACTGTGGCCAGCTCCTCCTGCATCCGCAAACAGCATGCATAGATCCTATCCATCCTACTATTGCTAACTTAACCGTTAACTAGGAAAGCACACAGAAAAAGCTGAAGTTGCTGCACTGCTCATGAATCACTGGCAGTAGAAGAAACTAATTATGCTGAAACGAACGGTCGCTGGCTTTTCAAAACAAGCAAATGACAACTGCGTTACCGACCGTGGTGATCTATACTTTAGCCGGCCGATCTGGCCGAGCGGTTCTAGGCGCTTCAGTTTGGAACCGCGCGACCGCTACGGTCGCAGGTTCGAATCCTGCCTCGGGCATGGATGTGTGTGATGTCCTTAGGTTAGTTAGGTTTAAGTTCTAGGGGACTGATGACCTCAGATGTTAAGTCCCATAGTGCTCAGTGCCATTTGAACCATTTTTTTATCTATACTTTACAAGTAGTAAAACACGAGATTATACCTCTTATATAAAAAACAGTGCAAGAAGTATAAGAATTAAACTACGAAAGCACAGAGAAAATGCTAAATATGTAACTTTCTGCCCTGCTGATGCGTAACTCAGTGTTTAGATCTATGTCACAGATCGCCACTTACCAAGTGTTACTGAGTGTAGAAGTCTCTGACCTCCACGTTATCTCATGAGGCCTGGATGTCAAACAACTTGTCACCTACCCGTAGCTTCACCATCCGGCAATAGCCCCCCGATTAGGAACAGGAAAAGCCTGCTTTTGGAGCGTGAAGCGCTGCGAGATGTATCAGACGAGAGTGAATGAGATTCTGGAAGGTACCGACAGGCATTTAGAGCCATGCCAACTCTAGTGATATCACCTGTTATGCTAGGATTCTACGTTGAGGATCCACGGCGTGAACAGCTCGATCGAGGTTCTCTCCCGAATTCGCGATTGGGTTTGAATCCGGGGAGTTTGGCGTTGGCCAAGGTAGTACGTTATATTCATGCTGGTGCTTTTAGAACCACGCACTTACGCTGGGAGCTGTGTGACACTTTGCATTGTCCTTGTAGACGCCATCATCCGACGAAAAACAAACTACACTCATGCTCATAAATTAAGGATAATGCTGATACATAACGAAACAACGCTCTAGTGGGCGGTTTGCGGGTTTAAATCACCTCGGGGTATGACCATGCGGTGCATTTGACCTGCGGTCATCGCACTATGGGGCTGGCAGCAGTCCACATACGCTGAGGTGTGTTGGTGCATGTCAGAGTACTGAGCAACAAGTAAGTGTGCAGACGTTTTCAGACGTGCTAATGATTACTGTGTGTTGAAAATGGCTCAAAGAACGCATACTGATGACATTATGAGGGGTGGAATACTAGGGAGACTGGAGGCTGGTCAAACACAGCAGGTGATAGCACGGGCCCTCCGTGTGCCACAAAGTGTGATCTCAAGATTATGGCAACAATTCTAGCAGACAGGAAACGTGCCCAGGCGCCACAGTACGGGACGTTCACAGTGTACAACACCAGACGAAGACCGATATCTCACCACCAGTGCCCGCAGACGGCTAGGGAGTACTGCAGGTAGCCTTGCTCGGGACCTTAGCGCAGTCACTGGAACAATTGTCTCCAGACACACAGTCTACAGACGACTGAACAGACATGGTTTATTTGCATGGAGACCTGCAAGGTGCTGTCCACTGACCCCTGGTCACAGGAGAGCCCATAAAGCCTGGTTTCAAGAATACAGTACATCGTCATTGAAACAGTGGTCCCAGATTATATTCACGGACGAGTCCAGATGTAGTCTGAACAGTGATTCTCGCCGGATTTTTATCTGGCGTGAACCAGGAACCAGATCCCTACCACTTAATATCCTTGAAAGGTACCTGTATGGAGATCATGGTGTGGGGTGGGATTATGATTGGTGCACGTACACCCCTGCATGTCTCTGACAGGGGAACTGTAACAGGTCAGGTGTACCGGAACTTCAATTTGGCCGGTCGCAGTGGCCGTGCGGTTCTAGGCGCTACAGTCTGGAACCGAGCGACCGCTACGGTCGCAGGTTCGAATCCTGCCTCGGGCATGGATGTGTGTGACGTCCTTAGTTTAGTTAGGTTTAATTAGTTCTAAGTTCAAGGCGACTGATGACCTCAGAAGTTAAGTGGCATAGTGCTCAGAGCCACTTCAATTTGCACCAGTATGTCCGACTTTTCAGGGGTGATGTGGGTCCCACCTTCATCCTGATGGATGATAGCGCACGGCCGCACCGAGCTGCCATCGTGATGGAGTACCTTGAAACAGACGATATCAGGTGAATGGAGTGGCCTGCCTGTTCTCCAGACCTAAACCCCATCGAGCACGTCTGGGATGCTCTCGATCGACGTATCGCTGCACGTCTTCAAACCCCTAGGACACTTCAGGAGCGCCGACAGACACTGGTGCAAGAATGGGAGGCTATACCCCAGCAGCTGCTCGACCACCTGATCCAGAGTCTGCCAACTCGTTGTGCGGCCTGTATACGTGTTCATGGTGGTCATATCCCGTATTGATGTCGGGGTACATGCGCAGGAAACAGTGGCGTTTTGTAGCGCATGTGTTTTCGGGCGGTTTTCTGAACTTATCACGAATGCCATGGACTTACAGATCTGCGTCGTATGTGTTCCCTTTGTGCCTATGCTATTAGAGCCAGTTTTGTGTAGTGCCACGTTGTGCGGCACCACATTCTGCAATTATCCTTAATTTATGAGCATGAGTGTACATGCAGGGGTGGACATACTTCTCAAGGTTAGATGCTTACATGTGTTGATTCATTCTGCCTTCCAGAATCGCGAGATCATCCAAGGACTGCCACGAAAACATCCTCTAGCTAGTTAACGCTCCTTCCTCCGGGCATTAACCTTTTGCTTTCAGGCGTTTCAAGCTGTACACGCTAACGGCCATCTACCCGATGAAGCATAAAATGCGATTTATCCCATAAGGCCACCTCTCATCTCTCAGTGGACGTCCAGTTGCGATACTGGTGAGTACATTGCACCCTTCGCCGAAAATGAACAGTAGTCCTTGTGGGTGCATGAACCAGGCGCTTGCTGCGGAAGGGCAAACGCAGCGACGTTCACTGAACGGTCATTGAGGAGACAATGTTAGTAGCCCCTTGGTTTATCTGGGAGGTCAGTTTCTCAACACTTTGAGTCTAATTGCTTGTAGACATCTGCACAGCTATCGCTCATCTCTTTCAAGTATGACCCGAGGTGCACCACAGTTTCCTCAACGCCGTTTTGGGTAAGGCCATTATGCCACAGCGGCACGTGAACAGTTTTCAAACTTAACTGTTTCGGAAATGCTTCCAGCCGTGACCCGAAAACCAATGATCATGCCCTTTCCGGCCGTCAGATACATCTATCTGTTTACGCATTACGACAACGTCTACACTGTTTTCTGCGTTCCCTCCTTCTGCCCACCCGACACGCTTCACTTCCCCTCCACTGCTACGCGTGCCATCTGTCTGTGTCAGTGGTTATTATATGTTGACGTTTAACATAGGTAGTGGTCACATTAATGTAACTGGACTGTGTATGTTCACGACAACAGCCCGTGAATAGCGGACGAACTTCGCCGTTTTCGAGATTCTCGTTTCCAGGTGCTGCGTCAAATTCGTTTGCGCTTCGTCAAAGTAGCTTCACTGTGTGGATTTGGCCATTTGAGAGCCTTATCTCCTCTGTTCCACTTATATACATTCCTTAGCATGTCACGGGCCTCTAATGCCACCAGGCAGCATTTAATCTCATGGTGGGCACTAGTCGCAACTTTTTTACAATGTGCGTGTTAAATCGTCTAATAATGATGACAATTTGAACTGCAAAGCGGACGAAAGGTAGTGTAGTAATCTGAACTCAGATTGTAACTCGACGATTTGAGGGCAATCCTGCACAGCGACATCTCTGTACGGGAGATTTGATGGACGAAAGTACTGCATTCACAACAAATAACTCTGCGTGCCACATTTCGTCAAGACAATACGAGGCTGCGAGTTGCATTCAATGTGAGAAAGGTATTAAAAGAAGGGGACTATCACATTGTCTCTGGACGACGCGTTCAGATGATATGATGCCCATGTGATACGTCTGTACGTCTGCGATACGTTTGACTGCAAATTAGTTCGTCATGGATGTATAGAAAACTTCGTTGATGTTTGGCTGACTAGTGCAGAAATCACTTGAAGAACAACCTGAAATATATCAGGGCCAACTTTACATCTATGCCACGAAAAGCCGGCCGCGGTGGCCGTGCGGTTCTAGGCGCTCCAGTCCGGAGCCGTACTGCTGCTACGGTCGCAGGTTCGAATCCTGCCTCGGGCATGGGTGTGTGTGATGGCCTTAGGTTAGTTAGGTTTAAGTGGTTCTAAGTTCTAGGGGACTGATGACCACAGCAGTTGAGTCCCATTGTGCTCAGAGCCATTTTTATGCCACGAAAAGATACTGAAGACGGCAAGTGAAGGTTTCCCAACATACTCAGTTTTCCAAGTCAAAGATATTGAGACAATTTTTCCTTTTTATAAAGTGGAATAAACTCAAGGCGTGGAAAAAATAAAGTTGCTTTAATTAGAAACAGAATATTTTAACAGAACAGAGCAACTAATTCATTTGCTGCTTATTGAGGCATCACTCATTAGGAGGGTAATGGTCAAACGCTATTCTTCTCCATCACCAATCTTTCGATTCGTTGGTAACTGTCCATCTGGATCGATTACAGTCTCACTGACTTCAGCATTATTTATATTTTGTAAATAACAGACAAGGGCTTACCCGCACTTTCTTTTCCTTTATTGTTGCTTCCAGGAGAACTACA
This sequence comes from Schistocerca nitens, assembly GCF_023898315.1. Classification (NCBI taxonomy): domain Eukaryota; kingdom Metazoa; phylum Arthropoda; class Insecta; order Orthoptera; family Acrididae; genus Schistocerca; species Schistocerca nitens. The sequence goes on along the minus strand of NC_064618.1, from coordinate 524,888,170 downwards.
GGGAACTGGTTCTGGTGTAACATTCACCGCCTAGCCACTCAGATTCTAGTCGTTCTATTGTTTACGGTAATATTCTTTCGTCACCAGTTCTCTGAAAGAATTCCAGGTTGGCGGTCATATCAGTCAATTTTCACTTAAACAGGCTTTGCAACCATCATACTTCAGGAGGTATCATTCCCTTTTTGCCTAGAGTCCACGTTTCACGACAATAAATTTTTATGCTCCAGGTGCAACGTTGAATCCTTTTTCTCCTCGCTTCAGATTTTATTTTTTTGGGACACGCCGTTTCCTTTTATTCGTAACATGTAATTCATTATTCTCTATCGTCTCTGTTCCATATTTAATTTCCTTAATATAAGGGGCAACCAAAGGGTGTACGTTTGGAAACGTTGTTGCAGCATATATGCAACCTAGTTCGACTCCGATGCAGATATACGTACACTACTGGCCACTAAAATTGCTACACCAAGAAGAAATGAAGATGATAAAGGGGTATTCATTGGACATATATATTATACTAGAACTGACATGTGATTACATTTTCACGCAATTTGGCTGCATAGATCCTGAGAAATCAGTACCCAGAACAACCACCTCTGGCCGTAATAATGGTCTTGATACGCCTAAGCATTGAGTCAAACAGAGCTTGGATGGCGTGTACAGGTACAGCTGCCCATGCAGCTTCAACACGATACCACAGTTCATCAAGAGTAGTGACTGGCACATTGTGACGAGCCAGTTGCGCGGCCACCATTGACCAGACGTTTTCAATTGGTGAGAGATCTGGAGAATGTGCTGGCCAGGGCAGCAGTCGAACATTTTCTGTATCGAGAAAGGCCCGTACAGGACCTGCAACATGCGGTCGTGCATTATCCTGCTGAAATGTAGTGTTTTGCACAGATCGATTGAAAGGTAGAGCCACGGGTCGTAACACGTCTGAAATGTAACGTCCAGTGTCCAAAGTGCCGTCAATGAGAACAAGAGGTGACCGAGACGTGTAACCAGTGGCACCCCATACCATCACGCCGGGTGACACGCCAGTATGGCGATGACGAATACACGCTTCCAATGTGCGTTCACCGCGATGTCGCCAAACACGGATGCGACCATCATGATGCTGTAAGCAGAACCTGGATTCGTCCAAAAAAAAAAATGACGTTTTGCCATTCGTGCACCCAGATTCGTGGTTGAGTACGCCATCGCAGGCGCTCCTGTCTGTGATGCAGCGTCAAGGGTAACCGCAGCCATGGTCTCCGAAGTGATATTCCATGCTGTTGCAAATGCCGTGGAACTGTTCGTGCAGATGGTTGTTATTTTGCAAACGTCCCCATCTGTTGACTCAAGGATCGAGACGTGGCTGCACGATCCGTTACAGCCATGTGGATAAGATGCCTGTCATCTCGACTGATAGATATACGAGACCGTTGGGATTTCTGCTCCTTACACGAGGCATCACAACAACGTTTCACCAGGTAACGCCGGTCAACTGCTGTTTGTGTATGAGAAATCTGTTGTCAACTTTCCTCGCGTCAGCACGTTGCAGGTGTCGCCACCGGTGCCAACCCTGTGTGAATGCTCTGAAAAGCTAATCATTTGCATATCATTGCATCTTCTTCCTGTCGGTTAAATTTCAGGTCTGTAGCACGTCATCTTCGTCGTGTAGCAATTTTAATGGCCAATAGTGTATATGTAGGCAAAGGATTACTGTTGCAACCGTGTCTTTCACACGTGCACGTGGTAAACGCGGAAACGTGAACTATGGCGACTTTACTACCAAACGTGTCCAAAGAGGACCAACGTGGTGTTATTTGTTTCTTGGCTGCCGAGAGATAAACACCGGTAGACATCCATCGGAGAATGGAGAATGTGTACGGGTCAGCGTGTCCATCGAAACCACCGTTGTGGATTGGTACGACAAGGGGTGCCGCTGCATCATGAGAAGGCATGATCCCATATCGAAAATTTCGTAAAGCAGAAGTTACGCAAACTCATGTGTAAGCCACCCGAACGCGCGTCCTACGATCCTCATCGCTCTCCGTGTGATTTTTACGCCTTCAGCCTTTTAAAAGAGGCCTTTAAGGGTCGACGATTCCTGTCGGACGAGGATGTGCAGCAAGCAGTTACAGACTTTCTCACGCAACAGAAAACAGTATTTTATCAAAGGAGTATCTTCAACTTCGTGCGTCGGTGGGATGGTTGCCTCAAAGCTCATGGCGATTTTTCCTGATCAGGATACCGATTCTGGACTCCAAGGACTTCAAAAGGAAACCTTTTGTCTCCCCTTATACTTAAATATTTGCATGCTCATCTCTCTCCGTGTTATTATTACGCCTTCAGCCTCTTAAAAGAGGCCTTGAATGATCGACGATTCCTGTCGGACGAGGATTGGAAGCAGACAGTTACAGACTTTCTCACGCAACAGAAAACAGTATTTTATCAAAGGAGTATCTTCAACTTCGTGCGTCGGTGGGATGGTTGCCTCAAAGCTCATGGCGATTTTTCCTGATCAGGATACCGATTCTGGACTCCACGGCCTGCAAAACGAAACCTTTTGTCGCCCATTGTACTTAAATATTGGCATGCTCCTCATTATTTTACCTTATGACCTTTAATTTTAAAAATTATATTTTATGATTCGTTACACTAGTATTTCTTTTCTGTGTAAATTCATTCTTAACAGAGTTAAAATAGAATTCTTAACACAAGGCACACATTTGAATTTTAAAATTGCTTCTAGATAACGGAGGCATAACTTTCACAATAATTTGAAATATTCTGCTGGCATCATTGGTAAGTGCAAATAAACGTCAGTCGCGAACAAGTCTCATTGGCATCAGACCTTTCGTGACATGATTGCAGTAGAAAGAAATGACAAAATAATTCACGGGCGAACGGCCGTATGTCAACGGCCACAATTTTTCGGTAAGCGACGATGTTGGCATAATTAGAAGCGCTGATGAACTGGTCGCTTGGCAGGTGGTGGAACTCTTTTATCTCTCCCGGTTCTCTCTTCCTCCGTACGATCTGCCATTCTATCCGCCATCCGCGCACACCATCTCCTCCCTCAACCGTCCCGCCGACACATTTATCCGTCCTAGGCTGCTGCCCAAGTAATAGTCTCGGCGACACTTCTGCTTTGAATCCGCCTGTCCCCGAAGTCGGTTCGTTGTGGGGTATCCCTTTTCCAACTTAATCGAACTAACTGTGGGTTCCCGTATCTTACTAGGGACGTAGCTGCTATCATGACTGACAAGCGGTTCCCTTACTCGAAACTCGATAGACTGTTTAATGCCACAGTCCCAGACGTAAGATGTCTGCATCTGAGCCTCAATATAGTCGTAATTGTGCTGTGGAGGTACATCGTGGAGCGATTGAATATCTATAGCTGCCTTTCGTTGTCAGCCTCCCTGGCGGTGGTAGAGTCACATCGTTATCCCGCCGCCAGAGGGAAGCGCAGTGACGATTAGGTCGATTTAAGCGCGACAGCGGGGACGGTTGTTCTCTCTGAGTGATCGGGTATCTAGCGGTTTGTGTGGCTACGGCGTGTAGTAAGCACCATGAAGTCGAATCCGGTAACATTGCTTGCTGTTGCTTCTGGAATGTTAGAGTGTTTGTATGATGTCCTGTGTCGGTCGGATCAGTGGAGATTGCCCGCTGTAGACGTTATTTCGATGTGTTGCTTGGCCACCGACTTGTAAGTGGATTTGGATCATTCAGAAGAAATCTGTGTCCACTGTGGCACCGGGTTCATTTCCTGTCAGCTACTTCTGAAGGACTGAACACGAGGATGACTGGTGTTCATCCTTACCCGACTGCAGCCATTGATAGGAAGGTTGTTGACTTACGTTCATACTGCCTGGAAATTATGGTGAGAACTCAATTACAGTCAGAACCTTACAGTTTACGTGTGAAAAGGCTATTCTCTTACTCGCCATCCTGGTTATGCATCGTCGCCGGCCTCTGTGGCCGAGTGGTTCTAGGCGCTTCAGTCCGGAACCGCGCTGCTGCTACGGTCGCTTGTTCCAATCCTTCCTCGGTCATGGATGTATGTGATGTCCTTAGGTTAGTTAGGTTCCAAGTTAGGTTCCAATTGTAGGGGACTGATGACCTCAGATGTTAAGTCCCATAGTTCTTAGAACCATTTGAACCATTTTTTTATCCATCGTCTTCTGTAAAGCAGCTTTTGTGAACCTTTGAAGTAGTCTCATTCAAGTCGCTCTACTGTGTAATTTTGAGTATTAAACTGGCAGCGTGGGAGTCACTTGCTTGGTTTTGGCCGCACTAGCTGGCGTCATTTAAATTAAGCAGAACGTAACATGCCTTCAGCACACAGCTCGACTTTTAAAATTTTCTCTAAACTTGTTACCTAGTAATTTGCGTGGTAAAGAATCACTTCAGTACACATGGGGTTTATATTGTGAGTTCCGCTAAAGGGTCTTGAGTGAAAGACATGGCCAGCCTTAAAGTGGTTCATCTATCTGTTAATTACATTAAAGTGAGAGCCTAAAAATTCAGTTGGCCAACCAGGTTGAGTATTCTTCATAAAGAAAAGAAAGAAGTTTTGACCCTGCACGACCAACTGACTGTATTTTATGTGAACTTGTCATGAGCCTATTTACTTGGATTTGCTTGTTTTTCCTAATTACGTAGCCGGCCAGAGTGGCCGTGCGGTTCTAGGCGCTACAGTCTGGAACCGAACGACTGCTACGGTCCCAGGTTAGAATCCTGCCTCGGGCATGGATGTGTGTGATTTCCTTCGGTTAGTTACGTTTAAGTTCTACGGGACTGATGACCACAGCAGTTAAGTCCCATAGTGCTCAGAGCCATTTGAACCATTTGAACCTAATTACGTGTGATCTGTTTTACTTGCCAGTAGATGTCGGAAGTTAATGGTAGGTTCCCAAAGCACACGCATGAAAAATATTGTTAAACGCCACTTTGTTGATCTCATTGAACATCTGTGTTAAGACTTGGATTTGATGTCAAGCTCCAGGAATATCTTTTCTTAAGATCCTTTTCTTAAAATTTTTTCATAATTGTTATTTTAGAGGTTTTGCAAATTGTGTCATCAGTTCCCTTGCTTCCAAAAGAAAAAGTCACTAGGAAATTAAATTATGGTGATATTCGCTGAGATTTTTATTTGATACTTTCTGTGTGTCAATAAAATGGTTTACGTTTCATTAACTTTGTTAATAAAATTGTGGACCAGTGTGCTACCACTCAACACCATCTCCGTGCAGAATTTCAGTACTCCCTTTCGTGTAATTCCGATAGAAAATGTTCCGCCACTGGCGACTTGTTAGGTTGCTGCAATCTGAGGTGACATTGGTGTTCCCGGTAACGATCTTCATCAGTACGCACCGTCTGACTTATATATTTCTTGGCACGTTGGTATGGTAATTGATGTGTCCCGGATTTCCATACTCCGAGTTCGTCTTTGACACTATCAAGCAGTGCTCGTGTTTCTTGTGAGCGACAGGAAACCGTATTCACTTTATGTTTCTAGACAATTCATCCAATCTTTCGTGATAATCCCGCCACAAAAAGAAATAAATCCAATGGCCGCATCCTCCTGAGGGTCCTCTTCTGTTTCCGTCGGTTGTACAGTGGCTGGAGGATCTAGGGCTCTCCGAATTTGCCAGTCCTTGTAGCCGTTCTTCCGGAACACGGTCTTCGGATGTTCAGTGACTTGGAATGCTCTTCTCCCGACACTACCCACCGTCTAGGCGTGCTGCAACAGCAGTGATACAAGTGAACATAATGAAACGGGAGCTATTGTGTCACAATATCCAGAAATAAAAATATTGTAGACCTCTAAAGGCGCAAAATATTTAATATCACGCAACATTGTACGTCGTGTTTCTCTACATTTCCCGAGTCTGTTTAAATTTTACAGCTATTTTGCTGCAGCCTTCTTACAAAAAACAGTGAGAGTACATCCCATATTCGTGTGGTTCCACTCAATCTATTCCTATACCAAGTGATGTTTCTCTGATTTGAAAATGAGTTGTTAACCACTTGCAACTCATTCTGTTAAGTAACTGAACCATGCCTGGTTGAAGGAATATTCAAGCAACGCTGAACAGCGTATCCAACATAAATCTTCTATGACGTTACTGTTATACCTGGACGTAACACTCAGATCTTCTTTATTTCCTGCTTTCATGTCTGCAGTTCACTTTTCCTCAAGTCTTAGTATTTAATTCCCACTCTGTACAGCTGGTATATGTTTACGCACAGAAGTGACTAAAGCCATGTGATAGCGATAAGCACATATGCAGATGGCGGTAGTGTCGAGTACACAAGGTGTAAAAGAGCAGTGCATTGACGAAGCTGTCAATTTTAATTAGGTGATACATGTGAAAAGGTTCCACACTGTGATTGTGACTCCACGAAATGAATTAATATACTTTGAACGCCGAGTGATAGTTGAAGCTAGACGCATGGGACAGTCCATTTCGGAAACCGTTCGGGAATTCAGTATTCCGTCATCAACAGTGTCAAGAGTGTGTCGAGATTACCAAATTTCAGGCATTACACCTCGCTTTGGACAACACAGTAGCCGATGGCCTTCACTTGACCACCGTGAGCAGCGGCGTTTGCGCAGAGTTGTCAGTGCTAACAGACAGCAACACTGCTTGAAATAATCGCCGAAATCTGTGTTCGACGCATGGCGAACGTATCAATTACGACAGTGTGGGGAAATTAGGAGCTAGAGAAGCAGACGACCGACACGAGCGTCTTTGCTAACAGCACGACATCGACTGCATCGCCTTTCCTGTATTCGTGACCATATCAGTTGGACTCTACATCACTGGAAAACCCTGCCCGGTCAGACGATTCCCAATTTGAGTTGGTAAGTGCGAGTGGTAGGGTTCTAGTGTGGCTCAGACCTAACGAAGTAATGGAATCAAGTTGTCAACAAGGCACTGTGCGAGCCCTTGGTGGCTCCATAATGGTGTGGGCTGCGTTTACATGGAATGGACTGGTACTCTGGTCCAAGTAAACCGATCATTGGCTGGTAATGGTTACGTTGCCCTACGTGTTTTTTTTTCTTTATTGTTATTTTGAAACCTGTTTACAGGCAGGCCAGCAGCAGCATACTACGCCGCTCTTAGGCCTCAGAGATACGCAAAAGATACAAATGAAGACAGTGAGAGAAAAAACATGGCGGACATAGAAATGGAGACAAACACTTTCTAAAATACATGGAGCCGTTCACGGGCGTAGAGTCCAAGATAAAATTTGTTCAGACACTTGGACACAGACAGAGACGAAAATTGTCACACGTGAACGCAGGTGCACAAAACGAATAACACTGAACCACTTAAGCACAAAACCACGGCACACACAGATCACGAGGCGTTGATCTTCGGCGCACGAATGTTCACTAAGCGTGTACGAGTCCGGGGACCTGCCAAGAGAGGAGGAGGGGGGGTGGAGAGGGAGAGGGGAGAGCAGATGCCATGGGCAGGGGAGATATGGAGAAGGGAGGAAGGGGGAGGGGAAGCCCGGGGGAAGAGAGGTGGAGGGAGGAGATGGGGGAAAAGGAAAGAGAAGGGAGGGGGAAAGGAGGGAGGGTGCCTAAAGGAAAGGACACAGGAAGTGGGGGGGGGAGGATCAAAGTTGATAGGAGGGGTAGATGGACGAGAGGAGGACATCATCAGGGAGGGGGAGCTGGCGGAAGCCATCTTGGGAGAGGGTAACGAAGGTGGAGAGATGGAGACCGAGTGGGTCGTGGGAATGCAGGCACGGCAGCAGGCTAGGGTGGGAAAGGATGGGTGAGATAAGTGGATGAGGAGGATCGAGTTTGCGGCAGGTGTACAGGATCCGTATCCTTTCAAGGAAAAGGAGGAGGTGGGGGAAGGGGATGAGATCGTACAGGATCCGCGTGGGGGAGGGGAGACGGATGCGATAGGCGAGGCGGAGAGCATGGCGTTCAAGGATTTGTAGGGATTTATAAAAGGTAGGGGGGGGGGGCGGAGATCCAGGCCGGATGGGCGTAACAAAGGATAGGGCGGATGAGGGATTTATAGGTGTGGAGGATGGTGGAGGGGTCCAGACCCCATGCCCTACGTGAATCCCATTGATCATTTATAGGACATCGTCGAGAGGTCAGTTCGAGCACAAAATCATGTACCGGCAACACTTTCACAGTTGTGGACAGCTATAGTTGCGGTATGGTTCAATATTTCTTCAAGGGACTTGCAACGACTTCTTGAGTCTATGTCACGTCGAGTTGCTGCGTTGTGCCGGGAAGAAGGCAGCCCGACACGATATTAGAAGGCATCCCATGACTTTTGCCACCTCAGCATCTATCGTTAACTATCGCAGTGCGGCGCTGTGTGTGAATAACCAGTGGAAATATTTGAGACCAGTAAGACAGATATTTCTACTGGATTACGCCTCCACGTCAGGCACAGTGCCTTAGCTATTAACAGATTCAAGAGATAGGGACCGGGCGCCGTTTTTCCCTCCTTTTCGCTTTGGTCATCTGGACACCACGTTTACTCAGATCATCTTCCTTTATTTTGGTCTTTAACGTCGTCCAACATTCTTTCATTTACATACTTCGTTAGTTTCATCGCTCTACTGTCCTTGAAGTTTTCAACCTGGATTTCACCATCCCAAAAATTTATGACAGCCTGAATTTTGTATTTGAAAGTCGCCCTGTTCTAAGTCTCTGTTCCCTGTATTCCCATTTCTCCCAAATTCCTTTACACCTCTTGGGACCAGAGTACTGTAGTTCCCTAGTCGCCCTTAATTACAGCACGTTAACGTTTTGGTTAAGATATTATGAAGTGAGAAACATACCGCCTGCACCTATGAGGAACTGTAACTATGTGCGGATACGTTGAACATAACATCGGGTAAATCTACTACTACTCCCATATTTGTTGTATGAACGTGTTATTTATCTTATCTAAGCCGAAATTCATAAGGAAAACTTCATTAATGTGAGGTTTTACGTGTTTTTTTAGGAAGACAATTGTTCTTGTTTTAAACTAAGGAGGACTGCATACTAACGCAAGATTAAAAATTATTGGCGTCTGAGTATTCATCTAAATCATGTGAATGTTATGTTAATTAAGTCTCCTTTAAGGTTAATGTGCTGCATTCAGTTCCTTTTCTAATGAGTAGATTCTACCCTTGGAGTGTGGGTTTTGAAGATCTGTACAGTGCCTATCTACGGCTGCTGTAGACCGGAGAGACTCAAAATATTCTTCAGTCACAGAGGACTTAAGATGTGGGCTTATGTGGATGTAAGAGGTTAACAAAATTTGGAAATGTGTGGTAAGATCCTATGAGAACAAATTGCTGAGGTTATCGGACCCTAAGCTTACGCACTACCTAATATAACTTAAACTAACTTACGCTAAGGACAACACACACATCCATGCCCGAAGGAGGACTCGAACCACCGACGGAGGGAGCAGCAGAGGTTGTTGTTGTTGTTGTTGTGGTCTTCAGTCCAGAGACTGGTGTGATGCAGCTCTCCATGCTACTCTATCCTGTGCAAGCTTCTTCATCTCCCAGTACCTACTGCAACCTATATCCTTCTGAATCTGCTTAGTGTATTCATCTCTTGGTCTCCCTCTACGATTTTTACCCTCCACGCTGCCCTCCAATACTAAATTGGTGATCCCTTGATGCCTCAGAACATGTCCTACCAACCGATCCCTTCTTCTGGTCAAGTTGTGCCACAATCTTCTCTTCTCCCCAACCCTATTCAATACTTCCTCATTAGTTACGTGATCTACCCATCTAATCTTCAGCATTCTTCTGTAACACCACATTTCGAAAGCTTCTATTCTCTTCTTGTCCAAACTATTTATCGTCCATGTTTCACTTCAATACATGGCTACACTCCATACAAATACTTTCAGAAACGACTTCCTGACATTTAAATCTATACTCGATGTTAACAAATTTCCCTTCTTCAGAAACGCTTTCCTTGCCATTGCCAGTCTACATTTTATATCCTCTCTACTTCGACCATCATCAGTTACTTTGCTCCCCAAATAGCAAAACTCCTTTACTACTTCAAGTGCAGGTTAACAAATCCAATTAATATGGTGGACGGCCCCACATTTGCAACATGACATCCCCAAGTTTTTTCCTTACCACAGTACGTTAGAGCAATTGTACACGATACAGATGGGTAATTTGGCTTCTTCTCAGGCATTATTCTATTCAGCTGGTCCAAAAGCACCTGCATTTATGCGAAAGCCTTTCTTGTGATATTTTAGGCTTTCTCTACGTACCTGATAATATCTTACAGGAATCAGCGAACTGCAGCGAGAAATGAAGATAAAAACGCTAGGGGCACTACATTAGCAGTGTGTGGACAAGTTGAGGAACTGGAACTGACGGGAGACACACGGTAGTCCGTGCAGTTGCTATGACGACTGTGTCCAGATGGCGCAGTAGTCAGAAGAATGGCTGCTCACTATAATAAAAAATAAATAAAAACAATAAAAGAAACTGAGCGAGGTATTCAACACTAGACTTGAAGGAGTTTGTTTGTTTGTTTGTTTTGTTTTATGACGCAAAAACAACTAGGGTAATAAGCGCCCATGTCAAAACTGTAAAACACGAAGACAAAGAAGAATTAAAAACGACTACACGTCAGTCAATCCAGATCGACGGAAGATAAGACAACTAAAAAGGGATACATAGAGAAAAGTCTATAAGAGACGCCATAGAGAAACGGAGCTTCAGAACTAAAAATTAAAAGGCCGTCGCCATATTGCTAGGACGGATAAAAAGTAAAACACGGTCGACAACCCGTGCGACGTTTGATAAAACGACCGATATTCAGACGGCAAACACAAACGGGTTAAAATAAGGGCATTCCGTCAGGAAATGGCGGGCAATTAAAAGTTTCTCGTGACGCTTTGTTCACCCAGATAAAATGATTAGAACAATGATGAACAAAAAGAAAAAAAGAAAAATATTAAGTAGGAGATCCGGCTTAGATTCCAGTCTGGCGCAAGTTTTCAACTTTCCCCATTGATATCAGTCAACGCGCACTCGCAGCCTATGTCTGTAACTCCTTTATGTCTTGATACTCCAGTAGTTTGCCGCCTGCACCACGGTACTGCAAGGCTGTTTATCCTTTGGCGGCGCCTGCAAACAGTTGCTTGAGCGGCATGCAGCATGTCTCGTTTACGGTTAGGTTGTAGTTCAAACAGCGAGAAACCGTTTCTACGCTCAGCATTCGGGGAAGACAACTAAGGAATACTGCAGGAGGAAAATTACAACGTCACTCTAGAGAAAACCCAGAAACTTGGAAATTTGTCATTGTCTTTACCATCTGCAAGGTAACCAATAAGAAACAGCCCCTGTGCAGCTCGGAAACCATTTACTATAAATTTTTCGGCACATGACATCAACATCTGCTTGTTTGTTATAAGTGTACCCGGTACAACTTACTGCTTTCATTAACTTTTTTTCTGGTGTTGAAAGGTGATCTCATGCCTCATCATAAATTACAAATCCTCACTCAAACTCAGTCGTTCAGTCGTAATAAAATAGTCCACACATTAGTGAGATATACTTTCAGATAGCATGCAAGAAATGGAGCAGCCATCGTGCACAAACATTTGTCATAGTTTATTCTTTATGAAAAATGTACCGACTCTTCCTCCTGATACTGTAATGGAACCAACAAATTCTTACACTGCTGACAGTCCAGAACCAGAATGCAGTTTCCATGTCTGTTTTCAAATATTGGGATGTCTTTTACTTATTTCATCTACAATAGACGTTTTTGTTAGCTATGAAGACGATGATTCCTTACATTCTTACAACATCATTATATGAATTTCGGTCAAATCGTTCTAAACAAAGAACTCAGTGATTGCGCAGTAATTCCATTAATAAACTCTTCAGCAAAACTTAAGGTAGGTTAAATAACACAATACATTTACTACTTGGTGGAAATGAATTAAAGAGCGGGAGCGTGTAGCCACAGACCTCCCAGTCGCGCACTGGAGGTCAGACGTCACATGACGTGAGGATGGATTGAGTAGAGTGCCAAATGGAGTGGCCAAGCAACACAGACTGCTGAAAGAACATTCACTCAGCGATCACTTATGGTAGACTGTAGCGGTGTTATTCATTACACCCTGATGCGGAGACAACTGAACCACTTTACAAGAGGAAGAATCATCGGGAAACTGGAAGAAGGAAGAAGTGTGACCAGACTGTTTCACATGAACTGGAAGCGTTCGAATCACAGGCACTGGTGCTCGAAGGACAGGAGGCGGTCAATCACGGACGACTACAGTAATGGACGACCGCTACATTTTGCAACAGCCAAGAAAGGCTTCATGTCAAACACCGACTGCAGTTGTTACCACATTAACGCGACTGCAATGCACACAGTCTCACGCTCCAAAGCTGCAAAGAAACAGCATGGGGTAGGGGGGGGGGGGTCTCTCTTGCCTGACAACCAGTACGTTGCATTCTGCTGAAACTCGCACATGCGCGGCACCTTTTGCCATGGTGTCAAGAGCATAGGCACACGACCGAAGAGTGCGGTCGCGTGCTCTTCTCGGATGAGAGCAGATTCAGTCTGAGTAGTGATTCTGTGGTTACCCTCATACAGCGAGAGATGGGGACGCACAGTGCACCCATTGATATTGTTGAGCATCATCGGCTTGGTGGTCCTGCTATTACTGTACGTGGGAGCAGAACTTTGCATCGGCGTACTGACCTCCAAATCAATAAACACGATACACTCGCCAGCGGAGGATATTGCGACACTACTTCTTCGCCATGTACGTATTATCAGGAACGCATTCATCCCTAACATCACTTTTATGGATGGCAATGTGTGATCTCGAAAAAAACGCAGGTGGAGGTGCTCCTGGAACGAGAGGATATTCTACGAATGGACTGGCCTGCCCTTTACCCATCGACTCCTTGTGTTAAGCGTTGCGGAGCACCGCCACACGCACCGCACACAACTGAACAGTTCCTAACCGCCCTGGTCGAGGAACGGAATGCCCTATCACAAAAACTCCTTACCAACATCGGGACGAGTATGGAAGCAGGTTACAGAGCATGCATTCCTGTCCATGGTGATTACACACTCTATCGAGGACCTCGTCTTACCTTTCGCAGTGTCCAGGGGACCGTCAGTGTAAATATGCTCTTTTAATTAAAGTGCCATTTCTGTTCGTGCCTTTGGGTGTTTCTTTCACTTGCCTTCTGATCGATCTGTATCATATCTTTCTCTTTATGGTCCAAGTTTCATCGATATATGTTACATGGCTGTGACACATCTCACGAGAGTTTCATTCGTCATTTTGTTTTGCACACCAAAATACATCTAAGTGAAAGCACATACCCAATAATCAGGTCAGAGCAGGGTAGGAGACATCAAATTAGCAAACCTTTACCAATAGCCATATGTCGGAAATGCGTTGCTGAGACGCTACGGCCATAAAACGACAGACAATCAGCGACGTTTGAGCGGAAGTTTGTGAATTTAAAGTAACTTTCTCCATCTGATACCCGCTCCTCCAAAGAGCGCAGGTACTCATCAAATTAGCTACAGACACACACTCAAACAAAGGCAGTCTTTGCCATAGCTGGTTTTGTTAACTTATTTGGGAATAATTGTTAGATCCGACGTCCCCTCCCATGCTCTGACTTCTTTGTCAGGTTATTTTCCTGTACGCTGTAGAAAACACGACTAAAACTGTTTAGAAAAATCTATTCCGCTGAACGAGTTGACACTTGGCATTACTGTGCGACGTGTAGCAATACAACAAAACAAAATTTCGTCGATATCAGTGACATCTCTGTGCCAGGCTGTGAACTTTCACCTTCAAGTCGTATTATTTTTTGTGAACCATTGTGACTCAGAAACTACTGTTCTGCGATTTTTATGTGACGCAGGAAACTGAACTCTATTGAAACGGAAGTGTTGCCCCTTGAATTGAGCATCTACCCAGTTTTTTTTTCAGAAGTTTTAATGGTAATATTGACAAGTGTTATACAAACCTCAGTTCCGAAGAGCCTTCGTCATTCACGTAAACAATTGTTTAGAGAGAGCAGCTCATCAAGTTTCTTTCTCCACTGGCTGCAGTCTACAGGAGAATGTCATCAATAGGTAACTATATGGAAAGTTACAAGGAAAAGTTTCGTTTTTACAGCATGTGACAGTTCACTTAAAATATGGACAAATACAACATAATCCATATAAGCAGCAGAAGAATTTGACAGTGGTCAATTACAACCTGAATAACAAACACCTAAATTGCATCGAATAAATTAATTTTGCATGGCTTGTACTAGTAGACAACATGAAGTGGAATATGTTGTGTGACAAAATTGGAATCGTCTGACTTTTCGACAAAGGACTATCGTTTACATTGAATTTGAGTGTATTGGAGTATTGGGCCTTTCATCCAATGTATGTGGAATGAGAGACAAGGGATTTAGGATATCTGCTTAAAAAATCTAGAGTCTGTTGTAGACAGTGTGAGGATCACGGGGAGAAACGTTGGCCATGAACCATTGAAGGAAGTACATAAATCATTTTTATGTAACGTGATGCTGACGGTGTAGTCGTAGATATACGTTACGGAATAAAAGCAAAATCTCGTTAGTAGCACAGGTATTTGGATTTTTAAGGTAGGATTACTGCAACGAAGCGGTAATACAGGAAATGTAATTAACCAGAATAATAGCCCACGAAACCACGTTAAGTAATGAGCGATGGATATGGACTGGTCTTATCCTTGCGAAATATACCATATGTAGCAATGTATCAAACACATTACCAAAAATAAAAAAATAAATAAAAATAAGATGAAACAACCTACCAAGAACAGTAGAATTCATACAATCATGAAAAAACACATTGTGCATCAATGACAGAAAAGTCGAATTTCACTCGCACGATGCTGAAAGAGAATGATAGCATCTTCAAATAAACCGTATAAATATGCAAATATTTGGAAAAAGAAATTCTTGCTGTCCACCAACCTTACTCCATACTGACTCTACTAACGCAGCCACAACACACTGAAATAAAGAAGTCGTAAAATGTTGTAAAAGTACGAGATTAGAATCATCGACAACAAAATCTATGTCATACTAATAGGCCTATATTGATGTATGTGTTTTAATATCGACAAGAAAAATAAAATTCACATCGCGTACAAACGCTGTGATAGTCAGTTATCATCCTTTAGTAGAGAGAATGACAGGTCATATCAAATTTATGAAAGATTACACTGACGGAAAGAAAATCGCTGCTCGAAGGAGTTGGACGACATAACCGAAAGTTGGTAGCTATATTTTTAAGTATTAAAGGTGATGTCTTCTCAGATTTCGCGCCAGTAGCACCACTATGTGGATGCTGATTGGCTGACTGATTTGGGGGAGGGGCCAAACAGCGAGGTCATTGGTCCCATCGGATTAAGGAAGGGTGGGGAAGGAAGACGGTCGTGCCCTTTCAAAGAAAACATCTCGGCATTTGTTTGAAGTGATCTGGAGAAATCATGGAAAACCTAAATCAGAATGGCCGCACACAGGTTTGAACCGTCGTCCTCCGGTACACTCCTGGAAATGGAAAAAAGAACACATTGACACCGGTGTGTCAGACCCACCATATTTGCTCCGGACACTGCGAGAGGGCTGTACAAGCAATGATCACACGCACGGCACAGCGGACACACCAGGACCCGCGGTGTTGGCCGTCGAATGGCGCTAGCTGCGCAGCATTTGTGCACCGCCGCCGTCAGTGTCAGCCAGTTTGCCGTGGCATACGGAGCTCCATCGCAGTCTTTAACACTGGTAGCATGCCGCGACAGCGTGGACGTGAACCGTATGTGCAGTTGACGGACTTTGAGCGAGGGCGTATAGTGGGCATGCGGGAGGCCGGGTGGACGTACCGCCGAATTGCTCAACACGTGGGGCGTGAGGTCTCCACAGTACATCGATGTTGTCGCCAGTGGTCGGCGGAAGGTGCACGTGCCCGTCACCTGGGACCGGACCGCAGCGACGCACGGATGCACGCAAAGACCGTAGGATCCTACGCAGTGCCGTAGGGGACCGCACCGCCACTTCCCAGCAAATTAGGGACACTGTTGCTCCTGGGGTATCGGCGAGGACCATTCGCAACCGTCTCCATGAAGCTGGTTTACGGTCCCGCACACCGTTAGGCCGTCTTCCGCTCACACCCCAACATCGTGCAACCCACCTCCAGTGGTGTCGCGACAGGCGTGAATGGAGGGACGAATGGAGACGTGTCGTCTTCAGCGATGAGAGTCGCTTCTGCCTTGGTGCCAATGATGGTCGTATGCGTGTTTGGCGCCGTGCAGGTGAGCGCCACAATCAGGACTGCATACGACCGAGGCACACAGGGCCAACACCCGGCATCATGGTGTGGGGAGCGATCTCCTACACTGGCCGTACACCACTGGTGATCGTCGAGGGGACACTGAATAGTGCACGGTACATCCAAACCGTCATCGAACCCATCGTTCTACCATTCCTAGACCGGCAAGGGAACTTGCTGTTCCAACAGGACAATGCACGTCCGCATGTATCCCGTGCCACCCAACGTGCTCTAGAAGGTGTAAGTCAACTACCCTGGCCAGCAAGATCTCCGGATCTGTCCCCCATTGAGCATGTTTGGGACTGGATGAAGCGTCGTCTCACGCGGTCTGCACGTCCAGCACGAACGCTGGTCCAACTGAGGCGCCAGGTGGAAATGGCATGGCAAGCCGTTCCACAGGACTACATCCAGCATCTCTACGATCGTCTCCATGGGAGAATAGCAGCCTGCATTGCTGCGAAAGGTGGATGTACACTGTACTAGTGCCGACATTGTGCATGCTCTGTTGCCTGTGTCTATGTGCCTGTGGTTCTGTCAGTGTGATCATGTGATGTATCTGACCCCAGGAATGTGTCAATAAAGTTTCCCCTTCCTGGGACATTGAATTCACGATGTTCTTATTTCAATTTCCAGGAGTGTATTTCGCCACGATGATGAAGTGTTGTCGTCATTATCTTAGAAAGTGTTTAATAAAGGGATAGTACGATTTCTGCATGAACGTAGGTGAACTCATTAAGAAGAAAAAACAGGAGCAGACTGTTCAGGATGAGATGTTTAGGAATCTTATCCAAACCAACTAATCCATTCGAGACTTATAAATACCCTCCTCGACACGAAAAAGTGTAACGAAATCACGTGTGGATCGTTGTTGCACTTCAACATACCGAAAACTTTAGCATCCTAAAAAATCTCCATTTTTATTCCTTTGGCCATAACTAGTCAAGGATTTGGTACTTCCTGGCGGCTGTGATTGAAAGCCTTTGCCAACTTTTTAAGGGTATAAATAGGAGTTTAAGAAGGAGTTTACAAATTAACCAGATTCGCATGACACAGACATTTGCATTTCGTTAATTCGGTAGATATTTACCGGGGTTGGAAAAAAAATATGAGAACTCTGCGAGAAATGCCTACTCGAATGTAAATGTAGATGCTAGCGAAGCCTGCAGGTGCGATGTTGAATTTGACCACGAACGGCAGCTTTGCGATGTTCTCAATACGTCAGTGCCAGTTGTGGTCAGAATAGCATTCTGTGAAGGTGGGAATCCAATATATCGGAGCTAAGTGAACTCGAGCACGGGCAAGTTCTCGGTACTCGTATAGTGATTACTGTCCAAGCGTTTGGTGTTTCAAGAGGCACCGCCTCGAGAATTTGTACCGTGTACAGGGAAAGCGGAAGAATGTCATCCATTAAGTCAAAACGCGGTCGGAAGTGTGTACTGAATGCTCGTGACAGACGGTCATTGAAGAGGATTCTGATGAAAAATAAGGGGACGGCAGCTGCAAAATACTGCAGAACTGAATGTCGCACTCGCAAACCCTGTCAGTACCACGACACGAAGCGAGATCCATAAGAAGGGAACTGCAAGGTGAGCTGGAATTCAAAACCACTCCGCAGTGATGCAAATATCAGTAACAGAAAAACATGATGTCGAAGCCATAAAACCTCGTCGAGTTTGGTTGCGCACTGTCGCTAACTTCTGGCCGAGTATACGCCCCAAGAGTGACAAGAATGAGTTGGGGGTTCGGAGTTGATCTGGGCAGAGGTACGGTGGTATTCCACGGGCCCTGCGGTTACTGTGCAACGTCGCTTTACTGTCAACGTTTACGTGTAGATTTTGGTTGATCAGGGGCATCTCACGGTACGATGTTTTTTTCCCAATGGTGATGCTGTGTTCCAAGACGAGAGGTCGTTTGTTCACACAGCTTGCATCATCCAGGACTGGTTTTGTGAGCATCAGGATGAGGCGTGCGCCTTTCATGGTCACCACAGTCGCCGTATCTCAATATTATTAACATTTTGTGGTCTCCCTTAGAGAAAGGGTCTCGCGTTCGCTGCTCACGACCATCGTCCTCACTTGAACTTGTCACAACTTTGCAGGAAGAGTGGTTTAAGACTACCTTGAAAACCATTCGAGACTAGTATTTGTTCATTTCGAGATGACTTTAAGCTGTTTTGAAAGAAAGCCACCGGGTTTCCTACACCGTATTAGGCATAATAATGTGTTCTGTTTTTGATGCTGCAGTATTTTCGTCCAACCCCTGTATGGGTCTGTTTACATCGAATGAAAGTAAAATGTACTTGATATGAATTAAATAAGCTTAGGAATGTAATGTTGTATTAACACACTGGGCTCATATTCGACAGAAATGGAGCTTCGACAGTGACATTTAGATTTACCGTAATTTTCCCCGTCGGTTACTTTGAAAGTACACGACCGATTTCTTTCCCCGTCTTTTCCCAGGTCGAGCTTGTGCTCCGTCTCTGATGATATCGTCGCTGATGGGAGATTAAAGCCTAATTTTCTTTACGCTGTCCCGTTTCAGTTACTTAAAGGAAATGAATAACTTCTGGTCAGCTCAGGACCTTTTCCTCTCCATCGCTCAACACTAAATTCATTTCGTCCACATTAAATAACTTTTTTAAAGCAGAGAAGGAACCTGAAAACGTAATTAGTCCTAAAATGTGGCAGAACGTTGACATGGGACGAAAATAGACTGTAGGAAATCAAATCCGGCAGCCAAACCAGCATTACCAGGATCCGCACCTCTTTAGTATACGCTGGGTATTTCAGGAGGAATAATAAATATTTCAGGATGAAATAGTATCGACCAAACTGAATAAAAGATTCCATACAATATGTTTTATTTTATTAGTTACAGATATGTGATTCCATTTAGCGTGTTGGCATACTGGTTGCGATAGGTTTATTTACCGATTGTCATTTTTGTTTAGTGGTTCAAGTGCTGAATTTGTGTTTCAGTTGACATCATTGAAGTTTTCAGTTGTTATTCTGAATGGTTGGCTAATTCTACTGTATCGTTTAAGAATTCCGCACCTATATACAAATGCTGAGTACGGCTATATGATATTTGTGCACCGGTGTTGTAATGAAACGCTCCTGCTGCTTGTAGAAAATGTGGTAAATAAACTCTTTTCTTGAAACTGCGCAAGACTGGTGCAAACCCAGCAGTGATATTTCATCTTTAAATGAACAGAGTCTGGCAGAGATAGAAAAAATTAATGAGTCAGTATGAGTGTATCAGTGTATCAGTGTTTCAATCTAATGCTTTGACTACAAGAGAGACTTATAGGAAAGGTTTTACATGTAATGATTTAGGCACGGGACGTGGGCACAAAAAGTCTAACAAGTGAGAAATACAAGATTTTTATTTGATTATTAAGCGCCGCTTGCACACTTTGTTCAATATGAGCACTGGACACGAAGACGAGACACTGTACAGCTCCAGATTTAAACCTGTTGGCCAAAATTGGAACTAAATTTTTCCAGCGTCAATCGGCTCCGCGTTAAAGTAGTATCGTGCCCACCAACTTTCTCTGCAGTACGACAATTACAGCCCACACGGGATCGCTGTGAGTAGCTGCACTTTAAGTATGGAAAATGGAAATGAAGTCCCATGCTTCTTGACAGCGTAGGGAAACGATGCTGGAGACCCGTACCGCCGTACTAGGCAAGCTCTTAATGGAGATGGTTTGCCGTTGCCTTCCTCCGGCCGCAGTGGGGATGAACGATGATGATGACGAGGACACAACAACACCCAGTCATCTCGAGGCACGTGAAAATTCCTAATCCCGCCGAGTAGATAGTGTCGCAAGTTCCATGCGGCTTTTCGCGGATGATGCTGTAGTATACAGAGAAGTTGCAGCATTAGAAAATTGTAGCGAAATGCAGGAAGATCTGCAGCGGATAGGCACTTGGTGCAGGGAGTGGCAACTGTCCCTTAACATAGACAAATGTAATGTATTGCGAATACATAGAAAGAAGGATCCTTTATTGTATGATTATATGATAGCGGAAGAAACACTGGTAGCAGTTACTTCTGTAAAATATCTGGGAGTAAGCGTGCGGAACGATTTGAAGTGGAATGATCATATAAAATTAATTGTTGGTAAGGCGGGTACCAGGTTGAAATTCATTGGGAGAGTGCTTAGAAAATGTAGTCCAACAACAAAGGAGGTGGCTTACAAAACACTCGTTCGACCTATACTTGAGTATTGCTCATCAGTGTGGGATCCGTACCAGATCGGGTTGACGGAGGAGATAGAGAAGATCCAAAGAAGAGCGGCGCGTTTCGTCACAGGGTTATTTGGTAACCGTGATAGCGTTACGGAGGTGTTTAATACACTCAAGTGGCAGACTCTGCAAGAGAGGCGCTCTGCATCGCGGTGTAGCTTGCTCGCCAGGTTTCGAGAGGGTGCGTTTCTGGATGAGGTATCGAGCATATTGCTTCCCCCTACTTATACCTCCCGAGGAGATCACGAATGTAAAATTAGAGAGATTAGAGCGCGCACGGAGGCTTTCAGACAGTCGTTCTTCCCGCGAACCATACGCGACTGGAACAGGAAAGGGAGGTAATGACAGTGGCACGTAAGGTGCCCTCCGCCACACACCGTTGGGTGGTTTGCGGAGTATGAATGTAGATGTAGATGTAGAATCGAACCGGGACCCATTGCTCGGGATGCGAGAATGCTACCACGAGACCACAAGCAAGTACAAACATTCCATGTATGGGAGTGACAGATACTATGTATACATCGACTCTATATCTATCATTTACAGCGGAATAAACACCTTAGAGACGGATATGAAGGTAAAGAATGGGAAACTGGTCATTGCCTGGTTGCAAATCACCGAATAATTCTATTAATACGTAACAGATGAAGCCACCTCCACCCTCGCCGGTAGCAGTAACACTCCTAACTCGCATCAGTGATCCGACGGAAACACACATGCCTTTGTTGAGACAGCTTTTCAAAAATGTTTCTCTGTAGATGATTTGGTATGACAAACAATCAGTTCACGGGGGTCTGTGGTGTTACAACATCGTATAACATGGCCCTGTTACCTAGACTTTCTAGGTAATGAGATTTCAGCATTATTGGAAGAGATTGCTTTGGTTACAAGGATGGGTATGTTCTTTCAGTATGACGGAGCCCCTCAATGTTCTAGCGCCCAGGTGACATACTATACAAGCGTAACAGTCCCTGAAAAAAAAAAAAAGGAATCCTCAGAAACGTTCACGTTTTTTAGCCACCGAAGTTACCGGTCTTTACCCATCCTGTGAGTATAGTGGAAAGGTGGAATCCAGATAATAATGTTTTGGTTTGTGCGGCGCTCAACTGCGTGGTTATCAGCGCCCGTACAAATTCCCAACCTTTTCTCTGGCCAATCTCGCCACTTTCATGAATGATGATGAAATGATGAGGACAACACAAACACCCAGTCATCTCGAGGCAGGTGAAAATCCCTGGCCCCGCCGCGAATTGAACCCGGGACCCCGTGCTTCGGAAGCGAGAACGCGACCGCGAGACCACGAGCTGCGGACTGGAATTTTCAAAAAAAAAAAAAAAAAAAAAAAAAAAAAAAAAAAAAAAAAGCGAACAATTGACGCCCGGTGACTTAGCGCATTGTCATTCATAAAAATTGCATTGTTTTTTGGGAAAATTATTGGCTGCAAATGGCCTCCAAGTAGCCGAACACAGCCATTTCCAGTCAATTATCAGTCCAGTTTGACCAGATGACCCAGTCCGTTCAACATAGGCACAGCGCACACCATTATGGGGCCACCACCAGCTTGCAAAATGCCTTGTTCACAGGTACAGTCCAAGGCTTCGTGGGGTCTGCGCCACAGTCGAATCCTACTATCAGCTCTTATCATTGAAATCCCGGCTCATTTGACGAAGCCACGATTTTCCAGTCTTCTAGGGTCCAACTGATATGCTAACGAGCCCAGGAGAGGAGCAGCAGGCGATGTTGTCCTGTTAGCAAAGGCACTCGTGTCGGTCTTCTGCTGCCATAGCCTATTAATGTACTGTCCTAACGGATACGTTAGTCTTATGTACCACGTTGATTTCTGCTGTTATTCCACGCGGTGCTGCTTGTCTGTTGGCACTGTCATCTCTACGTAATTGCTGCCGCATTCGGTCGTTCAGTGAAGGCCGACGGCCACTGAGTTGTCCGTGGTGAGAGATAATGCCTGAAATTAGGCATTCTAGGCACATTCTTGACGCTGTGGATCTTGGAATACTGAATTCCCTAAAGTTTTCGGAAATACAATGGTCTATGCATATAGCTCCAACTACCTTTCCGGGTTCAAAGCCAGTGAATTCCTATCATATGGTAATAATCACGTCGGAAACCTTTCCACATTAACCAGCTGCATAGAAATGACAGTTACGCCAATGCAGTGCGCTTTTACACCTTGTGTACACGATACTCCCGCCACTCACGTGCATAACGCTACCCCATGACTTTCGTCAAGTGTCTCTGCTAGGAATCGACACACGTATTTTCTCTGCTATTTCAGCAGGTATTTACAATTTAGTTTTAGCATTGCGTGGCTGGAGTCAGACAAAACAAATAACGCGCATCAAGTCTTTCATGTGATGCCCAGTGTCGACGGAAATGGTCAGTTTGTTTCCCAAACACACATCAAAATTTTTAAAGTAAAAATTTCGATAAGGCTGTCCCAGAATAATCTAGTGCAATATTTATTTTTTCGATATGTATTAACAGAGAGAGTAAAACTCGAAGAATAACCAGTATTCCAGCAGCGAGCGCACTGCCTTGGCCCGCGCTGACTGTTACGGCCAAGCATGCAGCGCTATTTAGTCGCTGCTGATTTGCTGTTTATTGTCCACCTGCCTAGTTGGGCTGCAGCCGGCACGGTAACTTAGCATGTTCGGTCAGAGGGTTAGCTACCCTCTGTAATAAAAAAAAAACTGAGTTCATGGATCAACGACGAACTGAAACGGGTGTCTTGCGACGTCCGCCCCGAGCAGATAAAAAAAAAAGAAAAAAGAAAAAAGAAAGTGGCAACGTCCTCGCCTCCTAGGCAAGCGGGCCCGGTTTCGATTCTCGGCTGGGTTGGAGATTTTCTCCGCTCGGGGACTGAGTGTTGTGTTGTCATCATCATTCAATCACCGGCGCCCAAGTCGCCCAATGTGGCGTCTACTGGAATAAGACTTGCACTTGGCTGCCGAACTTCGAGGAATGGGGCCTCACGACCAACGTCGCCATACGCTGATTTCATTTCCTTTTTTTGATGTTTATTCTTGGTGTTTTAGTGTCTGTTAACACATATTGATAAAACGAATATTGCGCTAAACTGATCTGGAACCGCTCCATCGAATGTGCACGTCGTGAAATTCCGCTTTAAACATTGCTTTGTTTGTAGGGCGGAACAAACTGACGCTTACCGTCGACACTAGGTGTGGCATGAAAGACGGGATGAGCACTGTGTGTTTAGACTGACTCCTAGTACCCCTTGCGGAAACGAAATTGCAAATATCTACAGGAAAGCCAGAGGGAATGCGCCTGACGGCTCTCAGGAGAGACGTCATATATGTATATTTGTGTGTGTGTTTGTATGTGTGTGTGTGTGTGTGTGTGTGTGTGTATGTGTGTGTATGTGCGTGCGTGTGTGTGTGGGCGTGTGTGCAATCAAAAAGTTTCAGTTTGAGGGCACTGCTGCAGCGTATATGCAACGTAGCGCGACTCCGATATGGTGATATAAGCACCGACAAGTAGGCAGGGGATTAGTCTTTCCGACGTACATCCGGTAAATGCGGTAGTGTGAACTGTGACAATGTTATTAGCAAATGCATGCAAGCGGGACCAACCTGCTGTTAACATTTTACTATCTGCCGAAGGAAAAACAGCGGTAGACATCCATCGGAGAATAAAGAATGTGTATGTGGTTTGCGTGTCTGTCAGAAACCACCATTGTGGGATGATGCGACAAACTCTGCCGCTTCGTGATGACGCATGTCTTCATATTGCAAAAGTCGGAACGCAGAAAGTACGTCAATGCAAGTGGAAGACCGCCCTACAGTCCCGATGTCTCCCCATTTGATTATCACATAAGTGGTACCTTACAGAAAGCCTTGAAGGGCCGACGACTTCTTTCCGACGAGATGTCTAGCAGGGAGTTACGGACTTTTCTCGCAACAGAACACGATGTTTTACAGACGGGTAACTTCGATCTGGTGCATCGGTGGCATGCTTGCCTCATTGCTCACTGCGATTTTTCGTTGCTGGCGTACCGATTCTGGACTGCACGGCCTTCGAACGAAATTTTTTCGATTACCCCTTTTGTCGTTACACGCGGAGGCAACATTAATATCTTCATTCCCCTTTGCGATGCGTATGGGCTGCAGTTTACGAAGAAATCTTCTTCAGAGTATTCATACACATGTAACAGTGTTGGTGTGTTGGTAGGGTATCAGTAACGGGGAGGAGGAACGGTGCGGCAAGCGGATTGTGGGTATGTTGGGATTAACTATTAACTACCGTGAGCAAACGTCGTCTGTTGTTTCAGGTATGTGCCCGGATACTTTTGTCACATAGTTTACTTTCTGGCCGCAGCCCAGCGAGATCGCACAATGGTTTCTGCCTGCTGGAACGGCGCCAGATCCCCGATGCCGCGACCGCCGACACTGCGGCCCGGTGAGGAAGGTCCTGCAGCCAGTGGCTGCCGTCAGCTGTCACTGCAGGTGCCGGCCGCGCACACTGGACAGACTTGCTCTCTGCTTCCGGTCAGAGAACGATAAACTTGGAGGCGGACCAATCCGAGCAAAGGTCAGCGAACGCGCTCCGCAATACGGCACAAGTACGGCCCCTCCTATGCGGAGACATTGTGGACAACGGAGTTACGTAAAGAAGGTACCACGTAAACTGAAGTGCCCACTTCATCTCGGAATTTTGTATACTCTTAAGCTTATTCCTTGATATAAATAACACTGGTTGATATTCAACCACAGGAAATATATCGAGTCATCTGCAGAGAACCGATAGTAGTAAGGTGAACAAACACGAGTTTTCGTCCCATTGCCGTCGGATTTATAAGGGGTTCAGCAGCATCTCTGAATGTTTAATTTTGGTAAAACAAGCAATTCACGATCTTATATGAAGAACCATCCAACAATGTACTGAAGCAATTAAGGAAATTGCAGAAAACCTAAGACTGCACTACGGCACGGGAATTTTCATATTCCTCCTTCTCAAGTAGAGTGCCTGTTTCGATCCGTAATATGTCTTTCTCTCTTCCTTGTTTTTAAAGTTTTGTTTCCGGTCTATGAACGTGAATTTCCGTAGAAATTTGCCCTGCACGTTCCTCCAAAAATAGTTGTATAGAGCTTTAGGAGGAGCTGCGTGGTAAGAACATAGCATCTTCACAAACGACCGTGCCTAGTAAAGCACTCTAGTTATCATATCAGAATATGTGACTACTTTATGCTCATCGAGAGTTAACAGTAGCGCCTCCAGTAAATTTCTTTCTGGTGAATTCTGTTCGGAAAATCACCTAACTGATACCTTCTTTTCGGAGGGACGTTTTGACTAGTTTCCCAGTTATTTTCTATTCAAAATTAATTTGTCTAGAAATATTTTATTCACGTATAATCCTCTTTCTGCCTTTCGTTTCCTTAATATGGCGCCTTGTGATTGTTGATGTAAGAGACTGCGTGAAAATAAAAGAAAATGCAAGAAAGACATTTTTTTCTCTCTATGCAATGTCGAAGTAATTAATAGTCCGGAGAGTTTTATTGTTAACACTTTAAAACTCGTATTTACACAAAATGCAACAGACAGGCAATTTAATTGAGAAACAGATCATAAAATTGTAATGGTCACCTGCATTTCATTGTGCGGGCTTCGACTGGTAATTAAATATAAATTCAGTAGCTTTCCGCGTCAGTTTCTTATTTATTTCTCCACCGTCCTTTTGAATTGATCTCACCGCCATATTTAGTTGCAAAGTTATGAAGGTGCATTCTGTTTATGATTAATGAAAAGAGCAAAAGTGTTTTTGCGACAGAAAGCCATTTAGCGGACAGGTTATGTGTTATTCAGCTATAGCAAGAAAAACACACGGTGATACAAAATACTGACGGTGGTTCATGTGTTTGTCGCTGTACGTGTGGTATCACTCTTTTACTTTTTAGTATGATATTTGTAACGAGCTCGAACATCGATATCCCATCTTCTACATTTCACTTGCTCTTGCGAGAAGAAAAATTACCTTACTGTTATCAATAATTTTATAGAAAAATGTTGATTGTGACCCTCACAAAACAAAAAGATTTTTTTTAATTGTTGGTCACTGGGACGACTAGTGAAGAAACAAATAACTGAATGACTCAGAAACTAGTTTTATTTGTATTTATAAACAAAAGACTTCTTTTGCACCAATGTACATCAATGAAAGTGTAATAAAATTGAAATATATTCATCACATTTTTGCAGTCTCGTACCGCTTACGCTTTAGATTATGTCAACCAACTTGAGACAGAACCTTCCCCCCTGCCACCACCTTAAACGAAAACTATACGTTCAGTCTGAAAACAGTAAAGGGAGGTGAGTGGAAGAAAATGAAATATATAACAAAATAAATAAGCGTAAAATAATTAACAGTTTGAAAAGAACTTGAGAATTCGGGGTCTGTATGGTAATTAGGAAATGAGAAAGCATTTGCGAAGTAGTGGACGAATTACCTTATGAGGAAGGCTAAAACAGTAACAGAAGTTGTATCACGCTGAAGTCCGGTTTAATGTTTTTCGGGAAAATGACAGCAGTTATGTGTGTCGACGAGGCGGGCGGGATGGCTGTACAGCTGATACGAAAAAGAAACATTACTGTGTTAGGTGATCAAGGTAACAGCATCTCAACAGTAAACTACTTGCACGGTATTGCAGCAGAACGCAAAAAGAATCAAGCAGCATGTAGGTACAATTCAGTCTCTTGCACCGTTACGTACGTAATTATGAACCATGAAAATTCCTTGGCTCCAGTATTAATGAATGGAAGGATAATTATTAAGGAATTAATTCAGTAGATTAATACTGTAAGGTTTTAGCTCAAATATGGTTACAACAGAGTGGAATATCTTTAGTTGTTCAACTAATATATTTAAAGTTCAGTTTATGCAAAGGGAATGGAAGTGTGGTGAACTGAACTTGAAAAAAAAAAATTAAAAATTAAAAATCCCAAAAATGGGCAACTGAAGAGTCTTAATTGCCATTGACGAATATGATAGTGTAACAATGAAGGTGGCTTAACTTGTGAAAAAAGTAGCTATTAACTATTGGAGTCGATGTAAGTTGTGGTAGTAATAGTATGCAGGTAAGTGAAAAGTGTTAGATTGGAAAAGTAGCAGTAACTTTCGATGTCCATGGGGCATGTGTCTGATGTTACAGCTGATGTACACGGGTGATGGTTGGGCGTCGGCAGGCGCGCAGTGAGGCGGGCAGACCAGCAAGTAGCAGACAGCGGGCAGCAGGCAGTACTCACGGTGGTGAGGGTGGTCGGCGGCGGCGGCAGCGGAGCGCCGTGCGGCTCAGAGCTGGCGGCTGCGGCTGCCGTGTCGCATCGGTGGCTGGCGCGGCGCGCACTGCCGCCAGGCCGGCCGCGCGGTCGATCCGCCCCCGCCGCCCCCGCCCCACCGCCGCCACCGCCTCCTCCGCCTCCGCCAGCGCCAGCGCCAGCTACGGACCTGCGCTGCGCCGCCCGGCCGGGTCACGCGCTCGGTGCGGCCTCCGGGGCCAGGGTAACCGGGCCACGGTCACACCAGCCGCCAGCCGCCATCCGCCGGCCGCTGCGGGACCATCCGCCGCGCTGTCGTGTGCTCCAGAGGCCGGAACGATGGAACGCTCCAGAGGGACGTGCCCGACTGTTCCAGGGAGAGTCGGGGGCGCACGTACTCCACATCCACATCTGCGAAACAGGAAAGAACCTAGAGAAGAGGAGAACAACAGCAATCTATTAAATAGTAGCTTGGTAGGCATTATATACGAATGGCAAAAGAAGCTTGTCCTTCGTGTAATGTACATAGGACATAAGTTTACTTTCAGTTTTTGACTGAGATACACAACGCTGTACAGTTCTGTTTAGTATTAATCTGACTACAAGCAGCCGGCACGTGTGGAAGAGCGGTTCTAGGCGATACAGTCTGGAACTGCGAGACCGCTACGGTCGCAGGTTCGAATCCTGCCTCGGGCATGGACGTGTGTGATGTCATTAGGTTAGTTAGGTTTAAGTAGTTCTACGTTCTAGGGGACTGATCACCTCAGATGTTAAGTCCCACAGTGCTCGGAGTTATTTAAACATTTTTTTTTTTGACTACAAGCCTACCTAATATGTGGGAAAAATAACTTTCAGTTGTTGTTCGGCTTCCGTGGTACAAGAGCGAAGTTCTGTAAAGGTGATATTATTCTGACTATCTTTTAAAAGTTATTTAAAATCACTTCTACCATTTACGGGATCCCCCATAATATATACACTCCTGGAAATTGAAATAAGAACACCGTGAATTCATTGTCCCAAGAAGGGGAAACTTTATTGACACATTCCTGGGGTCAGATACATCACATGATCACACTGACAGAACCACAGGCACATAGACACAGGCAACAGAGCATGCACAATGTCGGCACTAGTACAGTGTATATCCACCTTTCGCAGCAATGCAGGCTGCTATTCTCCCATGGAGACGATCGTAGAGATGCTGGATGTAGTCCTGTGGAACGGCTTGCCATGCCATTTCCACCTGGCGCCTCAGTTGGACCAGCGTTCGTGCTGGACGTGCAGACCGCGTGAGACGACGCTTCATCCAGTCCCAAACATGCTCAATGGGGGACAGATCCGGAGATCTTGCTGGCCAGGGTAGTTGACTTACACCTTCTAGAGCACGTTGGATGGCACGGGATACATGCGGACGTGCATTGTCCTGTTGGAACAGCAAGTTCCCTTGCCGGTCTAGGAATGGTAGAACGATGGGTTCGATGACGGTTTGGATGTACCGTGCACTATTCAGTGTCCCCTCGACGATCACCAGTGGTGTACGGCCAGTGTAGGAGATCGCTCCCCACACCATGATGCCGGGTGTTGGCCCTGTGTGCCTCGGTCGTATGCAGTCCTGATTGTGGCGCTCACCTGCACGGCGCCAAACACGCATACGACCATCATTGGCACCAAGGCAGAAGCGACTCTCATCGCTGAAGACGACACGTCTCCATTCGTCCCTCCATTCACGCCTGTCGCGACACCACTGGAGGCGGGCTGCACGATGTTGGGGCGTGAGCGGAAGACGGCTTAACGGTGTGCGGGACCGTAGCCCAGCTTCATGGAGACGGTTGCGAATGGTCCTCGCCGATACCCCAGGAGCAACAGTGTCCCTAATTTGCTGGGAAGTGGCGGTGCGGTCCCCTACGGCACTGCGTAGGATCCTACGGTCTTGGCGTGCATCCGTGCGTCGCTGCGGTCCGGTCGCAGGTCGACGGGCACGTGCACCTTCCGCCGACCACTGGCGACAACATCGATGTACTGTGGAGACCTCACGCCCCACGTGTTGAGCAATTCGGCGGTACGTCCACCCGGCCTCCCGCATGCCCACTATACGCCCTCGCTCAAAGTCCGTCAACTGCACATACGGTTCACGTCCACGCTGTCGCGGCATGCTACCAGTGTTAAAGACTGCGATGGAGCTCCGTATGCCACGGCAAACTGGCTGACACTGACGGCGGCGGTGCACAAATGCTGCGCAGCTAGCGCCATTCGACGGCCAACACCGCGGTTCCTGGTGTGTCCGCTGTGCCGTGCGTGTGATCATTGCTTGTACAGCCCTCTCGCAGTGTCCGGAGCAAGTATGGTGGGTCTGACACACCGGTGTCAATGTGTTCTTTTTTCCATTTCCAGGAGTGTATTATTTAAATTCCTATCGCTTGCACAGGCCAAAGCTGCTATTCGTAGGTGTGATTTGAAAGTTTTGTTCCTGGAAATTTTTTCCTGAAGTGTGTTAAGGACGCTCTCCTTATTTGCCTGGATGTCTTCAGTCGAGTCAATTCGCTTCCCTATCAGTGAAAATTTAGTTTAGGAAACAGGTAGAAGTTCGCACGGGCCAAATAAGGGCAGTATGGTGGTTGTGGAAGCACAGGAATTTTGAATTTGGTCAGAAATTCAACGATGGAGAAGGCACAATGAGACGGAGCATTGTCATCGTGAAGCACCCAACTCCTGTCTTTTCATATTTGTAGTATTTCTGGTTAATTGTCTGTCCTCCAGGGGTAGTTCATGATGCACAATACCGGTAGAATCGAAAAAAAATCACCAACATTTTCTTCACCTTCGACCGAGTTTGCCGTGCTTTTTTCGGTTGTGGTCAACCTGAAGTCTTCCAATGCACTTTGGTTTCAGGATCATATCCATATACCAACTATTCGTCACCCGTAATTACCCTATTTAACAAATCTGGGTCATTTTTAGTCCAATTAATCAGTTCTTAGCACACTTCAACCCTTTATTGTCTCTGGTCACTCGACAACACTTTTGGAATGAATTTTGTGGACGCTCGATGCATGTTCAGATCTTCAGTTAAAATTGCCTGAACTGCATAGAAACTTAAATTAAATTCATCAGCCATCTCCCTACTTGTAAGTCTACGATCAGAGCGCACTACGTCGACAACTTTGACAACATTTTCATTCGTTTTTGAGGTGGAAGGACGGCCGAACCGTGGTTCATCTTCAAATGATTCGTGGCCATTTTTAAATGCGTTGAACCAGACAAAAAAAATTCACTGGCTCGTACAGTTATCTCCAAAATCTGTTTTTAATAGTTCTAAGTCTCAGAAGCTGATTTCTCTATTTAAAACAAAATTTCACACAAACTCGTTGCTCCGTTTTTACATCCATTTTCACGCAGACAGAATCCGGTAACAAACCGTAACAGACGCGCACTCAACCAGCTGCCACAACGAAGTGCATAAAAGAAACGCAGTTTCCTATCAGAGGGCGTTCAAGTACAAGGCAATGTCTCACTCCCCATTCTCCGTGTACCTGCCCCCCAAACCAATAAGAAGCAGCGAATCCATTCTTAAAACTTTCCAGTCACACCACGTATATGTACTGAAGAGCCGAAGTAACTGGTACAGCTGCCTAATATCGTGAAGGCCCCCGCGAGCACGCAGAAGTGCCTTAACGCATCGTGGCATGGACTCGACGAATGTCTGAAGTATTGCTGGAGGGAATTAACACCGTGAATACTGCAGAGCTGTCCATAAATCCGTAAGAGTACGAGGAGGGTGGAGATCTCTTCTGAACTACACGTTGCAAGGCATCCCACATATGCTCAATGATGTTCGTGTCTGGGGAGTCTTCTGGCCAGCGGACGTCTTTAAACTCGGAAGAGTGTTCCTGGAGCCACTCTGAAGCAATTCTGGACGTGTAGGGTGTCGCATTATCTTGCTGGAATTGCCCACGTCCGTCAGAATGGACAATGGACAATGGACAATGGACATGAATGGATGCAGCTGATCAGGCTGGATGCTGACGCATGTGTAATCTGTCAGAGTCGTATCTAGACGTTCAAGGGTCCCATATCAAACTGCACATGCCCCATCCCATTGCAGAGCCACGACTAGCTTGAACAGTCTCCTGCTGACATGAAGGGTCCTTGGATTCAAGAGGTTTCTCCGTACCCGTACATATCCATCCACTCGATACAATTTGAAACGAGACTCATTTCCTGTCATCAACAGTCCAATGTCTTTGTTGACGGGCGTAGGCGACGCGTAAAGCTTTGTGTCATGGAGTCATCAAGGGCAAACGACTGGTCCTTCGGCTCCGGAGGCCCATATCGATGATGTTTCGTTGAATGATTCGCACGCTCACACTTGTTAATGGCCAGCAATGAAATCTGCAGCAATTTGCGGCAGTGTGGCACTTCTGTCGCGTTGAACGGTTCTCTTTCTGTCGTCGTTGGTCCCGATCTTGCAGCATCTTTTTTTCCGGCCGTACTGGTATCGGACATTTGTTGTTTTATTGGATTCCTGATTCCTTCATCGTTACCTCCAAGAGTCTGTGTCCCATCGCTCGTGCGCTGACTATAACACCACGTCCCAATTCCCTTACAACTTGATAACTTGCCATTGTAGCAGCAGTAACCTGTATAACAACTCCACCAGAAGTTGTTGTCTTATATAGCTGTTGCCAACCGCAGTGCCGTATTCCGCCTGTTTACCGCTTCAGTGTATGTGTATGTGTATGCCACATCCCCCATGTCATGATTTTAATTATTTCAGCATTTGTAGCATCTACTAACTGCAGCGCCATTTTCAACAACAGGAGAAAACTATGTACAATTATATAGCTATACGGTATATATAGATTGAGAATACCTGAAAACATCTTGATGCTCTGATAGATACCCATAAGTGAAATAATTTTATATAGTTTTTTGCTGTTACTGAAAAAGGCGAAAAGCAATATTGAAGTAAATTTGAATTTGCCGCGTAATGGCGGTGTATTGTCTCCCACCGACGATACTCTGTTAACTGACGCGCTGCCGTTCGGAAATGCTAGAAATGCTGAAATAATTAAAATCATGACATGGGGGATGCAGTGTATCTATAAATGATAACTAAATTAATATCTGATACATATACGAACCTCTAGATATACAATTTCACACCTTGACACTTCGTCAGGTACAGCGCTGCATTCGACACGAAACAAAACGTAGCAGAGAGGGAGGGCAGCTACGCATCCCGCTTTTTTATATAAAAAAAGAAAAATATAATATTATCTAATACCCTTTCCAGAGGTAATACATGAAAATTGTAAATAAATTATCCCACAGGAAATCACAGTCACATGTCCAGTTCTTTTCTTTGTGGAGGCTACAGTGAGTGCAGCCTACGCATCGCGTTACGAGGATATGTTTCTCTGTAGTCACCTCAAAGTTCCGAAAATGAGTCATTCCGCAGCGTCTAAATATCCGAGGAAATCAAAGTCGTTTTTACAAAAGTGGGTGACAGGTTAAAAACTGGTTAACAATGTTGATGACTTTGACAAACGTGGTTTAATTGGTAATGTGACCCCGATTGTGGAAATAATTCTTATCAACCTTTTTTCGGGAAACCCATCCTTGACACCGCGTCAAGCACAAGGAAAATTCACTTTGAAACAGCTCTTGGCGCAATTTCGACATATTTGGACGTCTCTTACACGTGAATACTCCGGAAACTTGGTTTAAAGCATGTCTCAGAGATGCCAACCAATTATTGACGCTCCGGTTGACTGGACGTATTGTTAATTGTATTTGCATTTCTCTTTTGTTCATATATGATGGATGTGTATGTTTCAGTTCGTTGTCCAATACATTTTTCTACTGATTATTCCGAACACGTTCTCACTTAATAGACTGTAAATAAACCATTTATAAAAATGGAAGAGCGGCTGAAATACTACCAGAAGAGATGGGTTGGGCAGAAAGATGGAAGCGCCGCAATAAATTCATGCTTCATCGTATGTGCACGAACGGCACTTACGCAATGTCCTCATGAGGTTGCAAGTGTCAGATACGATCAGGGCAGTGTTCTGTGTAGTTTTAAGTGCATTGTGCAAGTGCAATCAGAAGTGGGCAAATTATTAGTGTCTGTTGGTGGGTTCCTCCGTAACTAAGATAGCCGAAGTGTTTGGTGTTTCCAGAGGCACCATGGCGAAGGTTTACAGGCAGGGAAAGTGGCAAAATGTGGTCTGCGAATACAAAGCGAGGACGAAAGTGTGTGTTGAGTGATCGTACTGGACGATCATTGAAGAGGATTGAGACAGAAAACAACCGCATGAGCCGGTAACAGCAGGGCCAGCTGGAATTACAAAACCGCACGTGAGTGATTCAAATGCCCTTAACAGTAAAACATGGTGCAAACCACTTAAACCTTGGACTATGGGGCCCTGGAAGAAAGTCGTTTGTTGGGATGAGTCTTGTGGCACATTGTTTCCTACTTATGGCTGAATGTACAACTCAAGAGTGAAATATGTCGGTGGCTCAGTGAGCATTTGCAAGCCGTAACATGATATTCCATGTGCCACATGGATACTTTGCAAGGCTGCGTTACTGATAATGATTATGTAAGCTGTTTCCGTGACCAGGATCATCCCATGGTGCATTGTCTGTTCCGCAGTGGTAAAGCTGTATTCCAAGACGACAGGGCCCTTGTTCACAGAGCTCTCATCGCCCAAGACTGATTTTCTCACCGTGAGAATCAATTGTCGCAACCCCTCTGGACACCACAGTCACCAGATCTCAGTGTTGTTGAGACTTTGTGGTCTGCATCGAGAGAAGGGTGCATGATCCTCCATCACCGACACTGAACTTGCCACCACTTTTCTGGAACTATGGCACGAAAGGGTAAAAAAGAAAGGTAGCAACACCTACACATAGGAGCATTAGAATTTCAGCATGAGTAAGGAGGCTCTACGATGGTCGAATTACAAAAGAATCTCTGGAGAATAAATTGTAACTGGAGACGAATAGACTGGCTATATCTTCGTAGATGATGTATTTGCTATAAAAGACTTGTTCGAGAAGAGTGAGGGGAAGAGACACACACATATGATTTTCATAGGAAAGCATATGACGTCGTAGAAAAAAAAGAATCTGCACTGATGTTTTGACGAGAGAATAATAAATAAGATACATGTTGCTCAAGTTAGAAAAGTTTCCCAACGACTATAGACAAAAATTAAAGCAATAAATGAAATCTCCTGAGTATATGACAAACCAAAGGACTTAGATAAGATACTGTACAGCAGCTACTCTGATATGGGGATTATCCATCAAGCTTACTATCTGCTGATGATCAGATAATATTGGCTGCATAAGGCTATTATATAAAACACGGGATGAAGAAAATCTTAGATACGTACAATTACACTGGACTAACTATAATATTCCCTTAAACAAAATATCTCTCTTTAGGAAGTAAACAAGACAAAAAGATGAAAAAACTATTGAGGTATATTAAAATAGTAAATGCTTGGGAGTTACAATTTCGGACCAGTGTTCCAGTAACAAGAAATAAGGACAACAAAAGATAAACAAGCAATCTCTAAGCTTAATTCCATACTATAGTGAGATAAAATTTTTGAAAAAGTAAACAAAGGGTTATATGAGTCACTAATACAAATCATTAGTTCATATGGAACGGAAACCTGGGGTATGACAAATTAAGTAGACATTAAGCCATGCAAATAAATCATTAGTTTACATGGAACGGAAACTTGGGATATGGCAAATGAAGATGGCTTTAAGTCGTGCAAATAAATTTATTGAGAATAAATTGTAAAGTTTCAAGGCGACAGAATATCCCCAATTAAGAAGTCAGGAGAGGAGTGAAAACTGTCATGTGCATTCCCAAGGAGCTGGAAAACCGGCGTTTAAATGGTATGGGCATGTTACGAGATACGGAGATTGACAATGGTCGAAAAAGTACGTTGTTGGCATCCTCCATACAAGAAAAATAGATGAAGTCCGTGCGCAGAATGGAAATAAATGCTTCATAGATTCATAGCTTAAAGCTGGTTCTTGAAACTTTGAAAGTACGCTTCCTCGGGATAGTTTAGATCTATCATCAAACATCTGTTATTTCAATTTATTCAGAATCTCGGTGACACTCTCCTTTGGTCAAACAAACCCGTGACTGTTCTTAAGCAATATTCTAGGACAGATTCCACAAGTGTTCTGTTGACTGCATTCTCCCATTATTCTACCAATGAATCGAAGTCACTACATCTACATATACATCTACATACATACTCCGCAATCCACCATACGGTGCGTGGCGGAGGGTACCTCATACCACAACTAGCATCTTCTCTCGCTGTTCCACTCCCAAACAGAACGGGGGAAAAATTATTGCCTATATACCTCTCTACGAGCCCTAATCTCTCTTATCTTATCTTTGTGGTCTTTCCGCGAAATATAAGTAGACAGCAGTAAAATTGTACTGGAGTCAGCCTCAAATGCTGGTTCTCTAAATTTCCTCAGTAGCGATTCACGAAAAGAACGCCTCCTTTCCTCTAGAGACCCCCACCCGAGTTCCTGAAGCATTTCCGTAACACTCGCGTGATGATCAAACCTACCAGTAACAAATCTAGCAGCCCGCCTCTGAATTGCTTCTATGTCCTCCCTCAATCCGACCTGGAAAGCGTTGGACTCGGTGCCCCACTGCAGACTCATAACTAAGGTACGAGCATATGGGATTGGTTCCCAAGTATGTGAGTGGCTCGAAGACTTCTTAAATAATAGAACCCAGTACGTTGTCCCTCGACGGTGAGTGATCATCGGAAGTGAGGGTATCATCTGGAGTGTCCCAGGGAAGTGTGGTAGGTCCGCTGATAGGGATCCCAAACGCTCGAGCACATCTTCCCAAAATGCTACCAATGAACTGAAGACGAACATCCGCCTTCCCCACAACTACCATTACATGCTTTTCCCACTTCATATCACTCTGCAATGTTACGCCCAAATATTTACTCGACGTGACTGTGTCAAGCGCTACACTAGTAATGGAGTATTCAAACATTACATGATTCTTTTTCCTATTCATCTGCATTAATTTACATTTATCTATATTTAGAGTTAGCTGTCGTTCTTTACACCAATCACAAATCCTGTCCAAGTCATCTTGTATCCTCCTACTCAACGACGACACCTTCCCGTACACCACAGCATCATCAGCAAACAGCCGCACATTGCTATCCACCCTATCCAAAAGATCATTTATGTAGATAGAAAACAACAGCGGACCTACCACACTTCCCTGGGACACTCCAGATGATACCCTCACTTCCGATGATCACTCACCGTCGAGGGACAACGTACTGGGTTCTATTATTTAAGAAGTCTTCGAGCCACTCACATACTTGGGAACCAATCCCATATGCTCGTACCTTAGTTATGAGTCTGCAGTGGGGCACCGAGTCCAACGCTTTCCAGAAGTCAAGGAATATGGCATCCGTCTGATACCCTTTATCCAGGGTTCGCAAGACATCATGTGAAAAAAGGGCGAGTTGTGTTTCACAGGAGCGATGCTTTCTAAAGCCGTGCTGGTGCATGGACAGCAGCTTCTCTGTCTCAACTGAATGTGTGTGATCATATCATCTGATATCCCAAAAAACGTAACACCAAGGTAGTTGTATGAGCCAGTGACTCAGTGATATTGTAACCATAGTCTACTAAGGTATTTCGTTCTGTTAAGGGCGCAGCTTTACATTTCTAAATAATTAAGGCAGTTCGACAATCTATGCACCACTTTAAAGTCTGATCAAGCTCCTACATTATATTTGTGCACTTTTTTCCAAACATTATTGATAACTGCATCATGTGCAAAACGTCTGAATTTGCTATTAATAGTTTCTGCCAGGTCATTCACGTGCAGCAACAAGAGTCCAAGCCGGCCGAAGTGGCCGTGCGGTTAAAGGCGCTGCAGTCTGGAACCGCAAGACCGCTACGGTCGCAGGTTCGAATCCTGCCTCGGGCATGGATGTTTGTGATGTCTTTAGGTTAGTTAGGTTTAGCTAGTTCTAAGTTCTAGGGGACTAATAACCTCAGCAGTTGA
This sequence comes from Schistocerca nitens, assembly GCF_023898315.1. NCBI lineage: Eukaryota > Metazoa > Arthropoda > Insecta > Orthoptera > Acrididae > Schistocerca > Schistocerca nitens. The sequence continues at coordinate 524,850,174 of NC_064618.1, read as the reverse complement.
GTCCCATAGTGCTCAGAGCCATTTGAGCCAACAAGAGTCCAAACACATTTCCCTTTTTCTTCTGTACTTCTTGTAGTACTCATTTTTTCCCGATCTGGCTTCAAAGTTGTTTCTAGCGTGTCCTGGGTTGTCCTCGACCTCTTCTTCTCCTCGGCATGTTATCGAATGCCGCCTTAGGAAGTCTCGTATTTTCCGTATTTTTTGTAAGTTATCGTTCGAATTCTGTCCATTGTTTAATATTTTATTAAGTACTGATTATAGCATTACACCAATGTAGGCGTGTTAATTGGCTGCCTATAACTGGTTTCATGTAAGATGAGTTTATTGCACGGCTAAACGCTAGCGGGCCTAAGACACAGGGCAATGCTTAATTTGGGGGGAGGAGACCAAACTGCGAGGTCATTGGTCTCATCGGATTAGGGAAGGATGAGGAAGGAACACGGCCGTGCCCTTTCGAAGGAACCACTCCGGCATTTGCCTGATGCGATTTAGGGAAATCACGGAAAACCTACATCAGGATGGCCGGACGCGGTTGAACCGTCGTCCTCCCGAATGCGAGTCCAGAGTGCTAACCACTGCGCCATCTTACTCGGTCAGGTGGAAGAGCGTCAGCGAAGGACAGGACGTGGGTTAACCCAGTACAAGGATTTTTGGCGACGGGCTGCTCCAAGAAAAGTGTCAGACAACGTTAAAGATGGGTAAGTTACAGCTCTCTGAACTCCGACGATAAATCACAGTGACACAGTAATGCGGATCTGAATAGATTTCCAACTCCGAAAAATAAGGCTCATCCAATGATACAAAAGTCTTTCAATGCCTTTTAAACTACAGATGTTGAAAAAGCTACAGAAGTTAATATTTCATAGCGAATAAACGTTTTCACAGTGAAACTCTAATTAACAACTTTTAAATACTTAGTGTGATTTCAACATGGGGTATCTCCGGTGATAGCATTGCACGGTAGCTACCGTCCCTGACAGTCACTTATCTGTATCTATTTTTTTGTAACTCAATTATTTGTGAGAACATCGTATTCTTCACATCTACACAGCTATGAATACAGCATGAATACTTCACATACTTTCATCCTTGTGTAGTTATTTAATGAACGGTTTACTATTTTGCCAGTAACTTCATTTTGATTTGTTGATTGCAAGAGCTATTAAGAAACTGTTAATTTAAAAATAGTCAATCGCATATGTTAGCAGACACCACTATTGAAAAGGGACCCAAAAGATGCTTCTGTTGAGAAGGCATAAATAATATTTAATGACAATTCGCTGTCATGTAACATGCCCACACTTGAACAACAACCCTATCTTACTTATTTCTATTCAAACTATTACTTGTAATCAGCGTATATGGTGTGGGTATGAACGAATGTTTATAACCTTTCCTTTATTTAAATACAGTTGTAATATATTACTTTACTGCAGTACAGTGATCAAGCTCAGTCAGAATATGTTTGCAGCACGTAAGAACGATGTATTTTTGTTGGCCTTCAGCCAGTGGAAAATCAGACAGTAGTGGAACACTATGGAATTCATGTGGAGACGGGCGCTTTTCAAGTGAAGAGCTCAAGGGAGCCGTTGTAGACACTTATGCGTTCAGTGCTGGAGAAAGGCAGACCTGTCTGTGGTAACATGCGTGATGCTGTCATACAGGTGATCGATTCTGGATGGTGAACGGCCTCCACAATACTCTTCTTTTTGAAGGGACGCTAACTCAAGAGATATATGAATGTCCTCCACTTATATTACAAAACTGAGGTTGCTATTCTATGTATTGCTTGTGATTATTTGTAAATCATGTTGAACTCTGAACTGTTTTGAGGTAGTGAATATTTCTTGTACTGTGATTACGATACGGGTCTAGTTTTCACATATCTTTCTGAATATTCAGTCTGAGGATTTTGTTACCGTTCTCGTAACGCTCCTATTGCAATTTTACTTCATCTGATAAGGGTATCTTCTGTCAGCATTTTAAATTAACATTGTAGGATCACTTCCCGATTACTTGAGATACCCTTTCTTGAATGAACATTATTCAACATAATTCTATGTCATCTAAATCAATAACATACATTAGAACAGAACTCGTCTTTTTAAATTAGTCATTGAACTTTTTTTGTGTAATTTGTTAATTCGCAGTTCTAGCCACTGCATAGACTACTGGACTGCAGTATTACAGTTACAGGTTATTATTTGCAACGAATTATCTTTGGGGCACAAAATCAGACTTGCACCGCTCAACCCTATGACTACATCGGGATACCATTTCCAAACAGAGACGTGTATAGCCCAGGTATCTAAAGTATGATTAAATACAGGTAAACGCGCAACTGGTTTGCTTGTATGGGTTACCGTTAAGAAGAGCACCTACTCATTAATAACCATTAAGTCCCATCGCATGATTCTATATTTAATTCTTTGCTAATACTTTCATTTAGTATTCATTTATTATCCTGTCTACCCTCCTCTATCCATTAACATTCTTTAAAATGCTTATTTCTGTTTACTGTATTTTAATAAAAAAATGGCTGAAATGGCTCTAAACATTATGGGACTTAACATCGGAGGTCATCAGTCCCCTGGACTTAGAACTACTTAAATGTAACTAACCTAAGGACATCACACACATCCAAGCCCGACGCACGATTCGAACCTGCGACCGTAGCAGCAGCGCGGTTTCGGACTGGAGTACCTAGAACCGCTCGGCCGCAGAGCCCGGCGTATTTTAATCAATTATCTTTGAGTCGGCATTGTGGGTGAAGCCGTTACAGTATCAAGTTTCATTTTCGTTTCTTTTGTAGCGTTATTTTTAAAAGTTCTCTGAACTTTCTCACATACAGTTTGAAATTTGCTAACTTCTTCCTCAATGTCCTTGTCATTATAAAACTTTATGTAACAGCAGAGATATTTAAAATTCTATACGTGTTCCAAAATATTATTTTCTGCACAATCTTGGATCTGACTGGATTTTTTCCTCTAAAAGCTGTAATTTTCGTATTACTAACTGAGATTATTTGATGATCTGTAACCAAAAGAGTGTTTGATATTAAAATAAGTGGATGGTAAGCTACATCTTCGTCAGAGTCCTGTATTTGCTAGAATCGGTTCACTTCATTTAATTTCCATGTTTGTGATAAAATTAGTATTTGTGTACAGACACCGTATTATCAAAATCATGCGTGATGGATGGACATCATTTTCCAGTATTTACGACAATTTTTTTTCAATTTCCCCTTTCGAATGCCCTATGAAAATCTATAAAAGCGAGATGTATTTCCTTCCTCTTCTTTGTTCTACTACTCGCCAAAAGGTGAAGACATTATCCATGCCCTATCTCTCTTTCCGAAATTCAAAATGTTCAAATGTGTGTGAATACCTAAGGGACCAAATTCTAAGGTCATCGGTCCCTAGACTTACACACTACTTTAACTTAATTATGCTAAGAACAACAGACACATCCAAGCCCGAAGGAGGGCTCGAACCTCCGGCTGGAGGGGCCGCGCAATCCGTGACATTGCGCCTGAAACCGTGCGGCCCGGAAATTCAATCTGCTCTCCTTTTAGCAGGAGATATGCAATAGTTTATAATTTGTTATTTATTTTTTACTGTAGATTTAGTAAAGATTTTATATTTTGTGTTCATGAGACTAATTTCTTTGTAATTTTCAGAACTTTTGCGATTCACACGTTTGAATAGTTTCTTCACTAGAACTGTTGTCCAAGGGAGAAATATTTGGCTATTTTCCTAGCATTTATTGAGTAGATACAAAATTGTTGATTTATATATTATACCGATGTAGTCTACCCTCAATGTAAAATAAAATGCCGCGCGCTACCGACCGATAAATCTTCAATCCGGTCACACATTTGGCTTGATACCATATACGGTGGTACTTTCGATTATAAACGCAAGTGAGGCACTGTATTAAATGCTTTCGAAATGTTTTCCAAATCAAAGTTTCTTGGCATAGTGGAGGTCATTCCTTTCGAGAAGCACCTTTCTCCTGATCTATAGCACACCATGTGCAGTCGTATACGCTGAACGTTTCGCAGCTTTCATGCGTTTGATAAGGGACGTCTTTTTAACACCATGAGCTGCATTTCCCGGTTTTATGACACACTGCCTATGAACAGTGGCATCTGATGAAGGGGATAAACAATCAGTGTTTGCGTATCTACTTCGTTTGCACAAGAAAACTTTGTATACATTAAAACAGAAAAATATATAATGTTTACCTCTTTATCACAGCGTCTTTGTTTTATCAAAGCTGCTGTGCTTACTTATGTTGTTGGTCCTATGTATCAGATGCCAGTGATAATGGGCTGTGTGTCCGAATACCGGTTACTGTAACACTGTTACTGTCCCCTTTATTTGAACACAAAATCTGCTTCAAGTTATTTAGAAATAAAGAGTTCGGAGCACACCACTTTTAGCTGGCGGTGGTTACGATAAGAATCAATACTCTGAAATGCTAGAAGTCTCTCAAATAAGCCAAAGTTCGTCGTAGCACTATGAGAATACTAACTATAAAGAAATACCAGACCGAGACCAAGTCTCCAGTGTACATTATCAACAGGGAGAAAGCCAGTGGATATTTGGTAACCAACAGAATACCAGAATGACTTTCTGTTGCTGTGAAGGCCACTGTATCAAGTTATAAAGATGACTGGCCTACGCCACGTGACGTGACGTAAGGAGAGGGGGTTGGATCTCCAACCAGAGGTTGTGCGCTCACTGCCGCCAGTGAACATGTGGTGCTTCCGGATAAGGATGCGAATAGATTGTCTTGCTATCTGAGCCGATATCGGAATCGCTGCTTACAGTGGCTGCCTGGCAAGTAAACAACCTTCGAGACCAGCTCGTGGCGTGCAACAAGAAGTCTCTTGTCGGCATAAGTACAATTTGGGACCGAAAGTCTTCACACAATTGTCGCTCTTAATTGATATTGGCTATTTTTTAAAGCTAACTACTCCTTACGTCTTTATTGCTGTTGCTGTAAGAGTCATAAAAGAGCTCTGTAGTGCACATGATCGGAAGACAACCACCGGCCGTCGTATAGCAACACGACGAGATCTTACGAACTACAGACTAGGTAATATTCCATCATGCTCCACTGTAGCACCTCATTGCTAGTATTTCGTAATTGTTCGTCTTAACCCTATAGTGGCTTCCTTGATATCATTTTTTAACTTTCATTCTTTGGCGTTTCACCACACGTGACACCTGAGGTCGAATTGTAGTGCACTCTTTCCTAGAGAATTCAGTGTTTGGTATTCATTTTCCCGTTTGTTTGTAAATCTAAAACGCAGAATACATTTTAGTTAATTAGACATGTTTGGGCTCCTCGCGTTGATGTCTTTATGGTATGACCTTTTCTGATCCTGTTCATCCCCTTGATTAGCTTTGATTAATTGAGGTTGTATTTGACTGCTTGATTCCTGCATGTAAGAAGTGTAGAGTCAGCTACTTCGAGTACTACACAATATGGTATCACCTTCTTCTGGTTCAATCTGTTGGAGGGAGTGGTGCTGGTCAGGTATATCATAACAGTGCGTCCAACGACATTATTTTTTTCTGTTCAGTTGGATTCAATACCTCTTCATTAGTTACTCTGAACACTCATCTATACTTCAGCATTCTTCTTTAGCACTGTATTTCAAAAGCTTCTACTCTCTTCTTCTCTGAACTCCTTATCGGCCACGTGTTACATCGACAAAAGACTACATTCCAGACAAATACATTCAGAAAAAATTTCATAACGTTTAAGTTTATATTCATGCTAACAATTTACTTCTTTCTTCAGAAATGTTTTCTTACTATTACTATTCTACTATTCTTACTATTACCAGGCTGTATTCGAATCTCTACTTCAGCCATCGTCCTTATTTTGCTGAGCAAACAGCAAAACTACTGTTTTTACTAGTACATACATTCTGTTCATCCCCTAGTACGTACTAGTATACTACACTGAAGCGCCACAGAAACAGGTACAGACATGCGTATTCAAATACAGAGATATGGAAACAGGCAGAATACGACGCTGCGGTCGGACACGCCTATATAAGACAACAAGTGCCTGGCACAGTTGTTAGATGAGTTACTACTTCTGCAATGACAGATTATCAAGATTTAAATGAATGTGAACGTGTTGTTATATTCGGCGCACGAGCGATGGGATACAGCATCTCCCAGGTAGCAATGAAGTGGGCATTTTCCTGTACGACCCTTTCACGAGTGTATCGTGAATATCAGGAATCCGGTAAAACTTCAGACCTTCGACATCGGCGCGGCCGGAAAAAGATCTTGCAAGAACAAGACCAACGGCGACTGAAAAGAATCGTTCAACGTGACGGAACTCCACCTCTCTCGCAAAACTGCTGCAGATTGGAATGTTGGGCCATCAACAAGTGTCAACGTGCGAACCATTCAAAGAAACATCATCTATATGGGCTTTCGGCGCCGCAAGTCCACTCGTGTACCCTTGATGACTGCACAACACAAGTCTTTACGCCTCGCCTGGGTCCGGCAATACCGACAATGGACTGTTGATGACTGGAAACATGTTGCCTGTTCGGACGATTCTCGCTTCAAATTGTATGTAGCCTATGTACGCATACGGGTATGAAGACAACCTCATGAATCCATGGACCCTGCATGTCAGCAGGCGAATATTGAAGCTGGTGGGGGCTCTATAGTGGTGTGGGGCGTGTGCAGTTGGAGTGATATGGGACCCCTGATACGTGTAGATACGACTCTGACAGGTGAAACGTAACTAAGCATCCTGTCTGATCAGCTGCATTCATTAACGTCCATTGTGCATTCCGACGGCCTTGGGCAATTACAGCAGGACAATGCGACACCCGACACGTCCAAAATTGCTGCAAAGTGGCTCCAGGTACACTCCTCTGAGTTTAAACACTTTTCCTGGCCACCACACTCACCAGACATGAACATTATTGAGCATATCTGGGATGCCTTGCAACGTTCTGTTCAGAAGCGACTTCCAGCGCCTCCTGCTCCTACAGAGTTACGAACAGTCCTAAAGGATTCAAGGTGTCAGTTTCCTTCTTTGAATCTTCAGTGTATATGATAAAAACTATTTGGTCACTTACCTGTTGACATTTATACATGATGTACCAACCTTGCACTTTTATGACGACTCGAGCTCTGTTGAGGGCACTTTCAATGAGACGCCTGAATGTCTGTGGAAGAACAACAGCCCATTCTTCCTCAAGAGCCGAAACAGGAAATGTAGTGATGTTGGACGCTGGTATTTGGAGAGAAGTCGACCCTCTAACGCATCCCAAAGGTGTTCCATTGGGTTCAGGTCGAAAGATCGGTCTATTGCAGGATGTTATTGTCCACAAACAACTGCCTTGCAGATGCTGTTGAACGACAAGGTACATTGCTATGCTGATACAAACAGCCATTGTCTCCGAACAGCTCCTCCTCTGCACGCAGTAAATATTGCTGTAAAATGTGTTCGTATACTTCCGCATTTAGTGTCTTTTTATGCGTAATAGGGAGACCACACGTAATGACAAAAACATCCCCATACAATAAAACCATCTCTACCGTACTTTGCTGTTGGCAATACACATGATGGTAGGTAACGTTCTCCAGCGTCTGCCAAACCAAAACCTCCCATTCGCCTGCTACAGGCCATAGCGTCAGTCATCACTCGCTTCCAGTCATTGACAGTCCAGTGACGTCACTCTTTACAACACCGTCGGTTAGCACTGACTAGAGAAATTTGTGGCTTATGAATAGTTCTCCACCATTGAATCCCAAACTTTTTTAGCTCCCTACACACAATCATTGCGCTAACTGGAATGCTTGTAGCACTTTGCAACTCACGAGTGATTCCTTCCATTGATTTTAGGTGATTTTTTGCAACCACCCTTCGCAGTGCTGGACAGCGCCTGCCTGTCGGTGCATGAGGTTTGCCTGGTCTTGCTCTAGCGAAGATTGTTTCTTCACGTATCCACTTCAGAACAGCATCACCAACATTTGACTTGGACGCTTTAGAAGTAATGAAATGTCTCTCTTGGATTCATTACTCAGGTGATATCCAATGATTAGTCCTCGACCGATGACCTCGCAGATTGGTCCCCCCCCCCCCTGCCCCCTCTTTTAAACCAGCCAACCAACTAGTCCTCCTCCTAAGTCACTGAGCCCTGCTGACGACCCATTCTGCCGTTAACTGCTTCTCTACTGAAAACACAATACTCCCTGCCGCCTTTAATACTTCCTCATCCACATCTCGTGATATCTAGTGGTTCAAATGGTTCAGAGCACTATGGTACTTAACACCTGAGGTCATCATTCCCCTAGAACTTAGAACTACTTAAACCTAACTAACCTAAGGACATCTCACACATCCATGCCCGAGGTAGGATTCGAACCTGCGACCGTAGGGGTCGCGCGGTTCCAGACTGAAGCGCCTAGAACCGCTCGGATATTTAGTGGCCAATGTAGCGTTACGTAGGGGAGTTTTGATACTATTTGTCAGACACTGTACTATGGAACCATCAACATTGCTTTCGCTGATACAAACACTGAAATCGGGAATTAATCTTGAAATACATTTCCGGCTTAGCAGTAGGCAGAACAGAGGTGTGGAGGTGAATAGCTACGAGGGTTATTCTGAAAGTAAGGAACGATCGGTCGTGGAATGGAAACCCCAGTGAAAATCTGTTGCACAGATGTGTTGGGCAGTGTCTCTGGTATGCCAATCGATCGCGTTACGTCGTTCGTTTTACTTCTTAGCACACAGGGAGAACATAAAGATACCTAGAACAGTAGTGTCTCCCGACAAGTATGAGGGCCTGGTGAGAAATTTCGCCTGAAGCTATGCAGCCAGCATTACATAACTGTCGTGCGTTTTCTTCTTCAAGACAATTCTCAGCCGAACTCTACAGTGATAATGTAGAAGCTCCTGCAACGTTTTCAATTGGAAATGTTTGATTAGCCACAATACAGCCCGTAATTGGCCCTATCTGAGTTTCATCTCTACTCACATGAACCGCTGGCTATGAAGACAACATTTTGGCACAGACAACGAGCTGTAGGCCAGCGTAGGGAACTGGCGGAAAGCACTGGTGGCTGCCTTCTATAACGAGGGTATTGGAAAGTTCGTACAACTATACGACAATTTTCTAAGTCGGATCGGCGACTATGAAGATAAGTAGCTGGAAGTTGTAGCTAACTGTTGCAAATAAAACAGTTTTGATTTTCACTGTGGTTTCCATTTCGCGACCTATCGTTCCTTTCTTTTCGAATAGCCCTCGTACAGCACTGGAGGTGCCAACCAAGTCCTTGCTCTTCAGAAGCGAATCCCTATCTCTCTCCCTCCTCTATCCCTCTCTCTCTTCTTATGATCACCATACTAGATTATCACCAAAGATTCCAACACGCTGCTCAGAGCTTGATTGTTGTAAAAGATGTATATGTACATACTCAAACGAATGCGGATATGTGTATGTAAGGCAAAAAGTGGGAGTTACTGGTTTATCTGATGGTTACTGTTTCACTATCGATAACGTATCATGTTCATCATATTTGGTTTTGTGGTTGTTTAAGTTGTGCACTATGAATGGTGTTAGCTGTCTTTCAGCATATCTCGTCTTTTTCTGCATCACTGCAACCACACCCACCAATGTTTTAAATTGCCACGCACAGCGATCTATCACTGCATTTGTGCCTTGAAAATGTCATTGCTTATCAAATACCGGCCGTTTTTGAGAACACTACCCGGCTGCATTATCGCAAGTTATTTGAGCATTTGAGCTGGAAGAAGCTCAAGTTTCACATGAGTAAATCAGAAATTAGCGTGCCTTTGACAGAGTGCCTGTGAAGATTTGTGTAAAGCAGAATAGGACTGCATGTACATCCAAGCCCAAACAGATCAACATTGCATCCATTGCTATCGCATTTCTGCGTTAATATGGAAACTAAAATATGAAACCACACTGTATACACACCAATTTTCTGCCATTGATTGTTGGAGCAAATTGTCCTATCGAGACATTGAATTCCTCTATCACTTCTATTCTCACTTACGTTTTGAAGATATGCTTAACAGTAAGCCAGACATGGAAACAGTGAGCAGACATGGAAATAGTGAGCAGAAATGTAAATAGTGAACAGGAATGGAAATAGTGAGCAGGGGAGGGAAGGCTGAGTGATGCGCAATACACTAAAAGGTCTGTAACACAAACCACCACAAAACCAGGGTTGGCAAACCCCTGCTCTCTCTTACAGACAAGATGCCCTATCTCCAAAAGTCTAAGCGCGTACGTCCCTAATCCTACAATAACATTAAGTCTGTCTAGTGCGTTGTATTTCTGTCCACCTCATTTCTGATCATTCTAAAGCGTGGAACGAACTGTCCCATTTTTCATTCATGGGAACCTGGAAGGCTATAGTAAATTGCTACGGGAAGACAATCCGGTTCTTTCGCGAAACAAGGATTAAATTTAACAGGTAGTTAGCGCGGTAGGTCTTCTGATCTGAAGATGGCCAATGACAGGCAAATACGGTAATTTCGTACTGAAATTGGCTGTTATTTTGTTGGAAAAAAATTATATTTGAAATTAGAATTTGAATAACCAACGGCCTCTCCAGTACTTCTGAAGAGTTGTCCTTTCCATAAATTAGAGTGTTAGTAAGACTTTTCTGATGACATTTGCTTGGAGTAGCCTTGTACGAAAGTGAAGCGTGGGCAATAAGCACACAAGAAAAGAATGGAAGCTCTTTGAATGTGATGCTACAGAAGAATGTTGATTATTGAAGAGTAGATCGAGTAGATAATGAGAAAATTGCGGCAAAAAGAAATTTACGACACAATTTGACAATAAGATGGCGTCAGTTGCTAAGACGCATTCTGTGACATCACGAAATTGTCAGTTTAGTATTAGAGAAAAGCGTGGGGTATATAAATTGGCAAGGAGACCAAGGCTTTAATATAGATCGTAGGCTCAAACTGATGTAGGTTCCAGTAGTTATGCAGAGATGAAGAAGAGTGTACAGGACAAATAAACGTGAAGAGCTCCATCAAACGAGTGTTCAGTCTCTTGATCACAACAATCAAAACGCCCATCGACCACTTAAAAACGTACTGTTAAGTGGAAGAATTGTCATGAGCCGAAATTTTCCAGTAAAATAGAAGTGTCGCGTGTAGCTACGAGCTGTTAGATAATCCGGTCGTGATGATGTCGTGTCAAATATCCTAACAACAAACAGGACCAAAATTTTTAGTGTAAAGGTTAAGGAGAAAGTATGAGGGAAACAAATACATTTGTGAGATCAATGATTACTGGTATTCAGAAATAAATTTTATGGAAAGTAGCATCACATTTTGATTTGAGAAGTTCGACATGACAGTGTTTGCCAGTAGCCAGCCAAGAGCAAATAATGAGTTTATGTAAGAAAGTGGAGAGAATATACAGAAAAAAATTTAAATTAGTTTACGATGTGAGTTAGATGTGTCATGCGAGGTACTCATGTCAAGACTACGTTATGGTTCGAAGGAGTTAATATGTAGTTGCTGATAAAGTATAGAAAACTTGAACGCATACAATAAAGCTTCCGAGACCTTGCTCATAATTGCAATATGAATGTAATCAAATCGACTGTCAGTCGAGAATCGATCAATGAATCTGAAAGCAACATGATACTTGCCACGTCGGCTGGGGTGGCCGAGCGGTTCTAGGCGCTACAGTCTGGAACCGCGCGACCGCTACGGTCGCAGGTTCGAAGCCTGCCTCGGGCATGGATGTGTGTGATGTCCTTAGGTTAGTTAGGTTAAGTCCCAAAGTGCTCAGAGCCATTTGAACCATCTGATACTTGCCGCATTTTCAAATGTTCTAAGAATTTTGGGCCTTATGGTCTGATAACCTATGAAATAATATTATTTGTAGGAAGATGTTTTGTTAGAACTGGCACTGAAACAGCAGTCTGACAATAAAGTGAATGCAGGAATATTAATATCTACATATTGCAAAAATGATATTGTGGTTCTTGTACAATCTAGCAGCAAAAGTGCCTTTAGTAGGTCCTCCCTCTGCCTCCAGCCTTTCATATCTGCCTGTGAATGCCAACCAAAATTGTTATTTGTGAATAATTTTACCACTGTACCAAACATAATTATTGTGTTTAATATTTGTAACACGTCACCTGATTGTATAAACGAGCATGAAGTTTAAGCTATTTTAACTTATCAAAATCGGATTTATATACCACCTGAAATATTTATTCCAACAAATGTATTCGACACCTCAAAACAAACATCTCCAAAATCCTTTAAAAATTAATTCTGTAATAACGTTGTTACGGTGTATATTCTTTGTACTTCACGGTAATGTTTCTCTTCTTCTATATGATCACTGCACATCATAGTTTCCAGACGCCATATTTGTTTACAAAGTATGACAGTACATATGTGATGTGTTACGGCAGTGAAAGGAACCTGTGACCACTGGAGGTACTCTATTTTACTTATTTTGTTTTTACCATTAGATATACGTTTAGTTTTTCGTTAAAAGAAACGCAAAATAGTGTTTGTTTCTCCACTAGACAGTGCCACAAGTTCCTCCAAAAATCGGAACACAACACACACATGTATTATTATTATTAGTAGTAGTAGTAGCTTTATTCATCCGTAGATCTCTTTTTAGAAGGAAATGTCAAAGTATTTACAAATTTAGATCAATTTAAAATAAGTTACAATACCTTTTTTACAAATAACATATTAAATAATGTAATGCCACACTGTTCACTCATATCTCACTATTAGTAACTGCACAAACTATACACGCATTGTTTTATAACACTTCAATCACTACACACACACACCCCCCCCCCCCCCCCCCACACACACACACACACTGGTGATCTCTGTACTGCATCTTCATACTAACAAATGTAAATCCACCTGATGATGGAGGTTTAAACCTTCGATACGCGTCGTGGAGATAAACAAACAGTGACTCGTAACAGTAAATTTGTTTCATTTAATAGCAAAAACAGTTACGGTAAGGTAGAACCTGAAATGTTCGCATTTAAAGTCATTAAAGTGTTTCAGAAAATTAAACCAGAGCATGTGCATAAAAAGAATTTTATGTGGCTATAGAGTACTAAATAAGAGAGTCACATAGAACAGCGTAACACAGATTCTTTGTTTCAATGTAACACATGGTGGTCATAAATCAAATTATAGATTTAGCACATATGGCACGTAAAAACATAAACGCAGTGACTCTCCTACAGAGTAAGTAGTTCAGAATGGTTGAACTTTAGAGATCCACTTGAGAGAATGCACATCACTACGAAATATTAACAAAGCTTTTGGATACCACCTACCTGAAACTAAACATTTGGAAGCGTCAAAAGCGATGTATCTTCAATTTTTACAGACCGCACCTTAAGGACATTTTTTGAACATTCTGGAAGAAATTAAAATCTGTGGACATCACCTGAAGCAACGAACTATAATAATTTCCAGTATGACTTAAAGGATTCTCTGTACTTCAAGAATTCTGGTGACGACCTAGTTCATGGCAGCTCTCTTTGACTGCCACAGTGTGAATTGGTGGAAGACTGAGCGCAATGTACACTTCCAAAATCGTACTGGTCACAGCATCCCCCCCCCCCTCCCTTTTGCTGAAAATAGCATGCACTCAGTGTTTAAGATCTATGTTTGAAATCAATTATTCACTATCGATTTTAGCGAAATGTATTACTTTTTAGAAAATGCATCACTTTCAAATTAATTTAAGTACATTTCTGAGACAATATGTTTGTTACATATTAATGTCGGACGTTATTAGTTGTTTATCCACTTCCCATCCAGTCTTCTCCTTCCTCCCTGTTTCACCAAACATTCCTGACATTTGGATCTGTAGATGAAGAATGTGATTTGGAAAATTCTAAATTTCATGGTTGTTATATCTCTCCTATACCTATAAAAGATTTGCCAGCTGATTGTAGGACTCGCACACTGAGGGTCCGGTACAAACTTAATTATGTATACAGGCAGTTCATCCACTCAGAAATCGAGGATTTCGACGATTTTGCCTCTTATCTATATTGATATTGACCAGATATCAGCCTCAAGAATTCCAAGACTTTCTGGAATATTTAAATTTCAAGTTTGAAGTCTGATAACAAATGACAAAGGAAATGTTTTTCAAGTGACACAAAATAAGAATTTTCTGATACTTTTCCTTTACTTGTACTATGAAAGCTGTCCACTTGCCAAATTTCATGATTCCACGCCAAGAGGACATACCCTGTGGGTTTTGATGTGTGACTTTGCGAGTATCAAAATACACTCCTGGAAATGGAAAAAAGAACACATTGACACCGGTGTGTCAGACCCACCATACTTGCTCCGGACACTGCGAGAGGGCTGTACAAGCAATGATCACACGCACGGCACAGCGGACACACCAGGAACCGCGGTGTTGGCCGTCGAATGGCGCTAGCTGCGCAGCATTTGTGCACCGCCGCCGTCAGTGTCAGCCAGTTTGCCGTGGCATACGGAGCTCCATCGCAGTCTTTAACACTGGTAGCATGCCGCGACAGCGTGGACGTGAACCGTATGTGCAGTTGACGGACTTTGAGCGAGGGCGTATAGTGGGCATGCGGGAGGCCGGGTGGACGTACCGCCGAATTACTCAACACGTGGGGCGTGAGGTCTCCACAGTACATCGATGTTGTCGCCAGTGGTCGGCGGAAGGTGCACGTGTCCGTCGACCTGGGACCGGACCGCAGCGACGCACGGATGCACGCCAAGACCGTAGGATCCTACGCAGTGCCGTAGGGGACCGCACCGCCACTTCCCAGTAAATTAGGGACACTGTTGCTCCTGGGGTATCGGCGAGGACCATTCGCAACCGTCTCCATGAAGCTGGGCTACGGTCCCGCACACCGTTAGGCCGTCTTCCGCTCACGCCCCAACATCGTGGAGCCCGCCTCCAGTGGTGTCGCGACAGGCGTGAATGGAGGGACGAATGGAGACGTGTCGTCTTCAGCGATGAGAGTCGCTTCTGCCTTGGTGCCAATGATGGTCGTATGCGTGTTTTGCGCCGTGCAGGTGAGCGCCACAATCAGGACTGCATACGACCGAGGCACACAGGGCCAACACCCGGCATCATGGTGTGGGGAGCGATCTCCTACACTGGCCGTACACCACTGGTGATCGTCGAGGGGACACTGAATAGTGCACGGTACATCCAAACCGTCATCGAACCCATCGTTCTACCATTCCTAGACCGGCAAGGGAACTTGCTGTTCCAACAGGACAATGCACGTCCGCATGTATCCCGTGCCACCCAACGTGCTCTAGAAGGTGTAAGTCAACTACCCTGGCCAGCAAGATCTCCGGATCTGTCCCCCATTGAGCATGTTTGGGACTGGATGAAGCGTCGTCTCACGCGGTCTGCACGTCCAGCACGAACGCTGGTCCAACTGAGGCGCCAGGTGGAAATGGCATGGCAAGCCGTTCCACAGGACTACATCCAGCATCTCTACGATCGTCTCCATGGGAGAATAGCAGCCTGCATTGCTGCGAAAGGTGGATATACACTGTACTAGTGCCGACATTGTGCATGCTCTGTTGCCTGTGTCTATGTGCCTGTGGTTCTGTCAGTGTGATCATGTGATGTATCTGACCCCAGGAATGTGTCAATAAAGTTTCCGCTTCCTGGGACAATGAATTCACGGTGTTCTTATTTCAATTTCCAGGAGTGTATGAGACATAAATGGCCATATCTTTTCTCTGGATTGACTTCAATTCGCTTCACTTTTTAAAACTCCAATGGACTGTAGGCCTTAATACTTCACAAAAATTTCATCTTGATTGTTATTATTGTTCAGGAGAAAATGGATATTGAACAGTCGGACAGCCAACAGACAGACAGACAGACACATAGACAGACGGAAAACAGAGTCACTCTATAAGTGGTCCGCTTTACCGATTGAGATAGGGAACCCTAGAAAATTAATCAAGTACAATTTCAAAATTTTTATGTGTTCTATCTACGTTATCTGCTTAACCAGACGTTTATTAATGGTTTATAATTATTTATAGATTTGAAGATGATTGCTAAGCTTTCGAAACTTGTCACTCTTTGTGATAAACTGCCACTGACACTGTTACAGTAAAAATTTTTAGTGCGTCATGTTGCAGACATTACTTCGCTGTCAACATTTTCCTTACAGCCTTACAGCTTCAGCTGTGTGCAGTCTACTTAGACATCCAAACAGACTCTTGATAGTAAGAATCCTTTCGTATTCCCCTTTATGTTCCGATTCATTTGTCTCCGCAGCGTTCTCGATATTTTACTCTAGCAGCGTAATTCTGGAACTTTATAAACTTGGAAACTGTTATTCGGTTACAGTAATATCTCTTCATTTATACCTTCAATTTCGGAAGTGTGCCTCCCCCACCCTCTCTCCCTCTCATTTGCAATCATTCTACACTTCTCTTCTGACAAAATCGCTGAGACCATACTTGCGTAGTTTAACTTCGTAACTTTCGGGGCTAGGTACATCCATTATTCAAACTGATCTCATTTCCAATCGCAACTGCTGAAAAGTTTTAAGATATTGGATTTGTACTCTGACGACACGACCGGAAACAGCTGCTACTAGCCACGCTCTAATGACTACGAGTTTTATTTCCTTCATATCTCCCCATCAAACTCAATATTTCGTTATGCGTAGACTGTCAAACTTTTCTTTAATTCAGTCACTCATAGGTGTTTAATTACGTGTCATTGATACACACTTCTGTGTTATCGTACAAGGATAATGACCATTTAATTTTGCCTGTATGGAAACATGTTGGATCACTATGTTCTAAATACGTGTCAACGAACCAGTTTAATTTAATATAATGATTTACACGAAATATTAACTTAACAGTGCGTAAACATGAATAAAAAGAAACCAGAAGCTAAACAGAAATAGATTCTGTAGCACTGGTGTTGAATGCAGTCATTTTTTTCCTAGAAAAGTGTATGAGGCAGTTCATTACAAAATGTTATGAACTGTGTAACGTCTCATTATACTGTGCAACATTGCGCTGTGGTCATCATTGTGGACTCCAGTTCGGAACAGGCAGACTTAATACTCCATCTGGACATCCAGCTTTCACGTGGTTTATATAAATTTATTAACACAAATGATGGGATGCGCCCTTTGCAAAAGTCACAGCTTACTTTCTTCTGTATCCATGCCCAACCCGAGATACTGCCTGGTCTTCGGAAAAACGTTGTGGAAGTTATGTTAAATGCAAATCTTCTTTTTCCCAGACTCTGTGCTGTAGGAAATCATCATACTTAACGTTTAAATTCTAAAGTACAATTAAACTGTATCTACAGACAGCAAAAGGATTGCAAAGCTATGATTGTTGTAAGAAACTACTGAGTAACGTGAAATGTCATAGCGAATGTTCTCTTTAAGACGTCTATCACTACTCCACAGCAAGGATTACGTGTACCAATATATCTCATACGCTCTGATGTTGTGATACAGTACCGTGCACTTCAGTTAACGAGTATTTTTGTGAGAATATATTATAACGACATAACAGTATTTAATAACTAATATCACCGATGTACTATAATGACGAGTACTATAATTTATTGTTTTCTTAATCACCTTTATTGTAATACTCTAATATGTGAAGTCACTTAACAAAGGTACTTATCTAAACAAGAAAACACATTCCATGGACGCAGAACGACAGAAAATTACTAGTTGCACCAGGGCAACTATTATAGAGAAGGTGACTTTTTAATCGAATCAAAAGGGATCGCGAGAGAATGTAATGGGTCACCCCAAACTATTCAGAACTGAAACACACTGGCAGATCAAAACTGTGTGCCGGACCGAGACTCGAACTCGAGACCTTTGCCTTTCGCGGGCAGGTTCGCAGGAGATCTTTTGTAAAGTTTGGAAGGTAGGAGACGAGGTACTGGCAGAAGCAAAGCTGTGAGGACGGGGCGTGAGTCGTGCTTGGGTAGCTCAGATGGTAGAGCACTTGCCCGTGAAAGGCAAAGATTCCTAGTTCGTGTCTCGGTCGGTGCACACAGTTTTAATGTGCCAGGAAGTTTCGTATCAGCACACACTCCGTTGCAGGGTGAAAATCACATTCTGTATTCATAAACGTCTCTGAGAATATCCATGCAATGCAGATTCGCTAAGGCAAAAAATAATTCTCATTTACTTTTTCATCTTCACTGAAAATTTTTAAATAGATTACATGTTTCGATCACTCTGGATTTTCTTCAGATCTAAGCAGTTGCGTCAGAAACCCGTGGGTCTACTCAGAACCACATATCAGAGTATTGATATGAGTCACATATGTGGTTCTGAGTAGAGAAGGCGGGTTATTGACGCAACTATTGAGATACGAAAATGAGCCAGAGTGGTCGAAACATGTAATAAAAAATGTGCGATTGACGTGGAACAATAAATGAGAATTATCTTAATTATCTAAAACAGTTACGGAATCTCTCAAGACGATGATGTCGATTCGGACCACCTCATTTGGACAGTTTGCACCATATATCCTCAACCGAGAAACCTAGCGCAGCTGACTATTGCACTTGAGTCGGCATGGCAACACATCTCTGTCGATACCTTCCAGAACCTCAATGACCTTCTCACTGCGTGTCTCGCAGAGGTCCGTGCTGCGGAAGCTTGTTATTCAGGGTTTTGACATTCGATCACATTAATGTATGTGGACAGTGTAACACCGACAAGAGTGTGGTAGAAAGGAAATCATATTTCATTCGACATCTTTTTAATACCCGATATGGTGCTCCTGGTCCAATGATCTTGTCGTCAACGATACATTGAGGTGTAGTCCTCCTTTCTTCGTTTGGGCATTCTGTTGAACAACAGTACTTCTGAGACAATTACAGCTTTCTAGGAATATCTTATGTTGACTCCCTGAGCATGACACTGTCAATACCGACCGTTATAGCAGGGTCTATATGCAGAGCAAGTGATAACTTGCAAGAACGCATACAACAACACGATTGTCATCGCGCTGTAATAGGAACCCTGAATAGCCAGCTTCCGCAGCGCGGACCTCTGCGAGGCACTCAGGGAGAAGGTCATTGAGGTTCTGGAAGGTATCGACAGAGATGTGTAGCCATGCCGACTCAAGTGCAGGTCAGTCATTTCTAGTGCCAGCATAGTACCTATAAATTTATTTACAGATTGGCGGCACAGACTCAGCAAGTCTATGGATCTATGTTCTTGAACAAGACTTCGATGTTCGACATCAGCATTTTTATACACACTTCTTTTTATAATGTGTCAATTCTGAAAAATATCAATCATACCAGTGTTTGAAGATACGACAAGTCTCTACGCCTCCGTGATATCATAATTTACTTATAACGCAATCCATTCAAAGTATTGACGCTCTGTGTATCTATTATTACTCCGTACTCCTATACATTTGATATATTTCAGTATTATTTATCTAAGAAAGATCCAAGGGTACTCTTAGACGCTGTAATATTGGGATTCTTCATTATGGAAAGAGCTACGGAGAAACGCTGAATATAGCGCGTCGGTCGCCGTCTACTGGCGTTTGGCATACACCATCACCATGTCTCAGTAAAGTGACCTAGCGACGTGGCACGATAAATCTGATCTTGACGAACGGGGCTCAAATTTCTATGTAGACATACTCGTGTAGATTTTTCGCTATTTCTCCTAAGAGATTCTAATGAATTTTGCATCGTTCCTTCAGAAATCCATTGGGCAGTACCTCGCATGTGCATCTCCAGTTGATTCCGGACTACTCTCTACCTTAATGTTGATGGGAGACCGAATTCTCTTCCTAAGGCTGGACCGAATGGCTGGCTATAGTAATGACGCTTTATCGTGTAGTGAATTTACAGGCTTTTTTTTTTGTTTTTGTTTTTTTGACACATCAGTTTTCTGACTGGTGTGTGCAGCCCACCACGAATTCCTCTCCTGTGCCAACCTTTTCACCTCCGAGTAGTAGCTACGACCTCAGTTATTTGTTGGATGTATTCCAGCCCCTGTATTCCTCTGCAGAGTGGTAGTACAGTGAAGAGTGGCGGAAGTGCATCTACGAGATACTGACGAGACGTAAAACCGGAAGTTACTTTGTCCACAAGACACAGACAGGCCAAATAGTTTCACCTCCAGTAGTACTTTGTCACTGTAACGCTCAATCTCCATTCCAAGCGAAGTACATTTGTTAGATCCTCTCGGATAATAATTTCCTTGTGATAGTTTCTTGACAATGCAGCTGTAGAATGAAACATGACCACAAGCTTCTAATGGTATCCGAAGATATTTTACATGATTTTCAAATAGTCTAAGATAATAGTGCTAATGCCTAAAGTGTAGTACACTTCTAAGAAGCGGAATGATGTCGTAAATAAACGCAGCACAGTGAAAGTCAGTCAGACTAATGCCGCATTACCATTAATGGACTGTAAGCTGAAACATGTTGGTATTTGGTGGACTAGTTTTCAGCGTGCGAAAAGAACGAATCATAGTTTTCTATAGCATGATGACCTAGCTTTGGTAGCCTCCGAAAGGCACTTGGAAAAAAGTTAACGAAAGTTACCGTAATCAACGTTAACTTTTTCCGAGTATAAGACGAAGATCCATTCAAGTCCAAATCCCCAAAACCCCATGTCTGTGCGTTTCTTCTGTGAAGCAAAGAGACAAAGAGTACTCTAAGGAATCGGAGTTACAACCTTTTTCTTATTTCCTACAAGATTTGTTGGACTAACCTAAGACAGGTCAACCTCACGTCTTGAAGATACCGCCTTAACACACAATGAAACAAAGAGTAGGACCTTGGAATCTTAGAACACTATGGCACTGAGAGAAACTAAAATATCGAAAGTGAAAATGGAAAATATTCCGTTAGGTATTTTAAGAATTAGCTAGGAGCGACCTCTAGAAGAGTGGAACTGCTGGAGTGGGTATCATAGGATTATTCATACTGGACCAGATAATCATAGTGAAAGAGGAAAAATAATTATGAACAAAGAAACTGGTAATGGAGTAACGAGTTATCTGCAGCAAAGAGAGAGAACATTATGGGCAAAAGAAATGGATATCCAACAGACTTTGTGAGATCTGAGTATGCGTGTCAGCCATTAGATGTGTACGGTGGAGAATGTGAAGAAGTGTCTCATAACATTGCTGGAATTCTAGAACATGCCGAACAGGATGAATTTTAATCATAATGGGAGATGAAGATACGGACCATAAAACAGTGGATTTAGAGCTCGCCAAATTAAATCAGAAGGGAGGAATGTAAATAGCATATAGTGCTTATCAGGAGCTATGTGTTGTAAATACACTTTTCGAGAACCCCTCAGAAAGGTAGTCTGCGTGGAAGATGCCAGTGGATCAAAGAAGATTTCAAATTGACGGTCAAAATGCAAAGCTGGTAACTGGAAGAGATATCATGGCGTTAATGACGCTAGTGAGCAAAGCACAGTACTAATCAAAAGTCAGTTACAATTCAAGAAGGAGATGAGAGAGTGGATGAAATTCCGCCACCAGTTGAAGATATCGGAAGCTAAGATTGTCTTGGAAGAACTTCTTACCACGGAAATAAAAACACATGAAATACTTACTGCTGTGGATAACCATGGTATGTCTTTGAAACAGACTGTCATGGATAACAAATGAGCTACTGGAATTAATAAGGTAACAACGAAAATATGAAAATGTTTAGTTGAACACGAACAATGTAGGTAAATCACAAATGAAGTTATGCGGAAAAGGAGAAAACAAAAGGAGAATGGATGAAGAAAATCTGTACATAATTTGTGTGAAGAGGGACGTATGTGCTCCACAAAACGTCATAGAATGTAGAAAACATTGATTTGTGCTATGTCAACACCATCTTCAAATGTTATGTTGAAAATTTGTGTTTTTCATTGTCAAGAGAAAATATATGTTTTGGTACTGGTTCGCTATACTTCTTTCCCTAATTTAATCCAAAGAAAATCGTTCTAAAGAAAAAATTAATTTCGAAAATCTTAGGTTCACATGAAAACGTGGATCTAATTATCTTCATGGGACACATGTGTTCCACTTAAAAATTTTTCAAAATCTATCAGCTCAAAATTTTTTGATGCTGAGTGTGTGTTATTTATCACAAAAGAAGACAGATTTTGACCTTCCATATGTCAGATGTACGCAAAATCAATTTAATCCTTGAAAACGTTAATTAAGAATATTACAGAAAACGCGGAAAAATTTAATCTTGAAACCCATATGGCCTTTATCGACATTGAGAAAGCTTTCAACTGTGTGAACCATGATAGCCTATTGAAGGTTATATATGAATGTTGACATCCTTATCACCTAATAGAGGGAGTGAAAAATCTCTACAAAAATACACACTTGAAATAAACACACGTAGAAATCAGGTAGAAGAAGTAGCTGTTAACCAAGGAGTAAGGCAAAGGGATGGACTAGTCTACTCTCCTGAATATTTGTATTGACTTTTTCATTCGTAGATTGAAATGTAAGGTAAACAAAAGAATTATGTTGAGGAATAATGGATACCTGCATGTGCTTCTGTTCGCGGATGATGTCTTTGTTATTCAAAAGAATGAATATAACCTCCGAAGATCAATATACCAGGTGAACAAAATATGCAACGAATACAATTTAAAAATTTCTAGTATTAAAACGAAATAATGGCATTCCGAGGAAAATATGCAGGTACATCAAAAATTGTTTTAAATAGTTCAATTTTAGCTTTCGACTATCTTACTTAGGCTGTGATATAAGTTTTAATTTTGACCCATATACTGAAAATAAAAATCACAAATTCTAAACTATTTGTGGTACCATTATTTGAACATTGGGCCATAAAGTACTAAAAGAGACCAGTTAGGTTACCCAAAAAAAAAGAATTCAAGTGGCAGAAATGAGGTGCCTAAGGAAGACAAAGGGTTCCACAAGAAGAGGCTTGGATAAGATGAAGCTATTAGAACAGAATTAATTATTTTCAATATGAATGAAAAAATTCGAAAGTATCGCTAAAACTGGAGACAACACCTGATGAGAATGCCAGGTCATTAAATTTCCCAAAAGATTCTGAACTACATACCGAGTGCGACAAGCGACATAGTAAGACCTCTGAGAATATATTTTTTTTATGAGTTCTGAATTTAGAAATAGCCTGATTGCTGAAAGGAAGACAGTAATGTTGATTTTTCGTTATAGCGGGAATAAGTCCAGAACATTTTGCGACCTAGTATTCATTAAATTTCATTAGTACTAGCATCGTACTGATGGCAAACACGATTATACGCGACAGGCACAGTTGAATTTAGTAATGCTACTGAAGTTTCTCAGTGAGACAGTCACAAATACTTTGAAAATAACCCATGCTCGTGTGTACATACGTACTGTGAACAAACAATACTTTCTATTCGATAAAAAATACAGTACTTTTCTATAAACATACTTGCGTCCGATTCTTCACAATATTCAAACCACATTTCAATAAATAATTATCAGAAATATTATCGCTTTCCATATAACGCGATTATCATTAGAAGATGGCACTGCCTAGTTGTTCACTCGGTTCCCGACGCACGTCGATTGCCGACTGCATCGTGTTCGTGTAGGCGACAATGGCCAACTTCTCTGACAATGCCTCAAATCAAAATGTCAACTCTGGCGCCCTACTTAAATGTTCAAATTTTGTGTAAAGTGTGATGATGGCAATACACGAAAAGGTTGGCCAAAAAACAACAACAACGTCTTAGAGTCGATTCAAGCGAAATAAGTACACGTTGTCCTTAGTGATACTGCAATATTTTTTACTAGATGCTTAGAACATACGAAAATTATCTGCTTCCGGGCTGGCACTGCTTCATTAAATGTTTGTGCAAGATGACATCTCATACTGGCGTGGGTGCAGGTCAGTGCATCTTCCACTACCCATCATCACAAACAAATACCACAGGAAGGCAGAGACAAGCAGTAATCAACAGTATATGAGCACCTCCATAATTAACTAATATGTTGGGAAATTTTATAGTAACTATCAGGCTGCAGACGCAATGGCCCCCTCAACGGTTGCCAGATTACGTCAGCCGAAGTGGTCCGATAACTCCGGCCGATGGACTACTCACAGTGCGTCCGACCTCCGTCAGTTTTTGGCGGAATCAGTGCGGTTAGAATCTACTCTTCGCCCCCTTGGCGGGATGCACACCACGACGCCTCTGTGCTTGGAGACGAGTCTTTCAGTGCGACGAATGCATGTGAATCAGCTGTAGCTATCTCGAAAAGAACGTGGTGAGAACTACATTCTCTTTCCTCAGTTACTGGAATAATCAGACATATTTTACGAATAAATGAATAAGGAAGCATTCTATTAAATATTCAATGTGATTTGCGGAGCCACTAAAAAGCAAGGCTGCAGACACTCTGTACTACTTCAGATAGACGTATATCAGTCAACCTTCAATAACTGGTACTCAGCATATTTGTGAAAGAGAAATGTAAGTTTTAGAATAACATTTCCCTGAACACCTAAAGCACTGAAAAATGGAAACACACACGCCACATCTGTACACCACATCGTATAACAGAATCACCATCCTGCTAGCATAAGAACGCCACTAAGCAGTAGTAATAATACATAGACAGCTAATTCCCAACTATAACAACCCAAAATAAATCCACTACAGGAACGTAAAGCATCAGAATTGACATACTCTACCTTTCTCAGTTTATCATAATTTTTGGACGTTATAGCTTAGACCACAAACTGCCTATGGAAATTTTGCCTATGTAGCAAATAACACGCTGCATACATTATACACATGACACCGAGGTGGCTAGACAGCCACAGTATATCCATAATGTAATTTAGCTAACTTTCAATTAATTACAATAAATTTTTTAACTATTCGAAACCTGTGGTTTATCATAAAGAAGCGATTTCAGACCACAGATTCCGCAAAGTATCTCTGTTATGATAATTCTAATCCTCAGGATGCCCCAAACTCCCCCTTATTTTCGGCCAGTCTTAAAAATGCTCACAACCAATGTTTTGGGTGTGGGAACGTCGCCAGAATCGACTGAAGAGAACTAACTGATTAGAATTCTGACGATCGTCGGCCTTAGTCTGTAAGTTCGACAGTTGAGATCGGCTGCGTGTAGAGGGCTACGTACTGGCCAACTGATTTTTAAAAATCGTCCGTTTCCCGCCGATGTCGGTCGCCGGCGGAAAGCCCCATTGTCGGTGCGACTAAGGCTGTAGCCTTTGAAAATTCCACCCGTAATACTTGGAACACGGGGTAGTACCATTACCATACATTCTACCGTAGTAGGGTTTGAAGTAAAGAACAGAATACAAAATTTCCCAACAGTAAGGGTCACGGTGTCTTACGACAGATAACGCAGTTGTCACTCGCGACACATGTCAAGGCCACGTCCCCACGGACGGTTAGGTGGGGAAGGAAACAGGCAAGAGTGGGGGGGGGGGGGGAGAGGTCGGCCAATCGATTTTTTTAGACTTCACCATGCTGTCTGACAGTCATTGTCGGGTCCCAGGGCACCGACGTCTCGGACAATTCCGAACAGCCTCGCACCCCCCCCCCCCCCCTTCCCAGCCACTGACCAACTTTAATTTTTGTAATTCCACCGTGTGGGCGACATCATTTACTGTTTGCTTGGTGAGAGTAAAAAGGGCTCCATTGCTTTCGAGCAATATGCCCTCCATTGCAGCTTAGGGCTGGGTATTTTTTATAACAAATTATTACAGTTACATAAGTTCCCTCATTTGCAGTAGTGACCAGCAGAGTTAAAAATGGCGAGGTTAAGTACTTTGACAGTGTAAGATAATGGCTTCATAGCATATGGTACGCAAAAATGTTGGAAATGGAAAATATTAGTCTAGGGAGCCCCTGCTCTCAGGCAGTTTTGTTCTGAATTACTTATCAAGTAAACAACGTTACTCATATATTATCGGTCTCTTCTGCATCTGTCAAGGTTAAGTTACGTTTGTTTTCACACAATTTCACAAACTATGTGTGTGCTCACACCTCAATACCTGGAGTAGGCAACATATCTGTATACTACACAATGCTAGCTGAATGATATACCGAGTGAGGTAACAAATGAACATTGAAACCTTCAACATGGCAAGATGGTGTGCAAACAACTTATACTGAAATGTAAATGTATGCCGACGTAACATTAAGATAGTACAGTACCAGTCAATGAATTGCAATACCCATCTCTAATTATCATTTGTGTGTACATTGTTATACTTAGTCCTTTGTTATCATAACAACGCTGACACAACATAGAGATATTCCACTTACAAATACAGACATCACAGCATCAACAACAGTTCATATAGTATGTGCGTTGTATTCACAAACATCTGCATCAAGACATGACATTTTATTTGGACTCCCAAACAATGAAGAGGAACATGGTTCAAGAGATTGGTTTCCACCTTCATAGATATTACAAATAGATTTTAATGCTAGAAGACAAGTACACATACACAGCACAATCAATTTACGTCAGACCCCCATCAAAATGAAGTTATGACAACCAATATAATAACTGTGTAAGATAAATGGACAGAAAAACCTGCTTCGTTTTTGTTGCATTCGATCTACATATGTTAATTAAATTAGGATATGAAGCAAACAGACACGACAACAGCTGACATACGTTATACCTTGAAGCACGGACCTGTGTATGTCGGCAGTAATAGCTAGTTGATCTTGTAAAAGCATCAGATCCTGCTAACTGTCAGTTTCTGAAGGTGATAAAGTACAGTTCTTAGAAGCTGTATCATCTTTATACGAGATGAGTGCAGTCTCGCTCTTATGACTAATAGATCTGAGTGTTAAGAAAAGATAAGCACACACAAAGCGCAATGACTTTACAACATGGATTCGAACATGTGACGATGCAATAAAATGGCAGCAAAAACTAACAATAACCACAAAAACGTGATGGTCCAACTCTCTAGTGACATCTTAACAGTCTTGCTGCAGTTTTTCTCCAACACTATTGCGACTTCATGCACTGTTTGTTCGTCACCCCCACTGGCAAATCTCTGACAGAAGCATTGCGGTCGAGGACATGGTGCATTGGCCTGTATGCTGTGGTGTCTCTCATACATTGAAAGTGTGCTGACAAGTGTGTCAACAACTTACTTTCACCAGCTTCAGCGCTGTGCAGCAGTATGAAGAATAAATCATTCAACATAAACTGTCGAAGTATTCTAAATATTTGTTTTCAAACGTCCCCTTTGAACAATTTTTCAAGACTGTGCTTAAACTGATACACAATATTTTTTTAGCGCAACGCAATCTGACTTTCAAAAATCCCACAAAAAAAAAATGGCCCTGACTAACATTAACCTATGCGTTCCACAAATCGCTTATCTCACAAAAATCTTGGTTACTCGAACTACTGCAATACAGCGAGCGCCAATACTGCCAGCTAAATAAAAGATTCAAACTATGGAAGGCACTAACTACTGATAGGGATAGTTAGCAAATGAAAGATATTAAGAGAGAACAAACAATGTATTTACCTTAATATCATATATATATATATATATATATATATATATATATATATATATATATATATATATAGCAGTTCATGACAAATTTCAAAACTCCGCCATCTCTCTCCCCACATCCACCACTGCTGGCGGCTCACCTCCAACTGCGCAACGTTATGCGCTGTTCACATCTAGCTGCTGCTGCCCAACACTACAATGGCAGACAACAATGCAAACTAGCCACAGACTGCACACATCACAGCCAGTGATTTTCATACAGAGCGCTACGTAATGTTGCCAATAAGAAAACATAAACAGCCTACTTACATAGCCCCCATGCTCCCCACAAAAAATTTTACAAATTGTTTTGGGCAGTGGCCAATAATGATTTGATAAAATTTTTCATAATTACAATAACAAAGATATCAAATGCACACACTTATTGATACAATGTTAGTCAAAAGCTCAAATTTTCTCACAGTCCATAAAGACAGTCCTGATCGTTCATCACAGTAAAATAGTAGTGTTTTACTCAAAGTCTGAGCAGTAGAAGAAAATGCACACGAAAGTAGTGGATTTCCATGCAGTCTTGAAGAAGTAGTGTTGTCCTTCCAACGAAAAGACAGTGCTGACTCTTGACATGCAGACAGGTAATGGGCCACAACAGAGCAAACCCACAACAGAGTCATTCGAAGTGTTGAAGACTATTGGTAGGTAGGTCATCACAGAGCAGACCCACTGTAGTCCTGGTAGAGATTACGGTATTGGTGGGCCATCAAAGATGCAGACCCACTGTAGTCCTTGTAGAGATGGCCAGCAGCCATCTGCTGCGACTGTGCAGGTGCCAATCACCATCGAAGAGTCTTGCAGACAATATAGCAAGTCCATAACCACCACTTGTGCACTCACAAAGTTTTTGGAATTGTCCTTAGAACCAGCAATGCTGTTATCCAGTCCCTTGCTGAATTATTAACACACGTGTAAACACTAACAGTCCCTACTTCTCACATATTGCCCATATACTATGACCAACAGAAATGTGTGCAGTGAAATGTAACTTACAAGTTACTTAATTTGATGAACTGGTGTCAATTACAATTTTATAACATAAGAATACAATTACAAAGGTACAAAATACATCATTAAAAAACATAACAATACAGATAACATTTGTAGTACAGGCTTTACAAAAGAATCGAAATAACATATACATCAGTGTTACAGGAATTATGACATGAGTACATACATAAAAGATCAGAATAACTTTCGAAATATCAACTTCACACATGAGCATTAAAACAAACCAGAACAAATAATGTTTAAACTTCTTTACAAAGTAAATAACATATTATTAATGCAAATTATATTTGAGGATAACAGTATTCCTTATCATAGTGAATGTAGCTTAGTATTAGAAGAGAAAAAAATTCTATGAAGCAGTACACAGAGACAGGAAGAAAACAAATACACAAGGGTACACAAACACATAGGGAGATAACACAAAAGGACAGGGTTTGTTTTACTGCAGTATTTTGCAAACAAAACTTTATTTACTTCTCGGAGATCTCCCTTCGTTCTTCATTATTTCCAAAAGGTCCTATCTATACCTGCTTTCTGTACTTTTCTTGTATAGCCTCTCTGTGCATTTCTTCAAATTCATCGCAACTCATTCTCTTATAGGCTACCCCCTCTTAAGCTAACTTAAATCTACTGAGCTCAGATGCTAAACTAAGGGACGAGGCAATGCAGCAGCACAAAACAATTAACACAAACATCAATGACAAAAAATACAAAAGGCAAAGCAAGCAGCATAAACTACAACTAATATAAGGCAATGAGCAGCAAACAAGAAAAATAAATGAGTAGTAAACTGGCTTAACAGAGTAATGCAAAGTGAAATTTAGTAGCACTACGCCTGGCGAACAGCAGCAGCAAATAAAAAAAAACTAATATCTAAACATGACATAGCTCAAGCAGAAAAAATATTACACTAAAAATGGCCATGTCTAATACCTATGTCACATCTTAACACTAGAGTGATGCATCACAATTTATTCTACAAAAGAAATTACCAAGTACTTGAAAAGAAAATTATATATGCAGTTACTGTTATTAGTCTCTTCTTATTGTTCTTTCCATTCCAAGAGCTCCTTTTTCGAAGAATGTGGATCATAAAGTAATTATTTAATAGATCTGTTGACAGAAAGTGTTCACATTAGCAAATGCATTTAAGTTTATTTTATAAAACCAATGCTGCAACACAGCTGGAAAACAGATATCAAATGAAATAAGCAATTACGCAAACCAAAGCATAAAAATATCATTCAATAGTCATGTGACATTTCATAAGTTAGTAGAAATTCTCTCAACTCTCGTAGATAGACGCTTGTCATAATCAGGTGTGCAGATGTAAAAATATTTCTCGTCATTTCATTACGCATTTCTGTAAATATCATAAATTAAGAGCTCCACAGTGTAATCATATGTTTTCAAGTTCGACCGTGTCGTTTTTGCGATGCTTTCTACAAAGGAATGTCAGAAGCGAGGTTAATGGCCTCTTTTTTTCTCCACCTAATGGCTTTTTCTCCGGGCGCCACAACGCATTACATCAAGGTCACTTACCTTTCTTACTGAAATATTTATGACAGCAGTTTCCGCTACAGTGGCAGTCTCATATAAAAAATTTCACAGGTCAAGAATTAGCGTTACAAATCTGTAGAAACAAAATCTTATTGATATAACAGTGCCCAAAAAATTTTCGCCAGCATTGTGATACATTCATGCATATACACACACTTCATAACTCTTAAAGTACGATTCTTGGTTTCCAACAACCTTTTTCACAATCCAGAGTCCCTAACCACTACTCATTATTCCTTACCTTATTACACATATACATATTCGTCGACACTTCTTCAGTATTTCATCATAATAAATACATATCATAATAAACATTCCTCAACAGCATAATACACATTATCGTGGTAATAATATCATAACACCTCAGTCAAATCTCAAATACGTCGTAGCTTTCTGCAATAATTTCAAAACCTAAACAAAATTCTCTGCTCATTTCAATAGTGTCATCTACCTCAAACGTACTTTAAAAATCATGATCCCATACCAAATACATCATTCAAAGCTCTCATAGTATCACAATGGTTCCGAAAAAATATGAACAGTTCACAAAGTACAAACAATATACAATTTCGTAAGTGTGAAGTTATCCAACTGTGTAATTGCGTAAACATGTGTCACTGACATAAAAAAAATTTTTGTTTCTCTGTTAAACAGTCAGATAGCTGTGTAATTCTGTGTTGGAGAAATATGGTACCGATGTGTAAAGTTGTATAAGCAAATACCATATCAGCTAGGGCTCCTTGTGCTTGCCAAACACATGGTACACAAAGTAAGCGTGTACCCCCCTGAGGATTAATGTAATTATACCCTCAGGTGTTACAGATTACAACAATGGAATGAAATTATTACAGAAAACCTTTGTATCATTGTACTTCAAATACCTTTAAAAATAAATGTTCTAAGTATAAAATTAATCACACAAATATGTGTACTGTAGCGCTAAACTGTGCGTCTTGTTGTGAGATAATCTCTGTGGAAGTGTCGTAGTTATTGTCCTCTGAAAGCTAAGTTCTGCAGAAGTCAATGTACTTACCTCATGATAAACAAAAGTGAAATGCTTTGCGTATAGATATCTTAGTTATTACGCTTATTGCCGTGATGAGGAAAGTACTGTGCTGTAACGTATTGTAGTCCTACGGAAAAGGCTGTCTTCTTGTAGCTATAGCACAAAATTTACTACTAAAACATGTTTTACTTTCCAGAATAATACAGAAAAACTGTGCAGATATAAAACAGATACACCGCAAAAGCAACATTGTAAATTGTCACTCATTAGTAGTGTCGTGATAAAATCGTGTAGCTGTCACATAAACTAACCTCTGTGTCATCTGGTATCTCACAGAAAGTACTTTAAATGCAGAATGTATTTTCAAGTAAACCAAAATGTTGCATTAAAATCTCATTAGCAGTACTGGTAAATGTTCTAAGTATGTAAGCTTTATAGTCGTTACATAATCATGCAACTAACAAGCAAGAATGTACACACACAATAACACTGTGACGTCTGTTCACTATAACAATGATTTCATAATTTCTGTTTAAATAAGTTCTCTTGGTTCTTGATTGGATATTTAACTTCAAACATTGTTGTATGTTAACAGGTTCTAAGTCTGACAAAGCATACTAGCAATGTAAAGTGAAAAGTTATATGGCAAAGGCAAAGTTAAAAAGCAGATTATCTCTCAATAAATGGTTTTACATGTGAAATATGGTGTAACCCTTTGCTCTTCCTAGTACGCAGAGTTTCAACTTTAACGCAATTATCAAGTGGTATACGTCAGTAAAGAATACTGGAATTTTTCTCAAGGCTAGCGTCTATGTTATTTTTCCCTGAGCCAGCTGGCGCACGCGGCTGCCTGCTGTGCGAGTCATTGTCTGTCTCTTTGTTGGCGCGCGTCGTTATTGGGATTAGGAGACCTAACTTCTACAAATTCACTTTGACGAGAAGGCCCTGCCCTGTTTGAAGCTCGCCAGTTCTGATGGAATTCAGGTCTGTCGTTATGTCGGTAGTTTACACAGTTTCTTTCTCGTCGGTCACGTGGTGGAGAATTTCTCCCTGAATCGTAACTGCGCGCTGAACTGTTGCATCTGAAATTATTCTGTCTCCCTTGATAATAATAGTTCTGATTACCATATTGTCTGTTTCTATGGTTATCTCTGTCATATTCATTACTACATAAATGCGATCTTTCTCTGTGACTATTATTCTGCCAGCGGTTGTCATAAGGGTGGTGTCTGTTTTGGTCACGATTTGTGTTGTGAGAATAGCCTTGTCGTGTCCATTTATTATTTCTTTCATCGTGGAATTGCGACAGATATGACCTGTAATTGTTGTGTTCCTGTTTCCGTGTTCCGCGATTGTCAGTGTCAATTTCTAATTCTTGTAAGAGTCCCTGAAAAGCTTCAATGTCGTCTTTGCAACGTCCTGCTAAAATAATATGTCGTAAATGTTCAGGCAATTTGATTAAGCAAAGGCGGATGAGTTCTGAGGGGCTGTATGGGTTTGAAAGATACTTATTCTTATGCAACATGTCTTCAAAATATTTGACAAGACTGGAAAATTCAGATTGTTCGAAGTGTTTCATCATGATGATGCTATGTTTTACTCGGTCTTGTGTAGCTTGAGACCAATATGCTGAGAGGACGGCATGATAAAAATCTACTTCACTGTGACAATCGTGAATGACCGATCGCATTCTTACAGTTGGTTCATTCTCCAAGTAGCCATACATAAATTCTAACCTGTGCTCCCATGACCAGTTGGGAGGAAAACAATAAGAGAATTGATGGAGCCAAACTTGTGGATGAATGTCGTTGGCAGAATTCTTAAATGTTTTGAATTTACGTGTAGTAATAAACAGCTTATAGTCAAAATCATCGTGTCGGCGAGCAGCATATCTGTCATTGTTACGTCGTGTCGGCGGTTCCATCTCAAAATTCGGTGCACCTTGCCAATTTCTTTCATAATTTCCGCAGTGTCCTGTGTTATTATCTTGTGGGTGTTCCGTATTTCTAAGTCCCTCTTCCCGTGTTGGGGCGCGAGTGTCCTCTGAAATACGTAATTCTTGTATTACCTGTGTCAGCTGATCTTGTACTTCCCGGATTTCTCTTTGGTGTTGCGTATTAATTAGATTCAGATTTTGTTTCAGTTTCCTAATTTGTTCGCACTCTTCTGTCTCATTAAAGACTACCGGTTTTGTGTCATTCAGATTATCATCTACCTTCTTAGATAAATTATTTAGTTCAACTAATTTCTCTGATAATGAAGTAATTTCCTCCATGTGTCTTTCTGAACCAATTTTCAGAGTATCTACTGTGTCCTTTAAGTTTTCCTGAGTTTTTGCAAGTTGCGTAACTGAATCGTTAGATGCAACTGAGTCAAATTTAGCTTGCAAGGTCTCATGATTTTCATGAACAATAGTTTACAGTTCTTTTATGGCTGCTTCGTGATTCTGTAATGCATTTTCATGCCGCGAAAAAATAGGTTGAAAATGCTCACAAATTTGAGTTTTTACGTCATTACAGACTTTTTGACATTTCGATTCAATGTTATGTAACTCAGTAGTTAAATCTTCGCAGTTTGAAAAATGCTCTGTTGATGTATTACACATTATAATATATTTTCAAATAACACAAAATTGTAATTGCTTAATACAAATTTACTATTCTGTGCATTACAGTGAGAATTTATTCTCCAAGCTGCTTCCTTGAAAAAATGCATAAACTACATACACTGAAGAGGCAACGAAATTAATACACCTGTGTAATATTGTGTTGGGCCCCCGCGAGCACGCAGAAGTGCCGCAACATGACGTGGCATGGACTCGACTAATGTCTGAAGTAGTGGTGGAAGGAATTGACACCATGAACCCTGCAGGGCTGTCCGTAAGAGTACGAGGGGGTGGAGATCTCTTCTGAACAGTACGTTACAAAGCATCCTTGATATGCTCAATAATGTTGATGTTTGGAGAGTTTGGTGGCCAGTGGAAGTGTTTAAACTCAGAAGAATATTCCTGGAGCCACTCTGTAGCAACTATAGACGTTTAGGGTACCGTATTGTCCTGCTGGAATTGCCCAAGTCCGTCCGAACGCACAATGGACATGAATGAATGCAAGTGATGATACAGGATGCTTACGTCCATGTCACCTGTCAAAGTTCTATCTACACGTATCAGAGGTCCCATATGACTCCAACTGCACACTCCCCACACCATTACAGAGACTCCATCAGCTTGAACAGTACCCTGCTGACATGCAGCGTCCATGAGGTTTTCTCCACACCCGTACACGTCCATCCGCTCGATACAAATTGAAACGAGACTCGTTCGACGTGGAAACGTGTTTCCCGTCATCAACAGTCCAATGTCGGTGTTGACGGGTCCAGGCGAGGCGTAAAGCTCAGTGTCGTGGAGTCATCAAGAGTACACGAGTGGATCTTCGGCTCCGAATGCCCATATCGATGATGTTTCGTTGAATGGTTCGCGAGTTGACATTTGCTGATGGCCCAGCATTGATATCTGGAGCAATTTGCGGAACGATTACACTCCTGTCTCGTTGAACGATTCCCTTCAGTCGTCGTCGGTCCCGTTCTAGCAGGATCATATTCCTGCCGCAGTGATGTGAGAGATTTGGTGTTTTACCGGATTCCTGACATTCATGGTACACTCGTGTAATGGTCGTACGGGAAAATCCTCACTTAATCGCGACCTCGTAGATGCTGTGTCCCACGCTCGTGCGCCGAGTATAATACCATATTCAGATCCACTTAAATCTTGATAACCTGCCATTGAAGCAGCAGAAACAGATCTAACAACTGCGTCAGACACTTGTTGTCTTATATAGGCGTTGCCGACCGCAGCACCGTATTGTGCCTGTTTACATATCTCTGTATTTAAATACGCATGCCTATACCAGTTTCTTTGGCGCTTCAGTGTATTAGCAAAAGTATCTGGACTTTAATGTGAGTCCAAACTGACAACTACACTGCATTCTCCAGTGAGACAGCTATATGAATATTCGGAAAAATAGGTAAGAGAGCATTGGAAACAATTTCGAGGAAATATGAAAATCCTGAGGCTATACCACACAATGGATGTTATTAATGGAAGAGCTAAGAAACTGCAGATGTGGGACTACCTAATATCAAGCGAAGTGTTTTGCATGGAAGGAGACTGCTACAGAAACAGTAGCCTCATTGTGGAGTAATGATGTATAGCAAATTTAATATTAAATTGCAAGCTTGGGACTGCAAGCGGTCTTTACAATCTCCTTGGTTAAAGAACGGGGCATTACCAGGCTTGATCTAACAATATACAACTACAGAATGGATCATTTATTTGACCCTATGCAAGACCATGTAAGTGTATTGAACACCAACTAACAGTATTTACAATGTGCTCCATTGTAGTCTGTGGCAATGACTTCTATATGGTATGAATTAACGAATAACTGACCGAACAACTGCGTTGTGATGTTTAACAACGCAGCGAAATTTGTTTACTGGGGTAGTGAGAGTACCTGAAAAAATGATAATTGCATAAGTAAGTCTTCACGATCATCAACATTGAGAAGAGCTTATAAACTACGTTTTTTCTATGTACTGGTTTAATTATCTACCTGCCAACTATATGGAAATTCTTTACACAGACTCCAACGAAGACAATATATGTTGTACAGAAGTATTATATTAAAACCAGAGAAACATATTTTTATCAATCTAGGACACTGTTCCCCACAATACCACGAAATGTAGATATTGCTGAATTAGGACTGAATTCTGTCAATAATATCATTCCACAAATCTTAACAAAATGTGTTAATGAATCAAATTACTCCCCTAATTACAGTGAATGTGTTATATGTATGAAAAAGGAAACTGAAACGGGAGAAGTCGAAGTCAGAAAACGAAAACTGGCGAATGTGGCGAAAATGACTGTCATAAAAGAAGAATGTATACTACTGTTGAAAAATAAGAAGCCATTGCAGATGTGCAGGCTAGGTTTAGACGTTACTTTAAACAAAATGTATGCAAAAATCTGACTATGACTGGGGAATATAAAATATTAGCAAACAGCAATTGTGATTGACCCTACAGTGGAATACTGTACGAAAATGTTAAAACTGAGAAAGTTTCTTATTTTAAAGGTCTTACAAAAAATCTTTTTACAGAGCCCCATTCCGATCAGGGCCATCTCAAAAAGATCGTTATAAAATGTCTAAATGTGGAGGACGTGATGTTTTGCACCTCACAAGAAAACACCTATTTGCAAAGTTTAAAACTTATGGGATAACCACATTTAACAGATATTCATTTACAAAAGCTATAAACGTTAAGTTCTATACAGCAATTCCACAGAAATATGGAACAGAAAGATTGGCAGTGTAACCCAGGAAAATGTGGATGGTTTTAATAATAGTATTATAAAGTAAATGAGAGGTAAACTTAGAATTCCCAAAAGCTCTCATCTAGAAGAATTGCAGGAAGGAACAGAGATAATTGTTGAAGCTCTAAAACGGACAAGACAAAAAATTAGATTTGTGTTAAAATCTGAGAATATTCCTTGTTTGTATTTGTCAAATTAGTCGATGGAGAAATAAATATAAAATTAAGATTTAGATTTGACTTAGAAGTTAAAAATTATGCTCGATGTTATTAAATCTACATCAAACAAATATAATGAAAGAAACGTTTTCCACGTGTAACTGCAAATGCGAAAATTAATAAAAGATTTTATACAATAATATTTGTTCCATATTTTCTACCCAATCAAAAGGATCATAAATGATTCTGCTATAATAATGATCTGCATGTATGGGATGTGGGTAGTTGGACGACCTTGAGAAACAGCCAAAAATAGATCGATGAAATTTCAGTAACCATCGTTTTGTACGTTTTAAGTGCTCCTCATTATGTGGGTATGTGCTGTATCTAGTCTCGACATTAGAGTAATGGGTCCTCCGTTGTCTACTAGAAGGTACGATGTACCCTCGCCTATGTACTGTACAGCAGCTTCTAAGGTATTTGTTTGGATGTAGGTCTCTCTTCCACAGATCGCTTGTTAAGTACTAAAGACCTTATTGTGTGCATGTACTGCACAGTAGGTGTGGCAGTAGAGCAGTGTTTGGGCGAAATGGTAGAATTATCGCGAGAATTACTTTTACTTCATTCCATTAAATAGAAAACCACAGATATAGATTGGTTGTCATAATATGTTATTGTGTTTATAGATCTCTGACTGCTATGATGGTGTTAGCATTATACAATATAAAGGAGGGATAATCCCGTTGAATGCAATGATAATCGATATTTTAGGTGCTCAGTTTAGACATACATAGTAAAAACTAATGTCTCAGTGTTGGGAAAACCATGGATGATTAAGTGACTAAATACAGTCATTCGATATCTATACATTTGTGGCCCTCCCACACCAAATTAAATGTAGGCGCTCTGTCGAACGACAAAGCAATGGTATCTGTTGACAGATCTCATATTACTGTCAGACCTGTACAGTTTATACAAAAATCGCTATTCCTTATGTTGTATAAGTTCTACACTGTAAAAAGCACAATAGAAGAAGAAGAGTTGTGGTATTTTGCAGCTTGCTGTTGGTATCAATCTGAAAACTTCGCTTGACATGGAAAGCCAGCTGGTTACAGGTTCTGTTGTTTGATATTTGAGGAAATTTTTACTCATAGACATATATGCCGATACGAAAGTACTGTGGTGTTGTTGCTGTTACTACGTGAGGAGCTACAACACTTGTATTTCCAAACTATTCGCACTGCTGTGGATCACACTTGAGGGACAACGAGTAAATATTTCGACTGCGTTTCCCCCATTCAGTATTTCAGGTAAGCACTGTGGTGCACGATATTTCAAAGTGAGGTATAAGTACCAATAGATTTAAATACTGGACTGAGCTAATTCTACAATGTATCGTATGAAGTTATTTATAAAAAAACCTTTTCAAGACTGGAAGTACAGTATGTGGTCAAAAATATCTGGACACTCCCAAAAACATACGTTTTTCATATTATGTGCATTGTGCTGCCACCTACTGCCAGGTACTCCACTTCAGCGACCTCAGTAGTCATTAGACGTTGTGAGAGAGCACAATGGGGCGCTCCGCGGAACACACGGAGTTCGAACTTGGTCAGGTGATTGAGTGTCACTTGTGTCATACGTCTGTACGCGAGATTTCTACACTCCTAAGCATCACTAGGTCCACTGTGTCCGATGTGATAGTGAAGTGAAAACGTGAAGGGACACACACAGCACAAAAGCATACAGACCGACCTCGTCTGTTGACTGACAGAGACCGCCGACAGTTGAATAGGGTCGTAATGTGTAATAGGTAGACATCTATCCAGACCCTCACACAGGAATTCCAAACTGAATCAGGATCCACTGCAAGTACTATGACAGTTATACAGAAGGTGTAAAAACTTAGATTTCATGGCCGAGTGGCTGCTCATAAGCCACACATCACGCCGGTAAATGCCAAACGACGCCTCTCTTAGTGAAAGGAGCGTAAACATTGGATGACTGAACAGTGGAAAAGTGACGAATCACGGTACACAATATGGCGATCCAATGGCAGGGTGTGGGTATAGCAAACGGCCGGTGAACGTCATCTGCCAGCGTGTGTAGTGCCTACAGTAAAATTCAAGGCGGTGGTGCTATGGTGTGCTCCTGTTTTTCATGGAGGGGGCTTGCACCCCTTGTTGTTTTGCATGGCACTATCACAGCACAGGCCTAGATTGATGTTTTAAGCACCTTCTTGCTTCCCACTGTTGAAGAGCAATTTGGGTTTCGCGATTGCACCTTTCAACACGATCGAGTACCTGTTCATAATGCACGGCCTTTGGCGGAGTGGTTACACGACAATAATATCCCTGTAATAGACTGGCCTGCACGGTGTCCTGACGTGAATTCTGTAGTACACCTTTGGGATGTTTTGGAACGCCGACTTCAAGCCAGGCCTCACCGACCGACATTGATACCTCTCCTCAGAGCAACACTCCGTGAAGAATGTGCTACCATTCCCAAAGAAAACTTACAGCACCTGATGGAACGTATGCCTGCGCAGGGGAAGCTATCATCAAAGCTAAGGGTGCGCCAACACCATACTGAATTCCAGCATTACTGATAGAGCGC
The DNA here is from genome assembly GCF_023898315.1 of Schistocerca nitens. Classification (NCBI taxonomy): domain Eukaryota; kingdom Metazoa; phylum Arthropoda; class Insecta; order Orthoptera; family Acrididae; genus Schistocerca; species Schistocerca nitens. Next base: position 524,810,780 of record NC_064618.1, on the reverse strand, counting down.
GCCCCAAAATTGTTAAGTCATTTCCAGCCAGATATCCGGATACTTTTGAGCACATAGTGTAATATTAATAATATGTTTAATTATTGAGGAAGGGGTGCCTGTGTAGAAGATGACCACTTGTTCTATTAATGACCATTAGCAGAATTTTTCTCTGTGTACAAGGTGAAGAGGAGCAACAGTCATGCCGTAGCCCTATTCCTCCAGTGCGTAAGTTGGATATCAATCAAGCTGCCACAAATTAATGATGTGTCGCTTCACAGACACATATGCACCGTGTGGTGCATATTTAAATATGGTGAACAACTATGAAAGTGTATTATTTAACAAAAAATATTAAGACGGTATCCCACAGCAGTCCATTGCTTAAAACAAGTAATTAGGATATTTTGAAAGTTTATGTTGAATTATTTATCCATTGAAACGGTGCACAGCCACGAAGCTAGTGAAAGACAGTTGCTGACACATTCATGTACATGTATCGGATATGTCAGAGGTACTGTGGAACCAAGGCCACCACAGTCCTAACCAAAGTGCATCTGTCAGAGATCTTCTGGTGGGCGAGATGAACACATATCGCTTGATGTTGCAGTGATGTTGGAGCAAGTTTGCTGGAAGAATGCTGCAAAATTACTAGAGTGCTCATACATCACCTCTTTTCTTGCCAAATGTTAATCTTTACTATCATTTTATTGCATCATTAGAAGTTCGAGCCCATGTTGCAAACAGATTGTGAAGAGTGTTTTCTGTCTTCTTGACTAATCTATTAGTTATATGTCTGAAGGGGTACTGTTAACGACGACTGTGCCGCTAAAGCGGAGTTATTGAACGCAGTTTCCCGAAATTTCTTCACCAGGGAAGACGAATGGAATATTTCAGAATTTGAAACACGAACAGCTGCTAGCATGAGTTTTTTAGAAGTAGATACCTTAGGGGTTGTGAAGCAACTCAAATCGCTTGATACGGGCAAGTCTTCAGGTCCAGATTGTATACCGATTAGGTTCCTTCCAGATTACGCTGATACAATAGCTCCCTACTCAGCAATCATATACAACCGCTCGCTCACCGATAGATCTGTACCTACAGACTGGAAAATTGCGCAGGTCGCAGCAGTATTTAAGAAGGGTCGTAGGAGTAATCCATCGAACTACAGACCTATATCATTGACGTTGGTTTGCAGTAGGGTTTTGGAGCATATACTGTATTCAAACATTATGAATCACCTCGAAGGGAACGATTTATTGATACGTAATCAGCATGGTTTCAGAAAACATCGTTCTTGAGCAACGCAGCTAGCTCTTTATTCGCACGAAGTAATGGCCGCTATCGACAGGGGATCTCAGGTTGATTCCGTATCTCTGGATTTCCGGAAAGCTTTTGACACCGTTCCTCACAAGCGACTTCTAATCAAGCTGCGGGCCTATGGGGTATCGTCTCAGTTGTGCGACTGGATTCGTGACTTCCTGTCAGGAAGGTCGCAGTTCGTAGTAATAGACGGCAAATCATCGAGTAAAACTGAAGTGATATCAGGTGTTCCCCAGGGAAGCGTCCTGGGACCTCTGCTGTTACTGATCTATATAAATGACCTGGGTGACAATCTGAGCAGTTCTCTTAGGTTGTTCGCAGATGATGCTGTAATTTACCGTCTAGTAAGGTCATCCGAAGACCAGTATCAGTTGCAAAGCGATTTAGAAAATATTACTGTATGGTGTGGCAGGTGCCAGTTGACGCTAAATAACGAAAACTGTGAGGTGATCCACATGAGTTCCAAAATAAATCCGTTGGAATTCGATTACTCGATAAATAGTAAAATTCTCAAGTCTGTCAATTCAACTAAGTACCTGGGTGTAAAAATTACGAACATCTTCAGTTGGAAAGACCACATAGATAATATTGTGGGGAAGGCGAGCCAAAGGTTGCGTTTCATTGGCAGGATACATAGAAGATGCAACAAGTCCACTATAGAGACAGCTTACACTACACTCGTTCGTCCTCTGTTAGAATATTGCTGCGCGGTGTGGGATCCTTACCAGGTGGGATTGACGGAGGACATCGAAAGGGTGCAAAAACGGGCAGCTCGTTTTGTATTATCACGTAATAGGGGAGAGAGTGTGGCAGATATGATACGCGAGTTGGGATGGAAGTCATTAAAGCAAAGACGTTTTTCGTCGCGGCGAGATCTGTTTACGAAATTTCAGGCACCAATTTTCTCTTCCGAATGCGAAAATATTTTGTTGAGCCCAACCTACATAGGTAAGAATGATCATCAAAATAAAATAAGAGAAATCAGAGCTCGAAGAGAAAGGTTTAGGTGTTCGTTTTTCCCGCGCACTGTTCGGGAGTGGAATGGTAGAGAGATAGTATGATTATGGTTCGATGAACTCTCTGCCAAGCACTTAAATGTGAATTGCAGAGTAGTCATGTAGATGTAGATGTAGGAGATGATCACATCGTATATAGTCATGAAACAGCTATAAAAGCTGTATTGTACCACCACCGGTAGCTGATTGTTAGCAGGCTGCGAAGCTTTTGTAAGTTCAGCTAGTTATTACTGCAGGCACACACAGGTTTATACATCAACGTACTACTTATAGTGGCAGTTGCTTATCAGGATGTGGGGAGCTGAGCCTGCACAACATTGTAAAATCGGTACCCAGGGGTCTCACAGTGACTGGCAGACTGCACGATGACGCTGATCCAATGAGATTGATCTTCCACCTCTCCCCTCCCTCTCCTCCTCCTACAATTCGTCTTCCTCCCTGGTGGATGAACTATGCAGGTGTCGCCAGTGACCTTGAACATGATACTCACAATTGCATCACCTGTATTATGACACTGTGATTCTTTCTTGTTTACTGTTGGACTATTTTGTGTGCCTGTACTCTCCTTTACTCATAGTGAGTCTTGAACGTGATGCAAGAGATAGAGATGGGACTCTTGAATTTGTTGAAAGTTGGCCTGAGCAAAAATACATTACAATTAAGAGACGAAAAATAATGAGAATCCTCACTGTGTGACTGGGGAAGAATAGACGACCAAAAATCTCTCTCTCTCTCTCTCTCTCTCTCTCTCTCTCCCTGTGTTTGTGTGTGTGTGTGTGTGTGTGTGTGTGTGTCTATGATGTTCTCTATGATAAAAAGAGGAAGCTTTACCCCTTGTTGAAGACAGTGAAGTGGATTTCTGATTTGGCAGCGTATGATGTAAAATTTCCCACTGTTTGTTTACATTGAAATTAGATCAGGTAACGACAGTACTCATATTACGATAGGTTACAGTATACGGTACAACCTGTGACCGTTTGACCGAGAATCTCGCAGGCAGTACTAAAAAAGAGATACAAACCAGCGAGAGCCGATGGCTACTGCTAGAGCTCTCCCCTAGCAGGTTTTATTATACCTATGTGACAGAAACTGCACATAAAACGAAGAGATCGGCGTAGGAAAGTGGTAGCCCTCAGTTTAGTGAAGATTAGTCTTCCGTAATCACTTGTGTTTTAGAAAGCATCACATTCTGGTAACAATTCGTTCACTATGTACTGCTAGAAACTACTGTCTTTTATATAAATTGGTTTCTCTTACTGTATTTATTGTGTTGTCTTCAGATATAACCAAACTTATACAATGAAATAACTCAAAATATAGACATGTAGTCTAACACTTTCAGTTCATCACAATCCTAGTCAATGTGTGTGAATCAATGTCTAAGGGAGTTAACACCAACTGAAAATCTTCCTCTTGCGAAACGTCTAACAAACAGCAAGATGAGTAAAGATGTCAAGTCAGTCAGATACAAATCAGACTAAACATAAACAGCTACTAAACTGGAAATCCTTTAAGAAGATGATGTTGTTGTTGATGAAGGTTATCCTTATATTTAAATAGTATAACTAGATGAAATGTTTTCCAGATCTGCCAAGCAAAGCTTTTTAGTATTCGCTCTCTAATCATGGACATATTCTGTGTTGTGTTTCTTTTGATACATGCAGTAATAAATTGTTTTGCTACCACTCCTAGACTGTAGGGCTATCAACCGACACATAACGGACGAAGCAAGAAATACATCAAAAGCACATTCTCAGATACAGTTTCTCGCCAAAAGAAAGTCAGATATTAAACAGAAACGGCTATGAAAGGAATCAAAGAAAATTAGGGCAGGGTGATGAACGTACGTTAAAAAGTCGAGCTAATAACTTTCGTGTTACTACAGGAAGATGAAGAGGCCAGAAATTATAGGGGAAGACAGATTGAAATATTTACACCAGGTAATTGTTGCAGTTAGGTAGAAGTGAATGGCACGAGAGAGAAAACTGCGTCAAACCACTCATAAGGGCGATGCACCAGAAAAAAATGGACATTTGCTGGCTGACACAATGTTGCATAACCTTTCACGTTTGTGGGGCGTAACTCACGCCACGCTGAAATCATGCAAAACTTGCATGTAAGTTCTGTTATCTGAGCTGAAACGGCCGTGGAAACGTTCCGTGCTCACAATTTGTGGGCATGCACTCGTTCTGCAAGGTGAAACTTTATCTAGAAAAGGACTTCCGCAGAACAGATTACTTCTTACTTCCGGAAAAGGAGAAAAAAGTATATAGCGTGCACACAAGCATGATACTTGATTATTCTGTGCGAAGGACTGATCCATTAGAGGCTATGACAGTGTGGGAGAACCTGCAGTCTTGAACGAGAAACTGGTACCGTTACAAAAAAGAATACATTGTGAGCCAATTATTGTCAGTTCCCTTCAACCCTGTTACCCATCGAAGCATAAGCTCCATCTTTATTGACTTCGACGTTGACGATATGTAGAATTCTTAACTTTTCTATTTTTTTTTTATCAATAAAGTTCAGTGTGCTCCACTTACTTACGTATCCGCCATGCTATCATTGGTCTGGCAAAACAATGATGTGAAGCAATGTGGATGGAAGCTGTTGCATCCTCATCGTTCTTGTGAAGAACCAAAACCATTACGTGCAGTGAGAGTGTCTTACATACTCTACACTTATATACAGATTTGGGAACAATTATACTCCGGGAGATGTGCAGTGCATGTGGCGTATTTTTACCCAGAGACGTTTGTGATTTCTTATCTCGATCGAAACACTCTTACAGAAAGAAGGTAGCTGGAAATTTTTCGGAAGCACTTTTTTCACAAATTTAAGGTTTCTACGGGGGCCCATATCTGTGTGCTGACTCTCGTGATCCACAGAACTTTAATTTGTCTTCGAGGATTGGTTTCCAATTGCATACTAACTGCAAACAGAGTTTCTAGTAAGCGTATGTCTTAATAAATGAGATTAAAATAAGGAATAAAAAAATTGATCTAGTGCGAACGACAGCGTAGTCTCCTTCTTATATGATGCACATCGATACGCACATTGAGGTATTAACTAGTTTATTATTACATAACAACCAAACATAGAATAAAACATGACATTTTTCTTGTCGTTGCCAAGAAAGAAACAAAGAAACATGAACATCCTGAAGCAGTATTCATTCATAAAGCAGAACGTTCCAAGATCCACAATGAGTTCGACGAAATGCAGACTTATCTATCAAAACGTATTATCCGTATATTTTCTTCTTTATTTTTTTTATTAATTTATTTTTAGAGTCATCACTCTTCTTCTGACTTGTTTGTTGCCGCCCGGCATGAATTTCTCTCCTGTCTCAACCTTTTTATCTCATAGTAACAATATTGCAACCAACGTCCTCAATTATTTGCTGGACGGATTCCAGTCACTGTCTTACTCTACAGTGTTTATCCTCTTCCACTCCCTCTAGTAACATTGTAAGTTATTCTGTGTTGTCTTAACAGATGTCTTACCAACTTGTTCCTTCTCCTTGTTAGTGTTTTCCAAATGTTTCTTTCCTCGCCGATTTTGCGGAGAATCTCCTCATTCCTTACCACATCGATCCACCTAATTATTCATATACTTCTGTAGCACCACATTTCAAAGGCTTCGATTTTCCAGTTTTCACACAGTCCATGTCTTACTACCATACAGTGCTATGGTCCACACGTACATTCCCAGAGATTTATTCGTCAAATGAAGACCTATTTTTGATACTAGCAGACTTCTATTGGCAAGGAATGTCCTGTTTTCCACTACTAGTCTGCTTTAGATGTTCTCCCTGCTCCGTCTGTCATGGGTTATTTCGATACCTAGGTAGCAGAGTTCCTTAACTTCATCTATTTCGTGTACTCCAATTCTGATGTTAAGTTTCTTGCTATTCTTATTTCTGCTACTTCTCATTATTTTCGTCTTTCTTCTATTTACTCTGAATCTGCATTCCGTACTCACTAGATTGTTCATTGCATTCAACACAACGTGTAATTCTTCTTCACCCTCACTCAGGATAGCAATGTCATCAGTGAATCTTACTGTATTTTGACATCGATATCCTTTAATCCTGAAATTTAATCTGGAATCTTCCTTTAATGTCTCTCATTGCTTCTTCGACGTATAGACTGAAAAGGAGGGGCGAAAGAATACATCCCTGTCTTACACCCTTTTAAATCCGAGCACTTTGTTCCGTCTTTTTTTTTAATTTTTTGAAGGACAACATATTCGCAATTGACTGTATAAATTATTTGCAGGCTACACAGTTAAAGCTCCGCTTTAAAAACGATTTAGAAAGACAACCATTGCTCCAAGCGGAAGAGTGTATTAATGACGCATGAAGAAAGGTCGAGGAACAAAAATAGACGGAGCTATAAGCGACTTAACGTAAATGGTGTTGGATGCAAATGACAGTTGAATTGCAATATGACGGCTATCGTTTGAGTTGCATGTTTCACCATCCGTATTCGTTTATTACTGATCTAGGAGTAGCGTCGTTGATCGCTGATCAACACATCCCCTTCCAGGGTATGATCCCACCAGCGCTTAGATTTTGGATCTAAATCATCAGCAATGGCGGCCGAAAACTTCCAGCATAAGAACTCACCGTCATTCAGCCAACGGCCTTGTCAAAGAGAGGAGAGGAGCGGACAGAGGTTCATGGCACTCTCTTGCCCTTGGGTTGGGAAACTGCTCATAAAGGCCGAAGAATCAGCGATCAACGACATGAGGCTGCAGGAGGCAGTAGACACCACTGCATTAGAGACACATAACATGTATCCACAGGACGTGTGGCCTGTAATTGAACTGTACAGGGTGATTCAAAAAGAATAACACAAATTTAGGAATTTAAAACTCTGCAACGACAAAAGGCAGAGCTAAGCACTATCTGTCGGCGAATTAAGGGAGCTATAAAGTTTCATTTAGTTCCACATTTGTTCGCTTGAGGCGCTGTTGACTAGGCGTCAGCGTCAGTTGATGCTAAGATGGCGACCGCTCAACAGAAAGCTTTTTGTGTTATTGAGTACGGCAGAAGTGAATCGACGACAGTTGTTCAGCGTGCATTTCGAACGAAGTATGGTGTTAAACCTCCTGATAGGTGGTGTATTAAACGTTGGTATAAACAATTTACAGAGAATGGGTGTTTGTGCAAAGGGAAAAGTTCTGGACGGCCGAGAACGAGTGATGAAAATGTAGCACGCATCCAGCAAGCATTTGTTCGCAGCCCAGGAAAATGTTAGAGAATTGGCTGTTCCCTCAGCTCGAACAAGAAGCACAACAATTCATATTTCAGCAGGATGGAGCGCCACCACATTGGCACTTATCTGTCCGTAACTACCTGAACGTCAACTACCCGAGGCGATGGATCGGCCGCCAGGCAGCCCGTGACAGAGCACTTAATCACTGGCCTCCAAGAAGCCCTGATCTTACCCCCAGCGATTTTTTCTTATGGGGGTATGTTAAGGATATGGTGTTTCGGCCACCTCTCCCAGCCACCATTGATGATTTGAAACGAGAAATAACAGCAGCTATCCAAACTGTTACGCCTGATATGCTGCAGAGAGTGTGGAACGAGTTGGAGTATCGGGTTGATATTGCTCGTGTGTCTGGAGGGGGCCATATTGACCATCTCTGAACTTGTTTTTGAGTGAAAAAAAACCTTTTTAAATACTCTTTGTAATGATGTATAACATAAGGTTATATTATCAAAATATCCACGGGTGTACTGCCGGTCTACAGTGTCCAACGGGCACAATATTTCGGCGATCGTGCATGTCGCCATCATCAGGTGAACTGACGGACTGAGCTCCTGTGAACGCGCCGGCACGGAGATCCGTACACTATGGCTGCTCAGGTGGAACTGGGTTCGGTCGCGGCGGCGGCGGATTTAAATACCCTCCGCCCGCGGCGCGCTCACTCCGCCGTCCGCGCCCCGCGCCACGGTCGCGCGGTGGAACAGATTGCGACGGCGTCTGAAATGACGTCGGTGTGATGGCTCCGTCCGCCGTGGTCGTCACAACTATACATTTGCTCGATTTACTCTTGATTAACCCAATCGCTGGTTCCCAAGCCTTGCTAAGATTATAGCCACAGTCACGATTTATGAGGTCGTCATTGGTGCGAATTTCGATGGCCTCTCTAACAACGCTGTCCCAGTATCTCGACGTCTGTACCAGAATCCTCGTGCGTTCATACTCCATAGCGTGATTTTCCGACAAACAATGTTCAGCGACCGCCGACTTGCTCGGATACATCAGTCGAGTGTGCCTCTGGTGTTCATGGCATCGATCCTCGACGGTACGCATCGTCTGACCAATATACGATTTGCCACATTGACACGGAATCTGGTACACGCCGGCCTTCCTCAAACCGAGGTAATCTTTGGCGCTCCCCACCAGTGCACGAGTTTTATTCGGAGGACAAAACACCGTTCCGACCCGGTGTTTCTTCAAAATGCGGGCGATCTTTCCCGAGAGTGCGCCTGTATATGGGATAAACGCAGTGCCTACCTCCTCCCTCGTGATTTCATCCATATCCACAGGTTGTGCTGTAGTGGTTGGGCGGAGAGCACGTTGAATCTGCCACTCTGAGTACCCATTTTTTCGAAATACAGTTCTCAGATGTTCCAATTCCTGGGGTAGACTCTCTGCATCAGAGATAGTGCGCGCCCTATGTACTAGAGTTTTAAGTACCCCATTGCTCTGTAAAGGCTGGTGGCAGCTGTCTGCGTGCAAATACAGATCAGTGTGCGTTGTCTTCCGATACACCCCATGACCTAGGGTGCCGTCAGGCCTTCTCTTGACCAAGACGTCAAGGAAAGGTAGTTTACCCTCCGTTTCAGTCTCCATAGTGAATTTGATGTTGGGGTGTATGGAGTTTAGATGTGTAAGGAAGTCAAGGAGTTTATCCATACCATGTGGCCAGATGACGAAAGTGTCGTCCACGTAACGGAAAAAGCAAGTAGGTTTCCATTCGGATGACGACAGGGCTTCCTCCTCGAAGTTCTCCATGTACAAATTCGCTACCACCGGTGAGAGTGGGCTACCCATGGCGACTCCCTCCGTCTGTTCGTAGTATTCTCCATTAAAAAGAAAATACGTGGAAGTCAAGACATGCCTAAAAAGTTCAGTGGTCTTCTCGTCAAACTTCTGACTAATCAATTCTAGTGACTCTCGCAGGGGTACCCTCGTGAACAAGGAAACGACGTCAAAACTCACCATGATATCTGACTCACCCAACGTGAAGCTATCAAGGCGTTTAACAAAATCCACGGAATTACGGATGTGATGAGGGCATTTACCCACGTAAGGACTTAATATTCCCGTCAGGTATTTGGCCAACAAATATGTAGGTGCCCTGATGTTGCTGACAATGGGGTGTAATGGTACCCCCTCTTTGTGAACCTTCGGGAGTCCATATAGTCTTGGCGGTACCGGCCCTTGGGGTAACAATTTCTTAGCGTCACCCTCCGGTAATTCTGCGTCCTTGAGAAGCGACCTCGTCTTGTTGTCCACCTTCTTTGTAGGGTCAACGCTGATCTTCCGGTAGGAATCGTCATTTAGCAGGCTCTGCATCTTATCAGTGTAGTCCTTATGGGAGACAACAACTGTAGCATTGCCTTTGTCAGCCGGTAAGACAACAATTTCAGAGCGCTCCCTCAGATCACGAATGGCCGCCCTCTCTTTACTAGTGATATTTGACTTCATCGACTTGGATTTCGTCAATGCACGACAAGTTTCACGACGTATTTCCTCAGCTGATTCAGGCGGAAGTCGAGCTGCAACCTGTTCAACAGCACTATCAATTTCTGCGACCGGAGTGAACTTGGGGGTGGGAGCGAAGTTGAGACCTTTCTGCAAAACCGAGACCGCATCATCACTGAACACCATGCCACTCAAATTGATGACAGTCTTGCCCGGAACCTGCAGAGATGGTTTGTCAAGGAGACGTGAGAACTTAGCTGTTTGACGTCCCGTTGCCTTCTTATGGGCGGAATCAGCTGCAACCCAGGTGACACCATCAATCCAATCCCAGGAAAAAGAAGTGAAATTACTAGCCAGTTGCAAATGTAGTTTGAGTAATTCCTGTGAGATAAACGCAAGGCTCCGGCGGGTGAAATGCACTCTCTCACGTACCAATGCGAGGCTGGCTCGTTTCTTGATTCTCTTAGCTGCTGCAGAATCGATGTGATGCATAACCTTAGCAAAATTTGGAACAACGTTCTCGGAACGACATCTCTTTAGAAAGGCAAGAGTACTTAGCAAACGACATCTACGGTGGCGCAACTTTTCAAATTTCTTCATGCTGCGATACATCTCCCCCCCGTAAAGGTGTATGATGTGATTCTTGAGTTTCTCCCGGCGTATTTGATAATCAAAATATCCACGGGTGTATCGCAGCATGAAGAAATATGAAAAGTTGCGCCACCGTAGATGTCGTTTGCTAAGTACTCTTGCCTTTCTAAAGAGATGTCGTTCCGAGAACGTTGTTCCAAATTTTGCTAAGGTTATGCATCACATCGATTCTGCAGCAGCTAAGAGAATCAAGAAACGAGCCAGCCTCGCATTGGTACGTGAGAGAGTGCATTTCACCCGCCGGAGCCTTGCGTTTATCTCACAGGAATTACTCAAACTACATTTGCAACTGGCTAGTAATTTCACTTCTTTTTCCTGGGATTGGATTGATGGTGTCACCTGGGTTGCAGCTGATTCCGCCCATAAGAAGGCAACGGGACGTCAAACAGCTAAGTTCTCACGTCTCCTTGACAAACCATCTCTGCAGGTTCCGGGCAAGACTGTCATCAATTTGAGTGGCATGGTGTTCAGTGATGATGCGGTCTCGGTTTTGCAGAAAGGTCTCAACTTCGCTCCCACCCCCAAGTTCACTCCGGTCGCAGAAATTGATAGTGCTGTTGAACAGGTTGCAGCTCGACTTCCGCCTGAATCAGCTGAGGAAATACGTCGTGAAACTTGTCGTGCGTTGACGAAATCCAAGCCGATGAAGTCAAATACCACTAGTAAAGAGAGGGCGGCCATTCGTGATCTGAGGGAGCGCTCTGAAATTGTTGTCTTACCGGCTGACAAAGGCAATGCTACAGTTGTTGTCTCCCATAAGGACTACACTGATAAGATGCAGAGCCTGCTAAATGACGATTCCTACCGGAAGATCAGCGTTGACCCTACAAAGAAGGTGGACAACAAGACGAGGTCGCTTCTCAAGGACGCAGAATTACCGGAGGGTGACGCTAAGAAATTGTTACCCCAAGGGCCGGTACCGCCAAGACTATATGGACTCCCGAAGGTTCACAAAGAGGGGGTACCATTACACCCCATTGTCAGCAACATCAGGGCACCTACATATTTGTTGGCCAAATACCTGACGGGAATATTAAGTCCTTACGTGGGTAAATGCCCTCATCACATCCGTAATTCCGTGGATTTTGTTAAACGCCTTGATAGCTTCACGTTGGGTGAGTCAGATATCATGGTGAGTTTTGACGTCGTTTCCTTGTTCACGAGGGTACCCCTGCGAGAGTCACTAGAATTGATTAGTCAGAAGTTTGACGAGAAGACCACTGAACTTTTTAGGCATGTCTTGACTTCCACGTATTTTCTTTTTAATGGAGAATACTACGAACAGACGGAGGGAGTCGCCATGGGTAGCCCACTCTCACCGGTGGTAGCGAATTTGTACATGGAGAACTTCGAGGAGGAAGCCCTGTCGTCATCCGAATGGAAACCTACTTGCTTTTTCCGTTACGTGGACGACACTTTCGTCATCTGGCCACATGGTATGGATAAACTCCTTGACTTCCTTACACATCTAAACTCCATACACCCCAACATCAAATTCACTATGGAGACTGAAACGGAGGGTAAACTACCTTTCCTTGACGTCTTGGTCAAGAGAAGGCCTGACGGCACCCTAGGTCATGGGGTGTATCGGAAGACAACGCACACTGATCTGTATTTGCACGCAGACAGCTGCCACCAGCCTTTACAGAGCAATGGGGTACTTAAAACTCTAGTACATAGGGCGCGCACTATCTCTGATGCAGAGAGTCTACCCCAGGAATTGGAACATCTGAGAACTGTATTTCGAAAAAATGGGTACTCAGAGTGGCAGATTCAACGTGCTCTCCGCCCAACCACTACAGCACAACCTGTGGATATGGATGAAATCACGAGGGAGGAGGTAGGCACTGCGTTTATCCCATATACAGGCGCACTCTCGGGAAAGATCGCCCGCATTTTGAAGAAACACCGGGTCGGAACGGTGTTTTGTCCTCCGAATAAAACTCGTGCACTGGTGGGGAGCGCCAAAGATTACCTCGGTTTGAGGAAGGCCGGCGTGTACCAGATTCCGTATCAATGTGGCAAGTCGTATATTGGTCAGACGATGCGTACCGTCGAGGATCGATGCCGTGAACACCAGAGGCACACTCGACTGATGTATCCGAGCAAGTCGGCGGTCGCTGAACATTGTTTGTCGGAAAATCACGCTATGGAGTATGAACGCACGAGGATTCTGGTACAGACGTCGAGATACTGGGACAGCGTTGTTAGAGAGGCCATCGAAATTCGCACCAATGACGACCTCATAAATCGTGACTGTGGCTATAATCTTAGCAAGGCTTGGGAACCAGCGATTGGGTTAATCAAGAGTAAATCGAGCAAATGTATAGTTGTGACGACCACGGCGGACGGAGCCATCACACCGACGTCATTTCAGACGCCGTCGCAATCTGTTCCACCGCGCGACCGTGGCGCGGGGCGCGGACGGCGGAGTGAGCGCGCCGCGGGCGGAGGGTATTTAAATCCGCCGCCGCCGCGACAGAACCCAGTTCCACCTGAGCAGCCATAGTGTACGGATCTCCGTGCCGTCGCGTTCACAGGAGCTCAGTCCGTCAGTTCACCTGATGATGGCGACATGTATGATCGCCGAAATATTGTACCCGTTGGACACTGTAGACCGGCAGTACACCCGTGGATATTTTGATTATCAAATACGCTGGGAGAAACTCAAGAATCACAGGTTATATTATGTTTCTTTCATTAAATACACATTTTTAAAGTTGTGGTATTCTTTTTAAATCACCCTGTATAGTGAAACATGGACTGTGAAAAAACCGGGAAAGAAGCGAATCTATGTGTTTGAGATGTGGCGCTACACAGGAATGTTGAAAAGTTGGTGGTCAGATAGGGTAAGGAATGAGTAGGTTCTCCGGAGCAACGGCGAGGAAAGAAATACGTGGAAAACTCTGACAAGAGAAAGGAAGAGTATGGTAGGATATCTGTTAAGACATTGCAGAATAACTTCCATGGTACTAGAGGGAGCTGCAGAGTGTAACAACTGTAGAGGAGAACGGAGACTGGAATACATTCAGGAAATAATTGAGGACGTGGGCTGCAGGTGCTGAGGAGTGGAATTTGTGGCGGGCAGCCTCAAACCAGTCAGAAGACTGATGCTCAAAGAAAAAGAAAAGTTCCGCATACAACAATTGTGGCACTACTAATTAGGTAAGTCATACTGCGGCGGCGCGGTTCCTGGCGTCCTTTTTACCAGCACCTACCTGTGAAATCGTCGCAGCAGATCAGCGGTAGGAAAGGCGAGCATAAACCTACCGTACTGCGACTCGCAACAGGCTGCATACATCGTAACTGTTCTAAAAATTTGGAAAAGGCCTTAATTTTAAATTAAAGGTGGAAATACTGGCAAAACTGCGGTATGTTCTGAAGCCGAGAATTACACGTTCACTGCTAAGCTCGTACTAATCCTAACACAGTCATGCAACAACCCTTTTATTCACGTCAGCAAGTTTATGGTAACGTATTTCCCGAAATCTGAACAGCTACTAAACACGGATTGTCCTTAAATGAAAATGTTCGCCACACCATTAAGTTTATCGGTGTCTAATTCACTCAAGTTTCTGGTCGCCGGTCTGCTCAATATGCGACGCAGAATTACTGTCTTTTCCTTTTCTTATGCACAAACTTACTTTAAAAGTCCGTACTTTCTAAAAAAAAAAAAAAAAACGCACATCAGAACAAATACACCTTCACTTTAAAGCACTTTTGAGACTTGTAGCACAACTAAAACCGGCAAACTATAACTTCCTTCGGAGCTCATGCTACACACGACCGTACCATTGAAAGGCTGGGCTCCGCCTACTTAGACTGATGTAAGCATTCTTCATCTCCAAGATAAAAGACACGCGAAGAATACTTCGTTCTGATTGATCAGTTTTCTTTAAGGCCAATAGATAAACATTATTCTCCCGCGTTATTTCATGACTAACCAATTACACGCTTTCGACTGTACTTTTTCCCGAAATAAATATTTAGCGTTCTGATATTTTGTTTACACTTTTAAGTTATTAACTATTTTCATTTGCACTCGAATTAGCTTTCCTTATACTATAAACTTACTTGGCATATTACGATAAAAAATTCCCCGTCGTCTGTAATGACGCTGTCTTAAAAATTTATTACACTACAGCGTTCATTAGTAGAACCATGATCTACATATTTACTGTAGACCACATTCACGCGACATTCACACTACTAAAAGTATATACAAAACTGTACAAAAAAGCTTTCAAGAAATAAACAGAGCAATTCAGAAAATCATTCTCCTGACCTGTTTCTTGAGTGTCTCTGTCCGCTATTGTACTTTGGTGGATGAATATTAGAACTACGTACTCGACTGAACCCGCTTCAGACCATCAGTCACTGTGCACGCATGTGTCATTCTCCCGTTACCCAGGCTCTCGACAGAAGTTATATAAGGCCTCAATACCACTTCTAACGGGAAAAATTGGTTTTTTACTGTCCTGGCACCAAAACCAGCATAAAAAGCAAAATTTTTAAGTGTCCTGGAGACAAAAAACAACTTAAAAAGCAAAATAGCATCTGTTTCTAACTGTCGCGAGCCTGGATCAAGACATGTTCAATATGCAGTCCATCGTTTCCTGCCACAAGCTGAAACCCAGAAATAGCATTTCCCACAATAGATGAGAGTGTCTCGCGGGTCACGTTCAGAATATGCTGCGCAATGCGTGCATTCAGTTCACTTACGTTCGTAATTACAGCACGAAACACAATCCCTTTCAGATAACCCCACACACAGATGTCACACGAATTAAGATCAGGCGACCAGGACGGCCACGCTGTTAAGAAATGACGGATGATAATTCTAGCACTTCCGAAATGCCTCTGGAGCAGCCGCTTCAATGGACGTACGATGTGTGAAAAAGCGTCATCTTGCATAAAAATGATCCTAAGCACACATCCACGCTGTTGCATGGTTGGAATGACTTTGGTGCGCAACTGTCTCTCATAGCGTTTATCGGCGATGGTACAGGTAAGAGAAACCGCTAAACACTTCTCGAAAAAGTACGGCCCTACGATAAACGATGCCGTCAACCCGCACCACGTAGTCACCGCTGCAGAAGGAAGTGGTGCCGGTTGATGCGCATGCGGATCTTCAGTTGCATATATTCTGCAATTCTACTCCAATTTCACTACCTGTTTATTCTGCAATTCTACTCCAGTTTCACCATAAGGAAAATTACTTCTGACAGCAATAGACACTCCACCACCAACTACATTTAATGTGTTCTTTCTGGGCACGATTAAATCCATTGTAAAAATTTCGGTTGAACTTATTTCCGGATTTAGCAAGCTTGCCATACCTATAGCAAATTTGAGGTTCAGTGCTTTCTATTTGTGCTTGGAGTTCTGGTTCTATCCCAACACAGTTACTACAGTTTACAACTACAATACTGATAGTTGCTATGTCTACCTTCGTCAGTATTTGCCCTGCAACCTTTTAGACTGATGCATCTTCTGTGATTTCGTGAGACCCTCGTACCAAAAAAATTGCCTAGCTCCCTCCGCACAGATCCTGCTGCCCGAGTAGCTGCCTCTTGTGTGTAATGGATCCCTGACCCATGAAGTTGAACCTGGAAACCTGCGACAATGTGGCTCAAGTCGAGGAATCTGCAGTCTGTACGGTAGCAGGATCCTCTGAGCCTCCGAATGAGACCCTCCGCTCTGATCTCTATCAAAGGACCATAGTCCTGTCGACGATGCTGCAGATGGTGAGCTCCACCTCCATTTTGCAAGCATGTCTGGCGTTCTCTACCAATTTAGCTGGCCGCGTGTAACCAAAGAAAATCTCTTCCGATCCAAAGAGACGCACATCTTCAGTGTCGACATAAGGCACCAGCTGCAGTTTGCTGCACCCTGTGCTCTTCTTAGTACTCTGGAGAACCCGTTCCACATCTGGAACGACTCCTACAAGTATGCACACAGAGTGCACACAAGATTGCTTCCACTCATTAGCAACCATATCCGTAAGGTGCACCATTACCCGCCTAACGTTGGATCTCCCAACCAACAATCCCACCCTTTGTGAATGCTGAGACCTTCCACGCCGAGAGGAATCATCTGGTAAAGGGAAAGAAGCTGCATCTGACCCAGGGTGTTTGTCAGCCACAGACAGAGCCGAGAATGTGTTCAT
Organism: Schistocerca nitens; assembly: GCF_023898315.1. Taxonomy (NCBI): domain Eukaryota; kingdom Metazoa; phylum Arthropoda; class Insecta; order Orthoptera; family Acrididae; genus Schistocerca; species Schistocerca nitens. Next base: position 524,793,915 of record NC_064618.1, on the reverse strand, counting down.
CAGACAAACCAGGGAAGCCTTCTAATCGGCTCCCGAAAAAGTCTTTTCGCAATTTGCTACGTTCCACTCGACCACTGGTGAGGGATAAACTTCAGGGCGGGCAGTGCCTTGGGCGGCCACAGTAGTGGACGGATCGGGGGACACGTTTGTATTCCTAGACGTCATATGGATCCTCAGATCCAGCCCCTATCAGTGATGCAACAGCCTCAAACTTCATGATCGATGCAAACAACCTCTGGAGTTGTGAGGGAAGAGCCGTCAACTCGGCTGGCATCTGCACACAGCAATCACAATTCCTGTCCATGGTAAAGACGGCGGAAATGTAAGCTAGGCAGTTAATAAAACGTGGAAGTGTACCTGATAAATACATTAACTTGCACGGTATATATAAGTTTAAACTACAAAACACAGAGGAATTTTAGTATAAGTCGCTTATAATGAGAAGTTGCTAAGGAAATGTGCCATTCGACTGACGGATCTGATTACTACAAGCAGCTCTTCAAACACAAGGCAAATTCCTAGCACGATGCAGACGGCGGTAATATGCCGTACCTGTAAATAAAACGCAAAACTATGCCAGATAAATACACAAACATTCACGGAATATAGGAGATTAAACTAAGTACCACAGAGGAAATTTAGAATAAGTCGTTTCTAATGAGAAGCTGCGTCAACTCACAGAACGAAACGGTAATCTTCGGCGTGCTACTGCAGTAATTAAAGGTGCCACTTGACTCAAGTTTCATTCCTTTACACAGCCCTTCTATATATTTCTTCCACCTTTCAGCCATTTGTTCATTACGTAGTACTGCGTCACCACCTTAGTTCTTGATTTTCGTGAAGCATAATTTTCCTGTAGCATTTCTCATAGAAGCATTTCTACTGTCATAATTTTGCATTTTCTGGCAATTTCATTTTCACTAGTCCGTATTTCCATTTTTCCTGCTTCAGAGGCACCATTCCCTTTACTTTCTTCGATAGTTAGTTAAATCCAATATCTCATATGCTATTCAAGAGTTTCTAATGGCCCTTGTCTTTTTGCTTAGTTGTTCCTTTGATGCCTTCATTGTTTCTCGTCCGAAGTCTACGCATTCACCTTTTTTGTCTTACTCTCGCTCGTTTCAGTCCATACTTATTCACAGATCAGTTAGAAACACTCAAGAATATCTGGTTATCTCAAGTAATTAAAGTAATGTCTCCTTCATTTTCTTCCTTTATGTAATATCTCCACTTTTAATCTGAAATCATAGACAATAATTCGTGGTTAATATCAGTATCTGCTCCTTGAAGTACAATGACGTTTACAATTAGGTTTCTGTTTTTCTGTCGTACTACTAAGTATCTATCTCAAACCCTCCATGGTCTCCAGGGCGCTTGCAAGGGTACAAATTCCGTTAACGGTTCTGAAACAAAGTGTGTTCAATGGCTAAACCGTCTTTTGTGTCAAATTTTGCTAGGCGAATTCCCTTTTATTCTTTCACCAAACCCACATTTTCCCACAATTTTTCCTTCTCTGCTTTTTCATTTTCTCTTATTTCAGTTTCCCTTTACAACAAACTTTTTTTCTTAACATTCCGATAATGCCTTTTACCTTATCAGAAATCGGAGCTCGTAGCCATAGAAACTTTTGTTCTTGTTGGGTGTTAGCTTCGTGGCTGTGTTAGCAGTTAAAATGATTGTTCTATGCTGTTCACAATATGTCACCCGCATTCCTATTTTCTTATTCATTATTATACCTACTCCTACATTACTCCTATTTGATTTTGTGTTGGTAATCTCATACTCACCCAACATGGAACTCTGTTCCACCTGACTAGTTTACTAATACCCACTACAACTGACTTCAACCTACTCCGTTCTCTTGTCAAGTTCCCTAACGTACTCACTCGATTAGGGACCACAGAACGCCAGATTTCTTGTTTCCTATGGCAATATTCGCCTCAGGGGTTCTCGCTGGAAGGTCTGAATGGAGGACTATTTTGTCTCAGGAATGTACCAGTGGATGCCACCATCAGAAAACCTTGCAGTAGAGTTGCTTGTCCCCTTATTTTCAGCAACATACGAGAGCCCTCCCGAAAGTAAGGTCTGATTGGGGGCAAAGAGGAAACCACAGTGTAAATCTGATGAAGCTCTGCACCGATGCGTTGGCCAGCGTCTCTGTTATGGCCCTCGATCGCGTCAATCCACTCCTTTCAATTCTGAGCGCACAATGAGACGTAAAGGTGCCTAGATAAATAGTGTCTCCCGCCAAGTATCAGGGCCTGATGAGAGATTTCGCCCGATGTCGTGTAGCCCACACAACACAACGTCATGCATTTTCTTCTTCACTGCACTTCTTGCCCGCCCTCTGCAGAGGCAAAGAAGATGCTTCTACAGCGTTTTCGATGGAAAATATTTGACTACCCAGAATACAGCCTGTAATTGGCCTCCCCCTGAGTTTCATCTCTGCTCACATGAACCGCTGACTATGAAGGCAGTACTTTGGCACGGACAACGAGCTGTAGACCAGCGCACAGAACTGACGGAAAGCACCGGTGGATCCCTGCTATAAGGAGGGTAGTGTAAAGTCGGTACAACGCTACAACAAATGTCTAGGTCGAAGGGGTGAGTGTGTAGACATGTAGCCGAAATATGTAGCTAACTGTTGCAAATAAAACGTGTTTGATTTTCACAGTGGTTTCCATTTGGCAACCGATCGGATCTTACTTTCCGAATACCCGTCGTAGTAAAACCGTGTTAGCTAATCGTACAAGACCAGATCAGTTAACCATTCACAAAGTTGTCCTACGGCTATTGAAAAGCCTGTGGACTTTTTCAGGAACCCCATGTTAGTCACGTCCCTCTACACAGACCCTTCAGGTGCGGTTGTGCCTACCACATGGCTATCTGTGTCAACTGAGAGACGCCAGCCACCCTATCATGCCAAGACGCTTGGTTCGTTAGGGGGGAGTTAAAATATATAACGTTTTATTCAAAACACAATTTTCAAATTCCTCTTCGCAAGGTAGCAACGAAAGCCTTGTTACAAGACACCCAAAGAAAACTCAGGGAAAGTACTTGTACAGCATAGTACATGGAACATTTGTAATATGAGATGCACCATTCAGGATAAATTTCTATTTGAAAAACAAAAACCATGATCTCATAAAATCTCATGTGTCATGTGAAGCCTCCCACTGCAACACCGAATGATGCAGTATAGCGTAGGTATCCGGCGACCTTGAATCGACTCAACTAATCTTCATGTGCTCGATCTGTCTAAATCACTTTTCGAGTTTAGATTACTGCTGATCCCGTTAAGGGTATATAAATACAGTGCAAGGTATTGCGTACTTTTGGGGGGAGCTTTCACTACTTGTCCTTGGGAAGTTACTGGAGACGAGGACAATGGTTTGAGAATGGTTAATGTAGTCCAAAATTAGTCACCACAAATAAAAATATTTGAAAGAAATTGTTACAGAAGCTGAAAAAGAGACAAGATTTCGAAAAATTTGTTATTTCCCCCAGCAGTAGTTATATATTTCTTAAGCACAGTATGTGTACACATCTTTATACATATACACACTTTCTGTCTAGCAGCACATTTGTAAACAAAACGAATAGAAGAATATAAAAAATTTAAATATGTTACACTTCCATATGTACACAGGTGTTGCTATTTTTACGATGGTACCATAATTTTACATTATTATGGACACACAGATGTAATTTAAAAAATAATTTTATCTGCAGATATCAGATGTGATCTTACTCAGAAAAATATTTGTAACTATTAAACTCTTTTTTCCTTTAGGAAGAAACAAACTTTTGAAATTACTGTCTCTCTTAAATTCTGTCTGTTCGTGTAGTACGTTTCTAGAAATATTTTCTCTGTGCAGCAAAATGTGTATTTGTCCTGGCATATCAGAGTTTTCTGCCAATATTTTCTGCGTGGAGTACTGTTGGGCTGCTGTGCAGATGGTAAGGTACTGAAAATTTATCAAAATGGTTGAGGCTGAAAGTATGTCACCTTTTTGCAGCGTGTATGGAAAGTTCTTCCTCTTTTGTCTATGCAGAATTCAGGCAGCTGTAACAACGTAAATTACATGTTCGTTTTCTGTTACGGGGTTGTTTATTATAGTGTATGAGGGAAGTGTTCGCCATGTTTCTTGTTTGTGGAGAGAGATATTTTTATACTGGTATTTCTAAATAAATTTGCAGTTTTTTGTGATTCTGTGCCTAAGTAGGGAGTGACTCTGAAGATTTGTGTTGTGCCTATTGTATTACAGATGTTGGCCGGTATTTTGTCGGGCAGCTGCATTTACGAAGAACCCATTATTTACGATTGCTGGGATTGTCCCCGTTTTAAAGGTAATATGAGTGTCCTGTTCTGCATGAACCTAAAAGTAGCATACTGTAGTTTGCATTGTCCGAAGATTTATGTATTGTGATATCACTGTAGGTTGGTTTGCTGCAGACGTAAAATTTGTGTTCGCATTGTTCATTCATAATTCTGATGTCTAAGAACTTACCGAAATTGTATGCTCATGCTCTACTTTAATCTTTATTTTATTATAAAGTGAACTGAGTAATACAAGAAATCCGCCAAATTCATGGTCTGTGCTACCGAGGAAGAGTAGTCTATCATTAACTTTGGCCTTTAACGAAATATTTTTTCAGCAAGTTTATTATTACCTTTAAAATTTTATTTTCTTTGTGGTTGATGAATATGTCAGCCACGAAGCTTGAGATGTTGTTACCCTTAGCTAAGCCTTCACCTATTGGAACTGCAGTATACTTCCATTTTCGTGGTTTCCCAGCACCAAGGAAGAAAGTATGCAATCAGGATGTGCGATAAACACAGACAACTGACAAGAGGTATCCTCAATAGCACAACAACAATAATATTTTGATAGACGTTCCCCCTTTCCTTCATTATATGTCCAGTAACGATTGACCACTAAGAAAAAGTGAACCGTTTTAACCTATAAGTCCAATTATTCACATCAAAATTCACAAAATATCTATTAAAAATTAACAAGACACTGGTTTTCGACAGTGTACGGCCTCCTAGGAACATGTGACAAGTCTCAAAGTAAATGGCAGCAGAGACTGAAGAAGAATGTAACGTGAATTAATCTCCTACGACATTTTATCTTCAATATACCATCCGCTTTACAGTAGTGTACAGGTACATAAAAAACACAAAAAAATTAAATCAAACAGTTCTATAGATGTAGTGTCTCTGTGGACTACGAATGAGAAAGTTAAAAGTAGCAGAATAAGTCTCATAAATGTGAGAGAAATGTCGGAATGGATCTCAGAATTGTTTCTTGTCCTCTGACAAATTACGAGCAAGTACGAAGTCTGTTAATCTCAGACTAGGCAGCACAATATATATCCGTTAAAGCTGGAGAAACAACGAAAAGTGCGGAGGAAAAGTTTCACCGGCAGCTAGAGAGTAGCGAAAGTCTTGTGACGTGGTTCAGACTCTCACGCTCTTGAGCTCCTGCAGCAAAACTTATTTTTTCTTTTTGCTTTTGCTTGTGAAACTTTGTTGACTGTAACTCAGAGCAGCGAAGAGGCGCGCTCGGCTTGGGGCAGCGCTCCCTAGAACAATCCTAACTCCGCACAAGATTTCAACGATAGAACTACCCATTGATTACGAGTATATTTCTTTTCTCTAGAATGTTCCTGTCAGACATGACTATCATTTTGTACTTGCACTTGTAGAGTAAAACCATGATGGTAAATGTTGAGAGCGGTTCAGTAACAGCAAAAATAATGTTTAACTCTCCGTCGGGTGTTTTGTTTTTTCATCTATCATTATACACTGAAGAGCCAAAGAAATTGTTGCACCTAACTAATACTGTGTAGGGCCACCGCGAGCACGCAAAAGTGTCGTGACACAACGTGGCATGGACTTGACAAATGTCTAAAGTAGTGCTCGAGAGAACTGACACAATAAATCGTATAGGGCTGTCCATAAATCAGTAGAGTATGATGGGGTGGAGATGCAAGGCACGTTGCAAGGCATCACAGAAATGCACAATAATGTTCATGTCTGGAGAGTCCAGTGGCCTGCGGAAGTGTTTAAACTCAGGAGAGTGTTCCTGGAGCCACTCCGTAGCAATTCTGAACGAGTGGGGTGTCGCATTGTCCTTCTACAGTTGCCCAAGTCCGTCGGAATGTGTAATATACACGAAAGGATGCAGGTAATCAGACAAGATGCATAGGTACGTTTCACCTGTCAGAGTCGTATCTAGACGTATCAGGGGTCCCACATCACTGCAACTGCACACTCCCCACAACATTACAAAGCCACCACGACCATGAACAGCCCTCTGCTGACATGCAGGGTCCATCTATCTTCACACCCATGCACGTCCATCCGCTCGATACAATTTGAAACGAGAATCGTCCGACCAGGCAACGTGTTCCAGTCATCAACAGTCCATTGTCGGTGTTTACGGTCACAGGCGTTGCGTGAAGCTTTGTGCTCTGAAGTCATCAAGGGTACATGAGTAGGCCTTCGGCTCCGAAAGCCCATATCGCCGATGTTTTATTGAATCGTTCGCAAGCTGACACTTGTTGATGGCCCAGCATTGAAACCTGCAGCAATTTGGGGAACGATTGCACTTCTGCCGGCCCGAGTGGCCGACCGGTTCTAGGTGCTACAGTCTGGAACCGCGCGACCGCTACGGTCGCAGGTTCGAAACCTGCCTCGGGCATGGATGTGTGTGATGTCCTTAGGTTAGTTAGGTTTAAGGAGTTCTAAGTTCTAGGGGGCTGATGACCTCAGAAGTTAAGTCCCATAGCGCTCAGAGCCATTTGATTGCACTTCTGTCACATTGAACAAGTCTCTTCAGTCGTCGTCGGTCCCATTCTTAAAGTATCTTTTTCCGGCCGCAGCAACGTTGGAGATTTGATGTTTTACCGGACTCCTGATATTCACGCTACACTCGTGAAATGGTCGCACGGGAAGATCCCGTCTTCGTCACTACCTTGAAGATGCTATGGCCCAACGCTCGTTCGCCGGCTATAACATCACGTTCATTTCCCTTAAATTTTGATAACCCGCCATTGTAGCAGCAGTAACCGATCTAACAACTGCGTCAGACACTTTTTATCTTATATTGGCGTTGCTGACAGCAGAGCCGTATTCTGCCTGTTTACGTATCTGTGTATTTGAATACAGATGCGGTTAACAGTTTCTTTTGCTCTTCAATGTATAAGAGAGCATCATGTTAATGCTCCGTAGCATTATGTTATATTATCAAATGTACTCATGTTTGCTTGGATCTTATTTCTTTAACTGAAGGAATATCAATTATGATTTTACAGTTGGTGTTTTCCCTATCCCTGTCATCTGCGACTCAGAATTTAATACGTTCTTAGTGTACGGTTTTTAGTTCCGTCGATAACTTTTTGGCTGTATTCAGTTTGTACGTTGCACTCAGACCCATTTACCGGTGGCTTTTGGCGGTTAATGCTGTATGTGTGTATGCGTGTGTTGGTGTATGTGGGTGGGTGGGTGGTTGAATTTGTGGGTTGGTGGGAGCGGGTGGTGGGGGGTTGTTCGTTTACTGTGCAGTCTAGTGAAATTTTTCATTTTCTTTGGCTATGGTGTTCTCGATCCATAAATGAGTGTTTCTTAGGCTAAACTATGCAAAAACGAGTCTGTATTGCAACTGCATGATGAGCATGATGGAGAGGTTCGTTCTGAAATACTCCTTTTGCTCTGATGAAGCAGGACTGCATTTATTTGTTTTCATTAACTAGCAGAACAATCGACTTCAGACTGAAAATCTTAGTTAGTGGCATCAACACGCAAGAATGTACTGATCCAGTTATGCTCTCCAGTTTTACTCTTTCACTAATTACATACACACTAACTACACAACCCATGTTTACACTATCAGAGACAGAGCACCTCCTGCTGCTAATAAGGCGAGTACACCGTTCGTTTGTTATATATTTTACTAGCTTTCAACAGGAGCGACTTATTTACAAATACATGTGTAGTTACTAGATTATTTTTGTAATTTCTTCCGTATTCGAGAGCTTACTAGGCACAAGCTTTTATTTTAATAACAGTGTAGCGTACAGTACCGCCGTTCTATCGACCCTCATATATACCCTTGTATCGTGCACATTTTTGTTTGTTTTGTTTAGTGTAGCTCAGTGTCGTTTAGACTGTTAGTGAGAGAGCACTGCTGCTAATAAGCCGAGTAAACCGTTCGTTTGTTACATGTGTTTACTAGCTTCAAACGGAAGCGACTGCAGTAATGGATAGGAATTATTGTTGCTGTGTGCAGATGCGAGCTGATTTGGCGACCCGTCGCTTACAGCTTCAGGCTGTCTTGGCTTCAGTCACTCAGCTTGAGGCTGCTGCCAAGGGGCATCACTGTGGGAGGTCGGACGCAGGGATGCGAGGGACGTCGAGCACGTCCCACGTGTCCCCCGATCTGTCCACTGCTGTGGCCGCCCCAGATACTGCCTGCACTGAGGTTGACCACTCATCCGTTGTCACGTCATTCGAAGTCTGGCAGGCAGCAAAAGACTTCCCGAGTGGCCGATCGTAGGGTCTCCCTGGTTCGTCTGACGAACAGGTTTCGGGTGTTATCTGTGGCTGACGATGTCTCTGAGCCGGATGCAGTCGTCCAGCCCGTTCCAGAGGAAGATTCTCGGCCGGCAAGGTCTGGGCGTTCACAGAGGGTGGGTTTTCTAGTAGTTGGGAACTCCAACGTTAGGCGCGTAATGGTGTGACTTAGGAACACGGCTGCCAAGAAGGGGAATGAAGCCAGTGTGCACTCCGTGTGCATACAAGGGGAAGTTATTCTGGATATGGAAAGGTTACTTCTGGATGCCATGAAGAGTACAGGGTGCAGCCAACTGCAGGTGATAGCTCATGTCGGTACCAATGACGTATGTCGCTTTGGATCGGAGGAGATTCTCTCTGGTTTCGGGTGGCTAGCGGAAATGGTAAAGACTGCGTGCCAGTCTTGCTTGCGAGAATAAGGCGGAGCTCACCATCTGCAGCATCGTCGATAGAACCGACAGTGGTCCTTCGATGCAGAGCCGTGTGGAGGGTCTGAATCAGAGGCTTAGGCGGTTGTGTAAGCGTGTAGCCTACAGATTCCTTGACTTGCGCCATCGGGTGGTGGGTTTCTGGGTTCCGCTTAATAGGTCACGAGTCCACTACACACAGGAAGCGGCTACACGGACAGCGGGGTCTGTGTGGAAGGCGCTTGGGTTTTTTTTAGGTTAGAGGGCCTCAGGCAACAACGGAAAGGGCGTACATCTAAAAGGGGGAAGGTAAAACACAGTGAGGTAGTTGTAGAAGCGATCGGTGTTGTAATTGTAAATTGTCGTAGCTGTGTTGGGAAAGAACCAGAGCTCCGAGCCCTAATAGAAAGCACTGAATCTCAAGTAGTTATAGATACAGAAAGCTGGCTAATGCCGGAAAGAAGTTCAGTAGAATTTTTTTTTCAAATGATCTAACAGTGTTCACAATGGGTAGATTAAATACAGTTGGTGGTGGAGTAGTTATTGCTGTCAGAAGTAGTTTGCCTTATAGTGAAATTGAAGTAGTTAGTTCCTGCGAAATAGTGGGGGTAGAGATTATACTTGACAATCGGACTAAACTATTAATTGGATCGTTTTACCGAACCCCCGACTCAGAACATATAGCTGCTGAACAGTTCAAGGAAAACTTGAGTCTCGTTGCAAATAGGTACCCCACTCATGGAATTATAGTCAGTCGTGACTACAATCTACCCTCGATTTGCTGGAAAAATTATACGTTTAAAACCGGCGGCAGAAATAAAACGTCATCCGAAACTGTGCTGAATGCTTTCTCAGAAAATTATTTTGAACAATTAGTGAATGAGCCCACTCGAAGCGTTAATGGCTGCGAAAGCATACTTAACCTCTTAGAAACAAATAATCCTGGACAAATAGTGAGTATCGTGACAAATACAGGGATTAGCGACCACAAGGCAATTGCTGCTAGGCTGAATATCGTAACACCTACAACCATGAAACAGAAACGCAAAGTATATCTATTTAAGAAAAGCTGATAAAACGCTCTTAACACCGTTTTAAGAGACAGTCTGCACACCTTCCGATCTGATCACGTAACCGTAGAAAAGTTGTGGAATAATTTCAAAGAGATAGTATCGACAGTAATTGAGAGACGTATACCACATAAATTAGTAAGTGATTGTACTGGTCCCCCGTGGTACACAAAAAGGGTCAGATCAGTGTTGCAGAAGCAGCGAAAAAAGCATGCCAAATTTAAAAGAACGAAAAATCACTGAGACTGGCAAAGTTTTGCAGAAGTTCGAAATATAGCACGTACTTCAACGCGAGTTGCTTTCAATAATTTCCACAACGAAACTGTGTCTCGAAATCTGGCAGAAAACCCAAAGAGATTCTGGTCATACATAAAGCACATCATTGGCAAGACGCAATCAATACTTTCACTGCACGATAACAACAGTGAACTCACTGATGACAATGCCACTAAAGTGGAGTTATTAAACATGGTTTTCCGAAACTCTTTCACCAAAGGAGACGAAGTAAATATTCCTGAATTCCAATCAAGAACAACTGCCAAGATGAGCAACATAGAAGCAGTTGTCCTAGGTGTATCAATGCCGCTAAAATCACTTAACAAAGGCAAGGCTTCCGGTCCAGATTGTATACCAGTTAGGTTCCTCTCAGAGTAAGCCAATAAAATAGCTCCATATTTAGCAATTATATACAACCGCTAGCTCACAGAAAGATCCGTACCTAAAGACTGGAAAATTGCTCAAGTCACACCAATACTCAAAAAGGGAAGTAGGAGTAATCCGGCGAATTAGAGGCCCATATCACTAACGTTGTTTTGCAGTAGTGTTTTGGAACATATGCTGTAACCGAAGATTGTGAAGTACTGTTTTTCACAAGCGTCTTCCAACCCTACTGCGTGCCTATGGAATATCGCCTCAGTTGTGCGACTGGATTCGTGATTTCCTGTCAGGAAGGTCACAGTTCGTAGTAATAGACGGAAAGTCATCGAGTAAAACAGAAGTAATATACGGCGTTCCCCAAGAAAGTGATATAGGCCTATATTATTCCTAATCTATCGGGTGATCAAAAAATCAGAACCAAAAAAATACAAACGTTCAAAAAATTTCCTACAGATGGCGCTTCATCTGATCAGAATAGCAATAATTAGAATAACAAAGTAAGACAGAGCAAAGATGATGTTCTTTACAGGAAATGCTCAATATGTCTGTCGTCATTCCTCAACAATAGCTGTACTGGCACTGCCATCGGATGTTGTCTTTCAGCATCCCTAGAGATGTCGGCCGATCACGATACACTTGCCACTTCAGGTAACCCCAAAGCCAATAATCGCACGGACTGAGGTCTGGCAATCTGGGAGGCCGAGCATGACGAAAGTGGCGGCTGAGCACACGATCATCACCAAACGACGCGCGCAAGAGATCTTTCACGCGTCTAACAATATGGGGTGCTTTTTTCTGATAAAACCCCATGTCATTCCAAGCATGTGTGTCAATTTTTACCTCTCTATCTACATTATTCTGTGGTTTATTAAGTTTTCAAATTTATACTTTTTGATCACACGGTATATTAACGACATAGGAGACAATCTGAGTAGCCGTCTTTGATTGTTTGCATATGATACTGTCATTTACCGTCTTGTTAAGTCACCAAATGACCAAAACGAATTGCAAAATGATAGATAAGATATATGTATGGTGCGAAAAGTGGCAATTGATTTTTAATAAAGAAAAGTGTGAAGTTCTTCGTATGAGTACTAAAAGAAAAATACTAAATTTCGATTACATGATGTTGTTGTTGTTGTGGTCTTCAGTCCTGAGACTGGTTTGATGCAGCTCTCCATGCTACTCTATCCTGTGCAAGCTTCTTCATCTCCCAGTACCTACTGCAACCTACATCTTTCTGAATCTGCTTAGTGTATTGATCTCTTGGTCTCCCTCTACGATTTTTACCCTCCACGCTGCCCTCCAATGCTAAATTTGTGATCCCTTGATGCCTCAAAACATGTCCTACCAACCGATCCCTCCTTCTAGTCAAGTTGTGCCACAAACTTCTCTTCTCCCCAATCCTATTCAATACCTCCTCATCAGTTACGTGATCTACCCACCTTATCTTCAGCATTCTTCTGTAGCACCACATTTCGAAAGCTTCTATTCTCTTCTTGTCCAAACTGGTTAGCGACCATGTTTCACTTCCATACATGGCTACACTCCATACAAATACTTTCAGAAACGACTTCCTGACACTTAAATCTATACTCGATGTTAACAAATTTCTCTTCTTCAGAAACGATTTCTTTGCCATTGCCAGTCTACATTTTATATCCTCTCCACTTCGACCATCATCAGTTATTTTGCTCCCCAAATAGCAAAACTCCTTTACTACTTTAAGTGTCTCATTTCCTAATCTAATCCCCTCTGCATCATCCGATTTAATTTGACTACATTCCATTATCCATTATCCTCGTTTTGCTTTTGTTGATGTTCATCTTATATTCTCCTTTCAAGACACTGTCCATTCCGTTCAACTGCTCTTCCAAGTCCTTTGCTGTCTCTGACATAATTACAATGTCATCGGCGAACCTCAAAGTTTTTACTTCTTCTCTATGAATTTTAATACCCACTCCGAATTTTTCTTTTGTTTCCTTTACTGCTTGCTCAATATACAGATTGAATAACATCGGGGAGAGGCTACGACCCTGTCTCACTCCTTTCCCAACCACTGCTTCCCTTTCATGCCGCTCGACTCTTATAACTGCCATCTGGTTTCTGTACAAATTGTAAATAGCCTTTCGCTCCCTGTATTTTACCCCTGCCACCTTCAGAATTTGAAAGAGAGTATTCCAGTTAACGTTGTCAAAAGCTTTCTCTAAGTCTACAAATGCTACAAACGTAGGTTTGCCTATCCTTAATCTTTCTTCTAAGATAAGTCGTAAGGTTAGTATTGCCTCACGTGTTCCAACATTTCTACGGAATCCAAACTGATCTTCCCCGAGGTCCGCTTCTACCAGTTTTTCCATTCGTCTGTAAAGAATTCGGGTTAGTATTTTGCAGCTGTAACTTATTAAACTGATAGTTCGGTAATTTTCACATCTGTCAACACCTGCTTTCTTTGGGATTGGAATTATTATATTCTTCTTGAAGTCTGTGGGTATTTTGCCTGTCTCATACATCTTGCTCACCAGATGGTAGAGTTTTGTCAGGACTGGCTCTCCCCATCAGTAGTTCTAATGGAATGTTGTCTACTCCCGGGGCCTTGTTTCGACTCAGGTCTTTCAGTGCTCTGTCAAACTCTTCACGCAGTATCTTATCTCCCATTTCATCTTCATCTACATCCTCTTCCATTTCCATAATATTGTCCTCAAGTACATCACCCTTGTATAAACCCTCTATATACTCCTTCCACCGTTCTGCCTTTCCTTCTTTGCTTAGAACTGGGTTGCCATCTGAGCTCTTGATATTCATACAAGTGGTTCTCTTCTCTCCAAAGGTCTCTTTAATTTTCCTGTAGGCAGTATCTATCTTACCCCTAGTGAGACAAGCCTCTACATCCTTACTTTTGTCCTCTAGCCATCCCTGCTTAGCCATTTTGCACTCCCTGCCGATCTCATTTTTGAGACGTTTGTATTACTTTTTGCCTGCTTATTTTACTGCATTTTTATATTTTCTCCTTTCATCAATTAAATTCAATATTTCTTCTGTTACTCAAGGATTTCTATTAGCCCTCGTCTTTTTACCTACTTGATCCTCTGCTGCCTTCACTACTTCATCCCTCAGAGCTACCCATTCTTCTTCTACTGTATTTCTTTCCCCAATTCCTGTCAATTGTTCCCTTATGATCTCCCTGAAACTCCCTACAACCTCTGGTTCTTTCAGTTTATCCAGGTCCCATCTCCTTAAATTCCCACCTTTTTGCAGTTTCTTCAGTTTCAATCTGCAGTTCATAACCAATATATTGTGGTCAGAATCCACATCTGCCTCTGGAAATGTCTTACAATTTAAAACCTGGTTCCTAAATCTCTGTCTTACCATTATATAATCTATCTGATACCTTTTAGTATCTCCAGGACTCTTCCAGGTATACAACCTTCTTTTGTGATTCTTGAACCAAGTGTTAGCTATGATTAAGTTATGCTCTGTGCAAAATTCTACAAGGCGGCTTCCTCTTTCATTTCTTCCCCCCAATCCATATTCACCTACTATGTTTCCTTCTCTCCCTTTTCCTACTGACGAATTCCAGTCACCCATGACTATTAAATTTTCGTCTCCCTTCACTGCCTGAATAATTTCTTTTATCTGATCATACATTTCATGAATTTCTTCATCATCTGCAGAGCTAGTTGGCATATAAACTTGTACTAACCTGTTAACGACGTTCTCTTCAGTAGTCCCCGCCCGGAGATCCGAATGGGGGACTATTTTACCTCCGGAATATTTTACCCAAGAGGACGCCATAATCATACAGTAAAGCTGCATGCCCTCGGGAAAAATTACGGCTGTAGTTTCCCCTTGCTTTCAGCCGTCGCAGGGGTGTCGCTAATAAAACTGATCATGACGAGTGGATACGATTGGAAATGAATGTACGCATATACCGTGACATAGAGTTACTTCCAAGAGGGTGGAGCAGCTGCCCATACAGCAAGCCGAATCTTGGATCACATTTACGCAATTTTCACGCCTGACAGGTTTGTTAGTAGAGGTCAGTTAGGCCGCGTCCATAGCTCGACACCAGAACATTTGATCAGCTAGAGAGCGACTACTTTGCATGGGGAGCCCTCGAGTCTAAGGTGTATCGCAACAACCCTCATAACCTTCAAGAACTGCAGCAGAACATTTCGGATGAAACTGCAACAATTCCAGCAGTCCAGCTTCGATCTGCCTTCAGCAACTTACTGACTGGGGCTAGAAAGTTCCAAGAGGTGAATGGTGACCACTACCACATCTGCTATAATAATTACTGTAGTTCCTTTCCTCTGCTGTGTTTCCTTGTACCCTGTAACTCTGTTATTCGAACCACTTTTATATGTCCCTGTTGAACCTGACTAGTCGTCGAATAGGGAATGTCTAGGAAACCTGCTTTCTCGGATCGTTAGAAAACAATTCAACAAAATCGTATTAATGAGTTTTATTACGAAATGAACAATGACAATACTTAACTTCGACAATAACACAAAAGTGTCGCAAGCAAAGGGCGACATGAAAATAAGAAATCTCTTCAGTATGTACAACTCCTAAGTCGCTGGTTTTGAAGTGCCTAATCTTGATGCTGCTGAAGAAGTTAGGCGCGGCCATTCGGGAGCGGCGCTTATGTTCTCTTCATATAGAGGCCGCTGCTTTTGCGTTGTAAGGACGACGAGGAGAGGGGAGGATCAGCGTGAAATTGGCTGACGTCTTGTCACAGCCCTCTACGCTCTATCGTTCCTGACTGGAGTGCCGGCGCTTGACTTAACGCCGTAACAGTCCCAACCTGTGTTACGTTATCTATCAGATAATTTAACAGGTGTTCAGTTGAAAGGGTACAGTACCGCCCGACATTGAAAATAGGTACAACATTCTTCGTTATTCTTGTCAGAACAACATATTTTTTCTAATAATAATTCAATTTCAATTAATACAGCGAAGCCGGATACCAGTGTGGGAAAGAATGACAATTTATCTATTTAATTGATCACATGTGCACTCCCACAAAATAAATCCCTACATCCAGTTTGGTGAGATCTGTGAAATGAATGAATGTATGGTCATCTGCTAACCACAGATAGTGAATGTGAATATATGATCATCTTTGAGACGGTACTTGGGTCATCTTTGGTGGGACCAAAGAGATGAAATTTACCTGAGCTTTGAGCACCTGAAATGTGGCTGACCAATACGGTAGCAAGGTGCTCCCCCACTTCGGCGAGAGGACCTGAAGAATGGCCATGTTTTAGCACTCTGCCGCTGGATCTTGTGCTGTTAAGACCTGTCTTAGGTGTGCTTCGTAAAGACAAAAGAGTGGAGACATGGTATGCATGTGGAATATTTAAGAGTAGTTTGAAATAATAATTTCTCTACTTCAGGAACTTTTGTGGGGAAAATCAAATGTCAGGCAGGTAATATTAATGGGATCGTAGTAATCTTTGGAAGTGACCAACGGTCACAATGAAACCACGTCTAGCAATAAGTTGAAATACTTCCGTGTGCTTAAGTTAAGCTGAATTACTAGCGTGTGTACTATAAGTTGAAATATTTAAGAAATGGCGTGTGCAGGACTTGAAATTAGAGACGAGTACTTCCACGTGGTGAGTACTGTGTGTGTCTCAATCTGTGTATGAGACAAAGGATAAAGAGAAGTACTCGTCCATGGTATCAGTTGAGGACTCGCGTGTGTGATGAATATGTTCTTAATATTACATTGCGTGTTATGTTTCCGTGTGACTCTTGATTCAAACTGTAATAATCTGAGAGAGAAGCAAGGTGAGTCAGCCGTCTATCCAGCAACGCCACTTGGCTTGCATTGCACAGCAAGACGTGCATATATCCTCCAGAGTTCGTAGTAGGAAAGAAAAGTTACGAAGTGGGGCAGTGTCGTGTGAAACTGGGATGAATACTAATTGAAGTGCGAAAGCTGAAAGTGATAATGTTGTGACTATTCCCTGTCTTGTATTTCATGTTGCAGTGTGGTGTATGTCATGTAATTTAAGTATGTGTGGTTTGCATGGGAGAGTAGCAAGGTTGTTTCAGAGGTAGTGGGTATGCATGTTCCTCTTGTACCGCTCGGTCTGGAGGAAAGTTTCGTGATGATTGTTGTGAGAGTCGAAGTGTGAGATATAGCAAAAGATCCACCATCCTATCCAGAAAGTGTACTGTAGCGTTAAATAATTACGAGACCATAAGATAGAGAATCACCAATGTAAAGCCATGTGTTATTGTTGTAGGTTATAGAATTTCTGTGTTTAGGTTATAGAATTTATCGGACTAAATAAGATAGTGAAAAGAAAAAGATTGGTGGCCTTTTTCTTCGAATTTTATGTTGTCATGATACCCAGAATATATAATGTGTGCGCCATTCATATTCAGCGCGATGGGCATGTGTTGTTCAAAGCCGTTGAATGAGAAAGAAAATGTGGTATTGCCAGTGCGTAGTGAATAGTCAGAGTTGTGTTAATTACTAACAGTCAGATGTGCGTTATCTGTTGCGTAATATTCATACAGGAGGATAATTTGTAACTTAATTGTGAGTACTAGAGTTCATGTTACTCGATAAATAAGAATGAGTCCACTCGCTTGGCAGACCACACATCTTGCAGACCTGACTGCTTGATGCCACAGTATGAGCAAGGCATGTGGGTGCCTCTCACAGTGTCGTAGAGCAAACGAAGTTCAACACTTGTCAGTAGTAGCAGCACTGACGTAGCAAAGAGACGGATCTGAAAGACCGAACTTAAATTAATATCATTAACTGCTCATTTTACCGTTATCTGTATCTATTCCAAATGTTCATTACACTTCGCACTTTGTTTTAGAGACAAGTTAGCAAGATTTATACCGCCATTTAATTAATTTATATTGCTCGTAACTGTGTGAGGTGATCCACCATGCTCTGTGAACAATTAAATGAGATTCCTGGGTGAATGCAGGCCGCATACCTACCACGAGTTACGGCTGTTTTCCTTTTTGCTACCTGCTGCGTCGCTGCGCGGGAACAAGCGAATACTTTCATCTCGTTTAGTGCGGAAAATGGGCAGATTACGGTGCTAATTTGTAACATAACATTTCTCAGACGAAGGAGTAGATTGAAAGAAACAATAATTGCAGTAAGTTTACCAACGCCACAATGGTGGTTGATTATGAAAACACAATCAGGAAGTGAAGGAATTTATAATGACAGATCCAAACAAGACTGGTGGATGTCGACAAAAAAATCTGCTGCTGTCAGTCGTGAAGTAGGAAGAGGAGATTTTGGACACACAAAAGAAAATCTGGTTTAATGTGAAATTTGATCTTAAACCTGGTAAGAGCCACTGAAACTAGCCTTTCCAGTGCTATTGAATAAAGAGGTTTTTTCTGCAGCCACTCGATACTTAAAAAACATGTAAGTTGCTGAACACATGGAAATGCTTGAACAAGTGCGTAGCACTCAGTGCACCATACAGAACATGCAGTCATTATTTTCACCACCACGGGAACGAAAAGTCCAGTTTACTGTCACTAAGAAATTCAGACACCTGTAGATCTGCCTGTCCGTCTGCTAACGGATCAGTTGACAACTAATAACTAGAATTATTTGAATGACAACATTTGCGGCATTGCTTGGTCATATATATATATATATATATATATATATATATATATATATATATATATATATATATATATATATAAACTTCGACTTTAAGTCATTATGAAGTGCTTTCGTCGTAACTTGTAACAAATATTAAAGACAGACATTACACAGGAAACAGAAACTGCAGAATGCTTACACGAAAATAATCAGAACTATAATTTTCAGGAACCACGCACATGCTTAAATGCAGCAACTATCGAGAATGGCGTAAGAAATGCAATGGGTGTGTGCTGGGAAGGCTGTTGTCAGAGTTCGTTATCCATACCATCTGTGTAAAAGATATAATTCTAAGCATTACGTACCGAGCGAGGTGGCGCAGTGGTTAGCACACTGGACTCGCATTCGGGAGGACGACGGTTCAATCCCGTCTCCGGCCATCCTGATTTAGGTTTTCCGTGATTTCCCTAAATCGCTTCAGGCAAATGCCGCGATGGATCCTTTGAAAGGGCACGGCCGATTTCCTTCCCCATCCTTCCCTAACCCGAGCTTGCGCTCCGTCTCTAATGACCTCGTTGTCGACGGGACGATAAACACTAAATCTCCTCCTCCTCTAAGCATTACGTAATACATACATTTGTGTCTTGTGGAATTTTTAACTTTAATGTTTAACTAAACTAATGTTGCAACTAAACTAATTTCTAATGACTTAAGTCGAAATTTGGCAACGGCCTCGCCGCAGTGGATACACAGGTTTCCGTCAGGTACCGAAGTTAAGCGCTGTCTAGCGTGGCCGGCACTTAGTTGGGCGACCATCCGGGCCGTCATGTGCTGTTGCCATTTTTCGGGACGCACTCAGCATCGTGATGCCTCTTGAGGAACTACTCGACCGAATACTAGCGGCTCCAGTCAAAGAAAACCACCATAACGTTCGGGGAAGCGGTGTGCTGACGACACGCCCCTCCTATCCGCATACTTAACTGAGGATGACACGGCGGTCGGATGGTCCCGATGGGCCCCTTGTGACCTGCAGACGGAGTGCTTTTTATTCGAAATTCATGCAATCTGTGGCGAAAGTTCTGTCATTCAGATAATTCATCGATACTGCGAACCCGATTCGAAAAGGGTTAGGAAATAAGCAACTGTCGTACTAGATTTTTTGAATGTAAATTGAAAAATGGCGCATGACTACCTTATCAACTTTGCTTTTGGGGCTGAAGGACCTCTGTGCCCTTTTTTAATGATTTAGGAAAACCACCTAAGCTGTATTTTCACACTTTTATATTGTGTTACGATCAGTCTCGTTCGTAGAATATCTTCACGTTCTATGAACAAAAGCGGTCGTAACACAATAATTTTTCATTAATCATTAACATTAGAGTCAGCTGCGGTGCTAACACGATCAAATCATTCTCTATGCCTTTATCGCGTGTGATGTTTCTCTCAGTGATGAATTCGCTATGCCCCTCCAGATACTGCATTTGTGGTTCTTGATTGATTTGCGATGACCAATAATCTGAAGATGGTCGTGTTTTAAAACAGAGATACAATTCTGATGAAAAATGTAGTATTATTAACAAAGGTGTCAGGTGTTTAGTAAATGAACTTAGAAACAGAAAAATTCTTGTATACGATATCTGAACATATTTTTACTTACCTCAAATTGATAGACGATACATGTAGATTGTGTCCACGAAGCTACACATCAGTTTTATGGCTTTAACATGCAGTTCAAAAGTGGACATAAGTTTGTCAGCGGTTTTTTTACCTGTCTGGTAACGGACTCCCTTCTATCACCCACATGGAGCAGTTTGAGATTGGGTACTTCCACTTGTCTTCCGTTCTCTACGCCCTTTGTGTATGTAAAGTAAGCAATGAAAGTAATGGTCAGAGGGGCGCTATGAACCTCAGACGCTAATGTACAGTGTGTCACAAAAAGAGTCATCTGGCTTCACAGTACTATGGCTTCTACATAATGAAGACACAAACTTACGTAAAAGATTACATAACTTTCATTTTCAAAAGAACCATCGGATTTTATGGTGGTATATATACTGGTGTCCAAAACCTAAGAACGAAGGTAACTTTTGCATGATGCGTCACTAGCAAGTAATATGGCTCGATGGAACTTACAAGTTACATACGAAGAGCTGTTACAGTATAGAAGAGATGATAACTGAAAGGAATACCAAATAAGACGAACGGAAACGACCCTTGTATTCAAAGAAAATAATTACACTGAACTCACCACGATTCATGATCGTCCCCTGCACACTACAAAAGGCGGGACATGGTTCTTAATAGAGTGTGTGTCACCACGGGCGGCAATGCACGCTGTCCAACGTGCTGTGCTGCCATGTTGGCCACAAGGACGTTCCGTTCCTCTATCAGTTGACAATTGCTGGATAGTCGTTGATGCATGTGGACGTTTTGCAATACGTCACGTCAACGCACCCCAGAAGTGCTCGATGGGATTTAAGGCCAATCGCCAAACATCCTAGGATATCCAAGAAGCCTCCTTCGGCTGCAGCGTCCTTCTGCTGGACGCCACAGCACATGGGTATCGCAGGGAACGAAAGGGCGAGTGTAGTGGCGAAGCACACTTGATCCACGGTCAGTTCAGTGGTCCATCCTCCTACATGCTCTCGTCTCGCTGTTGAGGTACAGCGTCACGCATCGTTGGGAAACCGAGTGGTTCGAAGTGATAGACAATAAGCTCCGTCCATTAACGCCTACAATGCAAGACTGGTGTTCTCCTTCCAGATACTCAGACGGGATAATCTCCTCCTAATACGCCTTCGCATAGGCCACAGCCCTATTGCGCATGGCTTCTTGCTGTGGCGAGAGGGCGCTCCAATGTGTGGTACTTGTGGCGTTCACATCCTGTGTGCCACATTTTATTAGAAAGTGCTCTTTTTTTATTATTATTATTATTACCAAAGAACGGCAGCAGATTTGCCGACAGGTCTGCCCTCATTTTAGGTAACGTTAACACGAATGTGGCGAGAGTTTTAAGGATTTATGATCTGTCCTACTTGTTTCCTAAAATTTTAGGTAGATACTCTTAATATATTCAGTGTTAGTGGGATTAGCGTATTGATAGTTTGGGTGCTTAGAATTACTGTCTCTTGCGACCGATATTAGGTTTAGCAGTTTGCGAAACGCTACTGGCGGTAGGTGTACCAAGCACGTGCACTTGTTCTGCGCCACTGGATTGCCTTGTAAGCAGCTTGGGTGTGGTTCATTGCCATTTTACGTTGGCCCGAATATTTGAATCACTGTGCTATTTTATGTGCTTCCTCACTATTTTTATCTGTTTATAATTTGTTTTTTCAGTAATTTTATTTGGCGAATGTGGCCACCGCGGAACATTGCGCCTCTTTACTCCCCCAGTTACAAGCCAGAAGCGAAAATGTCGTGACAATAGACGAAATTGCGGCTCAGCCTCACAGAAGACCATTAGAAAAAAAGTCTCTGCGCTCGAGAAGTAGGTCGTGGTTCTGGACGCGATTGCAGCCACGCAAGTAGAATTACCATAGATAGTAGAGACCCGATCAATGCTGTGCCAAAAATTTTAGTAGCAGGTGGAAAATTCAGAACAAGGAATTGTTAAATGGAGTAAGCAACAACACGTAAAGATGATACACATTTTAGAAAGGAAATTCAAAGGATGAGGAATTGAATGTAAAAGTGAGGATGTGGAGGGGTGAGTAGATAGACCAAGGAAATATTTATCCCAAGGAAACAATTTGATTTTTTGAAAATAGAGCGGCACAAAACCATGTGCAGTGTGAAACGGCACGGGAATTCTCCCAGGCGCTAGCTATGTTGTTCTTGGCTATGTGGTATTGTCGCCGCCAGAGGGCATGCACTGTGAGGCGTGTGACCCAAGGCAGGTCAATCAAGCCCTTGCTGGGGAGAGGCGCGGATGGTGGCGGCCAGTCGGCTCAACTCGTGTAGAACTATGGTTCGGTAGTTTTGATACAGTATATAAATGGCGTAGAAGATGGCATGCTTACCGGTAGTATTAGTAGCATTGGTAGGGAAAGAAACGTAAAGGCATGTGTGAGAGTAGAAATGGAAACCGATGACTTTTCTTTGTCCTTTGTTTGTGTCTTTTGCACATAATTAGAATTGAAAGTCGTTCAGTGAAAGTATATTGTGTATTTTATATTCCTACGAAATATAAATTACATTTTATAACTAAATATATTAGCTGCTCGCGAAACTTGAGTTTTTTCATGTAACCAAAACAATTATCTTTTAAGCAAGTACAGTCTACATGCACTAACATAAGAAACTAAATTATTATTCTTGGTTTTTTTTCTATGCAATAGAAAGTTCTCCATCACGATCAAAGGCAAGAGTTTCCTGTAATTAACGATAAAGTGGAACAAGAGAAACAAGTTTTATATACGTTGGACAAAGTACTGAAGCGATGTTTGATATACTTTTTGCTGCTTTTTTTAGTTATTTTTTTGAGAAAATGGCGTTTTCTAGCTTTATGTGATAAACCTGTAATGTTTTTGTATTTTACTAAAGCATCCCTCTGTTTCATGTTATAAATGAACAATTTCCGAATGAAATCTCAATTAAACAATGACAGTTTCATTTTTGCTGTAAATAGTGTTTATTTTTAAGTAACAGACAGAAGGATTAATATGAAGAACAAACATGTTCCGTAGATTATGCCGTCCTTCATTCGCTGAGATGACAAAAGTCATTGGATAGCGATAGGCACCTGTACAGATGGCGTTAGTATCGCGCACACAAGGTATAAAAGAGCAGTGAATTGCCGGATATGTCATTAGCGTTCATGTGATTGGTGTGGAAAGATTTCCTACGTGGTTATCGTTGCACGACGCCAACTGACACATTGAACGCGGAATGGTAGTTGGAGACAGACGGATGAGACACTCCATTTCGGCAATAATTAGGAGTTCAGTGATCCATATCCACAATATCAACAGTCTGCCAATAATACCAAATTTCAGGCATTACCTCGCACCACGGGCAACGCAGAGGCCGACGACATTCTCTTAGCAATGAGAGGAGCGGCGTTTGCGTAGAGTTGCCAGAGTTAAGAGACAAGCAACACTGCCAGAAACAACCAGAGAAATCAATGTCTGACGTACGACGAACATATCCATTAAGACAGTGCGGCGAAATTTTGCGTTCATGGGTTACGGCAGAAGACGACTGACGCGAGCGCCTTTCCCAACAGTACGGCATCACCTGCAGAGCCTCTCCTGGGCTCGTGACCATATCGGTTTGACCCAAGACGACTGAAAACGTTGGCCTGGTCGGATGGGTCTGAATTTAATTTGGTAAGGGCTGATTGTATGGTTCGAGTGTAGCATAGACCCAAGGAACCATGGACCCAAGTTATCAAGGCACTGTGCAAGCTGATGGTGGCTCTGTAATGGTATGAGATGTGTTTACATGGAATTGACTGAGTCTTCTGGTCCAAATGAACCGATCAATGACTGGAAATGGATACGGTCGGTTAGTTGGAGATCATGGATTTCACCTTACAAACAACGACGTCATGTTACTAGGCTAAATTTTATCGCGGCTTGTTTGAAGAACATTTTGGACAATTCGAGCTGATAATTTCGCCACCCAGATCGCTCGACATGAACCCTATATAACATTCATGGGACACAATCGAGAGGTAAGTTCGTGTAAGAAATCCTGCACCACTGACACTTTCCCAGTTATGGACGGCTATTGAGGCAGCGTGGCACCGTATTTCTGCACCGAACTTCCGATGACCTTTCGAGTCGATACAACGTCGAACTGCTGCACTACACTGGGAAAAAATAGTTCCGACACGATATTAGATGGTATCCCAAAACTTTTGACACCTCAATGTATTATTATTGTTGATTTTGGTACTCAATAGAACGTTCTTCAAAAAAATGGTTCAAATGGCTCTGAGCACTATGGGACTTAACATCTGTGGTCATCAGTCCCCTAGAACTTAGAACTACTTAAACCTAACTAACCTAAGGACATCACACACATCCACGCCCTAGGCAGGATTCGAACCTGCGACCGTAGCAGTCGCGCGGTTCCGGACTGAGCGGCTAGAACCGCTAGACCACCACGGCCGGCGAACGTTCTTCATCATGATGAAACGCAAGAGTTTCCTGTCATTACTGAAAAGCACGAAGGCTGTTCATGAGTAACAGAAACGTGTTATCTATAAGATCCACGAAGTACTGATGCGATGTTTGTGGTGTTTTTGTTTTGCGTCTTTTTTTTTAATTTTACCCTATTTTTAAGGAAATTGCGTTTTCCATCGCTATATGATAAATCAGTATTGTTTGTATTTTTACTAAAGCATCACTGCTTCGCGTTACAAATCAATACTTTTCGAATAAAACCTCAATAAAACAATGACGACCTCAATTTGCTATAAATACTGTTTACTTTTAGGTAACAGAAAGAAGGTTTGTAGACGGTGCACCGCTTCCCGTTTCTAGGGAATGTAGTAAGACATTGATCGCATGCGCAAACAAAGCGACAGAAGTGAGGTAACACGCCCCAGCGACTACAATCTTAACTGACCAAAGCTACTAGTAAAACTACCATAGTCTACGCTTACTTACGTTAGTCTACGGTAGCCTACGGTAGGATTACGATTCTAAGCAGGACACATCTTCGGGAAGCAAGCAATGAGTCAGCGGTCGGGGCCGGTGGCGCTCCGTCGACAGTCTGCATGTGGTTTGGAGGCGTGTGCCGGCGGCCGAGGCTGGAGACAGCGTGTCCACAGAGATGGACTGCCAGTGACGAGAAGTGCTGGAGAGAGACCAAGGAAGGCAGTCTGCCAAGCGCAAGAGCCTCACAGAGATGGCGACTGCATCGACACGGGGCGGACATGGTTATCACGGGCGCGCACTGTTGAGTGGGACAACAACGTGCTGCGGTGGGTACTCTTGTCTCCGGTGGTACACACGGCGTTGCAGGAAGGCGAGGAACGGCTTCAGCAGTTTGCAACGACCACAGTTAGAGTGCTTTTGAGTTAATAGTGGTGTCCTGGTGATGTTCTGTTCAAGTTGATTCAAGTGTTATATGCAAATGTGTATTAAGTGAAGGCAGTTACAGCTTACTTCAGCACAAGTTGCGATCATTTACTTACGGCTTGTTGTACTTTACAGGGGCAGAATTAGCTGTTCAAATACTTGTTGTCGAGGATATTACTCAATAGGGCTAGTAGTTCTTCACTTCCACGCCAGACAGAATTTATACCCAACCCGTTGGCTTTTCACATCAATGGTGTAATCGTCAATCTTTACCGCACACAAGATTTCTTTACTTCCTTGAAAGAAACCAAGTTTCCCTCCGCGAACTACACTCCTGGAAATGGAAAAAAGAACACATTGACACCGGTGTGTCAGACCCACCATACTTGCTCCGGACACTGCGAGAGGGCTGTACAAGCAATGATCACACGCACGGCACAGCGGACACACCAGGAACCGCGGTGTTGGCCGTCGAATGGCGCTAGCTGCGCAGCATTTGTGCACCGCCGCCGTCAGTGTCAGCCAGTTCGCCGTGGCATACGGAGCTCCATCGCAGTCTTTAACACTGGTAGCATGCCACGACAGCGTGGACGTGAACCGCATGTGCAGTTGACGGACTTTGAGCGAGGGCGTATAGTGGGCATGCGGGAGGCCGGGTGGACGTACCGCCGAATTGCTCAACACGTGGGGCGTGAGGTCTCCACAGTACATCGATGTTGTCGCCAGTGGTCGGCGGAAGGTGCACGTGCCCGTCGACCTGGGACCGGACCGCAGCGACGCACGGATGCACGCCAAGACCGTAGGATCCTACGCAGTGCCGTAGGGGACCGCACCGCCACTTCCCAGCAAATTAGGGACACTGTTGCTCCTGGGGTATCGGCGAGGACCATTCGCAACCGTCTCCATGAAGCTGGGCTACGGTCCCGCACGCCGTTAGGCCGTCTTCCGCTCACGCCCCAACATCGTGCAGCACGCCTCCAGTGGTGTCGCGACAGGCGTGAATGGAGGGACGAATGGAGACGTGTCGTCTTCAGCGATGAGAGTCGCTTCTGCCTTGGTGCCAATGATGGTCGTATGCGTGTTTGGCGCCATGCAGGTGAGCGCCACAATCAGGACTGCATACGACCGAGGCACACAGGGCCAACACCTGGCATCATGGTGTGGGGAGCGATCTCCTACACTGGCCGTACACCACTGGTGATCGTCGAGGGGACACTGAATAGTGCACGGTACATCCAAACCGTCATCGAACCCATCGTTCTACCATTCCTAGACCGGCAAGGGAACTTGCTGTTCCAACAGGACAATGCACGTCCGCATGTATCCCGTGCCACCCAACGTGCTCTAGAAGGTGTAAGTCAACTACCCTGGCCAGCAAGATCACCGGATCTGTCCCCCATTGAGCATGTTTGGGACTGGATGAAGCGTCGTCTCACGCGGTCTGCACGTCCAGCACGAACGCTGGTCCAACTGAGGCGCCAGGTGG
The DNA here is from genome assembly GCF_023898315.1 of Schistocerca nitens. Lineage (NCBI taxonomy): Eukaryota > Metazoa > Arthropoda > Insecta > Orthoptera > Acrididae > Schistocerca > Schistocerca nitens. Next base: position 524,767,086 of record NC_064618.1, on the reverse strand, counting down.
AAATGGCATGGCAAGCCGTTCCACAGGACTACATCCAGCATCTCTACGATCGTCTCCATGGGAGAATAGCAGCCTGCATTGCTGCGAAAGGTGGATATACACTGTACTAGTGCCGACATTGTGCATGCTCTGTTGCCTGTGTCTATGTGCCTGTGGTTCTGTCAGTGTGATCATGTGATGTATCTGACCCCAGGAATGTGTCAATAAAGTTTCCCCTTCCTGGGACAATGAATTCACGGTGCTCTTATTTCAATTTCCAGGAGTGTATTTATTTTCCTAATAAATTCTTCGTTATGTACTAGGGCACAACTTAGGAGTCAGCAGAGCTTTCCTGATTTGGTCACTTGGAACGATAAAGTAGGAACAACAACAACACGAGAATGTCTTGGCAAACTTCTTTCTTTAGACCAAGCCTAATGTTGACTTGCGTGAAAATGATTCAGTTTCGGATAAAAAAAATGTTTCGTTGACAATATTTGATATCCCTGTTTCCAAAGTCTTGTGTTGGAGTCAGTCTTTCCTTATCCAGTGAATCTCTCCAGTTCGTCTAATCCACTCCCCAAAAGGTTTGGAATCTTTGGTGAAGTAGGAAGATGACCCCTATTATATTCACGAAAATGATCCAGTCGTGCTTCTAATATTTCAGTAATTCTGTCATTCCACTCGCATCATTCTTCTCTCAAATAGTCAACATGATTGTCTGAAGCAGTTCTTACTTTATCGGTGTTTCTCTCGTGTTAGCACAACCTCCTTACATAAACTGGAGACGTAAGAGCTCATCAGTTTCGGCTCTACAGAAATGATCCATTTGTGATCCCGGTATTTTAGTAATTCTGTCACTCTTGTAATGTCATTAGTCTATATTCTTATATCAAATGCTCAATGTGATTCTCTGGATTTATTAAATAATGATTTTCATTGTGGTAGGAGGTGTCGAGAAATAGGCGGCTACCATTTCATTTATTACAAACTACCACTAGTTGACTGTGAGTATCTTGAGAACTATAACAGTAACCGAGATGTTTTCTTAAGACTAAAGAGTAAAAATATCTGATCCCACTGGCACAAATATGTTGGTAATGTTGTGGCGTGTATATTTTTCTTGCTGAATAGATGCTAATAACTCAGCAGCTGCTTTTCAGTGTCCCAAATTACTAAGTTTGTTGCCTAAGACGTTGATTGAGAGATGACTGATACGGGTCAGATGAGGAGTCTACAATTCTCATCCCGCTAGCTCTTGCAACTTTCAATGAGCCTTACAGTCTTCTTCGCTATATTCATTTCCTTCATCTTCAAAGCAGGTAAAGTCACAGAAAAGTGCAACCGAGGCCTCCTCGAAATGCGGTATTAGTAGTATCGCAGACGGAATGATTGGAAATACGCAAAATGTTTCGAAATATTTGTGTAAAATTTAACCACCCATTTCAGCGTTCCTATCTGTATTACCGGAGAGCGAAATCTGATCGTGTAAGAGCTAGAAACACTTCCAAAGTCAAGATTTCAACAGAACACAAACACTCTCAAATTGTACTCGGAACCAAGAGTATACTTTACGAGGAGTGCAAGCTGCATCTACTTCTACATCTGCATCTACAAGACTACCCTGTATACCAAACTTAAGTGCATCGCAGAGGATTCATTGAACCACCTTCATAGTAATTCTGTATTATTCCACTGTCAAACAACGCGTGGAAAAAAATGAACGCCTATATCTTTCCGTGCGAGCTCTCATTTCCTTTATTTTATAATGATGTTCACCTCTCCCTACGTAAGTCGACGTCAATAACAGATTTTCGAATTCGTAGAAGAAAATTGGTGATTGAAATTCTGTGATAAGATCCAGCTGCAACGAAAAACGCCTTTTTTTTACTGATTTCGACACCAAATCCTGTACCATGTCCGTGAAATTCTCCCACTGTTTCCCGATTAAGCTAAATGCGCTGCCATTCTTTGGACTTTCTCGAGTTATCCGTTAATTCTAGCTGGTAAGGGTCCCACACCGCGCAGCAGTACTCCAAAAGGACGGACGAGCGTTGTGTAGGCAGTCTCTTTAGTAGACCTGTTTCATTTTCTAAGTGTTCCGCGAATGAAACGCAGTCTTTGGTTTGTCATAGAAGCGACAGATCAGACGTCACTCAAGGCCGGAACTGAATCTGACTATGCAGTTATCTGTACCCGAGTATCTGCACTAGGTGAACTTAAGTTATTTATGATTTTTTATACCGCCCACCCGATTCAGACGTAAAAGTTGTAGAATTATTTACCGAATGTTTTCGTTCAGTAGAGCTATATTAGTAAGTATCGACTTTAACCTACTGAATATAAACTAGGGCATGTATGCATCCACCACAGGTGGCAGAGTCAGTCTTGCGCAAAAGTTCTGGGCACACCTACGTAACTGTCTTGAGAAACTAGTGTGGCAACCAACCCACAGTGGAAGTATGAATGTATGTGTGAAAACATTATCACTTCTCGCTTCGCTAGAGAACATACATAAAATTATGTAATCACACATAACTTTTGATAATAATTTTTGACTTATTTTCTTTTGAAACTGGTGCAGAAATCAAAATGTGTAATTGTTGCGAGAATATGTAACTGGCATATATGAAGAACAGCCGTTTTCCCGTCGCTTCCTTTCCTAGTGGTACCCTCCGGGTATGGTGACTTGCGGAGTATGTATGGAGAGGTAGTTAACAAAGTTTTCATTTTTACATGATTAACAAGTGGTGCCACTACGGAATGTCTGGAAATGAGCTATGTTGATTGAAAAGTTTTATATAGTCCTAGATTGTGCAATAAAGTGAATTGTATAAAATTATACACACCAAACCTGTTCTCCATAAACGTATATCTGAGCACACAACTCCAGCATTATATGCTGAATATGCTGAAATAATGCCACTTGGATCGAGTGCTATAAAATCGTGTCTAACACTTCACTCGTGTAATCTGAAGCTATAATTCATTTAAGAACGAGAAACTAAAGTAACAGTAGTGGGTCGTAACAATATAAGTAATACCTAGAGCTCATTCGACCAAAACTATAGTGGGGAAGTTTTGGTACACTACATAAATGACGTAGTAAATGGTAGGATTACCGGTAGTGCTGGTAGCACTGAAAGGGAATAAACTTAAATGAATGTGAGAGGAACTGTGTAATCTCTTTTTTTTGTGTTTGTTTAGTTCTTTGTTTTGCACATGATGGGAACCACACATCCCTCAATGTTCATCTACATCTACATTATTACTCTGCTATTTACAATAAAGTGCCTGGCAGAGGATTTCCATGAGTCACTTTCAAGCTGTCTCTCTACCGTTCCACTCTCGAATGGCGTGAGGGAAAAACGAGCACTTAAATTTTTCTGTGCGAGCCCTGATTTATGTTATTTTATCGTGATGATCATTTCTCCCCATCTAGGTGGGCGCCAACAGAACGGTTTCGCAATTGGAGGAGAAAACTGGTGATTGAAATAACATGAGAAGATCCCGTCGCAACGAAAAACGTCTTTGTTTTAACGATTGCCACTCCAATTTACTTTTCATGTCTGTGGCACTATCTCCCCTACTTCGCGATAATACAAAATGAGCTACTCTTCTTTGTACTTTTTCGATGTCATCCGTCAGTCCCATTTGGTGCGGATCCCACATCACACAGTAATACTCCAGAACAGGGCAGACAAGCGTGGTTTAAGCAGTCTCTTTAGTACAGCTGTTGCACCTTTTAAGTGTTATGCTAATGAATCGCAGTCTTTGGTTGGCTCTAACCACAACATTATCTACGTGATCGTTCCAATTTAGGGTATTTATAACTGTAACCGCTAAGTATTTAGTTGAATTTACAGCCTTCAGATTTGTGTGACTTATCGCGTAATCGAAATTTAGTGGATTTATTTGAGTACTCGTGTGAATAACTTCACACTTTTCTTTATTCACGGTCAATTGCCACTTTTCGCCCCATACATACAGCTCATATTTTTGGTCATCTGATGACTTTTCAAGACGGTAAACGACAGCATCATCTGCAAACAATCTAAGACGGCTACTGAGATTGTCTCCTGTGACGTTACCATAGATCAGGAACTAATGAGGGCATATAACACTTTCTTGGGGAACGCCGGATATTATTTGTGTTTTACTCGATGACTTTCCGTCTAGTCTATTAGCCCATGGTGTATTGTATATCCTTACAGAATGTAAATTGCATTTTGCGAGCAATAAAAATTCGCTGATAGGGTAACGTCTCCGCTTTTATGTAATCAGAGCATGATGCAAGTACGGTTGAAAGTTATCTGTTTCCATTAGTTTTAATGAGCGAAAGAGAATATGAAAGTGAATCTGTAGGTAGCTTAACTGTTCATGTTGGTGACAAAATTCAAATACGGGAATGCATAGACACTACTAGCCAGGACATAACCACTTACGACGAGCTAACATACACTCACAAGCGACAACATCGGCAAGCCCTGCAAATCAGCAACATTGACTGGATATGCCAGCTGCTATTTAAGCCGATCAACATGCTATGGTACAGCCGGAAAGCTCGCACAATAACGCACAAATAAACCGCCAATACTACCCTACGCTGTGAATCCGATGTATGACCTAGCGGGCACTAAACGATGATGAACCCAATTGTTACAGACATGCTTATGCAATTAAGGCGACATTATACAGAGAAGACAACACCGACACCCAGCTGCAGCCGCCGAATAACACTGCTGCACAACGTCAAAGGTATCCGCATGCATGATACCCACTACTACCAAAGCCTACCCTTCCATAACCTGTGGCAGGCTGCAAGAAAGCCGCTACTCCTCCTATACGCCGACCCAACTTTCGCAGAGGTTTCTTTCCCTTGGCTCCTGCCTTGGCAATTTTTTTCCTACGCCCTTCAAACGGTCACCCTTCGTTCAACATTCGACCCCGTCTATCTCCAGATAAGCGCTTATTAACGGTTAATCATAACAAGACGTACGCAAACATCGCAGTACCCACATCCTGCAAGACCTCACTTCGTGAAAACTAACCAGTATGCAGAGACGGCAGCAGACCTTCTGTGTTGGCCATCATGCCGGTGTGGGCATGGAGGGGCTCCAACCTGTTTAAAAAAATCTAGATGCTTCACCGTTTCCAATTTTTAGGGTAACTCCACTGCCCAAAGCTACTAGGAAAAATACTGAAATCTACATTTACGTACGACAGTCTGCGGTATCCTACAGTAGTCTTACAGTTCTAGTAATACTGTCCAATGCAAACAGTACTGGAAACAACTTTTCACGGAACAAACATCATCCCATCAGAATATTGGGCTGTGAAGAAATGTCACTCGACTGATAGGACAAAATTTTGAAAAAAAAAGAAAGTTTGTGAAGAATATATATTTCGAAAAGAAACGGTACTGTATTGTTGCAGAGGACCCCAGCACAAATTACCGCTTACAAAACATAATCTGTTTGAAGGTTGAGTACCAACGAGGTAACAGAAGTACGCTGGCGATTTTATGACTGGAGGGACGCAATTTTGGCCGAATTACAACTGTGGAGGCTACTTGAGGTCGCATCTGCAGGGTTAATGTATTATTTTCGCCAGAATTACTCGGAATATTTTGCCATTCATTTTCGTTAAGCAACTCTCGTTGCTTCCGAAACTAGTTCAGAAAGCAGTATGAGTACATATGACAAGAATGTGTAACTGACATATATGTATTACGTAATTTTGCCTAATATTAACAAAATACCTTCAGATCCTGTACTATCTGAAAATTTTGCGTACCAAAAATATAGGAGATGCAGATACACAAAAACAGATCTCTCTTTCAACAGATAGCCAGTAATGCAGTTAAGTGTACATTGTATGTGAAATTCATTGAAATTTGACATTTTCTCTTTTCTACTCCATAATGTACTTTGGACTTTCCTGAACATTTTGGTATATAACACATTAAAATCAGACAGTTGTGAGACCTTCAAATAAAATTTTGAGTGTTGATGTCTGACTGTCAAACTTCACAGCTACGCATATACTGCCACAGTTGAGCAGTTATATCTTGGGAACAACACAGTTTAGAAGGCTCTGAATTGCTTTGTTTTGTGCCTACTGCTAATTCTCAGAAGTCGGAATTACGAATAAACAAATCAGCCTTTTGTTTCTGATACTAGTTTTCGTTGAAAGTAGTGTGATTATCGGCTATTTTAGTAGTAAGCCAAATTCTATTGCTTTTTATAAGTAAAGAAATTGACTAAGCGTAAAACTAACTTCAAGAAATGCAAGTTTGCGGGTAAAAGATATGTGAGACCTGCACTTTCTTCTGAAGTACTTGGAAACACTGTGCTAGCAGTGAAGGAAACCACGATAGTGTTTCTGAAGTGATCACGCCCCCTAGTATATCGGAAAGGAAAGTAACTTTAGAAATGGGTGACAGTGATAAAAGTAATGATATTATGAACAACGTCACTATTGATCTGCAAACCTTTGCACAAGTTCTTTCTGAAACTGTCTCTTGCTGTCTTTGTGGTGGTGTTGTGTCTAATTAATTATTACATTCAGAAGTGAAAAAACGAAAAATCATTTCATTTCATACTTCATCAAAGTGTTCAGATAATGAATTGTATGAAAGTAATGTAAGACTGTTCTATGGCCTTAGATGCATTGGTAAAGGTGCAAAGGCTGGTAATGTTCTCTGCACTGTGTTGAATGTGCTAAAAAGAACCTATGTGTACACTGTACATGCTGTGGTTGAACATTCAATGGTTGCTGCTACATCAGAAGCTGTTGAACAAAATGAGGGTGACAAAGACATCAGCAATGCTGTGGATGGATCCTGGCAAAAGCATGGGTTTAGTGCTGAAAATGGTTTTACATCTACAAAAAGTACGGACACTGGAAAAGTTTTGGATTCTGAAGTTCTCAGTAAGTACTGCCAAGGCTGTACAGTGAACCAGAAGAACAGATTACTTCATAAACAGAAGTGTATAAAAAATTTTGATGGCACAAGTGGAGGGATTGAGGTGAAAGGATCAGTTAACATTTTCCAGCTTTCGCAGAAGGAGAGAGGTGTCATATATGTGAATTAGCTAGGTGATGGAGACAGCAATGGTTTCATTGCAGTACAAAATAGTAAGCCATATGATGTTCCTATACAAAAACTTGATTGTGTAGTACATGTCAAGAAAAGGATGAGAACACGTCTGCATAATCTAAAAAACCAAGCTGGATAACACAAAACTGTCTGATGGCAAGACAATAAAATGTGCTGGTAGACTAACGGACAAAGTAATTGATGAAGTAGAGGAATATAATGGGAAGTCCATTAGAGATAACTGTGACAATTTAGAGAAGATGAAAAGAGCTGTGTGGAGCACTTTCTTTCATCGAATTTCAATAGATGAAAAGCCATGTCATGCTTTGTGTCCACCTCCACCAAACACTTGGTGTAAATATAGGAAACATGAATTTTCTGGCACCCTGCATGAATTTATACATAAACATTCTCTTCCTTTCGGAGTAGTGGAGGAAATCAAATCTATTTACAGAGATTTGGCAAATCCTGAGTTAATAATGAAGTGTTTACATGGGAAGACCCAGAATGTGAATGAGTCCTTCAATAATGGTTTTTGGTGTGGTGTGCCTAAAAGTGTGTTTTTTGGCCTTATGACTCTAAAGTTAGTAGTATCTGATGCTGTAATAACTTTTAATGGTTCAAATGTCTCTGAACACTATGGGACTTAACTTCTAAGGTCATCGGTCCCCTAGAACTTAGAACTACTTAAACCTAACTAACCTAAGGACATCACACACATTCATGCCCGAGGCAGGATTCGATCCTGCGACCGTAGCGGCCGCGCGGTTCCAGACTGTAGGGCCTAGAACCACTCGGCCACCCCGGCCGGCAACTTTTAATGGTGGGAACTATGAAAGACTTAAGATTCTGGAGAAGTTATGGATAAGATTAGGACAGAACACAGTTAAAGGACTGCGGGAACTGGATGAGCTTCGTGTGGGTGAAGCAGAGTTAGCTGCTCAGCAAATAACAAAAGAAGCAAGAAAAAAATGGAGGAAGCAAGCACTGGCCTGTTGTGACACTAAAGAAGACACGGACTACGGGCCAGGGCAATTCTAGTGCATAAAAGACGCAGAAATGTAACTCTGTATATGAATTAGTAATAAAAAAAAGTTTTAAACCTCAATATCTCTGAACTACATTTTTTGCAATGAAGACACGTGGAACAAGAATAAATAAAATATCCTGAGTTTTTTTTTCTATGTTAATTTATTTACAAAATTCTGTCAAAAAATTGAGTGTATGAAAAAAAGAAGCTAACATGCCCAACAATACAATTTCAGTAATAATTCTATTTAAGTGTATCTAGAAAGTTGCATTCAGTAATTATGGACAACTGCAAGCTGGTGTCTTAAAAAGTTTCCAAAATAATGGCTCACAAAATTCTATAATTTAACATTGGCGGCATAGAACATACAATGTCCTCTTAAAGAATACCTGTAGAGAAAACCAAATTTATCACTACAATAGTATTGCACAAAAAATTTACAGACAGAAAGTGTTCAAATAAAAAGAGTCAAAACGTTCATGTATCCAGGGGAGATTATTCAAGAAAATCGATTTGAAAAGTCTGCTGTAAATGGAGGGGTATGTGAAAGCGAAAGGACTTCCAAAATAATAAAAAAAATTGAAAGTAAAAAGTGTATGTTACGGAATACAAAAATAATCCATTACAAAATGATAATGAAACCAGAATGCCTTTATTCTAGTGAATGCTTAACTCTGAAGTAGAAGGTATACTATGTAAACGTATTATAGGGAGAAATAGCGAGGCAAATTTACGTCCAAAAAGAAGCATAGAGGGCAGGAAACTTCAAAGAAATATTTGTAATTAAATATATAAAAATAACAGACACAGTAAGAAAAATAAAAGAATATTTTTGGACTTTTACACAGAATGAATGACAATAGAATTATAAGACTGATCTTCATTGTATATATGAGTAAAAAAATAAAAACAATACAGATCCGAAAACTTAAAAATGACACCAGGATGTAACTTTCACTCTGAAACAGAGCGTGCGGTGATATGAAACTTCCTGGCAGATTAAAACTGCGTTCCGCACAAAGACTCGAATTAACGGCCTTTGCCTTTCACGGGCACCTGATATGTTAACTGAGCTACCCAAGGACGACAGACGGTCCTCCTCACACCTTTACTTCCGGCAGTATTTCGTCTTCCACATTCCAAACTCCACAGAAGTTCTTCTCTGGAACTTGCGGGTCTAGCACCCATTAAGAAAGGATATTGCAGAGACATGTCTTATCCACAGCCAGGGGGATGTTTCTGGAATGAAATTTGCACTCTGCTGCGGATTCTGCACTGATACGAAGCATCTTCTTAGATTAAAACTGCGTGCCTGACCGAGAACCGAGACTCGAACTCAGGACCTTTGCCTTTCACGGGCAAGTTCAAGGACAGGTGTGAATCGCACTTGTGTAGCTCTTTTAGTACAGTAGTTGCCCGCCAAGGGCAAAGGTCATGAGTCCGAGTCTCATTCCGGCACAGAGTTTTAATCTGCCTGTAAGATTCGAATCAGTGTACACTGCTCTGTAGATTGAAAATTTCATTCCGGAAACATTTCCTAGGTTGTGGCGAAACCATGTCTCCACAATATCCTTTCTTCCAGGAGTGCTAGTCCTGTACGTTTTTCTCGAGAACTTCCGTGAAATTTGTAAGTTAAGAGACGATATACTGGGGGAAGTAAAGCTGTGAGGACGGCTCGTGACTTGTGCTTGAGTAATTCAGTTGGTAGAGCACTTGTCCGAAAAAGGCAGAGGCCCCGAATTAGAGGCTCAGTCCAGCACGCATTTTTAGTTTGCTAGGAAGTGTCAATTAAAATGGTTTAGAAATATAGAACATGTAGGAAGAGGAAGTAGCAACTGAAAGAGAGATTTTCTGAAGGTAGTTATTAAAATTACGACTCCGAAGTGGAAACAGTAGGAGAACAGATGTGAAGTGGTCCGAAGAAAAGAGTATACAGCAGAGGTGAAAGGATGAAAAAGCACAGAAAAAGAGAAAAGAGCAAATCGAAAGGAACTGTCATGAAGGCCCTAAATGGCCAAAATGGAAAAAAAATAAAATATTCAGTCAATCCCTTGATGCTTATTCAGCTCAGAAGCTTTTTAAGCAGTTTATCTCACTTAGGTTTATTGCGGTTTCCGCAAAGATTACAGTCGAGCGATATGATTAAGTGGCCAGAAAGACACAAGCATGGGCAGGTAGGCTACATGCCGCAAAGTGGACCACTTGTGGCTATAAGCTGCTGGTACAGTACTGCGTCACAGCGTTCACCCGGCGTCACCATCTACCTGCTGAGACTGTTACCGAAACTAGGAGAAATTTCCCCCCACAGCGTACGAGACTTTAGCAGCCATAACAGCACAATAGACCCTCCCTGGGGCGTATAAATACTGACCTTCTAGCCAGGTTTATCATCCGCCGGTGTCAGTCACAACGTCAGCTTTCGCCATGAGACAGCTCCACTAACCGTCATCATGCCAGGGCCGCATTCCAGAGGCTCAAGCCGGCCGCTGATGGGCCATATTTCGAACTGAGGTCCTTCTATACTTCTATCTACAGGGTCCCTCGCTAGTGTCTGTCACCGCCTGCCATTCGCGATCTCCGAGGCTCCTACTTGGATACATCCTAAGCCTCACGCTGTCACTAGCCACGAGCCTAAAATCTTCCTCGCACTGCCGGATGGGACAAGCACGATTTGTGGTCGTGCAGGAATGCTTTGATTGCTCTAGCTGTCAGCCTCTGGCGCTGCTCAGCACCTTGCAGTCTGCTGGGACAGCGACATGCGTAGCCTTCATGGGTGTCGTTTCTAATGTACCAATGCGAAGACATTATGGACCGATGTTAGGCTGCGCCACAGGAACAGGGCATGCTCTGAGGTTGTTCGAAAAATATATAGTTTACATCAACGCCTCCGGCGGACTCCTGCAGCCCTCGCTAACCATCAGACCCCCCCATGCTGGTGGGAGTGTCGAACACGACCCTGACGACTAGGAGATGGCTCCACCTCCCGGTAGTGGTCATTACACATGAGGCGGATAAATTGGGCAATGTACATGATGCGAATAATTTTTTCCGCCGGTACAAGCGATTTCAAATAAAATGTCTCCCCTGTACCTGAATATACGCAATGAAAGTTCTAGTGCAGGTTGAAGACACATGGAGGACGACATATGGATGTCTATTTGGAGAGCTCAAGTCGTTATGCTGACTACTCAGACAAGTGGGAAATCCGAGCTCGAATTGTCCATATAAGCGACTGCGAATACATTTCATGTGTTTCATAACAGCTGTATTCGTCACAGTGTCTGTTCCTTCAGACACGTATGTCTACAATATCATATTATGTAGATTCGGTCCACATGTGTTGCTTGTGCTAGTATTACTAGTATACGTATCCGTATTCCATGTAGTGTTAACGCCCATTGTCGAAAATATATACCGCTGGGCACGTCTGTACACTCAGGAAGGGTCGGTTGAAATGGCTCTGAGCACTATGGGACTTAACTTCTAAGGTCATCAGTGCCCTAGAACTTAGAACTACTTAAACCTAACCAACCTAAGGACATCACACACATCCATGCCCGAGGCAGGATTCGAACCTGCGACCGTAGCAGTCGTTCGTTTCCGGACTGAAGCGCCTAGAACCGCTCGGCCACCGAGGCCGGCAGGAGGGGTCGGTATAACTTTGTGGAACATCCTGTAGTGACGTAGTGCGGTAGACAGAGTCGATAATAACCGTCTCACCCCACACTTTGTAGACTTATGAAGAGGGTAAGTGCACGAACACGATCCCCCTTTCCACCATCTTTGACTCCCAGAACAAAATTTATCAATTAATACTGTTCTAATGCATTTAGATGTGGTAAACACATTTAATATTTGTACTTAACCTACTTTTTTAACAGTTAATATTAGTTTTATATCATCAAAACACTACTTTTAATAATCTCGGTTTCTCCATTCCCTGGAACGAGGAAACTTTGTCCAAGAGAAAAAATGAATACGAGCTTTTTTTGTAGAAAATTTAGTGTAGTTTAAATTTGTACTGCGAAAAATTTTTGCCAGAAGCCACAGTTCTCGAGGTATTCGAGAAAAACCCAAGAAAGTGACATTTACACACAATATTCTGGAAACCTCTCTTGTGCTTAATTGTGGTGTGTAGCTACTGTGTTCCCCATATTCTTACACTGTAATGGTTTACTGTTACACTTAAACGGATCGTAGTTTCATAACTGAACACTAAACGTGACTGGAAATCGTTTTCTTCCATCACTTCAAACAGAATGATATCTGAAAATTCTTTACATCATCGTTTATCACTATCACGAATGATTTCTAGCAGTTAAATCCTGTTACCTTTGAAACCCAAACATTGTCACAAAACGCGCCACACAGACAAATGGCACGACGAGGTGACCCCTGTGGACTACTACACCCTGCTGCTGCATTTTGTGTCTCAAACGAGAGCACAGAAGAGACCATTGGATTTCGCCTGAGATAAACAACCTGTGTCTTGAAATTGCTGGTATTACTGCCCGATCCTCTGAGCAATAGGAGATGCAACATCGTACTCTCGATGAAAATCACGCCACACAGTTTTAACTGAATTGCAATTGTTAGAGGACTGATAACGTAAAACGTCTCCTGTCGGTATGTTGTCACCATCTTGGTTCGATTCACGCTGGGTAATGAACGAGCGACTACTCCATCTGCAACAGGAAGACACCTATTGCAACAACAAGAACCGGGAACTTAAAACTGTCGCCAAGGTTTAATTTCGATGCTTGAGTTGAAATTTATCAGTAGTTTCCACATTCATTCTTGTGGAAGACACAATCTTGTGTAATCGGCTAAATCTTTTTGAACCACCCCGTTTTGAAGTTCGACTACTTTGGCAAGTTAATCTAAATACACTGGCGAAAAAATAAAATAAAACACCAAGAGAGAGTGTTTCTACATCTGAAAGATGGCAGGCCGAAGTGGCCGAGCGGTTCTAGGCGCTACAGTCTGGAACCGCGCGATCACTACGGTCGCAGGTTCGTATCCTGCCTCGGGGATGGATGTCTGTGATGTCCTTAGGTTAGTTAGGTTTAAGTAGTTCTAAGTTCTAGGGGACTGATGACCACAGCAGTTAAGTCCCGTAGTGCTCAGAGCCATTTGAACCAATTTTTTTGAACCTGAAAGATGACGTCTATTCAAATTTCGCGCCAGTCACATAAAAGCGGCGCTAGCAGCGCCACTATGAGCACAGAAATAAGATTTTCCTTAAATATCCGCTGTTCAGTTCGTGAGCGTAGGTTACCTAGGAGATTGCATGTCGTGAGTTGATGTTAGACAAGAATGTCTTTAAGAAGACGAAGATGCCGTTCTCAACATCTCACCGAGTTTGAACGGGGTCTTGTAAGAGGGCAACGAGAAGCTTGATGTTCCTTCCGTGATATTGCGGAACGACTTGGCAGGAATGTAGCCACTGTACATCACTGTTAGGAACGGTCGCCACGGAAAGGTACAGTCGCAAGTAGACCGGACTCCGGACGGCCACGGGACACTATCGAGAGGGAAGACCGTCGCTTTCGGCGTATGGCGGTGGCGCGTTGTAGTGCGTCTGCAGAAGCAAAATTCGGGCAATACTTGGCACCACGGTGACACAAGAGATTGTTAAAAATCGGTTCCTTCAAGGGCATCTCAGGCCAGACGCTCTCTAGCGTCCATACCACAGACACAAACCGCCGCCGTTTGTGACTTCACTGCTATTAAGGGAGAGCTCATTGGAGGGCGGAGTGGATGTCTGTTGTTTTTTCAGATGAAAACCGGTTCTGCCTCTGAGCTAGTGATGGCCGTGTGTTGGTTAGGAGACCAGGTGGCTGCTTGTAGGTAAGCTGTTGCCGGTCTAGAGGTACTGGAATCTGGTCTGGGCTGCGATTTTGTATGTCGGAGCACTGTCGTGGATATCCCACGCAACCTAACTGGAGATTTGTCCGTCAGTCTGGTGATTTTACATGTTGTGCACCCATTTATGAACAGCATTCCTGGGGGCGTTTTCCAACAGGATAACACTCAGCCACATACCGCTGTTGTAACCCAATGCGCTGATAGGGTGTCATCACGTTGTCTTGTCCTGCTGGATTCCCGTATCTCCCTCCATCGAGCATATATGGAACATCATCGCCGGCCGAAGTGGCCGTGCGGTTAAAGGCGCTGCAGTCTGGAACCGCAAGACCGCTACGGTCGCAGGTTCGAATCCTGCCTCGGGCATGGATGTTTGTGATGTCCTTAGGTTAGTTAGGTTTAACTAGTTCTAAGTTCTAGGGGACTAATGACCTCAGCAGTTGAGTCCCATAGTGCTCAGAGCCATTTGAACCATTTGAACCATCATCTGATGACAACTCCGACGTTATCCATAAACAGCATTAACCGTTCCTGTGCTGTTTTCCCAACGGCAACAGGCATGGCGCTCCATTCCACAAACTGTGCGGCACAATGCAATCATGTTTGTATGCTGGCAGTTTAACCGGTTATTAAGGTACCGGCATTTCACATTTGCAATGTCTTTTCTAGTGCTTAAATTAACCTGTGATATTGGAACGTAACTCACGTACATACATTACCTAGAAAAATGTGTTCCCGAAGACTCATAATGCTACATTAATTATTTATTGATGTTGGGACTTTTTTCCGGTCACTTCAACTTTTATCTTCAATAAAACTGCTCTGTAGTTCCTGTTCAGTTGTTCTACTCCACGTTTTCTGTGATTGTTTATCCACTATGTTTACTTAAGTATAGACTCACTTCTTTAAAATATGGTGAAAAATTCTTAGGAATCGACCTTGGGAGCTGAGAAGCAGTTGCGATCATAAGAGCGACAGTTTTTATAGAATTAGTTTGAAATTTCTGTAACTCGGTGGACATAAAGATTTAGGGTTCATATTCAGGTCTCGTTTTAGATAGGAGCGGGAAAGTTTGAAGGCATGTCACTGTGTTTTCTTAGGTGGTGGGAAGTAACGACCTGCAGAGTCTTCAATTTAACCATGACACGTCACCACAAAGTAGATCATACTAATTACCTGATATGAATGATCTGAATGATCGATGTTCCGAAACGTCTGTGCTTAAACTGTAATCAGAATCATACAAATTGTGTATGAATATTCTGAGCATACAATTCAGAGGGTTGGCAACGAAAACGCCGTGCTCGGGACCAAAATAGTTTTTTTTTGTTGAGACATTGTGTCTTTTTTGTGCATAAATCTATCTTTATAGAGGGGATAAATTCTCGTGTGACCATAATAAAACGAGTTTCCCCAACAGCACATTTAATTTCAATTTTCTTCATGATGTTATGACGAGACTAAATATCCATTCCGTATATATCCGGCTAAGTGCTTAGAGCACTTACAGAAAACTCATGGAGATGGATATCTCGATTCATTTAGGCGCACCCCACTGGCACACCGTGAAGACGTGTTGTATATTTTCTTTTCATTTCCAGAACTGTGTCTTTGATGTACAGGTTAAATGACAGTAGCAACAAGCTGCAGCTGTGTTTCACATCCATCTTAACATTGACTTCCTTTTATGATAGATCCATTAGATGTTTCTTAATATTTTAGATTCCTCTTCTTCCTTTGAACTCAATTCATAGTTTTTACAAATTTCTGACACCATACTCCGCCTTATATTGTAGAAGGCAAACACTGTTACGCTATGCTCGTACTTCTTCACGTTTCCTTATTATTAGCTACAGGTTCAGAAACCTTATCTGCCTCCTTTTGTTTTTCTAAAATCCAAACTATCAGTGAGAGTCTAAGATACCTAAACTTACTGAGATGTGCAGAACGTACATTTTACTCCTCAATCACAATACCGAGAGAAGCAGCTAGATTTGTATCTGGAGTCAGCAGGGTTCATATCCTCGTCCTGATCTCCTATTTTAGATTTCTTATCCCTTTTCTGTATCACAGCAAGCGAATGCCGGAACGGCCAAACGATCATCAACCAAAATTTTTCCTGCTATCTCAAAAACAGCATAATTGCAGACTATACACTCTGACATTACAGACCCTGTGGCTTTTTTTATGTCGTTTATTTAATCTAATGCCATCACAAATAATATTATATATAAAGAACACAAAGAAAAATGCAACAAAAATAGGCAGTTGTTATGGATATAGGCGTTTCTTAGTTCAAGCGACAATGGTTTATGATAGCCTAAAGAAACAAAGGAAGATCACAAGACAGTTTAATGACGGTATGTGATACAAATACGACTTGAAACCAAAGACAAAATTTAGGGTCTTTAGGTATTATAGCGTGCTACGTTTAGAGATATGAATTAAAGACAAATACTAGTTGTTTGCCTATTATGATGTACACTTCCGTGCTAGTTTCAGAGACTGTACGCATGACTGTATCAAATTAAATACGTTGATCTTTATCCTCACTGGCTGAGTATTAAGCACAAGTGCATAAGAAAATTTGCTTGGAATTCCATGGATGTAGAATTAAGTATTTTCATTCAATACATTTTGTAGTTGCTAAATTTTGTTTGAATAAATGTGCAGTTTATATAGTAAATCGAGACTTTCTCCTCTTTACTGTGGTGTCTTGCATTCATTTTATCACCTGTGACCATCATTTGTATGGCTCTACATGATTTGTGAACTTTACAGCCTAAATGCGTCAAGAGATTTCAGAAACCATTTCTTGAAACTTCTTCCAATCTGGCCTACCGAACAAATTTGACAGCAAACTTTGTATAAACCTCTGTTTCGTTTTACATCAGTGTAGTCTTTAATACTGTATCTTAACAATGTCGATAGATATGGAATTCCATGAAAATATCGACTCCCTTTAATATGCTGGTAACTTTTTGAAAAATATTCCAAGAGCTGAGCACGCTGGCATATTTTGTAATTTTTGTATTGTTTATTACTTATTTTCTTCCTTTGGATGAAATTGTATGTAGTTTCTGTTGGCAGTAATGTTGAATGAATGGGATTGTGCACGCTGTGTGCATGGTTTATGCTGTAGAGGTTTTCGTACATAATGCGGAGATCCGTAATATTAAGACAGAGCATGTCTTCATATTCTATATTAAAAGTGATATGTACGTAGGTCGTGGAACTCCAAAACTGACTGATCTATTTGATTAGTATGAAAAATCCCGTGTAAGATCGGAAAGGAGGCTCGAGAGGCCACTTCTCATGACAAGACCATATTATAGTGGTTAAATTTCTGATTAAAACTGAAGCAAATTTAATAATGCCCAGTTTCTGCATTCTTAAATCTCTGGAATTTCAGGAATTAACTCCGCATTAATATTGTACAGTTAGTTTGGAATTTATGTATTGTTTCCTGGAAGGATTATTTGTATATAAGGTAACAGCTTCCAGTTCTTGTAACTGATGTTTTAAATTACGAAACCAAATAAATTTTGCCTATTTGTGATACACGCAAAAAAAGGAGACTTCATCAATCGCAGTACCCTTGAAATAGGGCAAAACGCTTCGTTAGCGGGCCTGCTCTACGAGACATCGTTTGGAGTGATCGAAACCGGTGATTCACGTGCTTAACAACCTCGTCGCACACAGCACTGGCAGGAACAATATTTCACCTACGGTCGTCGGGGCTGTGACCCCTGTCTGTTACCGTCACGTCATGTCATTCCGGTAGAACTACTGTGGTCGGTACCCCAGGCTGACATTCGCGGACCGGATACTGCGCGAACCACACAAAGCAGCTTGAGTGATGGGGCAGACAGCTCGTGACACGATAATGGACGGCAGAGAGCGACAACGCCCTCTTTGTTGGAAGCGTGCTGCTTCAGGGAAGTGCCCATGGCTTCCGTACCACGTACTCAGGGATTAGTACAGTGACAGGATTCAGCAGACGAAAACAGAACATCCATCCCTCTAAGCCCAGTAGGACGGCAACGCGTTAGCACCAAACCGATAGCAGAAACGGAGAGCGTGACACGGGATATTCTGAAAGCGCTGCAGCAGCCTTTGTGCCAGCCAGCTTGCATGTGTCGTTAACAGACAGATTGGCGGTCGCATCCGTTTGCGGGAACTCCTTTGATTTGAGGAAATATACCTATCATTCGAACATTTCAGCATCAATAAAGCTCACCCTCAGGGGGCTCTTTACAATAGGCACTGGAAGAGACATGCCACAGAATATTCTAGAACTCACACTATGAAGGGAAAGCAAATAATGTGAGTTTCCTCTTTTCAGAACGCGATTTACCGTTAAGACCACTACCCGGAAACAGTTGACAGGATAATTCCATACGTGGTTCACAAATTTACTTGAACATGTTTCGAAAGAAAGAAACGTACCGGAGCTGAGAACCAAAACAAAATTGATACGACAAGGAAACTCAGCAAGTAAATGGTAACCATGAAAAAAAGCTAAGAAGCCAACAAGCGTTGGACTAAATATAGGAATTCGAACAACAGGAAGGGAGCACACAAACAACTCAACACTAAGCACAACAAAGTATATCAGCTGATGGAAGAGTACTAGGAAAATCTCAAACAGCAAACAATAAGAATTATTTAAGTAGTTACGTGACCAAGATTGGTCAATGCGAAGATAAAAAAGATCGTATGGTACAGACAAAAGAAGTGTAAAGTGTGACATTGAAATGATGACATCATAAGGAGACAATGAATTTGAAACGTCCCCTTTGAACAATTATACAAGACTGTGCTTAAACTGACACACAATATTTTTAGCGCAACGCAATCTGGCTTTCAAAAATCTCTACAAAATAATGGCCCTGACTAACCTATACCTTTCACAAATCACTTACCTCACCAAAAATCTTCGTTACTCGAACTACTGCAACACAGCGAGTGCCACTACTGCCAGCTAAATAAAAGATTCAAACTACTGAAGGCACTAACTACTGATAGGCATAGTTAGTAAATGAAAGATTTTGACAGAGAACAAACAATGTATTTACCTTAATAGTCATGATATATATAGCAGTTCATGACATCCAGTCTTACAAATTTCAAAACTCCGCCATCTCTCTCCCCACATCCACCACTGCTGGCGGCTCACCTCCAACTGCGCAACGCTACGCGCTGTTAACATCCAGCTGCCCAATACTACAATGGCTGACAACAATGAAAACTAGCCACAGACTGCATAAAGCACAGTCAGTGATTTTCATGCAGAGCGCTACGTAACGTTGCCAATAAGAAAACATAAACAGCCTATGCTCCCCACAAAAAATTTTACATACTGTTATGGGCAGTGGCCAATAGAGATTTGAAAAAAATTTTCATAACTTCAATAACAAAGAAATCAAATGCACACACTTATCGATACAATGTTGGTCAAAAGCTAATATTTTCTCACAGTCCATAAAGACAGTAAAATTGCAGTGTTTTTCTCAAAGTCTGAGCAGTAAAAGAAAATGCACACGGAAGTAGTGGATTTCCATGCAGTGTTGAAGAAGTAGTGTTGTCCTTCCAACGAAAAGACAGTGCTGACTCTTGACATGCAGACAGGTAATGGGCCACAACAGAGCAAACCCACAGCAGAGTCAGTCGAAGTTTTGAAGAATATTGATTGGTAGGTAGGTCATCAAAGAGCAGACCCACTGTAGTCCTGGTAGAGAGTATGGTATTGGTGAGTCATCAAAGGTGCAGACCCAGTGTAGTCCTTGTAGAGATAGCCAGCAGCCATCTGCTGCGACTGTGCAGGTGCACAATCACCATCGAAGGGTCTTGCGGACAATATAGCAAGTCCATAAACCACCACTTGTGCACTCACAAAGTTTTTGGAATTGTCCTTAGAACCAGCAATGCTGTTATCCAGTCCCTTGCTGAATTATTAACACACGTGCAAACACTAACAGTCCCTACTTCTCACATATTGTCCATATACTATGACCAACAGAAATGTGTGCAGTGAAATGTAACTTACAAGTTACTTAATTTGATGAACTGATGTCAATTACAATTTTATAACATAAGAATACAATAACAAAGGTACAAAATACATCATTAAAGAACATAACAGTACAGATAACATTTGTAGTAAAACAGGCTTTACAAAAGAATCGAAATAACATATACATCAGTGTTACAGGAATTATGACATAAGTACATACATAAAAGATCAGAATAACTTTTGAAACATCAACTTAACACATGAGAATTAAAACAGAACAGAATAAATAATGTCTAAAAATCTTTACAAAGAAAATAACATATTATCAGAAAAATTCTACAACATAACTCTTATTAGCTAAACACATTAAGACAGGAAAAACACAAATTCACATAGTGTAATAACACAAAAATACAGGACAGGGTTTGTTTTCAGTGTGACATTTGGTACTGCAGTCCACCCCAAAGCGTCATTCCATATCTTTCCTCTTATTTCAGCATTTGTTTCCACCAAAAAAATTCTATCCAAGCATGCTTTCTGTATTAATATGTTCACATATTTCTTACCTCATTATTTATTTTCCATTGTCTTACCTCATCATTTATTTCCAAGAAAATCCTACCTAAACCTGTTGTCCCTAAACCCTACTTTTTTGGTTCATAGCCTCTTTCAAAATACTTTTTTGGCAAAACCATTTTCTTATAGCTTCTCAATGCATTTCTTCCAATTCATCACAACTTGTTCCCTTATATTGCCTACCCATCTTAAGATAACTTAAATCTACTGAGCTCAGATGCTAAACTAAGGGACGAGACAATGCAGCAGCACAAAACATTTAACACAAACAGCAATGAAAAAAAATGGAAATTGTCAAAGCAAGCAGCATAAATTAGCAAATCAAATGCAATATTACAACTAATATAAGGCAATGCGCAGCAAACAAGAAAAATAAATCCGTAGTAAAACTGGCTTAGCAGAGTAATACAAAGTCAAATTCAGTAACATTATGCATGGCAAACAGCTGCAGAAAATGCAATAACTTATATCTAAACATGACAAAGCTCAAGCAGAGAAAATATTACAGTAAAAATGGCCATGTTTAATACCTATGTCACATCTTAACACTAGGGTGATGCATCACCTTAACTTACACTACTAAATAAGTTACCCAGTCATTGACAAAAATTATGTATGCAATTCCTGTGAAGGGAAATGTCTTTTTGTGCTCCCTCGTTTTTTTGAAGTAGATTATAAAATGGTTATTTACTGGATCTGTAGGCATAAAATATCTATATTAGTACATCTACTAAATTTTATTTTAACCAATGCTGCAGTGCAGCTAGAAACTAGATATCAAACAAAATGAGCAATCTCTCAACTAGAAAGACAACAGATGTAAGATGTTCCTCATCATTTCATTAAGCATTTTAGTAAATATCATAAATTAAGAGCTCCACAGTGTAATAATATACGAGGGCGGTTCAGAAAGTAACCTCCGATTGGTCACAGTGCGGGTTGTGGGGGGAGTAGCGACGCCATCTGTGCGTTCATGCACTCAACAGGTCAGTCGGCATCAAGCCGTGGTCGAGTGAACGTCGTACCTGCGCTAGTTTAGTTTTTGTGGCAGTTTGAAATGTGTGCTGCAATAGAAAACCCCGCCAAATGTGAAGTGCGTGCTGTCATAAGGTTTTTTACAGCCAAAGGATATTCTGCAGCAGCTATTCATCGTGAGCTTTGTGCCGTGTACGGACCAAGAGTTATGAGTGAAGGAGTTGTCCGTGAATGGGTACGTTTATTTAAAAGTGGACGAGAAGACGTTCATGATGAAGAGAGGAGTGGTAGACCATCATTGGTGACTGACGAACTCGTTCAGACAGTTGATGCAATAGTTCGTGAAAATCGACGTATCTCAATGTCGGAGTTGTCTACTGGTTTTCCACAGATTTCTAAGACTCTCTTGTACGAGATAGTGACAGCAAGATTGGGTTACCGTAAGTTCTGTGCACGATGGGTGCCCAAAATTCTTACCGACCACCACAAAACTCGAAGAATGGCCTCTGCATTAGACTTTCTGTCACGTTATGAGGACGAAGGAGAACCATTGTTAAACAGAATCGTGACCGGTGACGAAACTTGGATTAAGTACGTGAACCCTGAGAGAAAAGAACAATCAAAGATGTGGGCACATTCAAATTCGCCTACCAAACCAAGAAAAGCCTCGCAAGATTTTCTGCCAGAAAACTGATGGCAACGGTGTTTTGGGATGCCAAAGGGGTGTTGTTGGTTGAATTCATGGAACGTGGTACGACCATTAATCAAGGCATGTACTGTGAAACAATAAAAAAGTTACGACGGGCTATACAGAACAAACGCCGTGGTATGCTGACTTCCAGTATCGTTTTTTTGCACGATAACGCCTGTCCTCACTCTGCTCGCAGAACAACGGCCCTTCTTGAGTCCTTCAAGTGGGACGTCATCAACCATCCACCTTACAGCCCAGACCTGGCGCCAAGTGATTATCACCTCTTCATGCATTTGAAGAAATGGCTCGGGTCACAGCGGTTTGATGAGGACGAAGAGCTCAAAGATGCAGTCACAGGCTGGCTTCAGGCACAAGCGGGTGATTTTTATGCAGAAGGAATTTCAAAGCTTGTGAAGAGATACGATAAGTGCCTCAATCGCTATGGATACTATGTAGGAAAATAGTGCAAAGATGTAGTTGTAAGATGTATATATTAAAATATTTTTATTTAACTTGGTGTATTTTTTTAAATCAACCGGAGGTTACTTTCTGAACGGCCCTCGTATTTTCAAGTTTGAGTGTGTCGTATTTAGGATGCTTTCTCCACCTGTGCCTCTGAAAGGCACACACTAATGGCTTTTTTTTCCAGACGACTGTTGCGCAGCTGCCCACGTAATGCGTCGTGCCCACGACGCATTATGTGAAGGTCACTTAACTTTCTTACCGAAATATTTACAACACCAGTTTGCACTACAGTGGCAGTCTCATATACAAAATTTCACAGGTTGAGAATTTGCATTGCAAATGTGTAGAAACAAAATCCTGTAAATATAACAGCGTCCAAAAAATTTTCGTCGCCATTGTGGTACATTCACGCATTTACACACATTTCATAACTCTTAAAGCACGATTCTTGGTTTCCAACATCCTTTTTCACAAGTCAGAGTCCCTAACCACTACTCATTATTCCTTACCTTATTACACATATAAATATTCGTCGACACTTCTTCAATATTTCATCATAACAGATACGTAGCATAATCAAATTCTTCATATAGCATCAACTTATTGATCATAAACATACCTCAGCAGCATAATACACATCGTCGTCGTAAAAATAACATCATAACACCTCGGTCAAATCTCAAAAACGTCGTAGATTTCTGCAATAATGTCAAAACCTAAAAAAAATTCTCTATTCATTTCAAAAGTTTCATCTACCTCAAACGTACTTTAAAAATCATGATCCCATACAAAATACATCATTCAAAGCTCTCATAGTATCACAATGGTTCTGGAAAAATATGAAGAGTTCACAAAGTACAGACAAAATACAATTTCATAAGTGTGAAGTTATCCAACTGTGTAATTACGTAAATATCTGTCACTGATGTAGTAAAAAAATGTTTATCTCTCAGTTAAATGATCAGATAGCTGTGTAATTTATGTGTTAGAGAAATATGGTACTGAGGTGTAAAGTTGTAAAAGCAAATACCATATTAGCTAGGGCTCCTTGTGCTTGCCAGACACATGGTACACAAAGTAGGCGTGTACCCCCCTGAGGATTAATGAATAATACCCTCAGGTGTTACAGATTACAGCAATGGAATGAAATGTATCACGGAAAATCTTTGTAATTCAAAAATCTTGAAAAATAAATGGTTCAAGTACAAAATTAATCACTCAAATGTGTGTCCTGTAGCGCTAAATGTGCGTCTTGTTGTAAGATAATTCTGTGGAAGTGTCGTAGTTATCGTCCTCTGTAAGCAAAGTTCTGCTAAAGTCAATGTACTTACCTCGTAATAAACGAAGTGAATTGCTTTGCGTATAGATATCTTAGTTATTACGCGTATTGCCGTGATGAAGGAAGTATTATGCTGTAACGTATTGTTATGCTACGAAAAGGCTGTCTCATTGTAGCTATACCATAAAAGTTACTACTAAAACATGTTTTACTTTCCAGAATAATTCAGAAAAACTGTGCAGGTATAAAACAGATACACCGCAAAAGCAACATTGTAAATTGTCACTCATTAGTAGCGTCGTGATAAAATCGTGTAGTTGTTACATAAACTAACCACTGTGCCATCTGGTATCTCACAGAAAGTACTTTAAATCCAGAATGTATCTTCAAGTAAACCAAAATGTTGCATTAAAATCTCATTAGCAGTACCACTATATGTCCTAAGTATGTAAGCCTGATAGTCGTTACGTAATCGTTACTAACAAACAAGAATGTACAAATACAACACTGTGTCGTCTGTTCACTATAACAATGCATTCGTAATTTCTGTTTAAAAATGTTCCCTAGGTTCTAGACTGGATATTTAACTTCAAACATTGTTGCATGTTAACAATTTCTTAAGTCTGACAAAGCATACTAGAAATGTGAAGTGAAAAGTTTTACGGCAAAGACTAAGTTTAAAAGCAGATTATCTTTCAATAAACGGTTTTACATGTGAAATGTGGTGTAAACCTTTACTCTTCCTACAATGCAGACCTCCATCTTCAACGGAATTATCATGTGGTATATGGTACATCGGTAAAGAATGCTCAAATTTTTCTCAAGGTTAGCGTCTATGTTATTTTTCTCTGAGCCAGCCGGCGCACGTGGCTGCCTGCGGTGAGAGTCATTGTCTATTGTGTCTTTGTTGGCGCGCGTCGTTATTGGGATTAGGAGACCTAACTTCTACAAATTCACCTTGTCGAGAAGGCCCTGTCCTGTTTGAAGCTCGCCAGTTCTGATGGAATTCAGGTCTGTCGTTTTGTCGGTAGTTTACATAGTTTCTTGTTTGTCGGTCATGTGGTGGAGAATTTCTCCCGGAATCGTAACTGCGTGGTGGACCGTTGCGTCTGAAGTTATTCTGTCTCCCTTGATAATAATTATTTTGGTTCCCATATTGTCTGATTCTATGGTTGTCTCTGTCACATTCATTACTATGGAAAAGCGATCTTTCTCTGTAACTATTATTCTGCCAACGGTTGTCATACGGATGGTGTCTGTTTTGGTCACGATTTGTGTTGTGAGAATCGCCTTCTCGTGTCCAGTTATTATTTATTTCATCGCGGAATTGCGACGGATGTGACCTGTAATTGTTGTGTTCCTGTTTTCGCGTTCCGCGATTGTCAGTGTCAATTTCTAATTCTTGTAAGAGTCCCTGAAAAGCTTCAATGTGGTCTTTGAAACGTCCTGCCAAAATAATATGTCGCATATGTTCAGGTAATTTGATTAAGCAAATGCGGATGAGTTGTGAGGGGCTGTATGGGTTTGACAGGTACAGATTCTTGTGCAACATGTCTTCAAAAGATTTCACAAGACAGGAAAATTCAGAGTGTTCGGAATGTTTCATCATTATGATGCTATGTTTTACTCGGTCTTGTGTAGCTTGAGACCAATATGCTGAGAGGAAGGCATGATAAAATTCTCCTTCACTGTGGCAATCGTGAATGACCGATCGCATTCTTACAGATGGTTCATTCTCTAAATAGCCACATATAAATTCTAATCTGTGCTCTAATGACCAGTTGGGAGGAAAACAATGAGAGAATTGATGGAGCCATGCTTGTGGATGAATGTCGTTGTCAGAATTCTTAAATGTTTTGAATTTACGTGTAGTAATGAACAGCTTATAGTCAAAATCATCATGTCGGCGAGTCGCATGTCGGTCATTGTTACGTCGTTTCGGCGGTTCCATCTCAAAATTCGGTGTACCTTGCCAATTTCTTTCATAATTTCCGAAGTGCCCCGTGTTATTATTTTGTGGCTGTTTCGTACTTCTATGTCCCTCTTCCCGTATTGGAGCGCGAGTGTCCTCTAAAATATGTAATTCCTGTATTACCTGTGTCAACTGATCTTGTACTTCCTGGATTTCTCTTTGGTGTTGCGTATTAATTTGATTCTGATTTTATTTGAATTTCCTGATTTATTCGCACTCTTCTGTGTCATTAAAGACTACCGGTTTTGTGTCATTCACATTATCATCTAACTTCGTAGATAAATTATTTAGCTGATCCGAAAGTTCAACTACTTTCTCTGATAATGAACTAATTTCCTCCATGTGTCTTTCTGAACCAATTTTCAGAGTATCTACTGTGTCCTTTAAGTTTTCCCGAGTTCTTGCAAGTTGCGTAACCGAATCGGTAGATGCAACTGAGTCAATTTTAGCTTGCAAGGTGTCGTGATTTTCATGAACAATAGTTTGCAGTTCTTTTATGGATGCTTCATGATTCTGTAATGCATTTTCATGACGCGAAAAAATAGGTTGGAAATGCTCACAAATTTATGTTTTTACGTCATTACAGACTTTTTGACATTTCAATTCGATTTTATGTAACTCAGTAGTTAAATCTTCACGTGTTTGTTCAAGCGTGGTGTGAAGATTTTGTTCCATTGCGTCTAACTGTTGCTGTGATTGTCTCTGGTGTTGTTCCATTGTGTCTAACTTTTGAAGATTTTGTTTCATTGTGTCTAACTTTTGAAGATTTTGTCCCATTTGTTTCTGATTTTGTTCAAGCGTTGTGTCTAACTTTTGAAGATTTTGTTCCATTGTGTCTAACTTTTGAAGATTTTTTCCCATTTGTTTCTGATTTTGTTCAAGCGTTGTGTCTAACTTTTGAAGATTTTGTTCCATTCTGTCTAACTTTTGTAGCCTTTGTCCCATTTTTTGCATTAACTGTAATAACAATGCACTGGTGTCTGAAACATGTTCCTCAGTGCTATTCGGCAATGCATTTGAACCGGCAATATTCGCAGTTTGAAAAGCAGAAAATGTGTCTTGACTTATTTGAGAAAACGGCGAGGACGCAAAACGTGAATCTACAGTATTTGCAAGATTGTGTCCTGTCATTTCGGATTCCTGAGGCAAGCTGTTGCCGACCCATCGATCGATAATGCTTCCCTGTTCACTAATTGTTTCACAGTCCACACCATTGTTTGCAGCCCGCTCCATTTCCCTATGTAAAATTACCAAATTACTACTTTGAACATTAGTTAATTCATTACTCGGTGGCGCTAACACACTTTCCTCTTCACTGTCATTTCTCAGTTTACTTTGGAGCCTAGTATTACGTTTTTCACACGCCATTATTGTCACAATATTTCACACGATAACACAGAAAAGCACAATTTGAAGAGGAAAAATAAGAGAACACATTAACGTAGCACTGAAAATAATATCTAGTTAATTCCAAGAGCAGCTGCGAAATACTTGCTGCAAATCTACAAGCATGCCACAACTGTTTTACTGTACAACAATGAAAAACTACAACTACAAAGGAAATTCTCTCTATAATTACGCGCTAGCAATAAACAAAAGCTACACTAATTACACAAACTACAAGAAAAATATCAGAAGATTCCAGTGAGGTATCCTCGGCTAAGGGTCGACATATGAAACGTCCCCTTTCAGCAATTATACATGACTGTGCTTAAACTGACACACAATATTTTTAGCGCAACGCAATCTGGCTTTCAAAAATCTCTACAAAATAATGGCCCTGACTAACCTATACCTTTCACAAATCACTTACCTCACCAAAAATCTTCGTTACTCGAACTACTGCAATACAGCGAGTGCCACTACTGCCAGCTAAATAAAAGATTCAAACTACTGAAGGCACTAACTACTGATAGGCATAGTTAGTAAATGAAAGATTTTGACAGAGAACAAACAATGTATTTACCTTAATAGTCATAATATATATAGCAGTTCATGACATCCAGTCTTACAAATTTCAAAACTCCGCCATCTCTCTCCCCACATCCACCACTGCTGGCGGCTCACCTCCAACTGCGCAACGCTACGCGCTGTTAACATCCAGCTGCCCAACACTACAATGGCAGACAACAATGTAAACTAGCCACAGACTGCACACAGCACAGCCAGTGATTTTCATGCAGAGCGCTACGTAACGTTGCCAATAAGAAAACATAAACAGCCTACTTACAAATTGAATTAGCCTACTGGCCTGACTACACAGAAACCATCTAAGGACAAGCAACAAATCTGTAAATAAATTCAGCCATGTAGGAATATATCAGCTCACTTGCAATACCTGTCGGCCCCGCTATGTACGTCAGACATGCAGAAATTTCGGAGCTTAGAGCACTGAACACATGAGAAGGCTAAGTAGTGACTGCTCACATTTGTCTGTCGCAGGAACGTGATGGCTAAGACAGTAGACCCGTATTCTATAGGAGTGGGATTCAAATCAGCGTACTATTGTCGTTACTCGGTTGTCTGTGGTTCTTTAAATTGCACAAGATGACTGCCGGTAAAGTGTTTTTGAGGGGACACGAACAATGACCTTTCCACCGTCCCAGTCCGTCTCTACTTCGAACTTGCACACTTCCAGTAACGTTCTCGACGTCAAAGTGACATTAAAGATAAACATTCTTCCATTCTTCCTTCCTTCAACCACCATCAAAAAAACAAATGAAAAAGATCTAAATGTTGTAGACAGCAAGCTGATTACGAAACATGTTGTGTAAGAATTTACTGAATCGTAAGAAAGGAGTAAGCAGACGTAATGGACACACTTGAGCATACAATTTATAAGAAAATGACTCGAAAATAAAACTAATTTCACTTTGTATATCTGTATACTTCAGAAGATTTTCTGATTTAAAAATCCATTGTTGGTGTGGTAAACCGTCTCAAACTGAAGAAACAAGCGTAGTTTTAAGCAAAAGAAAATAGTTTCGCATTAAGCGGGATCCTCAAATCTCCCGACATAAAGCACTATGTTCGTTCTATTCCCTGGAACGAAGTGCAATAAATTACATTCAAGCGCCAGAGAAACTGGTACAGGCATGCATATTCTAATACAAATGTATGTAAACAGGCAGAATACGGTGCTGCAGTCGCCGGCGTCTTTATAAGACAAGCGTCTGGCGGAGTTATTAAATCGGTTACTGCTGCTACAATGGCAGGTTATGAAGATTTAAGTGAGTTTGAACGCGGTGTTATAGTCGGCGCACGAGCGATGGGACACAGCATCTCCGAGGTAGCGATAAAGTGGGGTTTTTCCGGTACCACCATTTCAAGAGTGTACCGCGATATCAGGGATCCGCTGAAACATCAAATCTCCCACATCGCTGCGGCCGGAAAAAGATCCTGCAAGAATGGAACCAACGACGACTGAAAAGAATCGTTCAGCGTGACAGAAGTGCAAGCCTACCGCAAATTGCTGCATATTTCAGTGTTGGGCCATCAACAAGTGTCAGCGTGCGAACCATTCAGCAAAACGTGATAGATATGGGCTTTTGAAGACGAGGGTTCACACGTGTACCCTTAATGACTGCACGACACAAAGCTTTATGCCTCGCCTGGGCCCGTCAGCACTGACATTGGACTCTTGATGATTGGAAATACATTACCTGGTCGGACCAGTCTCGTTTAAAAGTGTATTGAACGGATGGACGCGTACAGGTATGGAGACAACCTCATGAATCCATCCCTGCATGTCAAGAAGGGATTGTTCAAGATGGTGGACGCTCTGCAATGATATGGGGCGTGTGCAGTTGGAGTGATATGGGACCCCTGCTACGTATGGACACGACTCTGACAGGTGAGAAGTAGGTAACCATCCTGTCTGCTCACGTACATCCATTCATGTCCACTGTGCATTCCGCCGGACTTGGGCAATTCCTGCAGGACAATATGACACACCACACGTCCAAGAATGGTTCAGAGTGGTTCCAGGAACACTCTTCTGAGTTTAAACATTTCCGCTGGCCACCAAACTGCCCAGACATGAACGTTATTGAGCACATGTGGGATGCCCTGCAATGTGCTGTTCAGAACAGAACTCCACTCCTCGTACTCTTACGGACTTATGAACAGCCCTGCAAGACTCATGGTGTCAGTTCCCTCCAGCACTACTTCAGACATTAGTCGAGTCCATGCCACGTGGTGATTCGGCACTTTTGCGTACTCGCGGGTGCTGTACACGATACCAGGCAGCTGTACCATTTTCTTTGGCTCTTCACTGGAAAACCAAATTTTGCGTGTGGTTCAAATGGTTCAAATGGCTCTGAGCACTACGGGACTCAACTGCTGAGGTCATTAGTCCCCTAGAACTTAGAACTAGTTAAACCTAACTAACCTAAGGACATCACAAACATCCATGCCCTAGGCAGGATTCGAACCTGCGACCGTAGCGGTCTTGCGGTTCCAGACTGCAGCGCCTTTAACCGCACGGCCACTTCGGCCGGCTTTTTGCGTGTGCATTGGGGATTTATTAAAATACTGAGATAAAGCTTGCCAAGTGAACTATGTCAAGGGAGTGTCTTTTTCGTATCTATGACAATGATGTAGGATTTTATTGTGAATTGGTACATTTCTACTGCACAGAGTGGCTATGATTTATGAAAGGATGGGAGGAAACGAAATGAAGTGAGGATACATCTCGAAAAGTATAATATGCGACTTCAAAACTCAAAGTACCTCTCCGCCACACTAGTGTGTGTTATCATCCTAGCCTAACGGGACGAGATGGAATCCAATTACAGAATCTACGATTAAATTTTACAGTATTTTGTACATTTATTTTATTTATTTTTTATCAAGTTGGAATGCTGATCTAATGAAACTTGTACGTAGAATACGCCAGAACGTTCCCAGAACTTAGTGACGTAAAAAAAAGCAACTAATTAAACAATCAACTTAGACATCCCAGTACTTAGTAATAATAATAATAATAATAATATAAAGATAATAATAATAAATACAAATCCAGTTATAGAATGTACTTCATTTTACTGATCCAAAGCAAGAAATGGGAAGATCAGGCATGACCTACTAGTTTGGTTCATTCTGGCCTTTTCCGGAATTATTCGGAAAACCACAAGAAAAGGAAATCAGTCTCACCAGGTCAGGTGAATAACTCGTACTAATTAAGCCACACGCCATTATGCCATTTCAGTAAGTAGTATTCGTATATTTAAATGAATTTTAGAAACTTGTAATAGGAATGAGATAAGAAAGTGCTCCTTTCTTTGAACACTGTTTCAACTATTCCATACATTTCATTCACGCACATTCAAGTAACAGAATTTTTAGCTTCAAATGATAATACTTCCACCATTTTACTTTACTTTTATTATTCCTCCAAACATTTGAATTATTCACAGAGGTGACTAAAAGTCAAGGGATAGCGATATGCGCATATACAGATGGCAGTAGTATTGCGTGCACATGGTATAAAAAAGCAGTGCCTTAGCAGAGCTGTCATTTGTACTCAGGTGGTTCATGTTAAATGGTTTCCGACGTTATTGTGGCTGGGCGACGGGAATTAACAGATTTTGTACACTGAATAGTAGTTGGGACCTAGACGCTCTGGACATTCCATTTCGAAAATCGTTAGGGAATGCAATATTCCGAGATCCACAGTGTCAAGAATGTGCCGAGAATACGGCTGCAAATGGTCTCCAAGTAGCCTAACGTAACGATTTACAGTCAATGGTCGCTTCATTTCGACCAGAGGACGCAATCCATTCCTTCCTTGCGGCGTTACCTCTCACCAAGGCCAACACAGCGGCCGACTGCCTTCACTTAACGACCGACAGTAGCGGCTTTTACGTAGAGCTGTCGGTGCTCACAGATAACCGAAACTGCGTGATATAACCACAGAAATCAGTGTGTGACTTACGAGTACGACGAACATGTCCGTTAAGACAGTGCGGCGAAATTAGGCGTTAATGGGCCGCAGCAGCAAAGAACCGACGCGAGTGCCTTTCCAAACAGCACATCACCTGCAGCGTCTCTCTTGGGCTTGTGGTCATATCGGTAGAGCCCCAGATTACTGGAAAACTGTGACGTAGTCAGATGAATCTCCATTTCAGTTGATAAGAGCTTATGGTTGGGTTGGAGTGTGGCGCAGATCCCACGAAGCCATGGATCCAAGTTGTCAACAAGGCACTTTTCAAGCTGGTGAAGGCTCGATAATAGTGTGCGCTGTGTTTATAAGGAATGGATTGCGTCCTCTGGTCGAAATGAAGCGACCATTGACTGGAAATCGTTACGTTAGGCTACTTGGAGACCATCTGCAGCCGTCCATGGAGATCATGTTCCAAATCAACGATTCGTCGTGTCACCCGGACACAATTGCGAATGGTTTGAAGAACATTGTGGACAATTCGAGCGAATTATTTGACCTTTCAAATAGCCCGAAATGAATCCTACCTATCATTTGTGGGACATAATCGACAAGTCAATTAGTGGACAAAATCCCGCACCACCGGCAACACTTTCCCATCTGGAAGAATATAGAGGCAACATGGCTCAATAATTCTGGAGGGCACTTCCGACAACTTATTGAGTCCATGCTACGGCGAGCTACTGCACTATGCTCGGAAAAAGGAGGTCCGACACGATATTAGGAGGCATCCTATGACTTTTGCCATCTCAGGGTATGTTCAATGTTAATAACGTACTCATCTTTGGAAACATTTTCCTTGCTACCCCAGCCAACATAATCAAAAGGTTTCTCTGAATCTACACATGCTATAAACATAGATTTGCCTTTCTTCAGTCTGTAAGTTGTAGGGTGAGTATTTTCTCAGCTGTGCCTAAATTTCCCCCAAACCCTAACTGATCTTTCCCCCAGTTCGGCTTCCACCTGTGTTTCCATTACTCTGAAAATAATTCCTACCAGTATTTTCCAATCACGGCTTATAAAGCCGAATGGTTCTGTAATATTCACACCTGTTAACAACTGCGTGACTCAGAATAGGAATTATTACTTTATTCTTGAAGTTTGGAGATATTTCGCGTGTCTCATACGTTTTGCATACCGTGCGGAATAGTTTTGCCACGGCTGGTCCTCACAGGTATCTCAATAATTCTTAGGGAACCTTATGTCCTGGAGGGGTCTTGTTTCGACTTAGGTTTTTCAGTATTCTGTCAGATTCTTTTGTGATGTTCCGATCTCATCTTCATATGGTTCCTTTTCTCCTCCTATAACACTGTCTTCAAATCTGTTTCCCTTCTGTAGCCCTTTTGTATACTCCTCCCATGTTTCAGCTTTCCTTTCTTTGACTAGTACTGGCTTGCCACTGGAGCGCTTTATAATTATACAGGTGCTCCTAGTTTCTCCAAAGCTCCCTACAGGCAGTATCTATATATGCCATAGCACCGACTCCTGTTTATCTATACTACGCACGATCCCAGTTAAAGAAGAAATTATTTTCTCTTGTTGCTGCTTCCTTCTTCGTGCCAGGATTTAAGTCCAGCCAAATTATGAAAGCACTGAGACCATTAATATCAAAATTTTTATAAAAATATCCATGGGCTATCTTCTTGCCATGTGTTTTGTAATGGAGGTCCTAATTAATTCGTCCATTGAGTCTGTACCTAACTTGGTTGCATTATAGTCTATTACTATGACAGATTTTACAGCTATTTCTTCTTTGAAGTACATAGTACTCATTAGTATCGTATCAGTGTCTTACCCACTTTTGGCAGCAGGTGATTATTGTAGCTGAGTGTTGGAATCCGAGCTGCAGTTCACTCCCTTGCTGCAACAAAATCTTCACGTAGTTCAGACGACTTTCTCCCCTGGTTCCAAGCAGAGACAACAACTTTCTTTCTAATTTGTTTGTCAACTCTATACTTATGAAGAAATTACCTGTTGTCATATTTCTACAATCCCTTAATAAATATTCTGTCAGTTGCATCATTACACATTTTCCCTGATTTATTTCTTTAGGCTAGTCTGCACCTTTTCCTGTGTACATCTGCAGGTTCATTATGTACTAATTAGAGCTGTCACATGAAGCCAATATCTTGAGACAACATTTTTTAGGTTGTCTATCAATTGTAATATTATCATGTTGTGTGCTCACTTACTATTCAAATATTCCTCTATAGTAGCCAATCTATCTTAACTACGGCTCTGTCACTGCTGCTTTGCAGCATAAAACCGAAAAAAGCGCAATATCTCTACAGTTAGCCTACTTAGCTGGGTGGTAACGTGCTCGCCTCCCATGCGAGCAGGACCGGGTTCGATTCCCGGATGTGTTGGAGACTTTCTCCGTTCGGGTAGTGGGTGTTGTGTTCTCCTCATCATCATTTCATCCTCATCAGCGGCGCGTAAGTCGTACAATGTGACGTCGACTGAAGTAAGACTTGCATTTGGCGACCGAACTTCCCCAGGTAGGGTCTCCCGGCCAACGATGCCATACGCTCATTTCATTTACTTTTTTTTTTTATTTAAAGCGGTTCTTAGCCGTGGAAATAATATAGTGCTCTTTGTGCCATAAATGCACTACACCCTCACTGTGACCTATTTAGACTTCTGCAAGTATAAGTAGGCCGAGAAAGAATTTGAATTTCTTCTCAATCGAGATCTATCCATCTGTTCCCGAAAGTAATGTTATGTAACATTACTTGATCGTCCATTTCAAAATATTCTCGAAAACGTTGGGCTTCACAAATAATTCAAATGATGGCTACATGTTGTTTTCATTCCATAAAATGTGCCACGGCCCTAGGACCGTCTTCACTATGTTTCGTACTGGCTGACTCCCATGTAATCTAAAAAGATTTTTCTCCATACTTTTTTCCGCTTCTGAATCTGAAAACAATGGGATTAGTGTTATACATATTTTTCATATATATTTACATATTATTATTATTATCATTGTTACTATTGATGTTGTAAATAAAAGGCAGATGAAATATAATTACTTGAAAAGACTCTGATCTGTCATCAACTTCAGGAACAGTGGTTTCCATATCTCCAACGTCATCTTCGTCAGAATCTTCAGCTAATTCACTGCTTTCAAAAATAATAGCGTCAACCTCTCGCGATTCCTCTTCTTCATTCAAAACTGCTTGTATATCAGAACAACTCATACGATTTCCACTCATCGTTTAATTTTATGACATGCTGAGTGAAAACACTAACAACTTGGCCAAGAAAACTTAACAATGGATACAGAAATAAGCGGGATGTTAGTTTCACTGGTGCGGGTGCTTCGTATTACAGCTGTTAACGTTAAATTCATCACTCTATTTTAGCTGTTATATTCGAGAAATAAAGAAACCATATAGATTGCAGCCATAACGACCTCACTAGAACTCAATGCAAATAACACCTACAAATTTTAATAAGTTTTAAATATAAAACTGATCAAAACAACATTCGATGCAATTGACTCAACAGGAGAAAATAAGGGAGAAGTATATTTAACATGTCACTTTAATCCTACTGGTGTTAGAGAAAGCTCTTTGCGAAATTGTGCCGGATGGCATTCTCATTCACTGCTTTCCCCTAGTGCATATTCTCTTACCTTCTCTCCTTTTTCTTGCTATAGGATTCCAGTCTCCCATCAATAATTTGTAGCCCTCTTACCCACCTGAATGATTTATTTTATCTCATCACACATTCATTCAGTTTGTTCATCATCTGCAGAGCTAATAGCCATTAAATCTGTACATCTGTGGCTAATTTTGCCTTTGTGACTACCTTGGCTGTAATAATGCGTTCTCTATGCTGTTTATAGTCTTATCCGCTTTCCTAATTTCCTTTTCACAATCCAATCCTCTCTTGTAATGCATTTGATTTTGTACTCACGTAACTCGAAATTCTTTTCTGCCTGCCACAACATATCACTAATTTCGAACATATCTATCTTCAGTCTCTCTTCTTTTTATATTCTTTGAACTATGTGTCCAATTAAGGGATGTAATATTCCACGCCTCAATCTGTAGAACGCCAAATTTGTTTTTCATGATTGAGACAGCTTCCGGAGTAGTCCCTCCAAGAAATGTGAATGGGGGACTACGAGTATTTACTCCGGAGTATTTTATGCAAGAGAATCCCATCATCGTTGAGCTATACACAAGAGCTGCACATCCTCGGAAATGTAACAGCTGTAATTTGCTCTTTGCTACGGCCGTTTGCAACACCAACATAACAAGGCCATATTCGTTAACGTTACTAAGCCATTTGAGTCAGTCACCCACATTGTTATACCTGTACCTACTGAAAGGACTATTTCCCCTCTTCAGGAACCACATCTTAGTCCCCCATCCCCATAGATGAGCGCAAGCAAGTGTACAGCTATGCACTATTCACTTGTTCACGCGATACAGGTACACAGTAATGATGGCGTACTTGCGTCAGTTCTAGTGACTAAGTCCACTCATGTATCTATCAGAGTCTCGCAAAGTAGGTCTTTCATATGTTCCCGTATTTGTTTCTGCTGACGATAGCATTCTGCTGAATAATCCATCTCAGAGATGTCGTGCCGTGTCTGGCGTACTACTTAGCCATGGAATAGGATCACCACAACTTTTAATTGTTGTTCACACCATAAAACAATGTGGTTCCTAACATCGAATACAAAGTGGGCCGCCCCTATCGCGTGGAAACCACCTAAGATGATGCATTCTCGTGGCACTGCTACTGGGAACTGTGGGAGAACAATTTAACAGAAAGTTTTGTCTGAAAGAAATTTTCTCGATTTACAACTCACGTCATAGTAAAACTCTCGACAGCTGTCTCCGACACCGTCATTAAGACTTGAAATCACTGACTATAGCGGCAGGGTTGGCACAGCGTTGTGGTTGGCAGCTTCTGGAACCTTCCAAGTGTGTCGCAGTGGCGCATGCGCGGAAGGCAAGTTGAGCAGCTGCTAGAGGCTCCATCCCGCAGCGGGACCGTGGCCAACGGCATATACGGTGCCTGCAACGAGCGTTTGACGGCACGGTAGTTTGCTTGTCCGCCACATTTCGTGAATGCTCGCCTCCTTTCAGGGCCCACGGAAAATCAATATTTAATCGCAAAGGTACTCACTAAAGATATTAATTTTGTCTTGGGCACCGAGAACACGCAGACAAGAGTTATTAAACTTGACTGAACTAGTTACTCGCTCCTTGCCGCAGACGGCTGCTGGCACTCGTAAGACCTGCAGTGTCACGTGCTGTGACGCGCGCGCCACCGCCTGTCTTTCTTGTGGGCCTCGCGTGGAACTGAGTGACGTCACATGGCACAAGCGGCCGGCGCCAGGTTTGAACCTGCCACTACCGTATCCCAACAAGCGTCAATCTTACGTCTTTGCTTTCGCTCAATATTCAAAGCACACCTCCATGCCGTACTAATTGTAAGTGTATGTCTCGGTTAAAACTATTGCTGCTTATTCAAATTTCTACCGCTTCTTTGATAATAGAATCTCAGTATGATGTTGTTTGAGGCAAAACTCTCGTTTTGTTGGGTCGAGCGAGCGACCGTTTCAAACGTGACACTGGCCTCTCGAGCCATATGACGTCACTTGGTCCCGTGGTGAGACGGAGCTGCTAGAAGCTGCCAAGCTGCATTCTACATCTACATACAGGGTGTTACAAAAAGGTACGGCCAAACTTTCAGGAAACATTCCCCACACACAAATAAAGAAAAGATGTTATGTGGACATGTGTCCGGAAACGCTTAATTTCCATGTTAGAGCTCATTTTAGTTTCGTCAGTATGTACTGTACTTCCTCGATTCACCGCCAGTTGGCCCAATTGAAGGAAGGGTATGTTGACTTCGGTGCTTGTGTTGACATGCGACTCATTGCTCTACAGTACTAGCATCAAGCACATCAGTACGTAGCATCAACAGGTTAGTGTTCAACACGAACGTAGTTTTGCAGTCTGTGCAATGTTTACAAATGCGGAGTCGGCAGATGCCCATTTGATGTACGGATTAGCACGGGGAAATAGCCGTGGCGCGGTACGTTTGTATCGAGACACATTTCCAGAACGAAGGTGTCCCGACAGGAAGACATTCGAAGCAATTGATCGGTGTCTTAGGGAGCACGGAACATTCCAGCCTATGACTCGAGACTGGGGAAGACCTAGAACGACGAGAACACCTGCAATGGACGAGGCAATTCTTCGTGCAGTTGACGATAACCGTAATGTCAGCGTCAGAGAAGTTGCTGCTGTACAAGGTAACGTTGACCGCGTCACAGTATGGAGAGTGCTACGGGAGAACCAGTTGTTTCCGTACCATGTACATCGTGTGCAGGCACTATCAGCAGCTGATTAGCCTCCACGGGTACACTTCTGCGAATGGTTCATCCAACAATGTGTCAATCCTCATTCCAGTCCAAATGTTCTCTTTACGGATGAGGCTTCATTCCAACGTGATCAAATTGTAAATTTTCACAATCAACATGTGTGGGCTCACTAGAATCCGCACGCAATTGTGCAATCACGTCATCAACACAGACTTTCTGTGAACGTTTGGGCAGGCATTGTTGGTGATGTCTTGATTGGGCCCCATGTTCTTCCACCTACGCTCAATGGAGCACGTTATCATGATTTCATACGGGAGGCTTCATTCCAACGTGATCAAATTGTAAATTTTCACAATCAACATGTGTGGGCTCACTAGAATCCGCACCTGTGCTGCTAGAACATGTGCCTTTACAAGTACGACACAACATGTGGTTCATGCACGATGGAGCTCCTGCACATTTCAGTCGAAGTGTTTGTACGCTTCTCAACAACAGATTCGGTGACCGATGGATTGGTAGAGGCGGACCAATTCCATGGTCTCCACGCTCTCGTGACCTCAACCCTCTTGAATTTCATTTATGGGGGCATTTGAAAGCTCTTGCCTACGCAACCCCGGTACCAAATGTAGAGACTCTTATTGCTCGAATTGTGGACGGCTGTGATACAATACGCCATTCTCCAGGGCTGCATCAGCGCATCAGTGTTTCCATGCGACGGAGGGTGGATGCATGTATCCTCGCTAACGGAGGACATTTTGAACATTTCCTGTAACAAAGTGTTTGAAGTCACGCTGGTACGTTCTGTTGCTGTGTGTTTCCATTCCATAATTAATGTGATTTGAAGAGAAGTAATAAAATGAGCTCTAACATGGAAAGTAAGCGTTTCCGGACACATGTCCACATAACATATTTTCTTTCTTCGTGTGTGAGGAATGTTTCCTGAAAGTTTAGCCGTACCTTTTTGTAACACCCTGTATATACGCCGCAAAATCAGCGTGAGGTGCATGGCGGGGGTTTGTCTCATTGTACCAGTTACTAGGGTTTCTTCCTGTCACATTGACAAGAATGATTGTTTGAATGATTCTATGTGTGCAGTAATTACTCTAATCTTATCCTCACGATGTGAGCTATATATAAGGGGTTGTAGTATATTCCTAATCATTTAAATCTGGTACTTGGAACATTGTCAATAGACGTTCTCGGGACAGTTTACTTCTGTCTTCAAGAGCCTTCCAGTTCAGTTCCCACAATATCTCTGTGGCATTCTCCCATGGATTAAACAAACCTGTGGCCATTCGTGCTGCCCTTCTCTGTATACTTTCAATATCCCTTGTTAGTCCCATCTGGATCGGGTCCAATACACTTGAGCAGTGTTCTAGAATCGATCGCAAGGGTGATTGTAAGCAATCTCCGTTGTAGATTGATTGCACTCCCCCAGTATTCGTCCAATAAACCGAAGTCTAGCATCTGCGTTGCCCACGACTGAAGCTATGTGATCATTCCATTTCATATCCCTACAAAGTGGTACACCCAGATATTTGTAGAGTTTGGCGATTCTAACAGTGTCTCATGTATATTATAATTACAGGATGATAAGCTTACTAGTTTTGTGAAGTGCAAAATTTTACATTTCTGAACACGTAAAGGAAGTTTCCAATTTCTGCACCACATCGAAATCTTCCCAATATCAGAATCAAAATTTTTGCAGCTTGTTTCAGATAGTATTTCATTACAGTTAACTGCATCATCTGCAAAAAGCCTGATTTTAGTGTTAATATTGTTTGCAAGTTCATTAATATACAACATGAACAGCCAGGGTCCCAGCACACTTCCCTGGAGCACATCTGAAGTTACTTCTACCTCTGATATGACTCTCCATCCAAAGTAACATGCTGTGACCTGCCTACCAAAAAGTCTTCAAACCAGTCACAAATTTCACTTGATACGCCTTACGATCGTACTACCTACATAAGTGTAGGTATGGTACTGAGTCAAATGCTTTTCGGAAATCAAGAAATAATGCATCTACCTGATTGCCTTGATCCAAAGCTTTCAGTCTGTCACGTGAGAAAACTGCGAGGTGAATTGCACACGATCTATATTTTCGAAATCCATGCTGGTTGGCAGTGAGGAGCTCATTCTGTTCAAGACACTTATGTTTGAGCTCAGAATATGTTCTAAGATTCTACAACAAATCTATGTCAAATACACCGGACGGTAGTTTTATGGATGATTTATACTATCTTGTGAGCTGTGCGTCTTTCCAAGACCTGGGCACGGTTTTTTGTTCGAGGGACCTACGACAGATTGTAGTTGGGAGAGGGACTAACACAGCCGCAAATTCATTATAGAATCTAACAGGGATTCTACGGGCCATTGAGTTTTGTAGAGTTTGAACAATTTCAGCTGTTTCTCTAGACCTCTGGCACTAATACTTATTTGATTCATCTTTCAAGCCGTACGAGCATTAAGTTGGAGTAATTATCTTCGGTTCTATTCTGTTAACGAGCATTTAAAAACGGAGTTAAGCATTTGATCTTTTGATTATCTAAGCTTAATTTTAGTTCCTGTCTCATTCACTGGACACTAACATTGATGCCACTAACAGCCTTTACAAAAAAAATGGTTC
Source organism: Schistocerca nitens (assembly GCF_023898315.1). Taxonomy (NCBI): domain Eukaryota; kingdom Metazoa; phylum Arthropoda; class Insecta; order Orthoptera; family Acrididae; genus Schistocerca; species Schistocerca nitens. The sequence goes on along the minus strand of NC_064618.1, from coordinate 524,726,217 downwards.
AAATTGCTCTGAGCACTATGGGACTTAACTTCAGAGGTCATCAGTTCCCTAGAACTTAGAACTACTTAAACCTAACTAACTTAAGGACATCTCACACATCCATGCGCGAGGCAGGATTCGAACCTGCGACCGTAGCGGTCGCGCGGTTCCAGACTGTAGCGCCCAGAACCGCTCGGCCACTCCGGCCGGCAACAGCCTTTACATATGACCAGCCTTTCTTTGGGCTCTGTGAATGATCACTTGACAATATTCTGCTATGGTAGTCATTGAAGGCATTGCGCATTGCTCTCTTGACAGCCAAACACGTTTCATTCAGCATCCCTTCATCTATAGCCTTACGTTTCTTTTACACCTATTATGCTGTAATCTGTGTTTCTTTATAAGTTTCTTTACAGTGACTGTATACAATGGGGACTGCCTCCTATTATTAACTCTTCTACTGGGTACATATCCATCCACTGCGTGCTCAACTGCTGTTTTGAACTTGAGCCAGAGCACCTGTACATGATCCTGACTTGTGATGAAAATTTCAAGTTCCTCATTGAGACTACTGATTTTTTATCTAGTTTACTGAATATACATATCTTTGTGCTTAAGAGATAAGGTTTATTTGTTGCCATTAGACACAATATACAGGGTTATTACAAATGATTGAAGCGATTTCACAGCTCTACAATAACTTTATTATTTGAGATATTTTCACAATGCTTTGCACACACATACAAAAACTCAAAAAGTTTTTTTAGGCATTCACAAATGTTCGATATGTGCCCCTTTAGTGATTCGGCAGACATCAAGCCGATAATCAAGTTCCTCCCACACTCGGCGCAGCATGTCCCCATCAATGAGTTCGAAAGCATTGTTGATGCGAGCTCGCAGTTCTGGCACGTTTCTTGGTAGAGGAGGTTTAAACACTGAATCTTTCACATCACTATGCGTGAAACTTGCCCACACGCGTTCAACCGTTTCTTCGCTCACTGCAGGCCGACCCGTTGATTTCACCTTACAGAGGCATCCAGAAGCTCTAAACTGCGCATACCATCGCCGAATGGAGTTAGCAGTTGGTGGATCTTTGTTGAACTTCGTCCTGAAGTGTCGTTGCACTGTTATGACTGACTGATGTGAGTGCATTTCAAGCACGACATACGCTTTCTCGGCTCCTGTCGCCATTTTGTCTCACTGCGCTCTCGAGCGCTCTGGCGGCAGAAACCTGAAGTGCGGCTTCAGCCGAACAAAACTTTATGAGTTTTTCTACGTATCTGTAGTGTGTCGTGACCATATGTCAATGAATGGAGCTACAGTGAATTTATGAAATCGCTTCAATCATTTGTAATAGCCCTGTATTTCCATCATGAATGGTGTATCTAACTATCCATTCCAGGTATTTTTCAGAGAAGGCATTTAGTACAGTTCCACAGGATGCCTTATCACACCCACCACAAACAAAACTGTAATTTTTCCAACTAACTGTTGGATGAATAAACTCTCCGCTGATGTTTACAGTACGACAGGGGAACTTACGTAGAAGTGAAGTGAGCTCTTCTGTGCAATTTTCGGTTACATCAGGAGATGAATCTGATGGTCGACAGAAGGATCCAATAGCATTTTGTGCCCACCCCAGATACTGGGTCTTCCCCAAGCAATCTCACATGCAGCTTCAATTTCTACCTCGTGCATGCGCCACTCCGGCACTCTCTGGAAGATTCCAGACGCTCCATTACATTTATGTAACCAGAACAGTGCACAAACCTCGGCATCCAGTGATATAAACTCCTGATGACGATGGCGCAGACAGCTGTCGGAAACTCGAGTATTTTATTCGAAATGAGGCATCATGTAAACCGAGAAGATTTTATTGAGACTCCGAAGACACAGAACGTTTTGTGTTTGATTCCTTCGGTTTATCCCGAAGTATTATGGCCCAGTCACACAGTAGGTGTCAACAGCTCCCTGTTTTTTCACGGAGAACTTGTATTAATAAAATGTGGCGGGATAAGTATATCTGCATGTGATTCTTCGTCATCTGCACATATCTATCCTTGTTGTTCAACATACTGTATTTTGTAAATATGGTCTCCTGTATAAACATCAGGAAGTAGGAAAATCGGTAAGCTCAGCTCACTGGCAACTGACTGAAAACAGTAGGCTATAGCAACAAAACCTATTTGTGTGATACGCTTGGAATCGATTGTGTAAGATTCGCAAAATAGTTTTTCAGACTTTGTACAGTGATCTGGTGCACTGTTGTAACGTACCTATGGAATGCGTACTCTCGCAAACTGAGTGTTATGGCATTCTCGTGGCACAACGACTAGGGACTGTGGGAGAGAATGTTAACGGAATGTTTTGTCTGCAAGGAAATCTTACCGGTTTACATACCACATCATTTCGAATAAAACATGTGGTCAGTACATTTTATAATATAGAGGCTAGTGGTGGGGTAATGCACTTATCTGTGCAAAGGCGTCTAGCAGCTGCCTTCCTGCCTTTCCTCATTCAAAATTTTGGAAAATTTTGGTAAATTCCTTTGGGACCAAACTGCTGAGGTCATCGGTCCCTAGGCTTACACACTACTTTAGCTAACTTAAACTAACGTACGGTAAGAACAACACACACACCCATGCTCGAGGGAGGACTCGAACCTCCCTTGGGGGGAGCCGCGTGAACCGTGGCAAGGCGCCCTTGACCGCGCGGCTACCAGTTGCGGCTTTCCTCAGCTACTCTTTCTTACAGTACACTTACGGAAAAAGGATGCCAACACCAGGAAGTGGTTGTTCAAGGTAAACGAAAGTTGGTAGGTGTATTTCTACATCTAAATGATGACACATATTGAAATTTAGTGCCAGTAGCATAAGAGTGGAGGACGCAAATCAGGTTTACTTTAAATACACACTGCAGTGGTCGTGAGCGTTAGTTACCTTTGAGATAAGACGTGGTGAGATGATGTTAGTGAAGAGTGCCTTAAAAACGACAGAGAAATCATTATCAATAACTTATTGAATTTGAACGAGGTCGTGTAATAGGGCTACAAGAAAATGTGTGTTTATTCTGCAATATTGCAGAAAGATTTGGCAAAACGTAGCCTCTGTACATGATTGCTAGCAGTAGTGATCACGGGAATCTACCGTCGAAAGAAGACCTGGTGCGTGGGATAGCGGCGTGGTCCAGGGCGTCCTGTCACGGTTTGCGCTCTCTCACCGCCCCCCCCCCCCCACCCGTCGGAGGTTCGAGTCCTCCCTCGGGCATAGGTGTGTGTGTGTGTGTTGTCCTCAGCGTAAGTTGTAAGTTAGATTAAGTGGTGTGCAAGCTTAGGGACCGATGACCTCAGATCTTATGATCTTCCCACAAATTTCCAAAAGTAAGACAGGGCTGCCGACGGACATATGGCACTATGGAGAGGGAAGACCATTGTGTTTGCCTACGGCTCTCGTGCATCGTACTACATCTGTAGCAGCAATATGAACAGCAGTTGGTACCAAAATGACGCAACGAGCTGTTACAAATCGGTTACTTCAAGTGCAGTTCCAAGCCAGACGCCCTGTAGCGTACTACACACCTCCGTTGTTTGCGACTTCAATGGTGTAAAGCGAAAGCTCGTTGGAGGGCAGGGTGGAGGTCTGTTGTGTCTTCTGCTGAAAAATGTTTCTGCGTCGGTGCCAGTGATGGTCGTTTGTTGGGTAGGAGCGCCTGCAACCAGCCTGCATGCGGCCTAGACACTGGACCTATACCTGGCATTATAGTCTGGGGTGCGATTTCGTATGACAGCAAGATTACTCTTGTGGTTATTCCGTGCACTCAGACTGCAAAATTAGAACGTTAGTCTGGCAATTACACCTGTTGTGCTGCCATTCATGAACAGCATTCTAGGCATTGCTTTCCACCATCATAGCACTCGCCCACATACCGTTGTTGTAACCCAATCTGCTCTACAGGATGTCAACATGGCGTCTTGGCCCGCTTGACTACCAGATCTGCCTCGAATACATATGGGACATCATTGGACGACAACTGCAGCGTCATCCACAACCAGCATTAACCGTCCCTGTATTGATCGACCAAGTGCAACAGCCATGGAATTTTGTCCCACAAACTGACGTCCGGCACCGGTACGACATAATGCATGCATGTTTACATGCTTGCGTTCAACATTCTGGCGGTTACAATGGTCATTAACGTGCCACAATTTCACATTAGCAATGGCGTTTCTCTCGCCGCTTACTTTAACAAGTGAACTTGCAACGTAATCACTCAAATACATTACCTACACAAATGTATTCCCGAAAATTCGTTACTCTTCATCAATTATTTCTTGTATTGGAATTTCTTCCCATCAGTGTATATCATCACTTCTAATCTTTTATCTTCAATTAAATTTTAACATTCTTCTATGCCACCATGCATGAAATGACTACAGTTTCTTTTCCTCTGAATGCAACTCACTCTCCCTCACACAGCCTGCTGCTATTACTGTGCATCTTCACGCACTTTTCCCTTTACTTCGTAACCAGTATTTGATAACATCAGTTTGAGTCCCATAGTGCTCAGAGCCATTTGATAACATCAGAAATTAACACATTTAGAAAATGGAATTAAGGATCGTATGTACTACAGATGTGGGCTTGCGTGTGTTACTTGGTGGCATGAGGTTGCCTTCTTTGGTTTACAGGTAATTTACAGTGTCTCTTCTTGCTGTGAATACATAGCTCACAGAATATTGTGAGCGGAATACTATTTTCATTTGACTGAGTTTGGTAACCCCAACAGTCTTTTGATAACAGCGTTCTGATAATCCCACTTCATGACATCTCGGACAAAGAAATTTTCTTCTTTCTGAAAGTTCACACTATCAGCTTTACAAACAAATATAAACTTTACAGTCCTGGACAACGGCTCGAAACTTGTTACGGTATTTTATGTGTAAATTGAGATGAAAGCGCTCCGCATCTGTTATTGTGGGACGCAGACCTTAGAAAGAAGTCATCTGTTACCGTAGTCCTCTTTTCAAAAGCTTTAGAGCTAAATATACGACTTAATATTTCCTTCATTTTCTGGGGAGCAATTAAAGTTATAAATGTAGGCGTGTACCAAACTACACGGCCAGGTGCATGCTATTACCTATTTTTCGCTACCTTTCACTGTTATATTCAAATGCTTTTTTAAATAATAGTATTTTCCTAGATTCTAGATATAACTTCACTCATGCTGAACATCAACAATAAATAACATTGATAAACCGTGGCAAATTATATGTCACAGGCTGGTATTCATACCTAGAACATCTGCTTTTCGCCAACAGCCGCGTTAACCAACCAATTCATTGTAATATGTGTACAGGACCAGCCGAAACTTTCAGTGCAACTTACGTTATACTGTTAAGGCGTAACTGGTTATGACGACTGTTCGCGATAAGTGTGACATCCGTGTTAGAGATCTCGTTTGCCACAAAATTTCAATTGTGGCCGAAGTCTACACGTTCTTTTCAGAGCGAATTTCTGTGAAATAAACTGACGTCACTGCATTTCATTTATTCCATTCACGAACCAATTACTTGTATTTTAGTGAACTGAATGTAAAATGAACAAGAACTTAACATCGATATGTTTCAGATCATCAGCCCTTAATTCAGAATTACAGGCTGTACCGAAAAGAATCATCCAGTTCGCAGGACTATGTCTTCTGCATGACAGAATTGAGAAACTACAGATGAATTTTAACTAACACATACAAAGGCAAATTATTTACATTATAAAGAACCATCCGAATATATCAAGATAAATTTTATACAGGGTGGTCCATTGATCGTGAATAGGCCAAATATCTCACGAAATAAGCATCAAACGAAAAAATACAAAGGACGAAACTTGTCTAGCTTGAAGGGGGAAACCAGATGGCGCTATGGTTGGCCCGCTAGATGACGCTGCCACAGGTCAAACGGATATCAACTGCGTTTTTTTTAAATAGGAACCCCAATTTTTTATTACATATTCGTGTAGTATGTAAAGAAATATAAATGTTTTAGGTGGACCACTTTTTTCGCTTTGTGGTAGATGGCGCTGTAATAATCACAAAAATATGGCTCACAATTTTAGACGAACAGTTGGTAATAGGTAGGTTTTTTAAATTAAAATACAGAATGTAAGTACGTTTGGACATTTTATTTCGGTTGTGCCAATGTGATACATGTACCTTTGTGAGCTTATCATGTCTGAGAACGCATTTGAACCATTTTGAACCATCCCTGACACTCTTCCTCACCAGCCCCAGCCTCCCCATCGGCCCCAACCTACACCACCATGATCACCAAGCTCAGCTCGGTAATTGTGTGGGATAAGGTGTTTGCTGAACCAAACTCTCACCCTGACCTTGGAATCTGCTCTGCCCGCCGTATCCACAATGCCTACAGTCCCACTTACCTTATGTGGATCTTCTTGGAGTCCACACCCCCATCGACCACTTCCTCACCCATGGTGCCATGATTTTTCAGTGCCGCCACCCAGCTGAATCCTCCAAATCCTCTCCCCAATCCTACCACTGCCATTGTTGCTTAATGTATAGTGATCACGTTACCCACAACTGTGAAACCCCTCTCCATCTGTCCTCATCGCAAGGCCTCCCATTTTCTCAAAAACTGACACACCTTTGCCATCCCTCCTTCCTGTAATACCTGCAATGGACCACATCCCACCTGCTCCCACAAATGTAAGGCAAAACCTCCTCCTGCCACCCCTGAGCTTACCATTTCCATCTGTCCCATTGACCCCCACCCACTCCACAAATTCCCTCCATCCACCCCCATGGATGAAGACATCATCTGTTTCCTAACCATAGTCCTCCAAAACATCCACCCTTTCCAATGCCCCCACATCCTCAAACAGATCTCCCTCACTGCCTGCTCCATTTTTCACCTCAGCACCTTTGCCACTTACTCCCACAACCAAGCACACTTCACCTTCACCCACCTCGACACCCTAGTTTTCTCTCTCCTCTCTTCCCCCCCCCCCCCCTCCTGTCTTCCCATCATGGCAGGGCACGAATGTTTCATCCTCTTACAGAACATCTGCTCCTTCCACACCACCAAATACCTCCTCATGACCATCCTCTCCCAATACTGGGTCAACACTTTCCTCTTGAATCAAACCTTTCTCCAGCCCAACCATATTGTCCACACCTCACCTTATATCCCCCATCGAACCAATGCTCCTCATCCCCAAGCACAGGGTGGAGTCACCATTGGCCATCTTAAGCATGTCCTCATCTGACCACAACCCCTCCTCAATGATCCCATCAAACACCTCATCCTCAGCATCTTTTCCCCTGCCTCTCCATCACCTGTGCCACCATCTATGTCTGCTCCACTGCTATTCCATCTATCTTCCATGTTGACCGCATCTTCTCCATCTATTTAATTACAACTGACATCAACAGCCACTCCCCTGCCAACCTTCGGTGATAGCCTCAGTTCCTCCCAAAATTGAAGGTCACCTTGTTCCTCTTCCTCAGCACACCTGGCCAAAAAGCAACACCACCCTTGATGTTGTCATTGCCTCTGCCAACCTCCTTGGGCATTGTAGACATGCTTGACCCCACAGGTAGTGACCACCTCCAAATCCTTCTCACCATAACATCTGCTTACCACCTGCCTCTGGCTCCCAACCCTGCACCTCCTCTAACAGTCATCTTGACTCCCGTTGCGCCAACTGGACGAATACCAGGAATCCATCGCCACTCAGGTCGAAAGCTACTCTCTTACCTATCCCACCGCTGGCATCCCCCAAGCTCCGCTATCACCTGTACACCATCGATATACCCAAGCCACCCCCACCTGTATACCTCCTCCAATATGCTGATGACACCACCTTCCTGGATCTCTATTCTAGCCAATGCATCCTCCAAAGCCACGTTGACCAGTTCACCACTTGTTGCAACCAGTGGTTCCTTCGTATCAACCTCTACAAGAACCAGGCAATCATCATAGGCTGCTCCACCCATCTCCATGGTTTCTATGTAACCATTTATGGTCGTCCCATCCAGCTCACCCCTAGCCTGCGATATCTTGGTCTCACCATCGACCGTGACCTCACCTGGACATCTTGTGTCCTGACCATCCAGTAGAAAGCCCATACCCACTCTGCCTCCTGAAATCTCCTATCCAGGTGGTCATGGGGATTGCATCCTTCCACCATCCTCCACACCTACAAATCCCTCATCCATCCTATCCTCTGTTATGCCAGCGTTGCTTGGATATCCGCTCCCCCCCCCCCCCCCCCTCTCATTCAAATCCTTGAACGCCATGCGCTCCATCTAGTCTTCCAAAGCTGCCTTCTGTCCCTCGCAAGGCTCCTGTACGACCTCATCCCGTTCCCCCACCTCCTTTTCCTCCAACATATGCACATCCGTTACACTGTCTGCAGGCTTGATTCCCCCCAACCCCTGGTGTCCTCTTCCTTTCCACAACCTGTCCACGTCAGTGTTGTGTTAAGTGCCATTCTCCAGTGACGTGAAGTGCTGTGGTTTTAATCGTGTGTGTAACGGGGCATTAAGTGGAAGGGCTGGGGGTGAGGTTGTAGGCGTAATACAACAGTTCTAAGCATGTTTTTAAACCTTAACTTTTAAAAACAGCATGAAACAATTGATTTAAAACAAAATGCCCAAAAAAGTTTACAATGGAACATTTAATTTAATTTAATGTGGTACTTTAGGCAAGAAAACTTCACAACAAGACGCGAATATAACACACGTGCTCGTCATATCAACTGCATTAGATCAAAGCCAGCAGCTACTGGAGGCGTAGGCGGAGGTAGTGCCTGTGCAGACTCCCAGGGTAGCCGCCACAGCCTCTAGCGCCGAGGATTACAGAACCAACGCTGCCTTCGCACTTCGCCGCTCCGTCACTCCGCGACTCTAATCTTTCCTTCTTTTCTTTCTGAGAAGAATTTTATTCTTTCTTGCACATTATCCGCAACGCTTCCGCTTTTTGTACATTTGACTTGCTTCTAAAAAATACGGGGCATTAAGTGGAAAGGCTGGAATGTGAATTCCTAAGAGACCAAACTGCTGATGTCATCGGTTCCTAGACTTACACACTACTTAAACTAACTTAAACTAATTTATGCTAAGAACAACACACACACTGATGCCCGCGAGAGGACTCGAACCTCCGGCGGTAGGGTCTCGCAATCCGTGACATGGCGCCTCAAACCACGCCGCCACTTCGCGCTCCTAGCTTCTAATTGAATTGTTGCGGCGCTCTTCTCATTAAAATGCCTGTAATCCGCTCGCTACACTACCTCCGCCTACGCCTCCAGTAGCTGCTGGCTTTGATCTAATGCAGTATATTCATTTGCAGAACCACCAAATGTCGCCCTTTGACGACGGCAGCCCTTCAGTTCATTAATGCACAAGCCGCTGCTGCATAAGATTCGCCACAACAGCTGGCCTCATCCATGGCACCACCTCCACGCATTCCACCGTTCCGAGCTTTCAGTGAACACAAAGAGGAATGGAACGAGTACTACGCTCAGTTCGAATCTCATTGTGCTACACATAAAGTGCAAGGTACTGTCAACTTTCTTATTTCTTGTCAACGGCTTATAGTCTTGCTCAGAATTTATTAATGACTAGTATGCCAAAATAGATAGTTTTTGAAGATTTAGCTTTCGCCTTGCCGCAGTGGTAACACCGGTTCTCGTCACCGAAGTTAAGCGCTGTCGGGCTGGGCTAGCGCTTGGGTGGGTGACCATCTGGCCTGCCGAGCGCTGTTGGCAAGCGCAGTGCACTCAGCCCTTGTGAGGCAAACTGAGAAGCTTCTTGATTGAGAAGTAGAGGCTCCGGTCTCGGACTCTGACATGCAGCCGGGAGAGCGGTGTGCTGAACACATGTCCCTCCATATTCGCATCCAGTGACGCCAGTGACCTGAGGATGACATGGTGGCCGGTCGGTACCGTTGGGCCTGCACGGCCTGTTAGGGAGGAGTTTAGTTTTTCCCACTAAGTGTTACGAGAAACAGATACAGTTTGGTGCAGCTTGTTACAAGTTCTTTCGATTGCATAACAGCCATAATAGTCACTTAACTTTTAGAGCTTTACACAACAGGGTCGTTTTCAATCTTGCTGTTGACAGTGCTATAGTGACGCAATGATTCGTGAAGCAATTATGTACCATGTGCCAGACAGTGGTATTCATGAACAAATTCTCAAACATTCTGATCCTACATTGAAACAAGTGTTACAAGTTATTGAACAAGAAGACTCGTGTGAGAGAGCCGCGGTAAACTTTGAGGTCCTCCTATTTGCAGTGTGATACAAAGTGACAAACAGGTACGGCCTTCTGACCGACCACCACACGCAAACAGGCCAGTGCGCCGTGGACACAGTAAATAAGTGTCAATGAGTGCATCTACTGTGAAATCATGTTCTTGCTGCCTTTCCGTGCCTAAGAGACAAAACTGTCATTCACAGAACGTGACTTGCCCTGCTAGTGGAAAGGCACGTCATGTACAGTCTATGTTCTAGTAACAGAAAAATAACTCTACCAATGTTGCTCTTGTACGCACGGAGCACGTTCTCACTCGGTGAATTTAGTTTTTCTAAACCGGCTACCGAAACAAGTAATGGCCAAATTCAGATGTCCCTTCACCCCACCAAAGAGCTGTGCGACGACAGTCAAACAAACTGTTGATGAACTAAGTCATTGCCAGAAGCTGTGTGCGACTTCAGTAAGACACTAGCGTTTACATTTCGTTGCTTAACCGTGGAACTTACAAACACTTGGGCTTGCCGAGGTTGACCAAATCTTGCACCCAACTTACTGCTTATAACGGTCAGGACATTCCAGTGCTTGGTACATGTAGTTTTCCTGCCGCAGTCCAGTCACGCACCAGAAAAGGGACATTTACAATTTTGCGTTCGCGAGGCTGTGAAAACATTTTTTTGGTTACATTCATTTGATTTCTTTGGTCTTCGTATTCAGGACAATTTTCTTTATGTTTACACTTTCAATCCAAGAGACAATGTTACTCATTTGGTTGAGGAGTTTCCTGTTTTATTTTCTGAAGGACTTGGCGGAGCAAATAATTCTGTAGCGCAACCTAGTTTTTTCGGGAACGTCCCATCCCTCACGCACTTCGGGACAAAGTGGCAAGTGAACTTAAAGAATCGTAAGACAATCGTGTTATTGCTCCAGGCTAGTCAATGGACTTCTTCCTAAGTCATCTTACCAAAGCCTTCTGGAAGAATTTGTTTCCAAATCTCCAAGATCTTTTACAGAAGCTCGAAACTTAGCTCGGACTTCAATGTGAGATACTTGTAACATTTTCCACAAAGAGACTTTGTCACGAAATCTGCCAGAAAATCCAAAGAGATTCTGGTCGTATGTGAAGTATGCTAGCAGCAAGACACAATCAATGCTTTCTCTGTGTGATAGCAATGGAAGTACTATCGACGACAGTGCTGCCAAAGCAGAGTTATTAAATAGAGCATTCAGAAATTACTTCACCATAGAATCCGAAGTAAATATCCCAGAATTCGAATCAAGAGAAGTAACGTAGAAGCAGATATTCTCGGACTAATGAAGCAACTTAAATCGCTTAACAAAAGCAGGTCTTCCAGTGCAGATTGTATATCAGATAGGTTCCTTTCAGAGTATGCTGATACAATAGCTTCGTACTTAACAATCATATACACTACCGGCCATTAAAATTGCTACACCACGAAGATGACGTGCTACAGACGCGAAATTTAACCAACAGGGTGAAGATGCTATGATATGCAAATGATTAGCTTTTCAGAGCGACACCTACCACGTCCTGACATGAGGAAAGTTTCCAACCGATTTCTCATACTCAAACAGCAGTTGACCGCCGTTGCCCGGTCAAACGTTGTTGTGATGCCTCGTGTAAGGAGGAGAAATGCGTACCATCACGTTTCCGACTTTGATAAAGGTTTATCGTATCGCGACATTGGTCGAGATCCAATGACTGTTAGCTGAATATGGAATCGGTGGGTTTAGAAGGGTAATACGGAACGCCGTGCTGGATCCCAGCGGCCTCGTATCACTAGCTGTCGAGATGACAGGCATCTTATCCGCATGGCTGTAACGGATCGTGCAGCCACGTCTCGATCCCTGAGTCAACAAATGGGGACGTTTGCAAGACAACTACCATCTGGACGAACAGTTCGACTACGTTTGCAGCAGCATGGACTAACAGCTCGGAGACCATGGCTGTAGTTACCCTTGACGCTGCATCACAAGCAGGAGCGCCTGCGATGGTGTACTCATCGACGAACCTGGGTGCACGAATGGCAAAACGCAATTTTTTCGGATGAATCCAGGTTCTGTTTACAGCATCATGATGGTCGCATCCGTGTCTGGCGACATCGCGGTGAACGCACATTGGAAGCGTGTATTCGTGATCGCCATACTGGCGTATCACCCGGCGTGATGGTATAGGGTGCCACTGGTTACACGTATCGGTCACCTCTTGTTCGCATTGACGGGACTTTGAACAGTGGACGTTACATTTCAGATGTGTTTCGACCCGTGGCTCTACCCTTCATTCGATCCCTGCGAAACCCTACATTTCAGCAGGATAATGCACAACCGCATGTTGCAGGTGCTGTAGGGCCTTTCTGGATACAGAAAATGTTCGACTGCTGCCCTGACCAGCACATTCTCCAGATCTCTCACCAACTGAAAACGTCTGGTCAAAGGTTGCTGAGCAACTGGCTCGTCACAATACGCCAGTAACTACTCTTGATGAACTGTGGTATCGTGTTGAAGCTGCATGGGCAGCTGTACCTGTACACGCCATCCAAGCTCTGTTTGACTATATGCCCAGGCATATCAATGCCGTTATTACGGCCAGAGGTGGTTGTTCTGGGTACTAATGTCTCAGGATCTATGCACCCAAATTGCGTGAAAATGTAATCACATGTCAGTTCTAGTACAATATTTTTGTTCAATGAATACCCGTTTATCATCCGCATTTCTTCTTGGTGTAGCAATTTTAATGGCCAGTAGCGTACGGTACAAAAGTTCGCTCGACCAAAAATCCGTACCCAAAGACTGGAAAGTAGCACATGTCACACCAATATTCAAGAAAGGTAATAGGAGTAATCCACTAAATTACAGGTCCATATCATTAACGTCTATATAACGCAGGATTTTGGAACATATATTGTGCTCGAACATTATGTATTACCTCAAAGGGAAAGGTCTATTGACACACATTGAACAAGGATTTAGAAAACATCGTTCTTGTGAACATAACAAGCTCTTTACTCACATGAAGTGCTCATTGCTATTGAGAAGGGATTTCAGATTGAGTCCGTATTTCTATATCTCCAGAAAGCCTTTGACACTGTACCACACAAGCGTCTTGTAGTCAAATTGCGTGCTTATGGAATATCGTCTCAATTATGTGATTGGATTTGTTATTTCCAGTCAGAGAGTCTCCAGTTCGTAGTAATTGACGGAAACTCATAGAGTAAAACAGACGTGATATATGGCGTTCCCGAAACTAGTATTACAGGCCCTTTGCTGTTCCTTATCTATATAACGATTTAGAAGGCAATCTGAGCAGCCGTCTTAGGTTGTTTACAGATGTCGCTGACTTTTATCGACTAGTAAAGTCATCACAAGGTCGAAACAAACTACAAAACGATTTGGAAAAGCTATCTGTATGGTGAAAAAATTGGCAAATAACGAAAAGTGTGAGGTCATCCACATGAGTGCCAAAAAGAATCTGTTAAACTTCGGTTACACGATAAATCAGTCAAATCTAAAGGCCATAAATTCAACTAAATACCTAGGTTCAAATGGCTCTGAGCACTATGGAACTTAACATCTGAGGTCATCAGTCCCTTAGAACTTAGAACTACTTAAACCTAACTAATCTAAGGACATCACACACATCCATGCCCGAGGCAGGATTCGAACCTGCGACCGTAGCAGTCGCGCGGTTCCGGACTGAAGCGCCTAGAAACGCTTGGCCACCGCGGCCGGCAAATACCTAGGAATTACACATGCGAACAATTTAAATTGGAAGGAACACATAGAAATATTGTGGGGAAGGCTAACCAAAGACTGCGTTTTAAGGCAAAACACAAAATGTAACAGATCTACTAAAGAGACTGCCTACACTACGCTTGTCCGTCCTCTTTCAGAATGCTGCTACGCGGTGTGGAATCCTTATAAGGTAGGAATGACGGAGTACGTCGAGAAAGTTCAAAGAAGGGTGAAATAGGGGAGAGATGTCACTGAAATGATAAAGGATTTGGGGTGTAGGCCCATATCGTTAAAACGAAGACGGTTTTAGTTGGGGCGGAAACTTGTCACCAAGTTTCAATCACCAATTTTCTGCTTCAAATGCGAAAATACTTTGTTGATGCTGACAGACATAGGGAGAAATGATCATTAAAATAAGCGAAATCAGAGCTCGAACGGAAAGACATAGGTGTTCGTTCTTTCCTCGCGCTGTACGATATTGGAATAACAGATAATTATTGCGAAGGTGTTTCGATGAGCCTTCTGCCAGACTCTTGATTGTGATTTGTGGAGTATCCTTGTAGATGTAGATGTCTTTTTGTTGACTGTAAATCCACTGTGAATCCCAAATACTGATTCTTATCCGTTGCCTCGCCCTGAGGAATTAACGTACAGGTTTGGTAGAGACAGCTATTTTTTTAAAAAATGGTCTTACGTGATGCGTGTTTGGAAATTCTGCTAGATGAGGCGTCTCATAAAGTGTTCGCGGTCAACATACAGTTAGGGTGGTTCAATTTTTACGCTTTTCCTTTGGCAGCGCTTCTGCGCCTGCAATATTGCAACGCTACAACAGCTTACTGCCTAGGTTCCATTCTGTTCAAATTACTTGAACGATATTGTGGTGTCAGGACGTGCACCGGAGGAATATATCAGTAACTTTGTACCCTCTTTCAAGTACTTTCTGCTGCAGTTTCAGGTGTGACGTGGCTTTGTCCAGGTTTTTCAGTACTTATGCCATGTTCTTAATTGCTAAGTTACTCATCCCCTCCACTCACATTTGGTGGCATCTGGGAACTCCAAGCCCCCCGGAAAGTGACGGAATTGCCGTTTGTTCTCGGGAAGGACACATTATAACCAATTTATACCCAAAGCAGCCCACATCGTGGCTCCGTTGCACCGTTTGTGCCGGAAGAATGTGCCTTTTGTTTGAACCAATCAAGATGCATTCCAGAAACTTAAAAATGCCTTGTTGAGTTATAGATGCTTCGTTCATTTCGATCTCAATGAGCCTGTGTTTTTGGCCATAGCCGCTTCTTCGTACGGAATCGGAACTGTGCTCTTGCACGGATTTGGTTCACAGGACAGGTCGACTGCTTTCTCTTCCGAGTCATTGACCCAGACTAATTCCCAAATCGAGAAGGGAGAGCTCGCTATTATCTATGGAGTGACGATGCTTCACCATTATATGTTTAGTCGGATGTTTTACACAGCACTTCATATCTGGTTTCATCAGTTAAAACATGTTCCTCTGCGCACGGATGAGAAGCTCTAACGTTGGTCTTTTTACTGTCACAGTATCAGTACGAAGTATTGTACTGGCCCACGTCGAAGTATGCAAATTATGACGCCCTTTCTCGCCTTCCTCTGGGTCCTGATTCTGAATTCGATGCCACTGCCGCATCTTGTCATATCGATACCCACGATACTGAACTTCTACTGACTTTCCCACTGCACTACACGAAAATTGCACAGGACATAAAATCAGACGCTGACTTGAACCTGTTGTTGCACTACATCCATTCTGCTTGGCCTCGTTCACTAAAAAACATTCAGAGTTCTCTTGTGCACCGATATACTGCTCGTCGGCAAAGCCTCTCCTCCCAGTACGGTGTGATATTATTGTAAAATTACCCTGGGCAATCGTCTGTGCCTATTCCTAAAGTGTTACAAAAAATGTGTTGTTTTTGCTCCACCAAGGACATTGGGGAATTGTACGCACGTAACAGTTACTGTGTCGGCACTACTTGGCCGGGCATGGACGCTGACATTGAACAAATGATTTCACAGTATCGTGCTTGAGCTGACAATGATTGGCGCCGACGCAAACGTTGTCAGCGTAGCCAAAGTCTCGATCGCCATGGCAACGAGTGCTTATTGACTTTAATGATCTCTTTTTTAACATTATTTGCTTTTTCCTTGTGGACTCTTTTAGCAAATATCCCTTTGCAGTGTCCATGAAGTCGACTACGTCACATAGTACCGTTCAGGCTATGTGATCTATTTCTTGCTTGTAATGTTTCCCTGAAGTGTTGGTGACAGACAACGGACGACAGTTTACGGCTCATGACTTTGAACACTTTTGTATTGCCACTGGTATCACTCACCTTACCAGTGCCCCTTTTCATCCTTAGTCGAACGGAGAAGCTGAACGAATGCGTAGGTTCAAGCAACAGATGAACAAACAGCGCGCCTCCCAAACACGGTAACAGGCGCTGTTGCTTTTCCTGGCAACGTGCTCTGCCACCGCCAATCGCCAGCGGAGCTTCTACACTGCCGACAATACCGCACGCTGCTCCAATTTCTGCACCCACCGCATCGCACGGCACCTCCCACGCTCAACAAGAATTGCTTTGCGCCTATTGATTCTGTTCTTTTAAGAGTTATTGGTACACTAGGAGCTGGGAGAGAGCAACGATTCTTCGAAATTTTGGCCTATATAAGACAACAAGTGTCTTGCGCAGTTGTTAGATCGGTTACTGCAGCTACAATGGCAGATTATCAACATGTAAGTGAGTTTCAAATTGGTTTTATAGTTGGCACATGAGCGATGGGACCCAGCATCTCCAACGTAGTGATGAGGTGGGGACTTACCTGCAGGACCATTTCACGAGTGTACCGTGAATATCAGGAATCCGGTAAAACATCAAAACATCGACATCGCTCCGATCGGAAAAAAATCCTGCAATAACGGGACCAACGACGAGTAGAAGGAATCTTTCAACGTGACAGAAGTGCAACCCTTCCCAAATTGCTGCAGAATTCAGTGCTAGGCCATCAACAAGTGTCAGCGTGCGAACCATTCAACGAAACATCATCAATATGGGCTTTCAGGGCTGAAGGCCCACTCGTGTTCACCTGATGACTGCACGACACAAAGCTTTACGCCTCGCCTGGGCCCGTTCACACTGACATTGGACTGTTGATGACTGGAAACATGTTCCCAGGTTGGACGAGTCTCGTTTCAAAGTGTATCGATTGGGTGAAGGTGTACGGGTATGGAGACAACCTCGTGCATCTATGGTCCCTGGCCGGCCGAAGTGGCCGTGCGGTTAAAGGCGCTGCAGTCTGGAACCGCAAGACCGCTACGGTCGCAGGTTCGAATCCTGCCTCGGGCATGGATGTTTGTGATGTCCTTAGGTTAGTTAGGTTTAACTAGTTCTGAGTTCTAGGGGACTAATGACCTCAGCAGTTCAGTCCCATAGTGCTCAGAGCCATTTGAACCATGGTCTCTGCATGTCAGCAAGGAACTGTTCAAGCTGGTGGAGGCTTTGTAATGGTGTGGGGCGTGTGCAGTTGGAGTGACATTGGACCCCTGATACATCTACGTAAGCATCCTGTCTGATTACCTCCATCCATTCACGTCCATTGTGCATTCCGACGGACTTGTGCAATTCCTGCAGGACAATACGACACTCCACATGTCCAGAATTGCTATAGAGTGCCTCCAGGAACACTCTTCCTCTGTCCCCAGACATGAACATTATAGCGGATGTCTGGGATGCCTTGCAACGTGCTGTTCAGGAGAGATCTCCAACACCTCGCACTGTTCTAGATTTATGGACAGACCTGCGGGATTCATGATGTCAGCTCCCTCAGCACTACTTCAGACATTAGTCGACTCCACGTCACGTCGTGTTGCTGTACTCCTGCACCCTCGCGGGTGCCGTACACGATTACATTTTCTTTGGCTCTTCAGTGTAATTGAAGGCCCTGCTGGTTTGCTGTGCGCCATCAGAACCAGTTTCGTGCTTGTAGATTGCAACATTCTTCCGCAGATTTTCTGTTCTGAGATTAGCATCCTACCGGCATCTTGCGGCGGGCGCGGACGCCCCGCAGTGCCCCTTCGGCACCGCCTGCGGCGCCGATGAAGGCTGGACCCATCTCCTTCATCGCCGCAGCAGCTGAACTTTCCGTCGCTCGTCCCGGTGCCCGCCGTGGATCCGGCGCCGTCGTCTTAGCCGTCGCCGCCGCCGTCGTCATCTCCTCCCTATCCGTTTTCTGGCGGACCAGTTGAGGAAGAGGGTGGGTAACTTTTCGGTGATTATCCGATTTACGTGCACCTCAGAACTCATGACGGATGCGTTGCGCAGCCTGGGGCACGGCATCGGTCTCATTTGCGGCGCTTGGCTCCTCACACGACCCATCTTCCTGTCTTCTTCCACGATGTCGTAAGATGGCTCCCTATACTACCACGCTGTGGCATTCGTGAGCGGCCGGGGGGGGGGGGAGGGGGATGGAGGAGAGGAATGTGCAAAGCAATGACTGCACACCGACCAGTACCGCGCCAATGGAAATAGAAGACAACGCCACACCCCCAGGAAGACAGAGTTCAGCGCCCCCTGTCAACGCTGACTTAACGCCCATCGTTGATCGGTCCCAGTTCGGTCGCAGCCTTCCAGAGCATCAGTACTGAGTAATAGAAAGACGATACTTAGCTTGCGTTCTACAAGTAATAATAGTGTGTACAGTAATTGCACATAGGAAGAACAGGTAGCCACTCCATACTGAGAATTGATATTACTTTGCTTTTTAGAAATAAATTGTTCTACTAATTAGAAAGTATTAAGTGCAGATCATTTTGGATTCCTACCACGCTCCGTCGCAAATTCTGTCCTTCCTTGTTTGTGTCGGTGCCGACACAACAATAAAAACACACTGCAGTAGTTTGTGTCTGACACCATAGCGCAAATAGTCCTCACGGAAAGCCATGAACTCCAAATATACTCTCCCTACATATTGAGTGGAAAATTATGGAACCCATGGATACTCGGTATTTTCAGCGAATGAGATCAAAATCTTATTCGCTTCTGTAACGCTCTGTACCGCTACTATCTTTACCACACGGGACATGACATAATGTAATCGGAACCCTATACTTACCATTGCATGCTTCACTAAACACCTAGACAGTATTATAAGAATGTTACACATTTATAGAGCGAAATGTACCGCGACCTTTCGGTCATCAGCGATGAAAACACTAATTCGGATAAACGAAATGATCCGTGACAAAGTGCAGAGATTAAGAGAACTTTTGTGGTCGTTGGTACACCGCGTCCTTTAAGAGCAATTCATTTTCTAACCACTTTATTCACGTATTCATAATGTGCTTTAAACAAAACTGAGCATATGAAGTGAATATGAAAGCTGAGGGAAATTCTACCTTTTGCTTCGGCATTTGCAGGATATTCACGTTAAATAACTATTGCTTATGTGTGTGGTCCCTTTACGAGGTACGGAGAAAACCGTGTTCGCCCATCGCCCAACGCCGAGTCTCCCCACGTCATATTCGGCCCATTCACGCGCCACTTCCTTAATACTTCCTCATTATCGCATGTAATAATACATGTCTGCATGATAGTAAATGAAATCATTTAGAGAATAATGTGAAGACACTTACAGCCTGACCTCTGAAAATATCAATTTGCCTTCTAGGGAAATGTAGGAAGACCCGAGGAAATACTGACCACACGACGTAACTTAAACTACAGCATTTATCGCCACCTTAGAATACTATACAGACATAGATCGTGAAGGTGATGAAGAGGTACTGAGTCGAGCTGGGGAGAAAAGAAATTCATGATACATCTTGACTGAAAGACGGGATCGGTTGGTAGGACGCATGCTGAGCCACCGAAGAATCGTCAGTTTGGTAATGGAGGGAAACGTCTGAAGTTGATGGTACAAATGGCTCTGAGCACTATGTGACTTAACTTCTGAGGTCATCAGTCGCCTAGAACTTAGAACTAGTTAAACCTAACTAACCTAAGGACATCACACACATCCATGCCCGAGGCAGGATTCGAACATGCGACCGTAGTGGTCGCTCGGTTCTAGACTGTAGCGCCTAGAACCGCACGACCACTCCGGCCGACTCGGAAGTTGAAATTGGAGAGCGATGGCAAGGCTTGACTACAATACAAATGACAGTTCTGCCAAAGCATTGCTATTTCATACCTTGTGTACCTTAAAGTAATGTCATCTATATGAGTATATGGCTATCCCACGACTTTTGTCACCTCATTGTATATGGTTACGTAGCTTCTGAACATCTCACCTGAAGATGAAGCTGGAAAGGCTCGAAAACTAATTGTCGAAAATGAACAAATATTCTGTAAGTGGCTGACAATAGTTATCTGTAGTTACATACTCGTACAATCCTCAATACGTTACATCATAGGCCGGCCGGAGTGGCCGAGCCGTTCTAGGCGCTTCAGTCTGGAACCGCGCGACCGCTACGGTCGCAGGTCCGAATCCTGCCTTCGGCATGGATGTGAGTGATGTCCTTAGGTTAGTTAGGTTTAAGTAGTTCTAAGTCCTAGGGGACTGATGACCTCAGATGTTAAGGCCCATAGTGCTCAGAGCCGTTTGAACCATTTGAACATTACATCATAAATGTCACGTTCTGCTATCCGCTAAATGAAAACGAGGCTCTGACATTTAAACTCTCTATCTGACGATAAAGGTCTGATGGTTAAAACAGTACTAACCGATTACTGTAACAAGCCGGCCAACTTTCAGGTATCTACGGAAGTTCTAAGCAAAACAGCCTTGGATGACGCAAAGCAGGGAGCCTACAAACTTAGATCTACGCAGCGCAACACACCGATAACTCCTGCCCAGGGTGCGTAGGCGGCAGAAAACAACATAAATCAGCAACGCCGGACGTGTGAGGGGGAAACTTGGCGCAAGTGTGGACTGGTGCAAACACGCGACGCAGTCCGTATGCGGCGGCGCCTGTGCGGCAGGCAACCCGCGCGACCTCTGCGTGAACCTCCGACTGTGCCATTAGACCGATTGCGCCTTAGCCGACGCGCCTCTTACGCAAACAGCGGCGCCAGTAGAGGCTGTTCATGCATAATTCACACTCACCAGGGGGGATAGCAGGCGTGCGAAGAAGAGCTCAAACTTTGTCGCACTGTACTCTACAGATTGTACCATTACTTTTAACTTCATTCGCTATTTACTGCTAAATCTTAAAAATTTTCAGGAAATAACGAAAGTATCTGCTAGACCAAACTCTTTGAAGTTAATCTGTTGGTATCCTGAAGTCCTAAGTTTTGTCGTCCCACTTCTGCTAAATTATTCACAGCCAAGTGTCTTCTACAAGTTCTCTTTCACTGCCGCTACAGTTTACCCCTCTTCCGCCTCCACACTGTTGGCTGTTAACCTTTTGACCACCAATTTCATTTGAAAGTCATTAATTCACAGTTATTTCAAATAATTTCCTAATCAGAAGAAACAACATCAAAAGAATATTTCCCGCCGTTTCGTTGTCCAAGGGAGTTGTGGGATGGAGGGTAGGAGACACGGGACTATTCATAAATATCTCCACCGTTTCAGAAGACGAATGCGCAAAAACTACAAGACATACTGGAAACTTCAAACATCAGTGGACAGCGCATCTATTCAATTTTATAACCCACACTACAGGTGCTCATTGTGAGCTTCGTTTGTGACGTGACCAGCTTCAATTCTTGGTTGCAAGTCGTTGACATGAAGTGTCCGGGAAGATGCAAAGTCAGCCCACTCCTCGAATCTGGTAACTGGGCTGCCGTCCTGCAGGTAAGAACTAATTCGATATGAATACCGTGACGAGAGCTTAACCACGAGCCTTGAAAGCAGCACAGCCTACAGATGCAATCTGTAATCCTGAAGAATTCTGATAGTCATTAGTACGCTTACCTCTAAGGATGGGACACGGATACGTAGCAATACTATGCAACAAATTCCAATTGGTTCTCTGATAACCTGTTGTGGGACACATACGTCTCGATGGTAGTCAAAGGGTTAGAACTGTGGTCCAAGGAAGGACAGCAAAAAACCAAATTTTACTTTCTGTGTGTGGAGTATACAGCAGAAGAATGCATCATTAAATTTGTAGGTGAATATCTTCAACATTTCGCGTCCCTGTCAGCAACTGTATAAATATTAATTTTAATTTTAATAATCAACAGCCTCAGTTGCTCCGTTTACCTAGAATTTACCTACGTTTCAGTGGGGATAACCCAACCTACTTCAGAATAACAATAACTACCGTTTGTCCATCGTGGACATCGTCAAGCTAAAACTCCTGTTCCAGTACAGCGCTCGTGGCTGCCCAATCGCGGTCGCTGTAATATTTCTGTCTTAGTCAGCCGTCATATTAGGCTCCAAGAAGCTGTTCCCAGAGCAGTGGAGTACGAAATGTGGTGTGAGGTACCTGTGACAGATGTTAGATTCGGTACCATTCCCGTGAGAAAGGCCGCCTGCATAACGCTACTGCTCTGTGATTGGCTGTTGTGTTCGGAGAAAGGGCGCCAAAACGTTATAGTTATTATTATTATTTAAACTACTCATCGGAATGACTTCAGTTTTTAATATAAATATCTCTCAACAGCTGACTATCAATCAGTCATTTTAGAATTATTAAAAACAATTGAAATCAAAAACAAAAGACTGAGAAATTGCAGACGAAGCACTTCGGAAGCGTTCGGGTCACGCCTTTTCTGGTATGGTGCGCGAAGTTTTTCGGGCTGTTCGTCTCTCTAGATTAGGCAGTCGAGATGTACAGTCATGTTGTCTGTGGCAGGATGTGTTTGCCAGTATTCAGTATTAAAAGATTCACTCTGGTAATCATGAGGCACAGACACATGTCACAAATAGTGTAAAGATACATTTTCGTAAACATTATGTTTGATCAGGTACTTTGCTGTGTCACAAGGTGTTGTATTAAGATCATGTAGTCTTCTCGTGTGGCTATATTAAAATACGCGAGTGGCATCCCAAAGAAGTGATACATTATTTCAGAACAGAGCCTCGCTAAAAGTCAGTTTCAGCCTCAAGATACAGAACCTACGACCTGCGTGCTGTTTTCTGCGCTGGGAACATCAACTTGAAAATAGTAGGTTAGTGAACTATAACAGAACCTTCGTATTCCACACAATGCAGTGGAAACAACAAGGCGCCTCACGTGTACTGCCTGCACAGGAAAAAATTGCTCAGTGACACGTCATCTGCAGTAATGCAGATGAGGTAAAGGAGGATGATAGTTATTAACACCAACAATCGATTCATTCTTCCTTTCTTGCCGTATCGCGAAGTGGGGCCGAGGCACTTCCAGATAAGTTTTATAGTCTGACGATAATTTATGGACTTGTAGTTTTAGCTTGACGATGTCCACTATGGACAAACGGTAGTTACTATTATTCTGAAGAAGGTTGGGTTATCCCGACTGAGACCTAGGTAAATTCTAGGTAAACGGTGCAACGGGTTATTAAAATTAAAATTTATTTGTAGGTGATTTGGGATTATAAGGCGTGCAAAATGAAGAGCACACGGGTGGCTTCTCTGGCGAAAACAATAGGTCTAACCCGGGTGAATATCCAGTCGAACTGAATCTGGATGACAAATACTGATATGTTCTGCTTCAAATTTATACCAGACGCCATCAATCATCTAGGCTGGCGAGTGCTGGCGTGCCAGTCCCTCGGTAACCCATGTACTGAGTGAGAGATTTGCAGGAACTGGTGGCCTGGACAACACTTTCTGCATAGAGGTAGATCTGAATAACACAAGCAGTATGCAGTCATTTGTTGTCGACCTGACAGGTAATGTCATCGAGAGTTCGAAGACAGGGCTTAGCTATTTAATACTTCAACAATACACTAAAAGAAAGCCATTTACCACGAAGGAGTTATGCAAGTATAAACGGAGACGGGTATCGACGGATAATGCAAATTAATATAATCTTTGGCAGCGCAATTTCACCACGCAGCGGGCAGGGGTAACATGTTGATACCACTTCATAAAGTATTTGCAGATTTCATTTCGTGTACTCAGCTGGACAGTACCTATGCCTCGCAGACAGATGAACAATTTATTCAGATGTCAGAATTTGAGAGGAGACGTGTAGATGGGCTCAAAGAAGCTGGTTGGAATAATCGCTGAGTCGCTCGACACTATTCGACGACAACGATGATGGCAGGAATGCGTCAATCATGACCGAACACAGCGTCAAGAAAGTGGTGGTCGACTAGAGAAACGACTGAACGTGAGGGCCGAAGACTCGTCAGACAGGCACTCGCAGCCCCAGATTCATCATCATCATTGATCCGACTTGCAACTGGTGCGTCAGTGACTAAAGGCCCATTAACGCGAGGCACATAGAAAGGAGGCTGAGCTTAGGGCGCCTCTTTCACCTATTACCATTGATCTCGGTGCAGCAACAAGCTCATTTGTCGGGCACTTCGGCCTGAAATCTCGTTGACTGGAGTAGAATTGTGTTCAGTGATGAGCCCCGCTTCGAAATGAGCCCCGAAGACGTACGACGACGTGTCTGCAGACGCTACAGACAGCGGTGAGGTACCAATCTTACTATCGCCCACCATAGGACCCAACGAAAAGGAGTGATGCTGGACATCTTTGGCTGTCCTCCTCATCTCGCTTACAACACAGCGGTACGTCGACGATATTCTACGCACAGACATCCTGGGCTTACATTCCAGCACGATAAAGCCCGCCCGCACACGGAGAGATTTTGTAATTCTTATCTTCGTGCTTCCCAAATTCCACCTTCGCCAATAAGGTCTCCGGATCCGTCCCTAACTGAGAATGTTTTGAACATTATGGGCAGGGCACTTCAACCAGCTATCGATTTTGACTATCTAACGTCACAGTTGTGCAGAATTTGTCATAGTATTCCCCACGAGGCTATTCAGCAACTACTTGCATATGGGCCAGAGATGGACCAACACGCTATTGACTTGCTCAATTTGTGAATCTCTTTCTCTTGAATAAATCATCCATTTTTCTTTTTTTTTTTTTTTTTCATTTTAGTCGTTTGTTTGACAGGACCACATCCATCGCTTTCCGTTCCATTCGGATAATTTCTGCGTGGTGTGTAGCTTTTTTGTTTTAGAGGTATAACGTCTCTGTTCACGTTGCGACCTAAGCGAAACACACGTGATCGTGTTATGTACTGGCATTCCACAGTACCATGCCAGGTGCTGGGTCCATATGACTATTTCAGATACAAGCTTTGGCAACGTTCGTATTCCTGCGAGCTTCCATGAAGGTACGCGCGAATTCTGATGCTGTACGCAGAACCGAGACTCGTCGTAAAGAACCGTTGTGCCATTCTTGTGGTCAATGTTGTCGCTGGACGCGTGCTTCAAATGTCGCCGCCCTGTCTGTGTGGATACTTGTCTCTCTGCAAACATGTTCATTTATTGTGTCGGGGTACCTGACGTAGCTATAGGATCCTGCATGGCTGAGTGAACACTATATCTGTCCTCCTCTTGGGCACTAGAAGCGTGGAGCCGTCATGATCGTGCATGGAGTTGGGTATGGCCCTCCTAAACGCATCGATTGGCTGTTCACATCACAGCTGAGGAAACCTGAGCAACGTGTGCAGTGTTACAATAGAATGATAAACCGCAGTCTCGACAAGCGTTATTCCGTGGATTTCAGAGGCGTGCTGGAACTATTCCTCCTTCTCACGTGAGACATAGTACACTGTTCCCTCGTTTTACTCCTTACGCCGTAACGGGATGTGCCATCTGTAAATTACGAATTGCTACTGCAGTACGTACTGCAGGCGCAAACCATGGTATAGTTCCAAAGGTAATATTTAATTAAGTCGCAGATTCTATATTGATGATCGATCGTTGGGGGGCTTCAGCTTTCTGTCATTGGTGTCAGTTGTAATATTTGAGTTTTCAAAATCATCTTACCACAGTCATTTTTATTTTTCTGGTATAGTAACTCAGATATTAACTCAATGCGAACTTGGAACCATTAATTATCTCTAGTCGATCATACTGAGTTTTGAAATAGTCTGTAATTAATTCACGAAGTACAAATTCAGTTAATCTGCACCATCAGTGTTAAGTCGTGCTGTGGCTTTAAAATATTATTTATCATTGCCCCTCCATCAGTACGAAGACATTCCACATTAATATTGTATTTTAGTAATTTATAACGACCAGCGATATTAGTATTGTTGCTGTTCAAGTGATACTTCAGTCGCAAAGGTTATCTGTGTCTGATCATTTACTAATTGTCACTTGAATGTTTATTTCACGGTTAACTTTATATGTAGCCGATGCAGAATGAATACCATGTCAGTTCAGCCTTGAAAAATTTTTGTAAATGTCATTTCCAGTCAACTATTGTGAAATAAAGTCACCTCTGAATCAGTAACGTAATTCCTATGAGCTACAGATCTTACTATCCCGTGTTAACTCTTGTGAAATGTGCTAAATGACAACTCCAAGAAAACGCCACTTTCCTGGAAAGAAACTGTTTTTTCCAGACCAGTAACCTACAAAATTCCTCTTCCAGTGGAATTCCAAAATCTCCAAGATACTTTCGTTCACCTTTCAAAACTTCATTGCAGAATTATTACACACTTCGATAATAGGGCTCCTACTTAGACATTAACGACGTATATCAACAGATCACAACTGATCGTGACGAGGACTGAACAAGAACCGAATACATATTCGAATTACAAAATTCATTTTTCATCATTATTAGCGGAGGGTCGGATGAGTTGCTTCAGGACGTCTTCTTTGGAATATGACTGTCGATTCCAGTATAACCCAGCGATGATGGCTGCTTTATGACAGTGCCAGACGCCACGCTCCTACACCGAAACACAGGAAAGAACAAACCTTTTTTGCGGTATTATATTACAAATTTTTGTTATTATAATGAATGCTATTTACTGTACATCTATCGTGTGGCGGTGATAGATCTACGGTACAGTCAAATAATAATCGGAAAACACTGAACAGTGTGTTAACTTGTAGATGATCATGTATATTGGGAAAAATAATATTTAAAGTTCACAAAATGCAATTTTGACATTTCTTAATTTAAATTCATAAACGAATTACTTTTCAGTAACATTAACAAATGATTTGTTTCGATAACACACCTGTTAACTTCGATAACTTCAAAATAAAGTTCTGAAACAAATACTCGTTTAGTAATAGAGCTGATTCATTTTGCGTTCATCAGTTTACAAAAGTCATTAATGCTATCTTCATTCACAGGAACTGCACAGTTCGCTAGTCCCTGTCGGCTGATACATCATCTTGGACTACAAAACAGAAACAACTGTACCCATATCCAAAACTGGAAGAAAAATATAAATCTATTACTCTTTTAGTTAATAAAGTACACAGTTTTAACCGTTAGTGTATAATTTCAATAATTATTGCATATATTCGGAAATTTACGCGTAAAAATTTTATGACACTACGAAAACAATTTTCGTGCGCTGTAATTGAAGCCGTGCCGGCTCCTATCGATTGATCGATCGGGTCGGCATGGTGTGATCTTTGGGCTCGGCCGTTTGGCTTTTGGCCGCGACGGACGTGTGGCGCTAGAGAGGGACAGCCGGAGAGCCGCGCGGCACGGGAGAATCGGAGGCGAGCGTGGTTGAGCAGGACGGGGCACGACGCAGAGGTTGTGGTGTGTTTGACATGTTTGCAAGACCGAATCTGGCTTGTAGTGTGGGAACTGGACTCGGCCACATTACCCGAATCGAGTCGTACGGCCCTGATTTGGATCTGTACAGGATTTCATAAAAGATTTGTGTGTTATAGTGTACTGTGTGCTGCACCCTGTCCAGCTCGCCCACTTGCTGTGGGTACTAGGTCCAGCCGCTTCTGGTCTGGGTCAAGTGGGCCCCTCTTCCGCTACTTGAATTAGCCCGTGCCTATGGGACGTCACCTGTTTTGAAAATGTGTCACGAAGGGGCGTACCTGTTTGTATTTTATTTTGTTTTTAAAAAAATGTGTGATATCCATTACTGGTTAAACTTTATCTCCTTTTGGCAGATTTACTGTGTATAGAATTTAACTAACTTGCAAGTCACTTAATGCTTGGTTAAAGATTAATGTTATTGTTTGAATAGGGCAGTTGCCGTGCTTGTAAGGATTTTGAATTTTAAAGATAAAATTTTATTTGGCCAAGGAAAAGTTAATAAAATTTTCGTTGTTTTAAACTGTGAATGTTGCTTATGTGGCCCGGCCCTCCCGCTCAACAGCAATTGGCAGATCAGGGTGGATTACCCACCATATAATTCACACGACGTCTAGAGACGAACAGGATTCGCTACAGGGCATTGCGAGAACATCCAGAAATAGATAATGCATTTCTCGCTTGGTAACTTTACCGTTGAGAAATATTGGTATGCCATATTTCCCGACGATTCAATAATATCCGAAGATCATCTACTGGGTAACTCAACAACACATACGTCATAAAGCACGGTTTGTTAATCGTGGCGTTAAGAGGAAGGAGATTGTCAACACAAATAGATTAATGTGCAGTTTTAGGAGAGTCTGCACTTTAATGTAGTGAGGAAATGTTCCTATTTAATTGGTTGCGTACTTTTGTTGGCTTACGGAAAATCTTGACTCTGAGTGCCACAACGTCCAATGGCTTTATATTCTTCATGAAAGTATGTATAGATATTAATTTTAAAAATTCAGTAGGTTCATGTCATATGTATACTACCAGGCAAAACAAGTGGTGCACCCGGAAGATGATGAGGAGGAAGAGGAGGAAGCGAACTGGAACTTCACGTGTTGAGAGGGTACGTGATGTTATTTCAGTGCTTACCAAATCGAATCAAATTTATAGAGAGGCATGCAGTTTTGGGCCCACGTACGAGTATGACGCTGCACCGTCTTCAGCCTGGATGCATGCACTGACTGTGTTGAGAAGGGTGTTATAAAACCTTTGTACCCTGTACTGAGGCAGGTTTGCCCAAAAATGTTGTAACTGGTCTCTGCTGACGTCCGACTTGGTCCCACACGTGTTGCATCGGCAAGAGATCTTGTTGTCTTGCTGGCCACACGATTACCTCAGCATCAAGAAGACAGTCCATAGCAACACGTACTATGCCTGGACACGCGCTGGGCTCTTGAAAACTGGCACCGTGATGCTATTGCGTGAGAGGTAACAAGTGAGAATGCAAGATATCTGTGACGCACTGTTATGCTATAGCGTTCCCTCAATCACTACCAACCGTGACTTGAGGCCATACCCGATGGCTTCCCACGCTATGCCACCAGGAGTTACACTGCCGTGCCTCTCCAAAACACTGGAAGAATGGAACCTCTCTCCAGGTCGGCTCAGTGCTATCGCCCATGGTCATCCTCGTCAGAGCGGAATCCCAGTTCTTAGGTGAACACAATGCGACTTCGACGCCATTCCTCAGCAGTCCACGCTTTCAGGTTTCAGCACCACTCCAAGCACAGCTGTTTGTATTAACGGCAGCCCACACATGGCACGGTTATTCCCCAGTCCGGCTACTGAGAATCACCGACCAGTGCTGCGGGATGACAGAGAATGTCGCAGGGATTGCGTTACTTGTTCTCGGATGGCTGGTGCAGATGTGAAGGGACTACCGTCTGCTTGGCGCACGATACGGCGTTCATCTTTTCTGGTCGTCAGACGGTGTCTACCGGAATCTTGACGACGAGTATGACTACTCTCACGTTCTCACTCAGTACGACATCGGACGTGGTACATTTCAAATGTGACGCAAATCGGGATATTGCACGATTCGACCAGCTCGCCAAATGAATAGACATAACGAGGTCCATTTCACGCTCCGTCAGATGCTCATAACGTTGTCTCACACGCATACGCGGCATCATCATTTCCCTCACAGTGACCATTCTGCCACTGTTCACGCCCGTTATATACTTTAGCAGATCTGACAACAGCTAAACAGAATGACAGTAGTGTACCATGGTGGCTTCTCTACCAGTTGCAAAAAATTAAAATTCTAAATATTTATAAGAGGCCAACCAATGTCTCCGTTCGAAGGGCTTTCAGTACAGAATCAGTACGCCATGCACGCAGAATTGCCGTGAGCATTGAGGCAATTATCCCACCAACGCACAAACTACGCTACTGGCCATTAAAATTGCTACACCAAGAAGAAATGCAGATGATAAACGGGTACTCATTGGACAAATATATTATACTAGAACTGACATGTGATTACATTTTCATGCAATTTGCGAGCATAGATCCTGAGAAATCAGTACCCAGAATAACCACTTCTGGCCGTAATAACGGCCTTGATACGCCTAGGCATTGAGTCAAACAGAGCTTGGATAACTTGTACAGGTACAGCTGCCCATGCGGCTTCAACACGATACCACAGTCCATCAAGAGTACCGACTGGCGTATTGTGACCAGCCAGTTGCTCGGCCACCATTGACCAGACGTTTTCAATTGGTGAGAGATCTGGAGAATGTGCAGGCCAGGGCAGCAGTCGAACACTTTCTGTATCCAAAAAGACTCGTACAGGACCTGCAACATGCGGTCGTGCATTATCCTGCTGAAATGTAGGGTTTCGCTGGGATCGAATGAAGGGTAGAGCCACGGGTCGTAACACATCTGAAATGTAACGTCCACTGTTCAAAGTGCCGTCAATGCGAACAGGAGGTGACCGAGACGTGTAACCAATGGCACCCCATACCATCACGCCGCGTGATACGTCAGTATGGCGATGACGAATACAGGCTTCCAATGTGCATTCACCGCGGTTTCGCCAAACATGGATGCGACCACCATGATACTGTAAACAGAACCTGGATTCATCCGAAAAAATTACTTTCTGGCATTCGTGCACCCAGGTTCGTCGTTGAGTACACCATCGCAGGTGCTCCTGTCTGTGATGCAGCGTCAACGGTAATCGCAGCCATAGTCTCCGAGCTGATAGCTAATGCTGCTGCAAACGTCGTCGAATTGTTCTTGCAGATGGTTGTTGTCTTGTAAACGTCCCCATCTGTTGACTCAGGGATCGAGGCGTGGCTGCAGGATCCGTTACAGCCACGCGTAACTGCATCACTGCCAGTGATACGAGGCCGTTGGGATCCAGCACGGCGTTCCGTATTACCCTCCTGAACCCACCGATTCTGTATTCTGCTAACAGTCATTGGATCTCTACCAACGCGAGCAGCAATGTCGTGATACGATAAACCGCAATCGCGATAGGCTACAATCCGACCTTTATCAAAGTCGGAAACGTGATGGTACGCATTTCTCCTCCGTACACGAGGCATGACAACAACGTTTCACCAGTCAACGCCGGTCGACTGCTGGTTGTGTATGAGAAATCGGTTGGAAACTTTCCTCATGTCAGCACGTTGTAGGTCTCGCCACCGGCGCCAACCTTGTGTGAATGCTCTGAAAAGCTAATCATTTGCATACCACAGCATCTTCTTCCTGTCGGTTAAATTTCCCGCCTGTAGCACATCATCTTGGTGGTGTAGCAATTTTAATGGCTAGTAGTGTACTTTACCAGATCTGACAACAAAGTTAAACAGAATTACAGTAGTGTACTATGGTGGCTTCTCTACCTGTTACAGAAAATTGAAACTCCTAATATTTATAAGGGACAGACCATATGTCTTCGTTGGAAGGCCGTTCAGCTCACAATCAGTACGCAATGCTCGCAGAATTGTCATGAGCATTGAGGTAATCATCCCACTAGAGGATACGAAATTCCACCAGCTGTGACATAGTCGCGTATATGAACAGTGAAAGAATTGATCACTGTTCATATACGCGACTATGTCGCAGCTGGTGGAACTAGTGCCATGTCTGGCTTACGACAGAGTCAAGAGGCTCTGTAACTTGAAGCAGAAAATCAGTACTGAGATCTGAGTACGGTCATTACTGACTGAAACCGGTCATATTGTGATCAAAGACTGGAATAAAAAACATTTGAGATACGCAATTAGTGAAACGCCGTGTCCCGGTGTATGAAGAAGTGCCTAACTGCCTGTTGCAAGTCCTCGGGCGACACGACCCTTCAAGGCCTTTTTCAAGGGACCGAAGGCGGGATAATCTCATGGGGAGAGATCAGTACTACAGGGCGGGTGCTCGAGAGCCTCGCACTTGAGTTGGTGTAACTTCTGCGTTACGACATTTCCAATATGAGGACGTGCGTTATCATGAAGCAGCAACTCTCCTTGTCGCACCACGCCAAAACGGTGGTTTTAGACAGACATTCTGCCCAATACACATTCTTCCTTCTCCGATGGGTGTCTAACGGTGTTTGGTCTTCAGGAGTGAAAGAAATATAAACAGCCCGTTGGTTCTGTTTGGACGCGTTTGATAAAAACGTTCCTGCATTTACAGCACGCGTGTCGGAAAGACACGAATGCCATACTAAACTCTTACCTATATGTCGGTGCTGATATACCCATATCGGTGTCACGCTACTTTGCATATATTGTACAAGAACGTCCTCAAACTGAAACTTTTTGATCGCACTATGTGATAAACAAGTGGTACAAACCAATCCAAATCCAGAAGTCTGACAGACGACGATATGTTGTACGAACTAGGTGTAAAGTAAAGAAAGATTTTAACAGATCTGTAGTGGTGTACATGAGAACGTAACTAATGTCACGGATTATTATCTGTGTTCATTGCAATAGATCTTTGAATATTAAAGCTAACTGTAATAAAAAAAATTTGCAAAAAGTGACCAATGCCTCTATATCTACTGACCTCAAAAAATATTTTGTTATTTAGTTGTTATAATGTCCATTAAACTTGAGGATTTTGATGTACGGTACATTGTAAGTCCAATACTTCACCGTTATTTCTTCGCTAGTAGCCGTCGTCTACATGTTTTAAATGTTATTGCCGGACACAAGCAGTTGTAAGTTCGTGGTAAAATGTCTCGTACTACCGAAACTATCAAAGTTTTGGCATCGTCATTAAATATAAATAGTAATACAGATCCATAGCTCCATGCAAGCATTTTTACGACGTTAACTAACAAGAAACTCTACATACAGTAAGAGAAGGATTTCATAGAAGCATGTTGTAGAAATGAGGATGAAAGGGAAAGTCACGCAGGCATGATACAGGGCCTTTTCCATCAGTAACTAATTAAAATTTGACTTAGAGGCTCTCGTTTGAGGCGTAGAAAACAGGCGTGCACCAAACGTCATGCATACAGTATATGTGTTGTCTTTCCACAAGGGTAACGACCGCCAGTAGTGCGTTTATTTCCACGGCTCTACGAGTCGGTAATCAACATAGTCTGTCCATACAGCGACACTAAAGCGAATCTGATCACAAGCTTCATAGATTGCTCGAAATTCTCTATGTGACTGCACGTGGTTGTTGTTAGGATGCATTATTCTTGTATGTCGGTTTGTGAACCCTGCTTTATACGCGGATAAAAGCAAACTGTGAACCACGCAGTTGTAGTATTTAGCTCCGCTCATACGGAATGGTTAAGGTAGGTAACCGCTGTGACTGACGTCTTCACAGTCAGTGGTATACGTATTTAAAGACAAACATAACCCATAGCAAATGAGCAATAAATTTCAACAGGGAACCTACGCCAATTTGCTGTGAAAATTCCCGACACAAGTAAAATGACCCATATACCACAGGAAGTGTATATTCGTTTCAAAACCCATTCTAATCTTACTATTTAAATGTGCACAGATGAAAACCAATTGTGTTACTCCACGAGAAATTTGGCCAATCACTATCAATGAGATACTCCGATATTTCCCTGCCTGTTGGACATAATGATTAAAATTTTCAGCATTTTCAGTGTTGAAACAATCATTCCTACATATTAATAGTAGTGTAAGTGCACGATGGTTAGTGTGTATATCTAACGTACGGTACCCATCTCATTTTAATTAAAAGTAAGGCACTTTTTCTTAAATGTTAGAAAAAGTAAAACGAGTTAGTTACGGGAAGAAACGCGTCACAAATCAAAAAGAGTTAATGGGCATAGAAGTTTATCTTTGAATCAAGCACTCAGATTATCTCAAATAAAATTTTACAATTAATCTGCTGCACTGTGACCGTACTTTTCACTTTTAGGATTTTTTTACCAGGAAGTGTATATTCGTTTCAAAACTCATGCGATGCTTTTACTTCTTATGGTGATTCACAGTGTCACACTTTCCGCCGAGTCCAAATGCATAAGTTGATTTGGACGACGTACGTTCTACAGTTCCTCTACTGCCACTGGTAATAGTAAACCCACTTTTTATATTGGTGTTAAAAATTACACTTTTGGTTTGGCATCATGAAGCTGCGAACACTAATCGATGCTACCAACAGTCAAAAAATTAACAGTAAATAAAGAAAAATCGTAGAGCACTTTGTACAATGCTCGTGTTCTACTCTTCATACAGTGGTAAAAAATTTGGCATGTTGTTTTATTGTTAATACCGGATATAACAGGAAACAAAACTGATTTTGTTCTGTTAGGTGCAGTCATAAGAAAAGAAAAATAAAGAAGATAAACACATTTCCACTTGATAAACACACAAAAAGGACCTACAAAAGATTCCACTGCAAACACTATAGTCTCTTCCTTTTTTTACTCGTTAGTCTTCTGACTGCGGTTTCATGCGGCCCGCTACGAATTTCTCTCCTATGCCAACCTCTTCATCTCAGATCAGTACTTCCAGTATTTGTCTTCCTCTACAGTTTTTTTGTCCTCCACAGCTCCCTCTGCTGCCATGGAAGTCATTCCCTGGTGTTCTAACAGATGATCTATTGTCCTGTTCCTTCTTCTTGTCATGTTTATCACATATTCCCTTCCTCTCCGATTCTGTGCAGAGGCTCCTCATTCCTTACCTCATCGGTCTACCTATTTTTCAACATTCGTATGTAGCACCACATCTGAAATACTTCGATTCCCTTCCGTTCCGGTTTCCCCACAGTCCATGTTTCTGTCGTCTTACGTAACACATTGTTTAAGAACCAATAGGCCCGCCTCGCAATGGGAGACACATCTGAGTTTGGTTAGACGTATTCCACAGAAAACTGTCCTGAGAGTCTGTGGGATGTTGTCAATTACCTCCACAACGGGCTCTAAAATGCCATGTAAGGATTCCAGTGGGACAGAACGACAGTAAACCACTTGTTTTAGCGTGGCCCAAGCATTCTAATGCAGCTGAAATCTGGAGGATCAGGAGGCCACTCCATTAGACTGAATCTATGCTCCTCTAGAAAGATGAACACAAGACTGTGACGATTGGGGGGGGGGGGAGGGAGGGGGGGCTTCATCTGCGTGAATCTCGCTCCAATATATTCACCAAATGGAACCACAAAACATGCACAGATGTCGTCCCGATACTTCATACCAATCATAATCGCATGTTTTGACACAAGTGGTGTCCTGCTCCCATACGTGGTTCCACCCCAGAACACAATTGAACGGTTTTGATAATGGTGGCGGCGTACAATACAGTTAGGGTGTAAACGTTACGGTCTTTGCCTCCATGCACGAATATCACAATTGCCAGGGTGGAGACTGATACGGTCCACAACAGAAAAGAGCGTTGTGTCCCACTGCTGCCTAGTCCACAGAGAGTGATTTCGTGCTCATGCGACATGAGGTCCTCTCCGACTTCGATCATGAGGAGGAGCCTTGAGAGGTCTTCTGGCACGTGATCCCTACTCATAGAGATTATTTCGCAGCATTCTTGTTGATACCTGCACTCCTGAAGCTGTTTGAAACAGCCACCGTTGACGTGCACCATTGTGTTGATTGTTTCTCTTTTCTGTTATATGCAGATAACGGTATTGCACATCTGTTGTTTTGTCTTGCGTGACCACTTCTGTGATGATCCCTAACTGAGCCTGTCGCTAGAAACTTGTTCCTGATTGCAGAGACATCACTTGGCCTCACAACGACATTTGCTGTGACGTCCGCCTGTCTCATTCCCTGTTCCATTAGAATGATTATTAGGAGCCTCTGAGCGTATGTTATTGTAGTCTGAATCATTCTGAAGCAGCGGAACTATAGGTGTTTCAAACAGCTGAAGTGCAGTAGTGTTTGGAGGAGACGCGGTTGCCATAGACTGCACATATTCTCCCTCACCTAATGAACATCTCCAAGAATTCGATGAATATCATACTGGTACTAGATGCTGTACAAGTTTCTGTTTTCGTCAGTGTAAATGAGCACGGTAACCGTTTATGACTCACCCTTGTTCGTATCTTCTACATTACTGTAGAGCTCCCCGTGAGGAGCCCCTTTAGACAGTATAGTGGCTTGCAGTTAGCTTTTTGTATTTAATGTGCACATTTTTGATGATTCTAGCGTACCGATATTGATAGTAAAAGAAAAACTTCCCAACCTTTTACAATGGCTTGGGTATAGTAGGAACTATACAATCTGAATCGAATGCGGCATAACGACATAGCGTCGGTCTTTTATCACGAAAAAATTAGTGCTGATGATATAAGTGACTTCAACGTAAACTGTGTAACAAGCTGGTGGATATATCGATATTGTCACTGAAAATCCAGTGACGCTACACTTTCAGTGAGAATCCTGGCTCATTTCTAAGGCAGGAAGGTAAAAGTATCATCAGCGTGAAGTTTGGTTTGCTAAGTGTTGTCCTATTGGAGGCAATATGTCCTCGCCTTCCACCAACCTTTGAGTAGACTTAACTAGATAGTTATAGAGGGACCTACAGTTTGAGGTGGATCGTGTTGCAGCTTGGTATTTTTCACATTAACAACATTGCCATAGCTAAGAACAATGATAAGTGACCCATAAAAGTCCTAACAATGGCAGCGTAGCTAAATCTAAAGCTTCGGATCGGTAGCCTGCCATGTTCCTTATTTCCTAAAATGTGTACCGTATCACGATTTTACATCTCATCCTTGCGCAGGGGCCATGATAAGGTTCTCTCTAGGATATGTATCGCCGATGAAAGTAAGGCCTGAGAGCCAAGCAGCTCGACTGTAAATACGTAAAATGCAAGCGGTGAAGTGTGGACTTTCAGCGCTCTATAGAACGAGAGGCGTTCCGTAAGTAATGCAATACATTTTTATCGTCCAATTACGGTTGAAAAAAATGTATAATTTGTTGTGGAACACCGTGGAGTATTTGCGCTTCAGCTGTTAAAGTTTCATGAAGTTGCGGCAGGTGGCAGCCCTATACGTAGCGTTCAAAGTGACATTCATAATGGATGTGCGTTCCAAGCAGAAAGAAGTCATTCAGTTTCCTTTGACGGAAAACCAGAGCATCGCAGGTATTCATAGGCGCTTTCAGAATGTTTACGAAGAACTAGCACTGAACAAAAGCACGGTGAGCCGTTGGGAGAGGCGTATTTCATCGTCGCAGCAACGTCGCGCAAACCTGTCCGATCTTCCACGTGCATTGCTAACATGTGCACCTGTGATTCTTCAATGTTGAAACGTGCGGACACTCTCATTCAAACTGATCGACGGATCAAAATCACATCGCTGCAGAACTTTGTTGCTGCTGACTCACTCATTCACCAGTTCGGTTAGTGAGAGGTGTTTTCCTGCTGGGTTCCTCATCGCCTAAGAGAAGACCATAGAGAGCAACGAACGTCCGTCTGTGCGGAATGCTTGTGCGTTACGAGACTGATCGTGACAATTCTTTGTCGAACATCGTCACAGGTGATGAAACATAGGTTCTTCACTTCGAACCAGAAACAAAGCGCAATCCATGGAGTGTCATCTCACAATTTCTCCTAAGAAGCAAAAGCTCAAAATCACACCCTGAGCCTGTAAAGTCATGGAAACGGTATCACGGGACGCTTAAGGGGTTATTCTGTTTGATGCACGATCAACTCGAAAGTGTGTTCTGCTATCCGTAGGAAATTGAAGAAACAATTTCAGCGTGTTCGTCGACACAGAAATGCAAACGATCTGCTCCTTCTCTATGACAACGCAAGGCCTCAGACAAGTCTGCGCACCCTAAAGGAGCTCACAAAACTTCATTCGAATGTTCTTGCTCATCAACCCTAAAGCCCTGTTGTCGCACTTGCCGACTTCCATCTGTTTGGCCCAATAAAGGATGCACCGCGTAGGAAGCAGTAAGTGGATGATGGGAAGGTTATTGATGCGGAAGTGGCTCAGACATCGACCAGTGAGTAGTACCAAGTGGGCATACAGCACCTTCCCCCTTCTAGTAAGGTTGGATATGGCGGTCGCATTGAACGAAAATTATATTGAATAATCGCGTTTTTGTAGCCAAAAGGGTGGGGAATAATGTCGTGTACTGGAAACCAAACTGCTTACAGAAAAAATTGTGTTGCATTACTCGTTGAACATCCCTCGCATGTGTACGAAATTGGTGATGTAGTTATCTGCTGTGAGTGAAATCGTCATCTCAGTCAAGGAGAAAGGGAACCAGTAACATTTGAGCCACACACATACATAGTAATATAACATGAGTACTGGAAATTCTCGATATAGCTAAATAGCCCATACACTGCAATTAAAACAATGCACCTGTCTGGATTTAGTCGAATCCTTCCAGGACTATACGAACGAGGTAGTATCTCCGAGACAGCCTCATTAGATGCCGACTGAGAAGAAATATTGTAGACTGAGCACTTGCTTAAATATATGAGGACGCCTAAATATTAAAATGGAGCGAAATACTTTAAAATTAGATTGACTGACGTTACTTCACTCGTACTTCAGTGGCAAGTCAGCGTCACTCTGTTCTGATGGCACAGTCCCACACACCGACAGCAGGGGGCGGGGCTTCCAAAGGCTGATGGTGGTAGAATTTGGAGGGAGGCGCCTGAGGAGAATAGCCGGCCGGCCGGGCTTGCATAACAAGTCTCCTAGGCGAGCCGAGGCTCGGCTTTGCGCCGCAGCCACTCAGTTTCACGTCACGCGCAGCGCCGCACTCTAGCGCCCTCTGCCGGCGGGCAGAGCAACTGCTGCCCCTGCCCGTTCCGCCGGCGTCATTATCGAGTTTGCCCGCAGCTTCCGTCTTTTCTCTCTCCTCTCTCCTCCTCCTCCTCCTCGTTCTCATCCTCTTCTTCTCCTTTCTTTTACTGCCTCTGCAGTACTGTAACATAGCAGTAGCTCTTCCCACATGCTGCACGTCTCTTCACCCAGATGAATGTAATCTGTCGAGCAGAATCCTTTCCCCTCGGTTCTCGCAGCCTTTTATTGTTTTCCCGTTGAGCGCCAGTTGATACGGCGAGTCAAAGCCCTGCTACGTTGTAGAATACATTCGCAGAAGGAAAGGAACCGTGGGGGTTACTCGTGATGTGGCAAGAAAAACTGTTACTAGTGTTGGATTCCCACAGTTTTAAATGACACTCTGGTGACGGACTGGAGTAATATTCCGGAGGATGGCAATTCAAATCTTTGAGCAACATTGCCTATTTACGTTTTCTATAAAATTCCTTCAATCCCTTAGAGGGTGTAGACAAGAGCGACGCTCGGTTTTGGAACCGATGTTCATCGTATCTTTTTCAATAGAGTAACAAACAAGTCCTTAGAACTTTATTGTGTACCCTTAATGTTGTATTAAGTACTTTTTAAATAAAAAAACTAGCGCCCCTAGAACACTGCACGTCTTCGGCGAAAGGCATTCGCTGAGTGCGAGAGCAGTTGCTGGGAGCTCTGAGAGCCACAAATTTTAACCTAGAACATAATTGTAAAAACTGCTTTGAACGAATTACGTAGGAATATTTAAAAAAATGGTTTCTTACAAAATGGCAGCACTCTGAAATAAAGGTAAATTTTTTTGACAAGTCCTTAAAAAAACGAGCACCAAAAATCGAAATTAAAGTATGTCGCAAAAATCCTACATACAACAGCTGCAAAAACGCTGACCCCCAAGCTACAAAAAGCGTATAATGTAACTACATGTATATTGTATGAGCTATAGTTTCCGCCAACTTAAAAAGCCTTGTTTTGAAACAACAAGCGTTTAAATTTTCTACTTTTGTTTTTTAATACTGACATTAAAAAATCTTTAATCGACAAAGCCAGTACCGTACAGCTGGCCTTTATTTCACCAACGTCGAAACATTATAATTTGGACGAAATTATAGCGATTAACTGGCTTCCGCTTACCCTGTGAAGCGTTTGTTTGCACGGTTGGAAGTACATTTCGAACTTTTTCTATCCGTATAAATGCACTTGTTTGTCAGTTTCAAGCACTCACGGTTTACTTCTTATAAAAAAAAACAAGCGAAATGACAAATTAATATAACGCGAAACAAGTACGTGTTTCTGGACTGTTTACCATAAACTAATAAAGCTACGAAGATAAATCTTGTTGTGAATGGTATTTTAGTTGACACTAATATCCAGTGTGATATTATCCGAAACTAACAGGGCCGGTAAATATTATAGTTTTAAATGGGTTTTAACATAATTTAATATTTATAGCACATTGTACATGAAGGAATCCTAAAAATAGACTGTAGGGCACATTTTAAGCCAATAAAAAATTAGGCTTAAAGCAATTCTACCATGGTCCATCTCCTTAAATCTAATACCGAGATAGTTCCTTTGAAAGGGCATGGCTGATTTCCTTTCCCACCCTTTCTCTGTCTCTAATGTCATCGTCATTGGCGTATTGTTAAACAGCAATTTTCCTCCCTTCCTGGCTTACACTTTCAAACATAGTGTGACAAGTTCATGTACACAGTGGGTCTCATCTAACTCTGACCACTGCCGAATCTGGTATAATTTTGATGTGACAGGAGATATTTATTTGTTTCCTAAAGCTTTTCTGTTCCACTATCAAGAAAAAAAAAGAAAAAATAGTTGACGTATTCAAAAAAACATCGGTCAGTAGGATTATTTTAAAAGCGGAACTGCCGACCTCTGTTGCCGACCGGTTCTAGGCGCTTCAGTCAGGTATCACGCTGCTGCTACGGTCGCTGGTTCAAAACCTGCCTCGGGCGTGGATGTGTGTGATGTCGTTAGGTTAGTTAGGTTTAAGTAGTTCAAATTCTAGGATACTGATGACCTCAGATGTTAAGTCCCATAGTGCTCAGAGCCATTTGAACCATTTTGAAAAGCGGAACTCGGCAAAGCAGATTTTTTTGAGATAAGTATAGTGGTATAGTTCCCTTTGGGATGTGGCAAGAAACTGAGTGAAAATATGTTGAATATGACGATTTGTGTGCTGTTGTTACTGCATGTTGAATAGTACACAGCGCAGAAGTTTAGGCTGTTCTCCACGGTAACATGCGCCGTTAAGACTATAGTGGTGTCAACGCCACCTAGAAAACAAAGCTTCACCGCGCTAATTGTGACGTCATGATTTTGCAGTTGCCCCAGACACTGGTTGAAGAATGGAAGACATTATCGAAAATGAGCCAAACTTCTACAAGTGTGCGAGTACTGTGTTATTTTGTTGCGTTAGTTTCTAAAACAAAAGGTCCCATAATTGAATCGAGTTATCCCAGTGTTCGATCCTGTGTATTTAAAGGCAAACTATCTATAACTATGGAGTTTTATCCACTTACAGCATATGAATGCCGTAAATACCGGTTTAGTTAGGTAACCTTCAACTCAGAGCTTTGACTATATGTATAATAATAATTTGCTTTGACAACCAAAATCATGTCATTCACGAACACTTACAAAATACGTATTCCACAGCGCACCTACAAATCATATAACAACAAATTAGACTATAACAAAATTAAATCGTACTTCAATTGTGCTTTTTGATGTAGATTGGTTACAAGTATTTTCTGGTAAATATTGAATAAATTTCACCCACTTTTCTTGAGGTGTAGGTGCTCAACAGGTTCTATTAGCAGTGTACTAATATTTTAGTCATACGTGCTGATACTGCTTAAAATGTCGTCCGTATTGAGATGCGAGACCTGGACCATGAAAGATAGCGATAAGAGCCGCATTGATGCCTTCGAGATGTGGTGTTGGTGGATGTTGGTGGAGGATGCTACGTGTACCGTGGACACAAGAAAGAACAAATTGCAACGTCCCATCAAAAAATAAAAAAATAAAAAAATAAAAAAAACATTCAGCGCAACCCAATTAAAAATAAAAAATGGTTCAAATGGCTCTGAGCACTATGGGACTTATCATCTTAGGTCATTAGTTCCCTAGAACTTAGAACTACTTAAACCTAACTAACCTAAGGACATCACACACATCCATGCCCGAGGCAGGATTCGAACCTGCGAACGTAGCAGTTCGCGGTTCCGGACTGCAGCGCCTAGAACCGCACGGCCACCGAAGCCAGCAATTAAAAATACCTCCCAACAGTAAAAATAGTTATAGCATTCACATTTAGTGTAATCTCCCAACAGTTTATTATTCCGTAACCTCACAATAATAACGTGACTAATCTCTCAATAAAATTGTGGCTGACTTATATAACCTTTCAATAATTAAATGACTGTGAATCTAAACCGATAAATTTGGACGTCAGCAGTGCTGCGTCATGGCCCTGAAAGATCATACTGAATAAATTGAAAAACCTTACCTCAATGAATTCACCGGCTAACGCATATATGTCTGATCCTATAAGAAACTTTTCTGACGCAGCCATGTGCAATGCTCGCCCATAGATTTATCATGTATAAAAAGAAACAAGTGATTTTTCTTTACAATAATCGGGATGTCCATGGATTGGAGAAATTAGTAAATTCTTTAAATTGAGATTAGTGATTGTCAAAATTTAATTTTTATAAGAAAGATTATTATTAAGAGATTTTTAAAAAAACATTTACATGGGACTTGATATAAGAATAGTACATATGCGCGAGGCTTCTTTTACCTTATAATACATCGCTCAGGCACCGCCATCGCTCCCCACGTCCGACCCAGCCAACTCCATACTCCAGACTGCTAGCTACTACTTACCCCTACTGCCGCGCAGTTCCTACTGCAGCCAACACTGCTATCTGGTCTGAGTTTCTCTTATAGCTTACATATCGCAGGCTGTTCGTGAGCAATCCACCGAAATTACATTTGCTCGAGTGCGCTAGCAATAAATTCCTTAGTCATGGACCTCTTACAAAATGTTTCAATAATAGAAGAACTTAAAATCACAAGAAGGTTATATTCTCGTGTCAGCCAAAGATACACCAATTTGGCAGCGATGGTGAATCAATTGAACTTGCCATGAGAAACAAATTTTTCTATAATCTATTTAGTTTACTAAGTCTAAAGTCACAGAGTATATACATATATATATAACATTCTTGATAAATAATATAAGTACAGAACATATTAAGAAATGGAATAGGGTGTACACGCACTGAGTACAGAACATATTAAGAAATGAAATAGAGTACACACACATTAAAATACAGAACATATCAATAAATGACAAAGTGTATACGAAATGAGTACAAAATATATTAACAAATGACATAAACTGCACACGCACTGTATAAGTCTTTAACATGTTTACATGAACAGACCACATTAAGAGATGAAATGAAGTGCACACGCAGTGCATAAGTCTTTAGAATATTTAGGAGAACTGATCATATTAACAAATGAAATGAAATATATACGCACTGTATAAGTCTCTAACTTTTACAAGAACTAGGAAAGGAATGGGAAGGATAGCATCATGGTTTTAGCACAGTGGGTTGCACGTAGCTGCACTGAAAGTCCATATCTTTCTACAGAAGCACAACATCAAGTGAGACAATCTGAAGTGCTCTTCCCTGAAGTATTTATCAGTGTAGCCAAGACACTGAAATGTTGTATTAATATTGTATGTTATCATTTTGGTAGTACATTACGTACACCAAACAGTAGGACCATAATAACACCTCCATCGTTCAAGGTGGTGGGCAACTTGATATGTCAACACCACATTCTTGTAGAATCCATAATCTTATGCCAACGTAGAATTAGTGCAAAAACCAAATATAGTGCTCCATGATCATGAGGATGGACAGGACATACCGATATCGCAGTAATAGGTGGTAATTAGGTCAGAATGTGAAGGATACATTAAGTCTTATGCTAGTCATATTTCAGAATTACACTAGTGCATCAACCGACTTGAATAATTATTGGCACTCGTTGGCTGGTTACTATACATTTATGTACTATGTATGGAGTATTACAGAACATTGTTCATAAGTCATCTTATTACAGTAATTATTGACATAGCATTTAAGCTTAAGTCATCTCATTACAGTAATCATTGGCATTCATTGGCCAGTTACTAAACATTTATATACACTCCTGGAAATGGAAAAAAGAACACATTGACACCGGTGTGTCAGACCCACCATACTTGCTCCGGACACTGCGAGAGGGCTTTACAAGCAATGATCACACGCACGGCACAGCGGACACACCAGGAACCGCGGTGTTGGCCGTCGAATGGCGCTAGCTGCGCAGCATTTGTGCACCGCCGCCGTCAGTGTCAGCCAGTTTGCCGTGGCATACGGAGCTCCATCGTAGTCTTTAACACTGGTAGCATGCCGCGACAGCGTGGACGTGAACCGTATGTGCAGTTGACGGACTTTGAGCGAGGGCGTATAGTGGGCATGCGGGAGGCCGGGTGGACGTACCGCCGAATTGCTCAACACGTGGGGCGTGAGGTCTCCACAGTACATCGATGTTGTCGCCAGTGGTCGGCGGAAGGTGCACGTGCCCGTCGACCTGGGACCGGACCGCAGCGACGCACGGATGCACGCCAAGACCGTAGGATCCTACGCAGTGCCGTAGGGGACCGCACCGCCACTTCCCAGCAAATTAGGGACACTGTTGCTCTTGGGGTATCGGCGAGGACCATTCGCAACCGTCTCCATGAAGCTGGGCTACGGTCCCGCACACCGTTAGGCCGTCTTCCGCTCACGCCCCAACATCGTGCAGCCCGCCTCCAGT
The DNA here is from genome assembly GCF_023898315.1 of Schistocerca nitens. NCBI lineage: Eukaryota > Metazoa > Arthropoda > Insecta > Orthoptera > Acrididae > Schistocerca > Schistocerca nitens. The sequence continues at coordinate 524,681,313 of NC_064618.1, read as the reverse complement.
GGTGTCGCGACAGGCGTGAATGGAGGGACGAATGGAGACGTGTCGTCTTCAGCGATGAGAGTCGCTTCTGCCTTGGTGCCAATGATGGTCGTATGCGTGTTTGGCGCCGTGCAGGTGAGCGCCACAATCAGGACTGCATACGACCGAGGCACAGAGGGCCAACACCCGGCATCATGGTGTGGGGAGCGATCTCCTACACTGGCCGTACACCACTGGTGATCGTCGAGGGGACACTGAATAGTGCACGGTACATCCAAACCGTCATCGAACCCATCGTTCTACCATTCCTAGACCGGCAAGGGAACTTGCTGTTCCAACAGGACAATGCACGTCCGCATGTATCCCGTGCCACCCAACGTGCTCTAGAAGGTGTAAGTCAACTACCCTGGCCAGCAAGATCTCCGGATCTGTCCCCCATTGAACATGTTTGGGACTGGATGAAGCGTCGTCTCACGCGGTCTGCACGTCCAGCACGAACGCTGGTCCAACTGAGGCGCCAGGTGGAAATGGCATGGCAAGCCGTTCCACAGGACTACATCCAGCATCTCTACGATCGTCTCCATGGGAGAATAGCAGCCTGCATTGCTGCGAAAGGTGGATATACACTGTACTAGTGCCGACATTGTGCATGCTCTGTTGCCTGTGTCTATGTGCCTGTGGTTCTGTCAGTGTGATCATGTGATGTATCTGACCCCAGGAATGTGTCAATAAAGTTTCCCCTTCCTGGGACAATGAATTCACGGTGTTCTTATTTCAATTTCCAGGAGTGTAGTATGTATGGAGTATTACAAAACATCATTCATAAGTCATCTTATTACAGTAATTATTGACATTCATTTGCCAGTTACTAAACATTTATGTAGTAATACAAAACATTATTCAGTATAATTCAGAAGTCATCATTCAAAACAAGAGTTATTGCGTGTAGCTTCAACCTGCTAGTGATATATAGGATATCATGCAAGTTACATAAGACATATTTAAAATCTAAGACATTGTAACTATTACTCAAGGTCTGTAGACCAATAATACATACACATAAGGGAATCAATACATCAGAAAAATTTGCTTCATATTTAGAACTAGAAATATATCTTAAACTGGTAGCATTATTTAGTTGTATACAGCTAATAGTTGGGACTGACAATATTTTTTTTGTGCAAGCAATGCATTGCATTGGGATCGATAGTCAATTGCTGGAGCATAAAAATATTTCCTTTTGACTTATTGCTGGAAATAAGGATTAATAACGTCATTTGTCATGAGTCAGCTGTAGCAAGGTTATGAAACAAGTAGAGTATATGTGATCACATTCATAAATGATAGACACAACAGGGTAAAAGAAAATGCAAGTACTTGAACAGGTCTAATAACTAACTGCTTATAGCATATTAATATCATGAAAGGTTTCTCCTGGAAAAAATACAAAATGGATTATTGACCTGAAAAAAATGTATATTATGCTGAAAAGTAGTAAATTTCAAATTAACAGCTAATAAAACGTGTACTTAATATGTATGTACTCTAGCTGTCTTTCCCAAAACATTCAGTCATTTTAATATGCGACATAAGACATACTGCCAAAAGGAACTGCAACAAATACTTAAATAACTACATATCATTTCTTAACTAACAGAAAATATATAAACTCCATCATTATCATCATCTGCAAAGAAAAACTTCATTATTCATATTACCATATTCTTCATATAACTATTCATCATCATTTGTTATTCATATTACTATTCTCCTCATACAACTATTCATTATCATTCAATACTTCATATATTATAGAGTTTCTTACTTATAGCATATTTCATCACTAAAATTAACTTGTGTAGTTCTGTCTGACAGCCTGCATCAATCGACTCGTATTCTGAAAGAAAAATAATTAGTTAAGACTGCTATTATGCAGTATGTATAGTATATTCTTGTCACGGCACGTACAAACCTGTTTTTGCTGTCTTCTCCGGCGCTCTGCGGCACGTTTGATGTTGTTGTGGGCAATTATTTCATGGTGGCGTAGTCGACGATCTGTAGGAAAACACACTAATTCTTTAATTTTGTTAGGTGGTTCAACATTTTTCAATATAACAGTCGGAAACAGCATAGTAGATTCATTTGGTACGGAGTTAATTACAACTTCGAATGACAGTATGTGTGTATACCAATCAATATGTCTTTTATGGCAGTATATTCTACATAGTTTGCCAATTTCTTTCATCAGTCGTTCAGAAGGGTTCGTAGAAGCGTGATACTTGGATAAATAGGTCGGAGAAATGTTTCCAGCTCGTAACATACGTGTCCATATTGCAGATCGAAATTGTGGTCCATTGTCGGAAACTACTTTCAATTCATGCCCTACATGAAATAGAAAATGTTTTACAAATGCATTCGAATTAGATCTAGCAGTAGCTTTGCGTAACTGAGTGAAGGTAACAAATTTCGAAGTGAGTTCAGCAGTGACAAAGATGTAATAAAAACCTCTATTAGATCTGGGAATCAGACCAAAAATGTCTACAGCGGCCATATGTGTCAATTTAACAGGTACAAATGGATGTAACGGAGGAATATGTGAAGCCGTGTCTGATTTAGCTTTCTGGCAGATTTTACATGACACTAAAACTCGTCGCGTCTTAATCAAGTTGTGCATTCCTAAGAAAATTTTATAATCTACAAATATATTTTTATCTTTAACGTGAGCACTGTTGCTCTAAACCATTTCATAACTATTCACTCTATGTAATGTAAAAATTTTTTTCTTCTGATGAAGGCTGTCTTAGAGCAGTTGAAACCTAGGTAAAGTTGAAAATTTTTTACCTGTGCAACCGAAGAGCTGTACTTTCAAGTAATATTATAAATTTCGTCTACGGTTGCTGCACTATCGGCCATGTTCAAAATTGTAAAATCTGTAATGACTTAGTAAGGGCACATGGGATGACACACTTTAACCTCACTAACTCTACACCACAGTGCTACGTCTTTACTAAATTCTCGTAATGGGAATATTGCAACTTAATGCAGCGAGGAGCAACCTTGTAAGCAGTGAATTAGGCGGGGCGGGGGAATAGCATGGTGTGAACCTAGTTTGTCTCAAATAATCTTACACAAGAGACAGGAAACTAACATCTCATAGATCAGTGTGATCTGAAGGTCATCAAGTAACGGTAGCTATTCCGGTGATACATAAAGCGATAGATGTGGTAGCAGTAGTGCAACTGATAACTAGCCACGTTCTGACAGTAAAAATTAGAGCGAGAACTCAAACATGGATGGTAGCAACGGTTTATGCCAACTACAGTCATGAAATAGAAAAAAAATTGTGTCAAATGTTATGGGACTTAACTGCTAAGGTCATCAGTCCCTAAGCTTACACACTACTTAACCTAAATTATCCTAAGGACAAACACACACACCCATGCCCGAGGGAGGATTCGAACCTTCGCCGGGACCAGCCGCACAGTCCATGACTACAGCGCCTCACACCGCTCGGCTAATACCGCGCGGCATGAAATAGACTTTTACATCATCTAAGAATAGCAGGATAGGCAGCTATCAGACCCTTAACTATCTGCTCAGACATAAATGCACACTCCATACTGTGACGTGCAACAATTACAGATGGAAGCGGACAAATAATAAATGATGTCATTAACCAATCAAACGTGTACACACTAAACAAAAAGGATCAGCAGCCTACATATCACAGATGGGCTATCCACACAAGTTACATAGGTATCACAGTGGTGAATGGCAGGTCCCTGAGATCGATAGCCAGTTGGACAGAATGGCAGGACTTGCACAGAGGGAACACAATGCAGTACGTTTAAAGACTGCAGTTAACAAACATGCAAGCTTCGACAGGAAGGATTGCTGCTGAATAAAAATAACTGGCCACCAGTAAGATGGCAGAGGACATCCCATTACGGACACATGGCAGCATAGAAAATAAAATTCACCAGTTAACAGAGCTAATTCGAATAGCACAGACTAACGCGATGCCAACTTCAGATAGCACAAGGACGAAACATCCATGAAACCGTGAGCTAAAAAGCTACAAAAAGAAACAACAAAAACGCGAGAACAGTAACAATAGGCAAAACCAGCTTGGGACACAGATGAAAAACTCAACGTATCCAATGTAATGTGCAATATTTTTGGTAGTTTGCTTATTCTAGGATTGGAGACAATTCTGTAAGTTGAAATGACATGTTTAATGTCGCAATATTAGCACAAAAATACACGCTTTTACACAGTTTTCAATGTGACAGCAAAAAAACTGTTGTCAGGATAATGCATCTCGTCAACATCAAAAAGTGAAATAATCCTATACACTACAATATTAAATGTTAACTCTCATAATGTTAAGTTATCATAAACACGACAATATTAAAGTTTAACTAGAAGTTTCTTTACAAAATTGTTCCTATACTTATGTTATGATGTTGGTCAGTACTTCGAAAATCGTCCGATTCTGGTTCAAAGTTCGGCACTATTTTTAGGATGACAATCAAGTCTACGGTGGATGATTAGTTATGTCACGAATTGAGCAAAAGATTACCCAAGGTCGCTCGAGTTTACAGTGGACGCAAGCTGGTGAACCAACAAGTTTATGCCTCCGCACGCGGTATTTACCTTAAGCTGCGATAAGCTGTCGTCTGTTAGGTTTCTCACTTCCGCTAAAATTCCTATAAAACTAATTACACCTTTACTGAATTTTCCAGCAGAAACTTTTCCTACGTTTCTCATTTAGCGAGAGAACATGTACTCATCCATAATCTTAGGACGTGGCGATATAAACGTGCATGGTTGGAGCAGTGTGCGTATTATAATGCCCTCTCAGTTTTCACAAGAACAGTTAACTAATTGGCTGGTTCGTTTCTCCACAGTTGGAGCTAAACGATGCTACAGCTAATTTCTAGCTGGATATCAGCCGCTGTGACCGCAGTATCTGCACAAATTACTAACGCAGTGTTCACACAAATTACTCCTCTGCGTCGTAGAGAGCGTTATGCACTTCATTCTGCCCTTGACGCCAGTTCAGTGAAGAGTCCTCGAAATTTTCCATCTTGTCTTACTCATAGCTGAACTGTCTCCCCACCTGGGTTCTCTCGTTCATCACGTCATTGCTTTTTTCGACCAATAGGAGCGTTCCTCTTATTTTGTGGAAACTCTCTCTACCAATCGCAAGGTCTCCACCACTAAATTTCGTCGAAACTTTGGCTGTTTTCTCCTTCCTAGCGCGTTTCCGTGAATCTGACGTTTTGTGGCCGTTCCAGACGCCTAAATGTGAGCCGGCCAGTGTGGTTCTAGGTGCTTCAATGTGGAATCACGCGACCACTACGGTCGGAGGTTCGAATCCTGCCTCAGGCATGGATGTGTGTGATGTCCTTAGGTTAGTTAGGTTTAAGTAGTTTTAAGTTCTAGGGGACTGATGACCTCAGATATTAAGCCCCATAGCGCTCAGAGCTTGGAATTCCGAAACACAGTTTTCTAAGAGGCTTCTATCCTGTCCTCCCTCATATGGGTCATTATACTCGCTCTCCCCATCTGATTCACGTGGTCAGTCGTTGACGTTCCGCCTGGGACACCCCTTTAAGTGGTTTCCATGGTACCCCCTGTAGCGTGGCCTTGCCTCAGCCCTCCTCCCTCTGAATTCCAAACTAAAAGGCCTCTCAGTGCTTGTTTCCCCTTCTGCTCAAAGATGCATTATAGGAACGATGTGTTGATTACTGTCAATTGAATGTCATCCCATTTTTCATTACATACAGCTAGGCAAATTTGCTCACTACCGCCGAATTAAGTTAGGAGCCATATTCACCTTCCCGTTGCGATGTATAAAGCTCTCATGTAAGGTGCTAATCCGACCTTCATTTATTCTGTCACCTTACAACACAAACACTAAATTCAGATGCAAAACACTAAACATGGAGACAAAGTGTAGATACTGGGACAACTACATACAGACACAACTCCAAAACAACGTTTGGAGAGTATGAGACAGACTGATGACAAAAACTCTGAAGACCTCATTAGATTTGTGCACGATGACACTATCAGATGATTTCATGACCGAAGGATTGAGAAGCACACAACAATAATTGCTACACACTTTCCTCCGGGATGGCTACCTGCAAAGAAATAACCACACACAAGCATAATTGACAAGAGACATGGAACAGGAATACACGTCAGACACTGTCGTTTGCCCTTTCGCGCGAAAGGATGTCGTTATGACGACAGAAAAGCTGTAAAGGAAGAAAGTCCCAAGACCTGTTGGTACCGATGCAGAAGTAGTACAACAAATTGCTCAACAGATTACCTCATTTCTTATAGATGAACTGGATATGACTCTATGGTTAGGGAAAATAACTGGAAAGTGGGAAATTGTGAAGACAATAGTAACTCAGAAATCGGCAGGTAGGGACCCTTCAGACCTAAATCATGTAGACCAAATTGTTTACTAAATGCACTAGCTATGGTGCAGGAGCGGCTCCCGACCAATAGCCTACAGGCACACTGGAAGCTCAGGGGGCTTAGCTGACATCAGTTTGGCTTCGTAAGAAACAAATCAACCGACAGTGCAATATAGCGTGTTCTTCACTTAGTCCAAACTTCAGTACGTACATATGTCGTGTCAATGCTAAATGACATGGCACGGGTGCAAGTGACAGTCTATGGCAGCCTGTGATGTTTTCACATCTTAAAGATTGCAGGTACCTTCGGCGCTGTAGAGGGGAGTCAGAAACACTATGAAAAGTTTGTAAGGGTGCTGTAGGATAGTTCCTGTTGACACATAATTGTTAAAAAATTCGATAATTTGTACCGTTTCTGAGTTAATCAGTACTGAATTTAGCCAATCAGGTCATTGAGCTCGCAAATTCAAATGGCCCGCCAGATAGAATTAGTGTCATTTGTTTTCATAGCGTAAATGATAGCGCACGAGATTGCCCAGACCTTCACGACCGTTCCATGTCCAATTTTTGTATCGCTCTCTTTTTCGGTTTTAGGTAACCAAACAAAGAGCACGTTTGGAGACACTGTCTCTGGTCGGCTGCTTGAATTTTCGACAGCAATGGACTGAATGGCTAACTTCAGTGATAATTAAATCGGAAACGTGGTAACGCATCAAATTTTTATCTTATCGTTTCTCAGCATTTCTACACTGCAACATCCTTACAAGCTTTTCAGTCTCTCTCTGACCGCCCTGTGCAGTAGTCTGCTTGGCTACTGTAAAGACAGTGTTATGCGGGACACCGTAAGGTTGTGAATAAAGTCACTAAGGGAAGCCCGCTCGACTCCATTTGTGGGCCAAATTTTTGGCGATATTGCCTCTGACTGACAGAGGAAAGTGAACACACCGTTGGAGTCGTTGCCTATGCAGACGATTTACTCAAGAAATTCCAAAGCTCATCTAGAAAGTAAATCAAATAACGTATGAAAACAGGTAAACAGTTGGTGTAAATTAAATGTACCAGGTAACAACACAGTCTGCATAATGCTAAGAGACTAACTGATCAAGGTACACAGCACTTCCATAATACGCAATACAACAACACTAACCTTGGCAGACACACTGACAAACTAATAAACCTTCATATCCACATACAAATAGTTTCAGCCAAGGCCGAACGACAATGACAAAAAATGGATCAAATGGCTCTGAGCAGTATGGGACTTAACTTCTGAGTTCATCAGTTACCTAGAACTTAGAACTACTTAAACCTAACTAACCTAAGGACATCACATACATCCATGTCCGAGGCAGGAATCGAACCTGCGACCGTAGCAGTCACACGGGTCCAGACTGTAGCGCCTAGAACCGCTCGGCCACTCTGGCCGGCCGACAATTACACAAACTAGCCACTCTAACAGTAAACACTTTGGAGTGCGCAGAGTAAATTTTTCACTCTGCAGCGGAGTGTGCGTTGATACGAAACTTACAGGCCGTTAAAACTGTGTGGTGGATCGAGACTCGAACTTGGTACTTTTGACTTTCGCAGGAAAGTGCTCTTACTACTTTACTTACTCCACAACCCTACGACTTTTTTATATTCAGATTAACTTGCACATTTTCCTCTTCGTTTTTGTTTTTTCGCGACTTCATATCTACAGTGCACGACGTTTACCACTTTGTTTGGATGCTACCTCTCTTTATGATATAGTAAGTACTTGTACTGACAGGAAAGAACGGACAGTGTCACTTTCAGGCTGGGCGGAGACAAGGTGGGCAGGAGTCGAATCCCGAGGCCTGCCCACCCCTCCCCCACCCACCTGTCACTGTGCCGTCTCTCACGTGATACTGGATTTATTTAATTTTTATTTTCTCCATTTTAATCATTATAACTCGCATTAAAAAACAGACTCGGAGTACATCCTATATGGCTCCCGCAGTTAAAAAATAAAATATAATTATTTTTCAGTCGTTGCTTGCCACAATTTTTATTTATTCTTTCAGTAATTAAAGAAGAAAAAAATGGTTCAAATGGCTCTGAGCACTATGGGACTTAACATCTATGGTCATCAGTCCCCTAGAACTTAGAACTACTTAGACCTAACTAACCTAAGGACATCACACACATCCATGCCCGAGGCAGGATTCGAACCTGCGACCGTAGCAGTCGCGAAAGAAGAAAAATAAGGGAATTAGGACCACAAAAATGAAATAAATTGCGTAACAATACTAATGAAGGGGACGATGGCGAGTATGCCACAAGGTCCGTTGAACTCAACCAATATCTCCTTGGCGACGAAATACAAGGTTCAACATATGTGCGAGTAAGTCGCGATGCCATGGCGGTCGCAAACACTTCCACTGTGCAATGCCCAAATATTGGTGCAAGGGGAGTGGGTCCCTATCGTCCGCCTCCACCTACAACGTAATGAAAGTAGTGGCCCAACAACCATGCAGTGATATTTGACTTCGTTCTCGGAATGTAGAAGAAGTATGGGCACGACAAAATATCAGCTGAAAAGGCAGTCTCAACATATCGAGCTAGAAATGCTAACTGTTGTTTAAGCCAGCGCCAGTTCGCTTCGTGACCATTTTGAAGTATATTGTGGGGCAGCGAGTACAGTGATCTCTGACACTATATTCAATTCGAAACAGGCTCTTATATGTGGAAGACAGATTGTATACCACATGACACTACGAGGACGCCACCGCCACTGATAAAACAGGAAGGCTAAGATGGAACCACACCGTCTTCCAAGAAGTTTGCGATGATGCCTGTTCAACCGGCGCCGTACAGTCAATCCCTCTCCCGCGCATCAACAAAAATTTGGTAATGAGGTGCTGCCTCTAGAATATCAGCCCCCAAATAATTAATCGAAATATAAAATTGACGGTCATTTAGTAACTGGAAATTGACTCAACAAATTGAGATACCCACCGGACAGAGTGCTGCGCGATCGTTGAGTTGATGGTATGCTTAGCGGCCAGAACATGGGTTCCAGCGTGAGTTTTGACAGAACCACTGTTAGGCGAAGGCGAAGTAGTGTGCTGCTCATGCTGTAGGGGGCCTACCGTACCACATCACTTGAAGTTCTGTGTGTGGTATTGGGAAGGTACCTGACAGATTGTATCATCAGACATCGGGCCTTAGCATATTTGCTGAAGATGGGGAGGACTGGACAAGATAAGTACCAAAGCAGGGTAAAAAACGTCACTTATAAATGTGGCAGTCAGGTAACTGGCAACCGGAATGGGATAGCAGTGATACGGGCCAGAGGGTTTCTACCTTATTCCCCAACATCATGGATCGGTTAGCAATGAGACACGTCGACGCAAGCAGAGGCATGGTCCAGTTGCTTACTGGACGTAGCCTTTACCCAATGTATTTAATTAGCATACAAATCAGTGAAAGGTATGAATGTCCTTGTGGAAAGACAGGTCATCATAGTACGACATAATAGACTGCTCATATGGGCCAGACGGACAGATCACACATATGAGGACTGGAGATGCAACTGCATGGAAAGAAATCGATAGTATGGCAGACTCGATTTCAAAAGCCTTGCCTCTTCACTACATAAAGAACGAAAAAATTTGCCTGACATGAGACCCAGGACACAAGAAACAATCAACACGAGTGACGTCGCAGAGAAAGACAGCGAAACGAACCTAAGCGGCAATAAAGATGTTGATGACGACAACTTCTTCGACCAAATCACCTAGTAGACACTGATCAGCCAGAATATAATGACTATAACAGCTAAAAGCCGTATGTCCACCTTTGGCACTAATAAAAGGGGCCACGCATCTTGGAATGGAAGCAATGAGGCTGAGCCGAGCGTGGCTCGTGTTCGTGCCATCTCTTATTTCACACCCTGTTTTTACCGTGCTGCCGCCTCCTTATGTTAATTTTCAATTACTGGTGTCACTGTGTTGCTGCCTCGCCTGCCCGTCAGCGGCAGCAGCAGCCCTGCCGTATTATCTTTGGGACTGATAATACTTCCTGGTGGTCGTGTGTCGTCCAACGAGTTGGAACGTGCCAGCAGTTAGTTCGGATCTGGCAGTGTCTGAGTTGGCACGGGGCACAAGTTCAGTTTGGGCGCGGCAGCAGTGAGGTCCGGACCGCCATGACCCGCCCGACGGTTGCCGACACACATGACTGGAGTGTGGACGACTTTGGTTGGTCGTCGGTCGGTCGTCCTGGAGGCGACGTGTATTTGGCTGGCGATCGCTTATGGGTTGGCTGTGTGTGCCGACTCGTGATTCGTCCCTGTTATTGTACAGTCACTACCGTTAGCATTGTCTAGTTCTTCGTGCAAGTGTTCGTGTAACTGTGTGTATTTAGTGTAATTTTGATTCATAAGTTATTTTAAATGTTGTCGGCGTACTGGCTCTGAGCAGTCGGTCGGCTGGTGTGGAGCAGAGAGGCATTATCGGCGGGGCGTGGTTTGGCCGGGGCCCGCTGGCGGTCCCGACGAAGTGCTTGAGTGTGTGGCTACGAGGCCCGTGGCTCACCGACCCTGGACACGAGAGTTGAGCTTTGATTTAACTTACCAGCAAGTCAAGACTGTCCACATTGTGTCGTTTGGAGTTCGTTGTCGGCTGTTGGGATATTCCCGCGACCAACAACGTGAGTTTCAAGTTGGAAAATTCTAGCCACCCTCCGGTGGAGTTTCGCTGTATTTGGTTATTTGAATTGAAGTGCACCAGCGGAATCTTCTGCCTTGTGGCCTTTAACGTTCCGGTTACCTGGCCTGGCCGTTGACGTAAATTTCAGGTAGTGTAGTTTCCTCATCGTGTTGTTGCTGTCCAGCACGGTGTCTAGTTTGACATATTCCAGTGGAAGTTACCTTGTCGATGGGTCCGCTGACTGTCGGTCGCTTGTGTTGTCGTCGAATCGTGAATGGTTGGCTCGACTGCCTGTCTCACCTAACCGAGCGTTAGTGTTTGAATTATAGGCCGGCCCTCGAGCATCTGGGCGGCCTTGATTGTACTGCGCTATTTTTCAGATTTGTTCTTGTTGTTGGTACTTTTGTGGCCTCTAGCCGGTTTTGTGTTTTAAATTAGAGTTGTTTTACTCTTAAGGCGTTCAGCTTAGTTTAAGGACCTCCCGTTCCGCAGCTGCTCACCCTAACCACGGGACCACGGCGCTCCTGAGTTCTGATTATCCTTGATGTTGCCTAACTTCGCATAGACTACTCAGTTTGTATATTTTGCTTATTTTTTCATAGTTCCACACAAATTCTTCCTGTTTTTTCGATTAATCTGTGTTCAGTTTTTCAAGGCCTATGCACTGTGCCAACTTATAACTAAATCTGAGGGGAGTGCGATGGGGAGGTTCCCTTGTTAGAAGCATTTCGGACTGTTATTGACTACCATGTCTGTACAAGTGACATACGCTGCTGGGATTCATGAAAAAGAAATTATCGGACGAGGAAAAAGTTACCTCAATGATAAAGACCTGACACTCCTAGTGCCGTATTTTGATTGATATACGTGTTGTAATGCATAAAGACGGCCCGTTACCACATACTTAATGTAAACAATTTCCAAGTTTATCTGCCGGAGCAGCGTGGGTAAAGGCTACGGGAAGTTTACTGGTTGTGTGGAAACTGCCTCCCTCCCGACAAGACGCTCTCTTGTAAGATGCCGGGTAATACAATTATGTGGCGTGCTCTTACGCGGGGGTGTTCTTCACTCCTCCCCGTCAGCCACTGTAGTTTGATACAGGAGACTGCATGATCGCAGCTTCCGGCCACATTCTCTAAGCAAAGATCAGGAACCAAGAAGCAGTCTGTCCTGAATTTAAATGAAGTGTTTTTTCCTCCAGTGTAGAGGTACGTCACTGCTTGTACAGAATGTACAGAACAGCGTTTTCAGACTGTGCGTCGCGGTTACCAGGGACGTAGCGGTTGTTTTGTAAAACAATGTTTTATTTGCTTTCTGTGTGCGCTAATAGTGATGTTACTATGGCAGCGTCGCGGATGACCATCTGGTATTATGGAATAAAACGTTAGCTAATAAAGATATAAATTACGTTTTTCCTGCTATTCACACGATTTTAGAAGATGGTGAAGAAGGAAAAGATCATCTTTCTCATACATTTCGTTGCAAGAATATCATGCAATAACATTAAAAGACATTTTAATGTTTCGCCAACTGCTAATTAAAAAATAACTTATTAACTTTATTCAAAACTTAAGTTTATTTACCGCGCACTTCGAGACCGACCTCGTGCAGTGGTAAGAACACGGGACGCACTTTCGGGAGGACGGAGGTTCAAAGCCGCCTTCGTCCAACTAGGTTTAGCTTTTCTGTGATTTCCCTGAATCTCTCCATGAAAATGCTTGTACGGTTTCTTTGAAAGAATACGACCGATTTACTGCCCCATTCTTAACAACAACGATCTGAGCTTGTGCTCCATGTCCTGTGACCTCGTTGTCGACGGGACTTTAAACATTTATTTCCCTTCCTTCCTCCCTCCCTTCTAATCAGGTGACATGTTCGAAAGGAGCCGTGGGTGTTTATGTTCAGATCAACGGTGAACACGTGGATTCAAAAAGTTAGAAAACTGTTGGTATAGAACGTGTGTGGTTGAAGAGTATTTGCATATGGCTGTGTTATGTATAACACATGAGGTAAAATGAAACGATTGTATTAAGGTACGAGTACGTGTATTCAAGTTTCATATTTCAGATTCAGTTATTACTGTTAGTGGCGGCTAACGCCAGCTACCACTGATCTTCCTTATTCCGAGATAGTTGTTTCAAATCCTGATTATGAACGAAATTTTTGTTGAGTACCGTACCGTATCGATGTACAAATCCCTCTGGTGTGCATGTGTCTCGGAGTGAGGACATGAGACACTGTACATATTGATAAGTCCATAACAGTCGTAAAGTAAGTATGCGATTCCCATAGTACTACACCAACAGAGGGGATTTGTATTGAAACAGCTTTTCTCCTTCTATTTTCCTTTTATTGTATTGTCATCTACAACAACACCAACGACACCATTCTATGCTACGACTCGTCAGGCTCAACTACATGACGCTGATATACATGTAATACATAAATATAATGAGAAAAGAGACATCTGGCCTTAGTTGTTTCAGCATAGCCCACAAATAACGAAGAAATCTGGCCATAACTTACTACATGAAATAAATTTCTAGCAGTTAACAGCTAAAAGCCACAGTTCTACACACCACGTATTTTTTTTCTTTCATAAAAAACGTTTTCTTAAATGAAGAACAGGCTGTGTGAAATGCACTCACGGGGAATACCTTTTTCCACATGCTTTCAGTTCCTGCTTGAATGCATACATTTTTTTGTTACGTACATGAGCCAAAGAAGTCTCTTATAACCACAATACACAACCCATTCGCCCACACTGCTAAGTGAACTTAGTGCCTCGAAATGCCTCGGCACTCCTCTTACCTACTTCTGGACAATATTCCAATGAAGTCCATTAATCGGCCAGCGCCTCTGCTACTTACAGACATGAGGTCAATGAATCATTTAACACCGCTTCCTCAAATGGAGGATGAGGGTCATTATGCCAATCCGTTTATTTCAGGCGAAACCGAATATTGATGCGTCCATTTGATTCCACTGGTGCACCTTGCCACGTTCTAAAGGAGGGAATACATATAACTTCACAACAAATAGTAAACCAGAGAAATCTATATCTGTAGATACAATAACCGATTGGAAAAGTATTTAAAAAGAGTGTGGAGCTAAATATACTGTATTTACAAATAATCTATTTTGTGTCGGTGTATTGGTTAATGGTAGTAAACCTAAAGCAGATGATAGTGGCCAAAATGTGGATAAATATTCGTCATTTAAGGCGAATGATATTGTTCATTTAACATTTTGTAAGAGGAAAGGATGGACTGTAAATTAAAACTGAAAAACTGCAAAAAGGTGGGAATTAAAGGAGATGGGACCTGGATAAACTGAAAGAACCAGAGGTTGCACTGAGTTTCAGGGACAGCATAAGGAAACAATTGACAGGAATGGGGGAAAGAAATAAAGTAGAAAAAGAATGGGTAGCTTTGAGGGATGAGATAGTGAAGGCAGCAGAGGGTCAAGTAGGTAAAAAGACGAGGGCTAGTAGCAACCCTTGGGTAACTGAAGAGATACGGAATTTAATTGACGAAAGGAGAAAATACAAAAATGCAGTAAATGAAGCAGGCAAAAAGGAATACAAACATCTCAAAAATGAGATCGACAGGAAGTGCAAAATGGCTAAGCAGGGATGGCTAGAGGACAAATGTAAGGATATAGAGGCATATATCACTAGGGGTAAGATAGATACTGCCTACAGGAAAATCAAAGAGACCGTTGGAGAAAAGAGAACCACTTGTATGAATATCAAGAGCTCAGATGCAAACCAAGTTCTAAGCAAAGAAGGGAAAGCAGAAAGGTGGAAGGAGTATATAGAGGGTCTGTACAAGGGCGATGTTCTTGAGGACAATATTATGGAAATGGAAGAATTTTGCACTTCCTGTCGATCTTATTTTCGAGACGTTTGTACTCCTATTTTCCTGCTTCATTTATTGCATTTTTGTATTTTCTCCTTTCGTCAATTAAATGACGATGAAGATGAAATGGGAGATATGATACAGCGTGAAGAGTTTGACAGAGCACTGAAAGACCTAAGTCGAAACAAGGCCCCTGGAGTAGGCAACATTCAATTAGAACTACTGGAAGCCTTGGGAGAGCCAGTCCTGACAATACTCTACCATATGGTGAGCAAGATATATGAGACAGGCGAAATTCCCTCAGACGTCAAGAAGAATATAATAATTCCAATCCCAAAGAAAACAGGTGTCGACAGATGCGAAAATTACCGAACTATCAGTTTAATAAGTCACAGCTGCAAAATACTAACGCGAATTCTTTACAGAGGAATGGAAAAACTGGTAGAAGCTGACCTCGGGGAAGATCAGTTTGGATTACGTAAAAATGTTGGAACAGGTGAGGCAATACTGACCCTACGTCTTATCTTAGAAGAAAGATTAAGGAAAGGCAAACCTACTGTTTTTGACAATGTTGACTGGAATACTCTCTTTCAAATTCTGAAGATGGCAGGGGTAAAATACAGGGAGCGAAAGGCTATTTACAATTTGTACAGAAACCAGATGGCAGTTATAAGAGCCGAGGGGCATGAAAGGGAAGCAGTGGTTGAGAAGGGAGTGAGACAGGGTTGTAGCCTCTCCCCGATGCTATTCAATCTGTATATTGAGCAAGCGGTAAAGGAAACAAAGAAAAGTTCGGAGTAGGCATTAAAATCCATGGATAAGAAATAAAAAGTTTGAAGTTCGCCGATGACATTGTAATGGGTCAGAGACAGCAAAGGACTTGCAAGAGCAGTTGAACGGAATGGACAGTGTCTTGAAAGGAGGTTATAAGATGAACATCAACAAAAGCAAAACGAGGATCATGGAATGTAGTCGAATTAAGTCGGGTGATGCTGAGGGAATTAGATTAAGAAAGGACATACTTAAAGTGGTAAAGGAGTTTGCCATTTGGGGAGCAAAATAACTGATAATGTTCGAAGTAGAGAGGATATAAAATGTAGACTGTCAATGGCAAGGAAAGCGTTTCTGAAGAAGAGAAATTTGTTAACATCGAGTATTGATTTAAGTGTCAGGAAGTCGTTTCTGAAAGTATTTGTATGGAGTGTAGCCATGTATGGAAGTGAAACATGGACTACAAATAGGTTAGACAAGAAGAGAATAGAGGTTTTCGAAATGTGGTGCTACAGAAGAATGCTGAAGATTAGATGGGTAGATCACATAACTAATGAGGAGGTATTGAATAGAATTGGGGAGAAGAGAAGTTTGTGGCACAACTTGACTAGAAGAAGGGATCGGTTGGTAGGACAGGTTCTGAGGCATCAATGGATCAGCAATTTAGTACTGGAGGGCAGTGTGGAGGGTAAAAACCGTAGAGGGAGACCAAGAAATGAATACACTAAGCAGATTCAGAAGAATGTAGGTTGCAGTAGATACTGGGAGATGAAGAAGCTTGCACAGGATAGAGTAGCATGGAGAGCTGCATCAAACCAGTCTCAGGACTGAAGACCACAACAACAACATCAAGAGGAAAGGTAAGTAAACATTTTAAATAAATTATTTCTTTATTACTACACACGTCTGAGTTGTATTCCTTTTCTCAAAACGTACCGTATCCGATGTCATCCTGACGACCTACGCTTTCAATTCTGGTTCCTGACAGCTACGCACGGATCGGTGAATTAGCATTAACATTTTATGTAAATAAAACCAACGGCTCTGCTGCTAGTGTTGTATCGGAGGAACTGTGGTATTACACCCTGAAGTAGATAATTTTCTTAGATGCTTCAGGAAAGCTTACAGAGATGACTTGTCTATGCTTAACGGCGTTCGTTGTGCCAATCGGTATTATGATTTTAGGCAAAGGAGGTATAGACCTGTTTATTACAATTATTAGAACCTCAGTAATATAAAAAACCCAAAAGTCATACCTCAGACACACAGCGGAAAGCCATCCTCTACAACCTGCCATGGTGAAGAACAGGATGAGAAACGTATGCTGCGTCCAGAAACTAAAAAGGAAACGGAGTTATCTGTTCGCAGGTGTGAGTTTCAGTGTTGAATACATCAACGATCTGAGACCATAAAGAGAATCTACAAG
Organism: Schistocerca nitens; assembly: GCF_023898315.1. NCBI lineage: Eukaryota > Metazoa > Arthropoda > Insecta > Orthoptera > Acrididae > Schistocerca > Schistocerca nitens. The sequence continues at coordinate 524,664,173 of NC_064618.1, read as the reverse complement.
GTACTTACATTTAAATGATGGCGCACAACAACGTCTTGGTTAACAGTTCCGGTCACTGAAGTTGGCTCCTCCATTGATTTCACTCCTCAGATGATTCTGACACGTCGCTTCGTCGAGATCCTGAATTCCGAAGTCGCTTCTACAAAATTATGAATGTTTTTATGCCCACTTCGAGTATCAGAGAGAGTATACTCCATGACTAAAGACCATATAACTAAAAATACGTTTCGTCAGTCGCAATTTCTGAAGCCTTATAATCAAAGCACTCTAGTCCTAAAACTTGTCTCTGGTCAACTAAAACTCAGACGTAAACAATTACATCCGTCCTATCCAGTTGTCACCTATATATACGCACTGACCGTCAAACTAGACGGAACCTTCATTTTCTAAGCGCCAAACTCAGAGTTTACAGTAGATTAAAACTACTAACCAGTTGTACCTGATCATTCATTCCGCCATCATCCTCTACAACTACAATTTCCATACATTAACAAGTGTCCTTCGTTCCATTAGCTGTTCGAGGCGCTGTTCTCTGCTATACTTCTCCACTAAATTCCTGTGAGTTCCATTAACCGGCTGTGCTAATACTTACAAAGGTGATAAGCACACCTTCACTCACTCGCACTACGATATATGTCACGAGATAATATGTTTGTGTTTTACACTGATGAGCCAAAACATTATGACCGCCTATTTAAAAGTGTGTTGGGCCACCTCTGGAACGTAATTCAGCAGTGATTCTGCATGCCACAGATTCTACAAGTACTTGATAGGTTTCCAGTGGTTTGTGGCACCGTATGCTTACGCACAGGTTAAACACTTCCCGTAATTTACAAGCGATTGCTTTGTGGGTGCCTGGATGACGCCGTCTCCGGACACGGCCATCGACATGGTGTTGCCAACCTAATGAAGGAACTGGGGCAAGCCCAACAATTGCAATTGTTAAAATAACTACTCTCCTCCCATCCCCCCACCGCTCTGTCTCTCTCTCTCTCTCTCTCTCTCTCTCTCTCTCTCTGTGTGTGTGTGTGTGTGTGTGTGTGTGTCTGTGTGTGTGTGTGTGTGTGTGCGTGTAGTATAAATAGATATAGACTCCAAGAAAAAGAAGATAATTTTTCCCAATTTAAAGGAGTGTTTAACGTCTCGTCGACAACGAGGATGGGGAAGTAAGTCGGCCGTCCCCTTTCAAAGGAATCATCGAGACATTTGCCTGAAGCGATTTAGGGAAACCACGGAAAACATTTTAGTGAATTTAGCGCGTTCTCTTTATTTGATCACCATTCTAATATCTCGCTACTCTTCAATGTTTAACAGTTTCCCTCACTTCTTATTGACGCCTGGACTTCTTTTCATTTTCACCACGTGCACAGTTCTTGTATACTACCCCTTCCTCGCAAATCTATTGAATCCTAATCCTTTGCCACTCTTTGGAGTCAATCGTGAAATCACGTCAGTTCAACAGTTTTTAGCGAATATTCCAGAAAATCAGTTCCGTTTGTAATTTAAAAGCTCAAAATTGACTATCCATAATTTATTATCTACATAACCTACCAATATTTTAATCACTTTTGTATAGCTTAAAAATTTATATTTAAGAGGGCTGCCGGCAGATGTGGCCGTGCGGTTCTAGGCGCTGCAGTCTGGAACCGGGAGACCGCTACCGTCGCAGGTCGAATCCTGCCTCGGGCATGGATGTGTGTGATGTCCTTAGGTTAGTTAGGTTTAACTAGTTCTAAGTTCTAGGGGACTAATTACCTCAGATTTTGAGTCCCATAGTGCTCAGAGCCACTTTTGAAGAGGCCTGACAGAACCCTCCATGTGTTGTGAGGGGAATGAAATAATATAACGTAAAATATAACTTTCTGCAACCGTTTCTTTGAGTTAGCTATTTAGCACTACACTTTGTTCATAGTAAGTTTTACACGGAAGTAAACATTGCCATATTTACTTCTGAGTGCTTATTGTTCACTCATTGGAGTGTCCTTCTCATAGAAAGTAAACCAAGACCTGCTGTGTAAAGTCCCATCGGAATACTGCGGTGTGGTTTGTGTTGCAGCCTAGTATCCCGCACACGGCTTACCCGCGAATTTAAAATACATCTGCGCTGTCCTCTCCCCCGTGTTGTAAGGTAACGGGCAATTTGTGGCGCCCAGAAAATATTGTAAGTTCACAGTTGGTGGTCACCGCTCGGGCCGTTCGGCTAGCGGGGCTCGGCAGGCCGGCCGCGTGGTGACGGACATCGGCCGGAGCACGTGGTCCAGCAGCCGCGTGGCTGGGAATTACGTGTTGACACCGTCATGAGGACGGTGCTTTGTGTCGATGGAGGAGATGTCTATGCCGGGAGTGCCAAAGATGGCGGACTTAGTCAAACCTTAATGGAAGACATTTCACAGTTCGTCTAGCCAGGTGAATCAATATACCTGAAAAAGAAACATGTACATTACTATTATTTGCACGACGATTCTGATGGTGTAATCAGATTTTCAATATCTTTATTAGTTTATAGTTTAATTATCTGACGGTAAATTATACAAGTAACACCCAGCAACGAATTTCCAGAATATAAACGCTTCATCCCATTTTGTCGATCGCCATGTCTTTAGAAAGCTACTAGTGTAAACCTAAATTGGTATGAATTACAGGCATGTAACGTGAATAGTACATGAGTTATTGGAGGTCAAAGTGCCCGATTACTGTCGATCACGTCAGGCCATAAGTACTCCACAGTTACACGATAAAAAGGTAGCAGCATGCTTATAAATATATTGATTCATCTATGTCTTTGTTAATATTCGCTATATGCTAATCATGAAGAAACTGGTCAATTATTTACTGTGTTTTAGAAAGCACAGAGACATTAGGCTACTGGCCTACCTTTTGCTTCTTTTCTTTTAATATATGTTTATTTAATTGTTTATGTATTTAATAAGGTGTATTACAGCGTGTTTATGGTCCAGTCGTAGGAATATTTATTTAATTTCAAGTTATCTAAATGTAAGTCCAGTATTTAGAAAGTGTTTCATTATGTTTGTGAATGTGCGTTCGCTTGAAGATATGGCGGGAACACTCTAGCCAATCACAGCACTCGTGGATGGGGAGACTGGATGGAAGTGGGAAGAGAGCATGGTTTCCGGTGAGGACACGAGGCAGTTCTGGACGATACGGCACAGGACACGGAGGGGTGAATGCTGGGCGCCAGCAGAACAGCGCGACGGACGCACAGTTGGCGGAAAGTCTGGGACAGTGGAGCAGTTTGCGCGTGGTCGCGGAGGATAGAAATATTTCGGAGTGCCGACCTGTGATCTTGTGTGATTTCCGTGGCTTCTGCAGTGAAGATGTAGTGTGCGTTTAGAGGTGAATGTCTCGTGAGCTATGTTGTTGTTCATAACTAATTACGTGCAATTGTAATCTATTGTTTCCCTCTTATTCATATTATATTTCATTTAATTGCTGGACCATCGACACCAATAAGTGTTTTGCAGAAATGTACCGCATTCTCAAAAGTACTTCTACTATCGTACTCATCATTTAAAGTCGTTAAGATAGTATCGGCAAATGTTATTTAACTGCCCTCTTTCATTTGTAAACGTCTATGTTACGTTCAAAATTCGCCATTGCCGAGTGATAGGAACTTCGACCATTCGATTCACGGTTCAAATGGCTCTGAGAACTATGGGACTTAACTTCTGAGATCATCAGTCCCCTAGAACTTAGAACTACTTAAACCTAACTAACCTAAAGACATCACACACATCTATGCCCGAGACAGGATTCGAACCTGTGACCGTAGCGTTTGGGCGGTTCCAGACTGAAGTGCCTAGAACCGCTCAGCCATACCGGCCGGCATTCGATTCATGTGTGTATTCTTATTTTATACTGTAGACTCATCAATATTTGGCTTGTAATGCGGCAACTACGTATCCCAGCCCCTAGACAACGAAACCAGCCAAAACTTTTAATATTGCAACTCTCAGTCGCAGGGTGCTCAGTCGTTATTTGGAAGCCCGCACTCTCACCAGCCCCGCCACCTGCCCCATCCAAACCCCATTGCCCACTTATAGGATCCGCTCTATTAAAGGATGGGGCTACAAATGCATCAACATGTCATAGCACCGAACAATACATCATCAAGTTTTATGTATATGTGGTTTACAATAACGATCAGCAGCAGTTAAACAGTATGAGTTCAAATTCCATTTAGTACAGTTTGTAAGAACTAGGAAGCAAGACGTGATAAAACTCCGTAGTCGACAACAGATGGGATCATGCGGAAAGCGGATGATACGAATGGAAGAGAAGTATGTCGCAACCGTATGATATTTCATCTGCATGAAGTACATGCAATGTGAAAGCGTATCGTCCGGTTTATCTGTATTCTGTTTTTCTCCCTCTGCACCTAATGCACTCTACACAGAAGCTCCGGCAAACTCAGATGTTATTTCTAAATCTATCGTGCCAGCAACGACGGATTTTTTAAAATCAAACAACGTCTGGAATTCTTAACAACACTCTGTTTCTCGATATTTTTTAAGGGTTTTCACTACAAAAAACGAAGTAAATTCACTCATTTTCACAGTGCATACAAACGACTAGACCACAGGTGCACGACTGACGAGACGGAGAAAGCGACTGTGTAACGAGTTTTGAAACAAGAGCTTCGCAAGTTAAACACCTAAAACGATTACTGGCAAAAGTAGAAAGGACTTTCAGTGGTTTAACATGCCAAGCTAGAGTAATAACGAAATAACTGATACATAAGTAGGTATCACAAAATCTGACTATAATCATATTGCTCCCGACAACCTATCCTCGAAGGTGATGTGCCAGCGTCTACTAACATTATGTTTTAACTTACGATGAAAGAACTATGGTGCAAAACACAATCAGTACACTGTTCGTTCTACAGTCAAGAGCGACGAATAAAATTTCAAGCGCAGTCCTTTCCCAGTGTAGTGCTTCGATTGTTCTAAGATGGAGCTCGGAGTTTTTTTATAGCTGCCGCGGACCCAACCCGGGTTCTCTGTGTGATTGGCAGATAATGTGGCCGCCATCGGTTACTTAGTCGGAATTAATTTTTCGAGATTTAGAACTTGAGGTACCTTGTACCGCTGTTGATGTATGATTTCTGTGGCTTTTACTGCCATATCATTTCCGAGATTTTTATCATAATTTCCACTAATATTTCGCTAACAGATGGAAAATATTTCTTAAAAATGAGCGAAGGTACCAATATACAAGACAGCAGTAAGGTGCGTGAAAGCTCCTGAACAATTTAACGAAGAATACTGACGATCATTCAAAATCTGTTACCTCTCTGTCTGAGTGCCAACGGCCTTGCCGCAGTCGTAACACAGGTAGCCGTGAGATCAACGAAGGTAACTGATGTTGGGCTTGGCTAGCACTTCGGTTGATGTCTATCCGGGAAAGTGGAGCGCTGTTGGCAAGCAGGCTGCGCTCAGTCCTTGTGAGGTCAATTGAGGAGCCACTTGATTGAGAACTGGCGTCTCCGGTTACGAAGCCTGTCAAGGCCCGGCAGAAGGTGTGAAGACCACATGAACTCCCATATCCGCATCCAGTGACACCTATCGGCTGAGGATAACACGGCGATCGATCGGTACTGTTGGGACTTCCTTTTCGGACGTAGAGAGAGAGAGATTTTTACTGTCTGAGTATGTGGTAGTTTTAGGCTCCGCACAATGACATCCACTCCTAGGAGTACATTTGTCGCGAACTTAGAAATATTTAGACGGTCGTTATAGAATGCTCGTATATTTATTTATAATCTGAATTACATACCACAGATTGAATAACACAGAATAAGGTGCCGAATCTACTATGCTTCAATATTTTCATCTTCTAGACGTAATTCAGTTCTCATCAAGAGGAATGGTAAGAAAGCAATATGAATTACTGGAGTGTTAGTACCAACTCCACGGTGTGAAATGGAATCACATGAATAAGGCGAACTTAACGGCGTTTCTCTTCACGAAATCCGATGAACTAGTTTCGGAGAAATAACATTTATTCCAACTATGCATCTCTTAGCATTAAACATCAGATCGATTCCTCTCTTACTTGGAAACGGTAGTGCTCTAATGATGGAAAGGTACACCCAGAAATTCTAAGTAGTGAGGAAAACAAGGGCCAAATACACTCTAACACAAAAAAAGAAAACGAAGGAAAAATACGACGCACCACGAAGGAATTATCCGAATACGACGGAGATCAGTAGATGTGATGTACCTCTACAGACTAACATATGACTACGTTTTTAGAAGAATCGTATGATGTATTCATGAGATAGTGCTTCACAAACCGAGGAAGTCAATAACGAGTTGGTGCACCTCTGGGCCTAATGTAACCAGTTATTCGGCTTGACGTTGACTGATAGAGTTGTTGGATAGAGTTGTTGGATGTCTTCCTGAGGGATACTGTGTCAAATTCTGGCCAACTGACGCGTTAGATCGTTAAAATTCCGAGCTGGTTTGAAGGCCCTACTCATAATGCTTCAAACGTTCTCAACTGGGGAGAGATCTGACGACCTTGCTGGCCAGGGTTGCGTTTCGCAAGCACGAAGGCAAGCAGAAGAAACTCTCTCCATTTGAGTGCGGGCATTATCTTGAAACTTACTGGCACATTAAAACTGTGTGCCAGACCGAGACTCGAACTCGGGGCCTCTGCCTTTGGCGGGCAAGTGCTCTACCATCTGAGCCACCCAAGCACGACTCATGCCCCGTCCTCATAGCTTTAATTCCACCAGTACCTCGTCTCCTACCTTCCAAATTTCACAGAAGCTCTCCTGCTAAACTTGCAGAGATAGCACTCCTCGAATAATGCGTACTGAGGAGACGTGGCTTTGCCACAGCCTAGGGGATTTTTCCACAGTAAGACTTTCACTCTGCAGCGGCGTGTGCGCTGATATCACACTTCCTGGCAGATAAAACTGTGTTCCGGTCTGAGACTCGAACTCGGGGCCTCTGCCTTTCGCGGGCAAGTGCTCTACCATCTGAGCTACCAAAACACGACTCACGCCCCGTCTTCGCAGCTTTACTTCTGCCAGTATCTCGTCTCCTAGCTTCCTAACTTTACAGAAGCTCTCCTGCGAACCTTGCAGAACTCGCACTCCTAAAAGAAAGGATATTGCGGAGACATGGCTAGCCACAGGCTGGGGGATGTTTCCAGAATGAGATTTTCACTCTGCAGGGGAGTGTGCGCTGATATGAATCTTCCTAGCAGATAAAACTGTGTGCCGGACCAAGACTCGAACTCGGGACCTTTGCCATTCGCGGGAAAGTGCTCCACCATCTGAGCTACATAAGCACGACTCACGCCTCGTCCTCACAGCTTTTCTTCTGCCAGTACCTCGTCTCCTACCCGCCTAACTTTATAGCTACGAGGACGGGGCGTGAGTCGCGCTTGTGTAGTTCAGATGGTAGAGCACTTGTCCGCGAAAGGCAGAGGCCCCTAGTTCGAGTCTCGGTCCGGCACACAGTTTTCATCTGCCAGGAAGTTTCGTATCAGCACACACTCAACTGCAGAGTGAAAATCTCATTCGGGGCATTACCTTGTTGAAATGTAAGCCCGCGATGGCTTGCCATGAAGGGCACAGATCGGAGTGTAGAATATCGACGACGTACCACTGTGTTGTTAGAGTGCCACGGATAACAACGAAATGGGTCTTGCTATGAAAGGAAATGGCCCCCTAGACCATCACGCTTTGTTGTCGAACCGTATGGCGGCCGACAATCAGACTGATATCCCACCGCTGTCTGGCTTGTCTACAGACACGTCTCCGGTCGGGAATTTCATTGACTGGATTATAATTGTCTGGAGTGAGGAGTCCCGCTGCAAACTGAGCACCAATGAGCAGCATAGACGTGTCTGGAGACATCCCGGACATCGGTGGAACACCAATCTGAATGTCGTTCGCTATACTGCCCGATAATGGACTGGGGTGCATTATCTGTTCATAGAAGGACCCCTTAGGTTGTCATCCTCGGCACCTTTACAATACAGCGGTACATCGACGATATTCCACGCCCAGTTTCTTTGCACTCATTGCAACCCATTTCATCAAGATAATTCCCACCTGCTCACGGCGAGAGTTTCTACTGTTTGTGTTTGACAGACCCTACCACGACTAGTAGGCCTTCGGCTATCTCCCTGATTGAGAAAGTTTGGAACGTTATGGGGATGGTTGTCCGACCAACAAAGGATTTTGACCATCTAACGTGCCAGTTGGTTAGTATTTGGCACAATATCCCTTAGGGAGACATATAACAAATCTCTCGATCAATGCCAAGCCAAATAGTTGGTTTCATAAGGCCCAGAGGTGTACTGACGCAATACTCTTTTGCTCACTTTGTGAAACTCTTTTTCTTGAATGAATCATCCTATGTTCCTGAAATTGTAAGCTTTTGTTTGTTCGTACATATACATAATATCTGCCGATTTCCGTGCCTTTTGGATAATTCTTTCGTTATGTGTCGTTTCATTATGTCTTGAAGTGTATTATCACATCGTCATAGGTACTAGCAGAGGACATTTTTATTGCGGCTATTCCCAAATAAGCACATTGACTTGGAAACATGAATAATGCCGAGGAAACGACTCTGTCGCATGCAAATTTTATCTGCAGCTGAACATTGCTCATAACGTATAATCACTCAATGGGCTGACTGGGAGCACATTCCTAAGCTACATAGTTTATCGGGAACTTCTCTCTTGAGTATGCTGAGGAGATAAAATCAAATAAATAGTCCTGCCTTATTGACTGTTTCTTAAAATGACTCGATATCTGTCAACTCTTTCAGCACCTCTAAGCAGAGTAACGGTGTTGGCCGGTGCAAGCGTTAATTGCCATAATAATGAAGAAAATAAGTAAGATAAAGATTAATGTTTTATCATATTGAGGTCATAAAACATTTAATGTGCACTCCCAGAGAACCCAGAGTGCATCCCAGAGTGCCCCAGAGGGCTACAACACTAAGAAGAATCGCTTCTCGGCTTTTGGCAAGATCAATGTGTAGTCTTCTTTATTAACAATAATACATATAAACAATTACCCTAAGAGATAACATAAATGCCTAAAAATGATTTTTGGGCAACACGGGCTTAGTAATACTAGAGCCCGTGTTGTTGCCCATTCACCAATCTCTTAAGAACAGTCACTTAACACGGAAGCTACTGCGCAACCACAACAGGAAGTTGCGCAATCCTTATCTTATCTTTGATTTTTGTGAAACACGAGCTAAGTAATAATATATAGCGGTGCCGGAGGCCAGTACAGTATTTAATCACTGCGCCCGCCTTGGCACACTAGGACGACCGCTCGGTCCATGACCAACGTCATTTATCAAAATCCTGCGTTGCAGCAAGGTGGCTACGTGACAGCTGGGGCGCCTGATTACCAACACGCCAGACCCTGGCACGTAAAATATCTGCAGGCAGGAAACGTAGAAGCGGCGACCGCTGCGGACGCGACTACCAAGGTGAAGCGGAGGAGCAATGTTCGCTCACCCACCAGCTGCAGGAGCAGCCGCTTCCGTTCGCATCCAAAGCGGTCGCCTGTCTTGGGGATACGGCATCTGCACCGAAGAGCCGAGGATCGAACCGAGACACTCCCAGCTACCGAGGCGCTGGGCGTTTTCCGTCGCCAGGCGCCGCAAGCCAGACGTCGAGGCCAGGGTTCGCTACCTCGATGTCTACACTTCCGTCACTCACCACGGTTGAGGCAGGCCTCCAAACTGTTTTTCTAACTGCATACTACAATCCGCACATCGTAAGAATAAACCTGATGTAAACAAACACTAACGCGATGATCTTTCAGAAGCCGTAGCGCACGTAGACTGGTGTTGTTACGCTCTTGGAAGCAGGTCCTACTTACGTATTAGATATCTTATTACCAAGTAATGTTAAGTCAAACTTGAAGATGCTCAAATGTATTAACAACTATCAACGATTTTTCTAAATCACGCTTTAGCTACGTAGTTTTCATTTGAAAAATCGTGTATAGTCACAGACTCTGCAGAGTTGTGCTGTGATTGTCACGCTGTTAATGCGGAGTGTGAAAATGGCTGAGGCTGCTTTCTGTTCCATAGTGAAACACGGTTAAAAAGTGCCGATAAATAGGCTGTCCTTAATGTTTTTCATAAATTTATGGAAATAATGGCTTCGAAGTTTTCCCAGCGTTGTACATAATGCAGTTGATAAACAAACCCACATTGAACGCGAAGGGCAGTCGAGAGCGTACTGGAATAGGTTAATTTGTGCGTAGGCTCTACTCTTCACAGTACCAATTTTTTCTCGTTCAATTTGAAATACCTAAAACTCGTAATTATAAAATTCATCATCATTTTTATGAATAATGCACGTATTCTTGTTTATAATTACATATTCGATGCGAAATACTTAATTATCGATGTTTAAGAAAGACTGTTCACAAAATCTGTATAAATTAAGAAAACATAACAATTTAATTTTTAAGGCAAAAATTAAAAACCAAATCCTCTTTATTTGGACTATGTCCATCGTTTTATACCACAGAGGTAGAAAATCAGATGGCTCTGAGCACTATGGGACTTAACGTCTAAGGTCATCAGTCCCCTAGAACTTAGAACTACCTAAACGTTCAAAATGGTTCATACGGCTCTGAGCACTATGGGATTTAACTTCTGAGGTCATCAGTCCCCTAGAACTTAGAACTACGTAAACGTAACTAACCTGAGTACATCACACACATCTATGCCCGAGTCAGGATACGAACCTGCGACCGTAGCTGTCGCGCTGTTCTAGACTGTAGCGCCTAGAACAGCTCGGCCACCTCGGCCGGCCACAAAGGTAGATAAGTATCGTAGAAACATGAAAAACATTTTCACGGCATCGAGCACATCATACAAATGCTGCATTTTTACATTTGCTACTGTACCATTACAGTATGAACCCAACAGAACTGATGTGGAGTCAAGCTGTGGGATTTGGCCCGAGAGGGTAAAAAGACTGTTAAGCTGCCAGATGTACTGTACTAACGCACGCAGCCTTTTCACACGTCACTGCCGAACGCTCGCGGGGTAAAGAACTGCTCGTCCTAAAATAAGAAGAGAAAATGCGGCACCTGGTTGGCTTCGTGGATTCTGTTGTTGATAGGCTCGTTATCCACGTAGCAGGTGATACTTCCAGAACTAAAATGTATTTCTTGGATTCGAATAAGGAAACAGCTAAAAGATTGTCAGACGACTGACTGTAAGTAATACCTCCAGTGGCTTCAATATTTAACTATACAGTAAGATCCTTCAATAGTCTCATTCGTTACACACAGCTTATTCAGAAAAGTTCTCCTCTGGTTAAGTCAGGAATTTTCATCATTCTTGTTTTTAATTACAATAGTACGTTAGCCGAAAACGATAACGTGTTGCGGTTTTCGTCTAGTCGTCTAAGGAGGGTATCGTGGGAGATTTGCAGTGTATTATGTCATTCTGCTTAAAAATTAAATGATATTCGAAGCTGTATTGCTCCTCTGCTCGTCTTTTTTTTTACGTGTGACCTGCAGCTGGGTCGGCGTGAGTGGCCGAGCGGTTCTAGGCGATACAGTCCTGAACCGCGCGACTGCTACGGTCCCAGGTTCGAATCCTGCCTCGGGCATGGATGTGTGTGATGTCCTTAGATTAGTTAGGTTTAAGTAGTTATAAGTTCTAGGAGACTGATGACCTCAGCAGTTAAGTCCCATAGTGCTCAGAGCCATTTGAACCTGCAGATGGCCATGTCACTGCAGGCTAGCCGTACCTACTGACCGACCAGTGCTGTCCAAATTAAATGCGGCGGTGACGCTATTGTACCGTATTATCTGTAAGTCGATGTCCGCTTAAACGCACAGTCCAAAACGTACCGTTATTATTGTACTTGACAGTACTCGGGACAGCTTGGCTGCAATCCCACGTGAAACGGAAATCCAATGAGGTTCCAGCAAAAGCGGAAGATTACATAGCGCAATGTTTACATCTGGTTTATTCTTATGATGAGTGGATTATAGTACCTGATAGCAATGCCATAAGCTGAGGCAGCTCGACTGCCGACCTAGAATGCGCACCATGCACTGGCGCTCCTCTCCCAAGAGACGCTGAGGTTGGTGGTCACAGGCAAGTACGTGACAAAGCTTCGTTATCGAGGACAATGAGTTCGAGCCCCACACTGCAGCTGTGGACACGGGTACAAGATCTTTGTTGTAGACTGAATAAACCACCTGATACCAATTGTAAGGTAACTCAATTTGTTCTCGTCTAACCACCAGACAACACGAAAGCCCTACAGTAGTATGATGCCGATAATTCAGTCGGTAGTTTGGAGATGGGACCGAATCAAAAACTTCCTTTTGTGGGGTAATACAAAAATCGCCCTCCTTTTCTTAATTTCAGTTTTGTCTTAACCATACATTAAATAAAATTATTTACATCAGCCTCCCATCTCAGTACCTTGGAAAGATGAATTGGTTTTTCCTGAATGACGCATCACAATACTAAAAACCTAGGATTTGTCCCCGTTTTCTAACTGATTATGAACTAGGCATCAAAAAGTTCTATTACAACATCAGAAACAGCTATAGTTTCATAAAACATTCACAATACAACATACACAGTCAATGTCTATACTACTAACAGGCTCTGAAAGAATTATCTACAAAATTTAGTACGAAATCATCACTCTCCCTCACTTTCACCGTCCTCTGCAGTAACTGTTGCTGTTTTCGTCAACACCTTGTCTTACAATGGTCTGTAGACTACTTATATGGAATATATGTAACTATCTTGCGTACATCCTGGGTATTCTAGTCTTGTATTGGAATATTTCCTCTGTACGCCATTTCTATTGGAATGCGAGACGCACTTGTTCTTTAACAGCCAAAAAGGTTTCTTCGCCATACCATCAATGGACTCAGATGTGGTTAAATAACCTTTATGTACGAAGTATTCTAACTGCCTGTATTTGAAATCGAAAATGAATAATTGTTATTCATTTACTTTTAATATATAATATCTAAGCTTAGACGTCGACATTTAACACAAATCAGTATTATGATGCACTGAAAATACGAGGTTTTAAGCAACTGGAAAGCAGATACGAACATCTGCTGTTAGAGCAACGAAACCGTTGAGGGTGAACTCGAAACTGGTATCTGTTCCTTTCTTCAAACTAATGAATATTTCCAAGTCTGACTAAACGGACACATGAGTGATTTCCGTTCCATTTTTATAGTTCACAATGTGGTACTACGCAACACCCGTTTGGTGAAAAAACTGATTTTTCGGCCTTGTTCACTTCTTCAAACTGCCGATTAAATTAGACCTTTGTGATACTTACCCATGAGAACTATAAAAAGTACAAGAAGATACTGGACAAAACCGAGACTCCAATTCTGAGTTTATCCCAAGTGCTACCAATGACAGGTTCAAATGGCTCTGAGCACTATGGGAGTTAACTTCTGAGGTCATCAGTCCCCTGGAACGTAGAACTACTTAAACCTAACTAACCTAAGGACATCACAAACATCCATGCTCGAGGCAGGATTCGAACCTGCGACCGTAGCGGTAGCGCGGTTCCGGACTGTAGCGCCTAGAACCGCTCGGCCACCCCGGCCGGCTACCACTGACAGGGTTAAATCCAGATAACAAGGAATGAAAAAACTCCTTCAGAATTTCTTAATGACGGACCTGATGTACACGATAAATGGGAACAAATATAAATCCAGGAGTACAAACCGATCTAAATAGCTGCAGCAAACAAGAAGGTTTTGATTTACCCCGAAATAATGTAAGACTGCGAATATAATCCACACAAACAATGGAGTATGCGGTGATTTTCATTTCAGTTGGTCGAAGGTGACCGACTCATCTTGCATTTGAGGTGAGGAACCGCTGACCATCCGTCAGATCGTATTCCGGCAATGCAAGTGCCTGCTAACACTGCGTAAGCGTTTGACGGGACTGAGAAGTTAATTTTCTATTGCTCTGTATATGTGCGACATTTGTAGCCTATTATTTATCTGCTTTTCATTAGTACCATTGTTTTGTGCCTGTGCCATAATGTATAATAAAAAAATGGCTCTGAGCACTATGGGACTCAACTGCTGTGGTCATTAGTCCCCTAGAACTTAAAACTACTTAAACCTAACTAACCTAAGGACATCACACACATCCATGCCCGAGGCAGGATTCGAACCTGCGACCGTAGCAGTCGCACGGTTTCTGACTGCGCGCCTAGAACCGCGAGACCACCACGGCCGGCATAATGTATAATAATACCATGTTTTCAGCCATACGCTAAATAAAATGTATATCATAATTAACTTTCCGTTGTTTGATGTATTTCCATTTGCGTACGTGACAGCAACAACAATTGATCACTGCTGCTATCAGTAAACAAATTTGTAAAATCCGGGCAAGTGTGTATGTTATTAAAGTTTCGGTAATATCTAAAAATGCAAACGAACGGCATTACACTGACGACACGTGATAGTCCGGGACTGACTTTGGCGTCATGTGCAACTTGACAGCCGGCCAGGATGGCCGAGCGGTTCTAGGCGCTACAGTCTGGAACCGCACGACCGCTACGGTCGCAAGTTCGAATCCTGCCTCGGGCATGGATGCGTGTGATGTCCTTAGGTTAGTTAGGTTTAAGCAGTTCTACGTTCTAGGGGACTGATGACCTCAGACGTTAAGTCCCATAGTGCTCAGAGCCATTTGAACCATTTGCAACATGACATCCTCACTCCACCGATATTCCTGTTTCACGTACCAATTCAGAGACATGCTTTTGGGTGAAATCAGAGTGATGAGCACTGAAGTAGGAAAGAGCAAAGAAAGGTATTCTACTGAACTATAAGAAATCTGAATAACAGTCTTTTATAGCATTGAAAAATATTAATCCTCACGACACCGCGATGTTAGGTATTACCTTAAGAGCGAACATTAAACCCGGGCTAGTCTAGCGGCTGAACGATATCATCAGGTTAGATGGAGCGTTCTCCGGCTGCAGCCGTCGGCTTTTATTTCCTATGCTCGAGGCCATTCCGGCAGGGAGCAGGGGTAATACAATTCCGAATTAAATTGGCCCTGTTGCGAAGTGTACCGACAAGCAATTCGGTCGGGTTTATGGACCATGAAATTGAATGAACATACATCGCTCGGCTGGGGCTAGAACAACCTTGGGCCGCACTACGGTAGCATTGTTACGAGGAATCCAACGAGGTCGACAGGTATTTTCGCAGAGTTCGATGTCCCGATTTTCTGCCGCACTTAATGACTCGTGTTACAGCAACGGTGAGAAGGGGACGAATCGCACCTGTGCAGCTGATGGTTTGTGCTGGGAACCAAGTGTTGTTTATCAACGGGCTGTAATAAATACTAGAGAGAACAGGAACATTCGTCTGGACTATGAATCAACAATGTTACGTTACGAGAGACATTCTTTGCAATAAACATTCTTCCGCAGTTGAGTGCAAATGGATTCCGTGATACGAATCGTCTTTTCTCATTTACAGCAAATATGGTATTCGTGAACCGTTCCTAAAAGTAGAATAACATCAACATGAATATCTTGATCCCCCATATGCAATTGTTTTATTCAAAATTCAGATATTCGGGGAGTTGATTTTTAAGACAAGACACGTTAATATAATTATTCAAGATGCAAAACCGTGTTGTAATTACACAGTACAAAGTAAACAAAAGAAATTATTGTAGTGGTTTCTTTGAAGTTATTGGAATTAAAGGTGCATTTTATCACAATGCTGTTTGTAGCTGATAATACTGTTACAACTGAACTTTAATTTACACAGGCGCGGCTAAACGCATAAAAATATCCGCAATAGTCTTTAACAAGTACCCGTCTCTGACTAAGATCAGTTCACATTCTCTGTTAATAAGAAGGATGATTATACTTGTCTCATTCGCCACTAGCAACAATTACTTGATTATTTATATTCAAGAATTTTTGCTTCATGTCAGCTGTAAAATAAGTGACCATGCGCACATTGCTCACTCGAAGAAAGTCGTTACTTTCTCAGTACGCAAGTAACTATTGCTCTGTTATAAATAGTGTATATTCGACAACATATAGTGGCCGTAACTAAGCAGCAGCACACTTAAGACATGACGACTAATAGTGGCGACATGTTTATTATAATATGTTAAATTTAGGTAGTTGAAAATAGCTTACATCAGTTTAACAATAATTAATTATTGGTTCACTTGGTAATATCTTCTTTACCTTGTAACTTATATCTTGTTTCACGTACCTGAAGGTTCTCAAGGGAATCTGATGACTGTCATTATAAAGACATCCCGTATAATACTCATCTACATGTACGTGATTACTCTCCAGTACACAATTAAGAGACCTTCAACCTGTCTCTCTACCGTTCCACACTCGAAGAACGCGCGTGAAAAACGAGAGCCATGATTCCTCTTATTTTATGATGACGATAATTTCTCCGTACGTAGATGGGCGCGAACAGAGTATTTTCGCAATCGGAGGAGGAATGGTGATTGAAATTTCACTGTAAGATAGGCAACGTAAAAGTGTTTAATGACTGCCCCCAATCCCTCCCCCAGTTCACGTGTCATGTCTGTGACACTCTCTCCCCTATTACATGATACAACCAAAAGAGCGACATTCTTCGAACTTTATAGATGTCTGCAGTCATTACAATGCGGAGGGGATCCCACACCGCACTGCAGCACTCCAAAAGAGGGCGAACAAGCGTCGTGTAAGCAGACTCTTTAGTAGAACTGTTCCACTTTCTAAGTGTTCCGCCAATGAATCAGAGTCTATAGTTTGCTTTATCCACAAACTTATCTATGTGATCGTTCACATTTTATTCGTCATTCTAATTCCCAATTGTTTAGATGAATTTACAGCCTTTAGATTTGTGTGGTTTATCGTGTAACCGAAATTTATCAGATTTATTTTAGTACTCGTATGGATGACTTCACACTTTCTATTATTTAGAGTCAATTGCCACTTTCAGCACCCTATAGATATACTGTCTAAACCATTTTGCAACTGGTTTTGATTGTCTGTTGAATTTACAAGACGGAAAATAGCAGCATCATCTCAAACAGTCTAAGAGGGTATTTCAGATTGTCTCCTATGCCGTTCATGTAGATCAGGTACAGCAGAGGGTCTATAACACTTCCTTGGGGAACGCCAGATATTACTTCAGTTACTACGAGCTGTCCCATTTCTAACAGGAACTCACTAATCCAGGCGCACAGATGTAGCGATACTCCATATGCACACCATTTGATTAGAAGCCTCTTGTGACGTACAGTGTCAAAAGCCTACTGAAAATCTAAAAATATGGAATGAATTTGACATCCCTTGATAGCATTCATTATTTCGTGAGAATAAAGAGCTAAGTGCGTCTCACAAGAACGATATTTTCGATAAATCGTTTTCTTCAAGGCAATTCATTTTCGGGCTCAGTATATGTTCCGAAGCCCTATTGCAAAAACGCCTTTAGTGATATGGTCTGTAATTCAGCGGATTACACCTATTTTATTTCTTGGATATTGGTGTGACTTGGCCAACTTTGTAGTCTCTAGGTATAGATCTTTCTACCAGTGAGCGGTTGTGTAAGATTACTAAGTACAGAGCTACCGTATCAGCATACTATGAAAGGAACCTGGCTGGTGCACAACCTGGACCGGAGACCTTGCCTTTACTTAATGATTTAAGCTGCTTCTCTTCACCGATGCTATCTACTTCTAAGTTACTCATGTTGACAGTTACTCTAGATTCGAATCTGGAATATTTACTTTGTCTTCCTTGGTAAACAAGTTTCGGAAAACTGTGTTTAGTAACTATGATTTAGAGACATTGTCTTCTGTGGCATAACCATTTCTACCGCGTTGTGGAGGTATTGATTGATTCTTGCCACTGGTATACTTTACATGTGACCAGAGTCTTCTTCAGTTTTCTGCCACATTTACAGACGGAGTTTGCTTGTGAAAACTAGTAAAAGCATCTCGTACTGAAGTTCGCGCCGAGTTTCGAACTTCCGTAAAACTTCGCCAATCTTCGGAATTTTGCGTTCTTTCATATTTGGCAGCTTTTTTCGTTGCTAATGCAATAGGGATCTGATCCGTTTTCTGTACCATGGGAGATCAGTAGCATCGAATGGTTCAAATGGCTCTGAGCACTATGGGACTTAATTTCTGAGGTCATCAGTCCCCTAGAACTTAGAACTATTTAAACTTAACTAACCTAACGACATCACATACACCCATGCCCGAGACAGAATTCGAACCTGCGACCGTTGCGGTCGCGCGGTTCCAGACTGTAGCGCCTAGAGCCGCTCGGCCACCCCGGCCGGCTCAGTACCATCGCTTATTAATTTATGTGATATACATCTCCAAATTATTACTGGTTGGGCCGCTCAGTAGATAACGCGAAACTTGTTTTTGTGAAAGCTGTTTTGTTTTGTTCAGGATTCCAGTACATCATATTATTCACTATTCCTTTGGCTACAAAACTCTAATTTTCTAATTAATCTCCGGTCAAGCGACAGCCTCACACCACATAACTGGAACGCCTGCATGCACGCATGGTAGCACTCTACTGATCGAAGTCGAAGCTAACGTCTTGCGTCATCAGTAATCTTCCTCTCATCCATGTACTGCTTCACGCAGGGTACATCCTTCATTGGCCTGAACAGATAGAAGTCGGAAGATGCGGATTCAGGGGTGTATAGTGGTAAGGAAGTTTTGTGAGCTCTACTCTGGTTCTCAGTTTTGTGTGAAGCCTTGCGTTGTAATGGAGAAGAAAAAGCTCGTTTGCAGTATTGTGGCGATGGAAACGTTCCAGAAATGCAAAAGTCACAGCTTTGGGCGGCCTGCCGGCACTCGGGAGATCGGACGGGTTTCCGTGACCTTGTTGTGACGATGACATACCCCTCGCTCAAGTACTCACCATGCTTTTGTTCACCGACAGGTCTCGGCAGACATTCTGGAAGCGCTTATGAATGTCTGCGATCCTGTGGTTTTCTGCCAAAAGAAAGTCAATGACAGTCCCCTGCTTGGAATGCACCTCCGTTACAAATGCCATTTTGGAGGTTACGTATAGCGCCGCCACCAATCGAAACTTCATGGAACTATGTTGTATGAAGCATGAATATTCCACGATGTCCCACAACAAAATCCGCATTTTTAACCGAAATTGTCCGAGAAAAAGTCTGTTGCAGTATTTATTGAACGCCCCTCGTGTATGCAAACTTGATTCTATCTTCTCACACCTTAATCATCTCAGTGAAGCTATCGCTTATAGTACTTAATTCCTAACACCCTAAGTTGTATCTGACTCTTGTCTCGTATTTAACATTCAACCTTTTTTTATACAGTACAGCTCCTGTATGAACTCATCCCTTTCCCCCACCTCCTCCTGTTCCTCCAACATCTCCGCATCCTTTACACTGTCTGCAGGCTTGATCCCCCCACCCCTTGGTTTCCTCCTTCCTCTCCACCCCTCGCCCATTGCCTCGCCTCTAGCGCTGTATCCCTCCTTCTCTCCACCTCCACACCCTCCATCTCCTTCATCAGGGCATTTTCCAGTACCTCCCCCTCCCGGATGATGAACTTCACTGTGAGATATACCCTTCCTTCCAACTATAACCTGGCGTTGTTCCCCCCCTCCCCAGGGCCCCCTTTTTTCCTCTCCCCTCCTTCTCCCTAGAGTGGATTTTCCTCCTCCCCCCCCCCCTGAGCCACTGCCCTATCAATGCCTCTTTCCCTCCCATGTCCCTGGCCCTGTCTCCTGTCTGGCGCGCCCCCCACCAATTTCCCCCCTGTCTTCCTCTCCCTCCCTTTTTCCCTTCTCTCTCATCTCCTTGCGCCTGGCAGATCCTCCATTTTGATCATCGTGCCACTTCAGTATAATATGTAGTGCTGTTTCTCCTGTGCGTCGAGAGGTGTGATTCTAATTATGTGCTGGCCGTGTACTTAGTGTTACTGTTAGTGTCTGTTATGTGCTACGCCATCCACTGATACTTTTATGATCCGGTTATACTGCGCCTTGTTTCTTTTAATTGTCCCAGTGTGTTGTTTTTTGTGTGTGCTACTTTTTACGGTTTTTATCTCCATTTTACAGTCGCCCCTTTTTTGTCTATTGTGTTCCATGATGTTCCCCCATTTTGTATCTATGTTCACCTTGTTTTCTCCTTTGTTATTTTTTTAAATGTCTTCTATTGTTTGTTCTATGTCTTTCGGCTGAAGAGTAGTGCATATGCTGCTGCCAGCCTGCCCTGATGGGGAATTGAAATACAATAAAGGAAAAAAATGTATACGGTACTGAACAAACAAATTTAATTTCTTTTTTTTTTTAATTTGTTGCTTTTACATTAACCTCTCTTTGACCGAGAAGTTCAGTTTTATTTCAGTCACGAATGTTATGTTGCTTCTCCATATAGTAATTGTAATGAAATCTTTCTCGCTCACTCGCTAGAATAATGGGTTACATTTTTAGCGAACTTGTCTCTTCTCCTAACGTCACAGAAAAATGCATTAGCATCGAAACTGCTTAAAATTAAACATGATTATTTTAATATTAAAATACGTCATACATTGCAGGTTGTCCTCCATTGGTTCGAAAAAGACGCGTTTCATTCGGGTAGGACATCATGAAGTTATCTTAAACTAGTACAGGAAGATACGATAAGATGAAAGCCGAAATCAAAACATTAAAAACTCTAATGTATTAGGTAACAGAATATAATAACAAATGCTAGAATCGAGGAAGGTGATGCAACTGACAAAACACTTCACTTTTGACCTAATAAAGGATGTGTTGCAGCCTATGACTGCCTTCTAATATTAATCATAATAGAAGATTTCTGTACCACAACACCAAAATTGATCAGAATAAATTTCATGATAATTTTTCCAAGAATTACGTCACAAAACTAACAGCTTCCCTTTGTATTATCTATCTTTAACGTTTATTATTCGAATACAGTAGCAGCGACTACCTCGATCCTTTCAGTTCTCCTGATCTATTTTCTGATACATTAGGGTTTTTAGTGGTTTCATTTCGGCTTTCGTCTTATCCTACCTGGCTTCAATTCTTTCATCTCAGCCCATCTGCTCCACTCTATGTAGTTTATAACCTTTTCTGCTTGGCTTTTGTATCTGTCACTAACTTCCTCTCAATTTACTGCTACTCCACTGCAAAATCAGCAATGCCCAGACGCCTTAGCACATTTGTCACTAGTTCTCACTTCTAGTATGGACTTGCTGGGGCTTCTTATTCATTTAATCTTTCTTGTACCTCTTTCCCGTACTTAACATGTCCACCTGTTACCTAACACCCTCATCCACATATGAAATATTACAATATCTTTATCTAAAGTTTCCGAATTGCAGCTTCAAAATATTCTTCTTTATTTTAGCTTAATGTTCTAAATGTGTAAAAACAATCGTTGTCATGGATTCAAATCAGTTTGTATCAATTATTTCCCGATTTCCTACTCTCGCTCTCTCTCCAATTGCGTTAGCTGTTGTTTTGGAACTTCACGTCCCTGTTGATTCTAACAGACTTCTACTGTGTTCTGAGAAATTTTCCCTGCTATTGCTTCTTTCAATGTAAGTTTCCCCTTAGTTTTACTTCCTCGGCTGTGATAAGAGGCCTACCCACTCTTTTTAAGTTTTAATCCAATAGTTCGAAGAACAGCAATGCTGTCTGGTTTTCTTCTACACTTATGTGTGTTCTGAAATGTAATTATTTATTAAGGGCTTTTTTTAATAAATGCTGTGTGAATGTGACATCATACGACATCATCAAATCACATAGTTTTCACAAATCTTTGACTTTCTTAATTATCAGTTTACGATTTAGCGCAAGGTTTTGCAGACCATTGTACATAAATATTTATTATACTACCACCCAGAGATCATTAACAATATCTAACATTCTGCGTGGTGTCTGTTGTTCTAAGTCGTGTCTCCCTACCACTTTCGCACAACGACGCTCTGAGCGTGTTTTTTAGGGAATTGACTAGTTTGAACCTGGGACCTGTTGCTGGTAAGGAGACGCCAGACCGCACATGACATGTAGAGTTCAGAAGAGTTCAGTGAGACTAGCGATGATATAACCAAATACTTAATGATTTCAGAGTCAGCTCCACTGCATTCCCTGTAAAAGAATCTTAATACTAACTAAATTTAGTAGAAGGGGTTCAAGGCTTTCCTATTTTTAGTTAGCTACTAAAATAACGTCGAAAAAGCAATTAAGTTTACCATTGGAAATTTTATTCGACTCACAAAACATTGTTTATAAATTGCACTATTGATAAAAGGAAATGTTTTAATACAGGATGATAAAAACCAACTACGTTCAACAAAAATGTGAACGAATATTCCCTGAATGGGTTTCCAAATTCTACAATAAATCGAAGGATGACCTATGCCATATCAAATCTATAATCTAGGTTTAAATTAAGCTTCACAAAAGAGAAAACTATGAAAATGGCCTACAGTGACCCTCAATTATCTTTAATTACTTATCTAACTTTCGTAAATTACAGTGGCTGATGTGGCTTCTCAATAATTATATAACAGAAAAATCATCGCGTTTCACATTTTAACTTACGTAGCAAATGTGAATACCATGAGCTTTAATTGACGATCGACACTAGTATTACGCAAAAAGGGGATGTAACAGATGAGACTTCTGCAGTTCTGAGTGAAGCTTCATGTGCTCAAAAATGCGGCATCGCGCATGGATGCGTTCATTACCTTGTCGGTGTTCGCCAAGGGGCGTCGGCTGTCGCAGCTCCACCTAGCCTGCCGTCTCGGAAGCAACTCTTCTCTAACTTCTTACTACAATTTACCGAAGTTGGTTTAAAAAAAACTATCTGGCTGTGCTTTCATGTAACCAATCAGGGTCTCAATGTTAACCTTAAGCTCCGCCTACAAAAATTCTGTCTATCCAATGAGAAACATTATGCTTTTCGTGGTGGGGCAATGTACTGGCAGAAGTAAAGCTGTGAGTGCCGGGCGTAAGTCGTGCTTCGGTAGCTCAGTTGGTAGAGCACTTGCCCGCAAAAGGCAAAGGTCCCGAGTTCGAGTCTCGGTCGGGCACACAGTTTTAATCTGCCAGGAAGTTTCAATGTTTTTAAAGTTTGCAACGTAACAGAAACGCAAAAAAGTCTCACACTGAAACTTGCAGCTGGTGTGGCCCTTTTAGTGTTATCGTAAGATCTATACTGTTCTTCTGGAGGGCTCTATCTTCTAACATCGGTTGGGTGGTGGTCCTGTCGGTTACTTTTCGTGGTGGGGCAATGTTTGTAACGTTTGCAACGTAACAAAGACGCGAAAAAGTCTCACGCTAAAACTTGCGGCTGGTGTGGCCCTTTTAGTGTTATCGTAAGATCTATACTGTTCTTCTGGAGGGCTCTAGCTTTTAACATGGGCTGGGGGTCGGTCCTAGCGGTTAGCTGGTGACGTGGGTGTCCGTCCCTTACCGTAGGGCCTTCCAGCTTAACACGGTTCTGCTCTTGGCTTCTGTTCTCGTTTCTCCCCTCGGAACTGCGTCTGTCTCACGGTGGGAAGATATGACATGCATTTAGGCATTCTTGTGTTAGTCTGTGGTATTCCATTTGCTCACTCGTTACTCGTATTACTTTGGTTAATTTAATGTCACGATTTATTCGGAGCTATGTGACATACTACTGGATTTGTTTATCATGTCAGGGTTTTCATATAAGGTGTTGGATTTGCCTGACACCTTACAAATACACAGAGAAAAAATAAACAAATTAAAAGCTGTACATCACTGGATGTGCTGCCAGAGTAGCTGCCAGAACTGCAACAGTGCAACAGTATATTCAATCGATGAAATTTTCCAACAACAGCAATTGTAAGTAAAGTGACTGATTAACTTGCATGAAAGAGCAGACACCACATATCACATATACGTAATTAAGGCGGGGTCAGCCAATGGTCTCTTCAGTGCAAATGCACATCTGGTTCCAGCTCTTACGAGAATCGCGAGTAATGAGGAAAATGGAGAAGGGGCACTACATTAGTAGTGTGTGAATAAGTTGAGAATTTGAGTCTGACGGAAGACGTGCTAGGACAGTCCACGAAGTTGCGATGACCACTGTGTCCGGATGGCGTAATGATCAGCGCATCTGTCTAGTAGGCACGAGACCATGTTCGAATCTTGGTCCAGGACAAATTTCCAATTTTTGCCATCAGTTTAACTGATGGTCGCTCACAGGAAATGGTTGTAATTCCTGTGTGTCTTAAATAAAATTAGGCTGAAACTGAAGTTCTTTGTGCAGCATTTGCAGCAATAAAATTATAAGACAGCGACGCCACCACAATACGAGTACAATATGAAAGGAAGTACCAACAAACTATCGAACTAGAGAGTGTTTCAAAATGAACATACCATTTTATGGCGTTGTAGCATTTCGTACGTTCAACATACATTTTTAAATAATACACCAAATGAAAGATCAACTCAAGCAGTTTTGTTTGTATGCATGTGCGCAATGGGGAAAATATGGAATTACAAAAGTGGTTGAAAGAGTGAGAGAGTTACACGCTGAGCCCCAAGAAATATCCCGGCAGAATGTTTATGGGCCTTTCTTTTCGGTGAATTATCTTGATGTGCTACAGCTATGGCCCGTGCCTGAATGGCAAGATGGTGCGCCGCCTCACCGTCGACCCACCATATGAAGGATTGTTAGCAATGAAAGACTAAGTGGCGAATAATTTTCATAGACAAATCATTTTTGTAGGAAATTAAATCTTATCGTTGCTGTACTTGAAGTACCAAACCAACAAGAACAGGTGGAGTACTATTTCAGTCCATCATTAGAAAAATTTAGAAAGGGTTTATGCTGACACAGCTACAGTAAAAAAAGTAACATGGCCAAAAATAGGCCCACAAAAAGTATGAATTCTAAGTGTATGATCAGGTAGCCACGTCAAAGAAAAAGCAGCTGTTTCTAAACAGGATTATTATTGTGAACTTAGATGCCACATGATCTAGTAATTGCAGACTTGTATTTTGAATACTACAGGCAAGTGTCAAGACATATGACTAGTACAGCTTCATAGCAAAGCAGTACCTGAATTAAGAGCGGTACAGAAAATCATACAAAGTCAAGAATGTCCTACGACATATTCATACAGGCAAAAGTTGTTTAGAGGTACATTAAAACTTAAATGAGGAAGAAAGATATGGTGTAAGGAGACTATGTGTTAAGTATAACATTTTTCATCTCTAAAGGGCAAGATGCATTATACTGAAATAGGGAGGTACAGAAAACCAATTAAGTTGGAACAGACCATACAGAACGCCAGAAGCTGAACAGGAAATAATGCACACATAAGTGAAAGAAATGTCAGCAAATGATATTAATTAAATGAAATTACTGTAAGAGAATCGTCTCTGATTCCAAATATTCTGATGATTTTAGATCGTATTGGAAAAGAATAATATTTACAAAATTGGCAAGCAGATAACGACAGATTAATCGACAAAGCTGGCACAGAGAACATAGCTTTTAGTGCAAATTTTCTACGTTGTCAATACAAAAAATGTCGTTTGGATTAAAACTAACTCTGAGCAAATTCAAAGAGAGATTATTGTTGCGTTATGATTTGTGTCTTTAGATAATATTATTTGTCACGGCAGTTCACTGCAAGAACACCATGAAATATAAAAAGAAAAATTTGACAGATTAAGACAGATTAAGAGAGCAATGCTTGGAGTTAGAGCGCAACAAATATGAGTTCTTAAGAAAGAAAGGGATATTTCTGGGACAAAAGACAGGATAAGCATATGTAAAATAGATAGATACATAGAGAACTTAACGAACTTCCTTTGTCCAGAGACAACTAAAGAATTGAAAGAAATAAGTTTATTCCCCACAGCAGAGAGATCACAAATGCGTTAAACCAGTTCCTGCCTGGCAAGTATCAAGTCTGAATGGAGTGAGACACAATAAGGTGCCTTCAACAAATTAAAGGCAAGATTGTTAAATCTAAGCGCCTTCTAAACTTAGAAGAGCCATTCGTTGTTAAAACAGATGCTTGTGGAGAAGCGTTAGGAGTAATACTGCCTCAATGGAAGATACGTGCTGACCTCGCATTCAAGGATAGTAAACAAAGTACAGAGGGAAGCAACATAGATAAATTGTCTTATATGGATGGTGAAACAATTTCGAACC
Organism: Schistocerca nitens; assembly: GCF_023898315.1. NCBI lineage: Eukaryota > Metazoa > Arthropoda > Insecta > Orthoptera > Acrididae > Schistocerca > Schistocerca nitens. The sequence goes on along the minus strand of NC_064618.1, from coordinate 524,637,946 downwards.
TGTCTTTATGAAATGAAATTTACGGTGTTGACCAGTTATAAACCACTTGCAATGACATTTAATGTGAAGCGTCCATCATGAAGGCTAATGAAATGGAAACTGACTTTAGAAGAATGTTATTACACATTTTTATACAAGCCAGGATGACTTGATGCCAAAGTGAATTCTGTCCAGTGAAAACCATCAGATATAAAAGGTACAAAATTAATAAAATGGAAGAGGATAGCGCCACTGAAGACGGCACAGAGATAGCTAAATCTATAACGAAACGAGGAAATAAGACAATCAGATGGGGAAAGTAAAGAAGAGGCACCAAAAAGGAACAGAATGTACCAGAGAGACCCAGAGAGGTAGTATAGAATACTCAATACCAAGGCCCCAGGTCAGCAAAAAGGAAAAGAAATAGATCACACACGACATGCATGATAACCCTTTAGGAGATCACCAAGGGATACACAGAACTCAAGAAAAAATTAAACCATGTAAAACTGGGACGGCATGAAGAATTATGTTTCGAGAAGTGTTGTATGGACAGTTAGAAAAGATACAACCTCAATTTCCACGATGGTTTTGTGAAATTTACTGTATCGATTCCACTAGCCGATGACAAAATAGCCAAACATGCATTCATTGACGGAGAGGTAGTATGATATGGAATATAGTCAGTACTACTAACCAGTCATGGACCGACGTTTATGAGTAACGTTTTGAAATGAGTATGTAGAGTACTGGGTACAGAGGGAATACAGACAGCAAAATGCAGACATTAGAATAGTCGAGCGTTAGAAAGGAGACATTTTACTGTATAGTATATGAGACAGCTTGTGAGTGTGTATACCATTATGCGAGGTGGTTTTTACAGTATATTCGTATTTAATTCTACTCTACACAACAGTATAAGGTATACTTGATTCGAATTAATTCACAGGAGTAATGTGAATATTCAAGCTGTGCTACACTGATGTTAATGTGTATAAACTAACGAGACAATTAACAGACGCTTTCGAAGTGGCTAGAGAAGAAATTTTACGAAGAACCCAATAGATTTAATATCATTAAGATAGAACTCAACGACCCAGAGGTTTTTAAGAAGAAAGACCAAGCCTTATTGTTAGAAAAAAATGCTGAGAACAAAACACTTTAGTAAACTGAACTCACAATGACAAGGACCATACGAGGTAATGTCATTTGAATCTCCAAATTTTACTTTAGGAACGAAGAGAAATGGTTCTAGTTTATGTGAATAGACTAAAACTGCATTTTTAAATTGCAGGGCTGAGCCATCCAGATGTTGATATTCGGATAGTTGATGTATGTTCCAGTAGCAACTGAAAAAGTATTAAATTCGCTACGGATATAATACCACCACAGAGGTGAAGAGCAACTGTGTAGTATGACATGGAGGATTGTAATGTATGATCATATAAGCACAACAGATGAGAAGTTGATAAATGCAAAAAAGACCCTTAATAGTGTGAAGATGTAGAGGAGACGACGAAACTTAAAAGTAAGTGTAAGCACCATTTGTCAGAACTAGCAGCAGCTGAATTAGGAAAACATCTGCACAGGCGAAGGCTGACGTTAACACAGCAACATAAGTTGATACGTTTTGAGCAGTGCTGTGACTGGAAGCATGGACAGTATGAATAGCGCCACGTAGGATTTCTCGATGAATCACAGTTCTGCACTACCCCAGATGACTGTCGCTGGCGAATGTGGCACAAACCTTGGGAGAAGTTCTATTCTTCTGTTGTTTTGGATAGGCATATGGTGTTACCCATGGTGTGGGGGGCAACTGGGTATGACCTCACGTCAGGCTACCAGAGTAGCTGAGGGAGCTCTAACAGCACAATGGGGCATGAAGGACGTCTTCCAACCTCATACGTTACCTGTAATGCCACAGTATCGTAGTGTAATATTTCAACAGGACGCTGCTTGTCCACACGAGGAAGGTGTCCCTATGGACTGTCTGTGTGCCGTTGAAGTATTCCAACGGACAGCATTATCCCCGGATCTATTCACAACAGAACAGGTACTGCACCATCTGTGACGTCAAGTGCGTCGCAGGACATCAAGGACAAGATACCACAGTTGTGAGTCTCGCCGCCTCAAGAGAGGTTACAACGACTCTGTTACGACCTTCCCATCCGAATTAATGCACGCATTCAGGACAGGTGGTGTGCTCATTCTGCAAAGCTTTCGGTAAGTTTGACTCAATCACTGAAACAATACCACATACTATTTCAAAAATAATTGTTCATTTCTTTTCCTACTCTTTTAAATGTTTCAGATTACTTTCTTTCAGGCAGTCCACCTATAGATGTAAACGTTGGCGTAGTTCAGACTTTTTGTGTTGACAACTCTCATTTTACGACATGTTTGTTTTTGAGATCGTCAGCTATTCTGCTGCTCGAATAGAGAAACTCACCTACTGTTTATACAATGTGGTGACAAACGTCATGGGATAGAGACATTTACATATACAGATAGTGGTAGTATCGCGTACACAAAGTATAAAGCGGCAGTGCATCTGAGAAGAGCTGTCATTTGTACTCAGTTGATGCACGTGAAAATGTTTCCGACGTTACTGTGGTCGGACGACGGGAACTAACAGACTTCCAATGCGGAATGGTTTTTGTAGCTAGACGCATGGGACATTGCGTTTCGTCAATCGTTAAGGAATTCGATGTTCTGATCTCCACAGTATCAAGACTGCGTTGAGAACATGAAATTTCAGAAATTACTTCTCACCACGGAGAGCGCAATGGCCGACGTCTTTCACGTAACGACCGACAGCAGCGGCGTTGGCGTAGAGTTGTCAGTGCTGGCAGACAAGCAACACTGCGTGGAATAATCGCAGAAATAAATGTGGGACGTACGTTCAAGATATCTATTAGGACGGTGCGGCGAAATGTGGCGTTGATGGACTGTGGCAGCAGACGACCGACACCAATGCCTTTGCTAGCAGCACGACATCGCCTGCAGCGCGTCTCCTGGGCTCGTGACGATATCGCTTGGACTCTAGACGACTGTAAAACTGAGGTCCGATCAGGTGAGTCGCTATATCAGTTGCTAAAGATGATAGTAGAGTTCGAGTGTGGCGAATACCCTACGAAGCCATGGAACCAAGTCGTCAAAAAGGCATTGAGCAAGCGGCTGGTGGCTCCATAATGGTGCGTTTACATGGAACGGACTGGATCATCTGATCCAACTAAACCGATCATGGTTATATTCAGGGACTTGGAGACCATTTACAGCCATTCCTCAACTTCATGTTCCCAAACAACTATAGAATCTTTGTTAATGACAATGCACCATGTTACCAGGACACAGTAGCTCACGATTGTTTTGAAGAAGATTCTGGACAGTTCCAGTGAATGCTTTGATCACCCAGATCACACGACATCGTAACACTTTCGTTATTATAGACCGCTGTAGGGCAGCATGGCTCAAGATTTCTTCAGGGGCCTTCCAACGACTTGACTCTGCTGCACAATGCGAGGAAAAACGACGTCCGCCTTGATATTACGAGGTATCCGTTACCTGCGGCGCATCATCAACTACTTCGATTTCACTGCATTCCATTAGCGTCGTTCTAAATTTGTTAATGTTCAGAACCTCTTTTTTAAAAGCATATATTCCGTTCAAACTGCCAGTCAAGTCCTCTGCCGTCGATGACAGAATTACAAATTTATTAATGTCTCCTGTCGATTGGGGAATGTTTTTCCTCGCCCCCCCACAGATTTATTTTGAGGAGAGTGTTACACTGGAGCCTCGATGGGGCGGACGACGCTGGCACGTGACTTGTCACGAGCACCGCCCCGTGACCGAACTGGCAGCAGGCACGGCTGACGGATTGGTCGGTCAGCTACAGCAGTTGGAGCCAGCAACATCTTCTGTAAAGCAGAGGTGTCACAGCGGGGGAAGCGGCGGACAGGACCGCAGCCGGATCAGGGCTGTAGCCGAGATATCCGTAATGGCGAGCTGGGTCGAAGGTGTTGGGGCTCCTCCAGGAGAATTTGGCGGGATTCGGCGAAGCCCGCCTGTGGTGTCCCCTTCTGCAGTAGACGACCGGGACACCTTTCACCACATGATTTTGCTGTCACCGAGTCAACGCCTCCTTCGGCTTACTTGGTCGAGGAAGCAACCCGGTTTCACTTCCTTATGTTTGTGGTGACCGCCATTTGTATGTTCTCCAGAGACTTGTCTCCATTACCTGCTGCCGGTTGTGTTAGAAGCAGCTTTGCGCTGTCCTTCCTCTTGCTTTTTCCACGTTTTTTTGGGTGCGCTGTGCTCCCGCATTTTCAGTTTAATGTGATTCTGAAATTTTCCGTTTAATGTGATTCTTAAAGAGTTTGTGACACGTGTTTAACTCCTCCCATGGGGAAATTGGATTGTTTTTTTCAGTTTTCTTTTTTTTTTTTAATTTGTGTGCCCAATTTTACGTATAGTGCAGACGGTTGTTTCTGTGATTTAATTGAAAAGCCTAGAGGCCTGTGCCCATTTGTAAGTCACATTTTGTCACTATGACGGTTCTTAGAAAAGAGAACCACTTATTTAGTGGCACTGACTTGTTTCTTGCAGCCAGTAAGTTTTTTCCTCACCTTAGATCCCACGCTGGACTTCAGAAAAAAGGTGGAATATTTTGTATGATGCTTGAATGATACTTGCCCCCACACTGGACTTCAGAAAAAAGGTGGAATATTTTGTATGATGCTTGAATGATACTTGCCTCTGTTAAATTATATGTAAAACTATGCTAAAAACAGTTCCTTGAGGACAACTGAAGTTTTTGAGAACCTCTGATTTGATCTTTAAGCTAGCAGTAAGAGGCCATCTGTACACCTTGGGCTGTGATACTAGTTTGAAGCGTGCTTCTGCATTTATTACGATTGTGGTAATCTTTTTTCCACACTTAAGTTACTAATAATTTTGGTCCTCTGCCGGTAGTTTGAAGGGTGCTTCTGCATTTATTAAGATTGTGGTAATCTTTTTTCCACACTTAAGTTACTAATAATTTTGGTCCTCTGCCGGTAGCAGTTCCAGTTTTATGTGTGAACCACGCTCGAATCTGTTAACTTTGACAAGCGTCGCGAAGTGAGCTGAAATGCATAATGCTTTAATCTTAATATTGGTTATTGGATTTCCTTAGAGATGGAGCAAAGGCTTCGTTTTATTTACCCTGACCACTGCTTATGAGATAATTGCTGTATATGTTCTGGTGCACAACTTATTCTCCCTCGGCTTGTTTTCCCGAGGGAGTGGGGGCTGTGTCCCGAGGTCTACGTCTAGGATCTGTTGTGCCGTCTGTAGATTTGTGCCCTGACCTGCAGGGGGGGGGGGGGGAGGCGCAGGGTAGCCGAGCGGTCCGAGGCGCCTTGTCACTGTCCGCAAGGCTCCCCCGTCGGAGGTTCGAGTCCTCCCTCGGGGCCGCTCTATTACTCTATAGTAATTTTCAGGTTATGACTTGCCTTGGCATTAACTTCAGTGTAAATTATTAATATCTAATGTTCTGAAGAAATGTAATTTTGTTAAAGCAAAAAATTGATTTATAGAATATGTAAACTGTTTCGATTCTGATATTTCAGTTTAATACAGGTTGACTCTTTCAAAGAAGAAAACAGCAACCAGCCAGTTTTTACATTCTGTTTATTTAAATAGGGGTGTTACCGGTTTCGAACAGACAGTTTCGTCTTCAGACGGCTAGTTCACGTTAAGATAAATTTTACATCAGCTTTCGCTTTTTGTTTTCCCAACTGATGAAATTTCCTTGTGGTGGTGGTGCCAAACAACCAAAAAAAGATGTGAGACAACGTCTTTTTAAATGTAATTGTGCCTGATAACGCTTTTAAGTAATGTAAACAAATTATTAAAGGGAAGATGTTTCGGTTATTTATGATGTTTAATGCCTTTTCTTGAGGGTGAAAGCTCAAGTTTAATCTTTAATGTGATTCCTTTTTTTTTTTTTTTTTATTGGGGCTTGTACCTACTTAGTATTGAGGAAAAGAAATTACTGTTGGTTAATAAATTGTTTTAAAAAGTACATCGTAAGAAATGATGTTCAGTAGTTTTCTTCAGCCGTTCCTCGAGGACCTGTTTGTTCGTGTCCTAAGACACAAGCGTTTGATGCCTTTATCAGTTTCATTATTTTATTTAACGGAAGACACTTTTCTCGCATTGATCATGGAGCCCTGCTTAAGGATACTACAAAAGTATTTTGCTTTAGTGGAAGTGCATTTCTATTCTCCTGATGTTAAATAAAATAACTGTTAAATTGACCTCTACATATACCCAACCTCCAGCAGGAACCCTACCCCACCTAAGTTCTGCTCTACACTAGCTAACAGTGAAGATTTCTCCTCCTTGAGTATTACTTCCATTTAGAGTTTACGAAAAATAACATTTGTAAAAAAAAAAAAGCAGGAAAATCTTTCATTGAGTTTACTATGCTGGTAGTCGATAAAAATAGTCTGAGATCCATATGTAACACATATGAACTATGGATTTCATCAATATAATGTGATGAATTTGTTGGCTGCAGTCAACTTCAGATCTCTGGTGGTGAAGTTCACTTTTGCAGTCAGTTTTCCATCATTTCAGTGTGATCTTACAATGAACATAAAATACAATTTCGAAAGGATTATCTTGTATGAATGAAATCAAAAAGCTGTCAGCAATACTACACTGTGGTTATAAATACGTCTTATGTAGAAAGAGTGGAATTCACGTGATATAACATTCGATTAGGCTCAAAAAAGTTTGCTGCCAGGTGTCGCCGTCTCGATAAACGATTATGAAATTATATCACACTGTGCAGAGATGAAAAAATTCCAACAAGGTATTAAGACATAGAAGACACTCTCAATCTAATTGAATTGCCAGTGACTCAAAATTGTTTGAAATTCGTTTAGTGGATGCTGAGAACATCTCAGACAGACTCTAAGGTCTGACGATGCTAGTTCTCAGTAGCAGCGACCAAACCACATGTGAACACTCTTGATATAGTACCCAATGTCCTGAGAGCTCCATTAATTAAGTTTACGCTTGCAACTAACTTTGGCACTAAGGTCGCGGCGGCAACTTCGCTGAAGGTCAGCGGTGCGAGCACGCCGGAGCCGCGTCGTCGTAGTTCCGCTGCGCTAACGATAACGTAACGCCGGCGTCGGCCCAGTTACGCTGGCGAGCGCCGACGAACGACTTCCAATTGCGTTACGTGATCTCTCCAACTTCGTTGCCGCTAATCCTGTTTATAGGCTTCCCGTCTGGCTGCTGTCCTCCGTTTCTGGCCATAGTCGGCTATTGGGTCAATTACTCCGCGTACGGGATGCCGCAAAATACAGTTTCGGCCAGCGCTTCATGACAAGAATCGATTGTATGCTGTTTCTCTCCGTTGTATCTCTTTTCTTTTCTCTCCCTGCAGTACAGCACTGCAAAGTGTGAACACTGGACAGCGCTGTTGTAGGCAGTACGTTAAAGATGCAGAGTTACGCAATCCTTAGATTAACAACAGTCCATATTACTGACCATTACTCAGGTTTTAATATAACTTTTTGTTGCCAGAATTCATTAATTTGCACAGTGAGCAAAACGTGAACAAATATGTGTAGCTCGCTACTATTTATCAATTAATTTATTTAGCATGACTGTATGAGGGTGTTAAGGCCGTCTCTTATATCGGACCAAGAACAACACATAATAAAGGATATTATAAAAATCTTGAATTTCTATGCCTACTTCTGGCTCAGTTATGTACATCTGGTAAACTGTTATGAGAAAAATCATAATACCAACACAAAGCAATAACTCTATTGCATTTGCAGATGATTTTGCTATAATTTCCGAAAATGTGACTTCTTTTATAACACAAATAAATCTGTTGGAAGAAATAGCCAGCAGAACGGGCTTAAGAATTTCTGCAGAAAAAACAAAATCTGCAACGAACAAATTTCTGAAAACCGATATTGGCCAAATGGAGAGAATAAGAAAATTCAAATATCTAGGGAAGATAATCCAATAAAATTCTTTGGAATAATCTGCAATAGAGGAAAGGTTGCATAAAATGGGGAGAGCATCTGGTGTCACCAAGGCCTCGATCGTAAAAGTGTCTATCCAAAAATTCAAAAATAAGGCATTACAGCACAATAATGAAGACAGGATACCTATATGCAAGCGAATACCTGGCATGAAACTATAATTTAGATAAATTAGAAATAGCAGAAAGACGAATTCTAAGGAAAATTTTAGGGCCACAAAACAGAGCAGAAAGTTGGAAATTTCGAAGTAATGCTGAAATAAATCAAAATATGGAAAATATTTCAAACGTAATGAGAAAGAGAGGACTCATGTTTTTTCTGGCATCTATTTCGAATGCAACACGGTAGATTAATCTTCGACGATGACCGGTTTCAGTCAGTAATGACCATCTTCAGATCTGCTCTACACCATGTATTAATGTGATAAAGCCGTAATGGCATAGTCAAAACATATAAATACACTCAGCAAAGCATCGTTACGTAGAACTTGCTGAATGTATTTACACATTCACCAAAAAAAGTTTTGCATCACCTCGGTTCCGAGAGTTCCGGAACCTGTACAGAAAACTGGAATAGAGATCACAATAAACATCGTTGCCGCTCTTTTTATTGCTCATGAAAACCACGCATTGCATGTTGTACCACCATACAGCGAGAACTTCAGAGTTGGTGGTCGTAACTGCTGTACACAACGGTACCTCTGATACCCTGTAGCACGTCCTCTTGCATTAATGAATGCCTGTATTCCTTGTGGCATGCTATCAACAAGTTTATCAGGCCACTGTTAGTCTAGATTGTCCCACTCCTCAATGGTGATTCGGCGTAGATCCCTCAAAGTGGTTGGTTGGTCACGCGTTCCATAAACAGCCCTTTTCAGTCTATCCCAGGCATGTCCGATAGGGTTCATGTCTGGATGACATGCTGGCCACTGTAGTCGAGCGACATCGTTATCGTGAAGGAAGTCATTTACAAGATGTGCACTATGGGGACGCGAATTGTCGTCCATGAAGACGAATGCCTCGCCAGTATGCTGCCGATATGGTTGAACTATGGTCGTAGGGTGGCATTCACGTATCGTACAGCCGTACAGCGCCTTCTATGACCACCAGCGGCGTAGGTTGGCCCCACATGACGCCACCCCGAAACAGCAAGGAACCTCCACCTTGCTGCACTCGCTGGACAGTGTGTCTAAGGCTTCCAGCCTGACGGTTGCCTCCAAACATGTCTCCGACGATTGTCTGGTATAATGCATGTGCGACATGTTGTCGGGCCTATCTGTACCGCGCTGCATGGGTTAGTAGTTGCAAAGATGGACCTCGCCATGGACGTCGGGAGTGAAGTTCTGCATCTTGCAGCCTATTGCGCACAGTTTGAGTCGTAACACGACATCCTGTGGCTGCACTAAAAGCATTATTCAACATGGTGGCGATGCTGTCAGGGTCCCTCTGAGCCATAACCCGTACGTAGGGGTCATCCACTGACGTAGGAGCCCTTGGGCGGCCTGAGCGAGGCATGTCATCGACAGTTCCTGTCTCTTTGTATCTACTCCATGTCCGAAGAACATCGCTTCGGTTCACTGAGAGATGCCTAAACACTTACCTTGTTGAGAGTCCTTCCTGGCACAAAGTAACAATGCGAACTCGATCGAACCGCGGTATTGACCGACTAGGCATGGTTGAACTACAGACAACACGAGCCGTGTACCTCTTCCCCGGTGGAGTGACTGGAACTGATGGGATGTCGGACCCCCTCTGTCTAATAGACGCCGCTCATGCATGGTTGTTTACATTTTTGGGCGGGTTTAGTGACATCTCTGAACAGTCAAAGGGACTGTGTCTGTGATACAATATCCACAGTCAACGTCTGTCTTCAGGAATTCTGGGAACTGGAGTGATGCAAAACTTTTTTGATTTACGTATGTTTTGACGATGCCTTTACGGCTTTATCAGATTAGGGCATGGTGTGGAAAAGATACGAAGATGGCCATTACTGACTCAAACTGGTAATCGTCGAAGGACTTTATATTGTGATCAAAGATTGGAATAAAAAGTATTTGACAATACCTGTTTACACACGCGACTATGCTGCAGCTTGCGAGACGGTAGAGTAACTAATATTTTTTTTTCAAATATTTGTGGGGTAAGAAGTCCGCAACAAGCTGGGTTAAAGAAGTAAAAAAATTTTGAAATAAACAATATAAAAATATAAAACATAGAGAGAAGCATTTCTGAAAAAAGTGTTGAAAATGGTTGGATTCCAAAGTAGGGTAGCTAAAACGACTATTTCAAAATGGTCTGAAGACAGAAAGAAGAAACATAGTGAACAGATGAAGGAATACTGGAAGAAAAGAGAGGAACAAAGAACGAGGAATTGGAAGTGGAACGTGGTCCTCAGATGGCCTATTCTCAGTAAAGAAAATAACGTTAGTAAAGGGACATTAAGAATAAAGCGCATTAGGAATATCAAAGCCTTGTTTTGTATCGTCAGATTGTGGGGCGGCGGAGAGAATGAAATATTGTTTTGGTTGTAGTTGCAAAATATTACTGCTGCATTAATGTTTGCTTGCGGTCAATTTCTAGCTTTAGAATGTTGTTAATGCAGTCTTTCGCCGTTCTCAACACTGGCTCCCTATTTACTTAGTAGGTCCCCAGAAAGCGATTAAACAAACCTGAAACCTGTAAACAAGAGTTCCTAGTGCCCACTTCTCCTGAGATGATTGTTATAGCTGCAGCTTATAGCTCTGTAGAGTCAGGAGGTTGTTCGGGATTTCTAATCAAAGACGACTTTCCAAAATAGTTGAGTATATTCTCAAAATCACACATATACACACAAATATCCCTCCAACCTAACTAACAGAACAGTTCAGAGTCTATTGCGCCAATGCAACTATAAATGTCCGAAATAATTGTTGAAATGAATGCTCGCCATAATTTGATGAAATATCTCATCAAACGCCACGCTATATTAGTAGTAGAATGTCTGTCCCGCGACGGCACGTGAAAATACGACAATACGCACACTGAGGCTAGATAATGAAAATCATTCCCGAATTAACACTTTACTTGAAACGCTTTACTGGTTACGCGCATCTCGAGTAACAGAATACGGCACCCGAGGCTGTTAGTAGCACTGATACTGGCGCGGCGCGATTCCCGACACAGATGGCGTGTCATTCAGCGTCTGGAGAGAACTGGGGCCTAGGCTTCCTCGCACAGTGCTCTTATATACAAAGCCGGGGTGCGGACCGCTGAGAAAACGCTCGATCAAATCGGCTGTCTCGACTAGCCGCTGTGCTAGTAACGCACCACTTCAAGTTGCATAATAAATTTTAGCTTCTCTTGCTGAAGGCCGATGAAGCTCCTAATTTAACTGTGCATTCAGCACGCAGGGAAGTATTGATAATAAATTTTTGACGTGGCTAACTTTAATAACTTAGGCGAGAGAATTAATTTAATTGCACTGCACGCAGCAGATGGGCTTTGAACTGTCCCTTCTGAGATCCGCTATTGCTATAATTTAATAGATATTTGAAAGAAACTTTTTACAGCTTCATCATCATAGCGGACCTCCAACCTATTAAAATCTAAACATCCTAGTATGATTTATAAGCTCACTTAATCTATCTTGCTTCCTCTAGTTTTGAGATGAAAACCACAAAATCATGAATTTACACTAACATCTTAATTTGTGAAATCCAAAGTACTATTTTTATTAAATCATTATGAAAGCTGAATCTAAATACAAATTTTGCAGTCTCTAGGTCTTTTCTGTGCCGCCAATTATTTTTATAGAAAAACGTCCAAATAAAGGAAACGGCTGAAGTTATCAAGCTGATATTTAACACACATTAGTTTATCATTATTCCAGACATACTAGGAAAGTTTTATGTCATTTGCTTGATTTTTAAGGTATTGCGCAACATCTATGACGTCAGAGCTAGCAGACTGACTAACACACAATGGAAACTGATGTGAATTTGCTGCAGCGTGAGTAGGCTGCTTCCCTACATCACCCTCTACTTAAATTTTTTTTTTGTTTATGAATGTTAATGAATGAAGAAAAAAAATTTAATTACAAAAAGGGAAGCAAGAGTACAATTTAAACTCCCTATGAAAAATCAAAATTGAATTATAAACATATATAAATATTAAAAGAAACTGATTTCCTACATTAATCATTTAAATTGCGGGCATTTTCACTGCCTCTTTAGAAATGTCATTACTCAAATTTTAAGCAAAGTCAATGAAATATTTTTGGCATACATATTGCCTTAGACTAACAAACACATAGAAATTGAAAAACTGTGAAAATCTTAGTTACATTAAATACATCAAATACATTTTTACACACACAAATTCAAGGAAGATAACATGATACATAAACAGATGATTATTCCTTATCAGTCTTTTATAAACCTGAAAGAAAAGTTCACAACTAAATTTTTACACACGTGGTTGTAGCCGCTTTGGCTGGCGTCCTACACTTCCATTCACAAGGGTAGAGGAGGGGAAGTTGCTATGGTGTGCGTCCTTCTCGATCTCTCTAAATTACAAGGGGAAAGGGGAGGGGTCACTGTGAGTTGTGTCCAAGTCACTCCACGCTTTCACGCAGCTACCAGGCTGCCATTATCTGGTTTGTCCTGTAGAACAAACAAAAAGAGTGCCTCAGACTCTGTTCACTTAACATCTAAGGGTGGGTCACAATGAAATGGGGATATATACATCTTAGCCTTCAATATGTTGCTGGAACAAAGTTAACAGAATCTTTTTCAATAATACTCTCGAGGTTACTTAATTGTCATAAATTGGTAAACAAATGGCTCAAAACGCCGTTAGTCATGTACTAGATAAAATTTATACTCAAGACATACAATCATAAATCATATTTAGTCTGAATTTATTATTTCTGGGCCGGAACACTGAACCAATGCTCGGTACATTCACTGACACCTTTGTATTTTATTCACTTAGCTAACTCATCTTTGATTACCTTAATCTTAGAGATAGTATGAGTATGATTAGTGGTTGTTTTTTTTTCAGCTTCTTAGTACAGGTGAGTAACTTTTGGTAATAGTACAGTTGTGAGTGTTCAAAACACACTACGTTTAGTTGTCTACAAAATCCACTTATTGGTCCTCTGCTGTTATGTCAGTTCCACATCTGCAATTAGGTACTTACTTACTTTGAAGTGTATTTATGCTGAGCTAAAATAATGTTTTACGTCTGCCATTATGTTACTTATTTTACTTTGCTTAGTGTATTACTTATTTAACACTCACTCTATTAATATTTAAAGCATAGGATAGCACATTTATTTCATATTCATAGTGTATTGCAGCTGATTAGTTTGCTCACGTGGCAATCCATTTCCACTCAATCGGACGCTGAAACCACAGGTAGTCTCTCTCGACTTACCACTAAATGCATCAAATAACTATGGACGTGCGTAATGCTAATTTCCTTAAACCTATAGGACACCATGAGCTGCTCTGTCTCATCTAACATAAGGGTACCTACGGCCGCATTCACGCCTCCAACTCATAACCTCAATACGTGTAGGTGTATCCTGTCACACACTACACCAAAATAATGGCCAGCTCCAACCTTATAAATATTTCAGGGACGTGTCCTTCACGTCTCAACCACAAACACTGCTCAATTCTATTACACTGCCTTTCCTTGCTACACCAGGTGAGTTTACTCTTACAACTTACCTGCATATTTTCCTAACACTAAGCAATCTCTTTTACTATTTCTTAGTTAGCTCTAATGCATACACTAGGTTTCACTACCACTTCAGATCCTGCTTGTACACGAATTCATATATCTTTTTAAATTATTATTGTGGGACCATTTCCAATACAACAACACTTTGTACTTACAATATTACCAGGGTACTATACATAATTGTTACTCAAATACATTTTATATCTTAATTACGTCATACTTCTCTACTGTTTGCCACTATTAGGTTTGTCACATCAGGTATTTTTCTTCACTAATCGGTAGATAGAAGGGTTACATAATTGATGGCTTGATAGCCATACCGGAAAATTTAATGTTGTAAAGAAGAGGTCGAAATTTTTGTGGATAGGAAAGATGAAGAATGAGTGAGACCTGAAAAGGGAAAGAAGATCTCACACAGCTGGGACTGCACAGCTGCCACACTGTGTAGAGGTTATAGAACAACCTCCTCCCTACAGCATTCTTTCACTACCTATGAATTTCTTTAGGTCAATCACGTTTCTAAGACCTAATAGCTTCTTACTTTTAGGGTACTCTAGCCTATAGGCATTGGCATGTGGTTTTCCTATGATCCTGAAAGGTCCTTGGTACACGAACATGAACTTCTTTGTTTCAGCATTTACTTTCTTCGATTTTTCCTTGGTTTTGACAAGGACTAACTGACCTATTTCAAAACTAGTAGGTACAGCTTTTGCATCATGACGTTTCTTCCTTTCCAACGCTCTTTTTCTTATATTTGCTCTAGCCTTTAATTTCTTCTCGTCGATGGATATTTGCGTTAGAATAGGGAATTCTACCATATCGGCAATTACATTGTGCGGTTCTTGGCCAAACATCAATTCGCAAGGTGCAAAACCAGTTGCATCATGTCTTAAGTTGTTAATTACACTCTCAAAATACTTAATGTGCTCTGCCCAACTTGAGTGTTTCCGAGCACAATAAGTTCTGCAAAGCCTATTCAATTCCCTCATAATACGTTCACTCATATTTCCTTGGGGGAAATACGCAGATATTTTTAGATGTTTCACTCCGGCTTTAGCTAGACATTCTTTAAATCTATCAGAAGTAAATTGAGGCCCATTGTCTGACAGCAAATTCTTCGGAACGCCAACGTTCACGAAGAAATCTTTTTCCAACTTTTCAACTAATGTTTTTGCATTTGCTCTTTTAATTGGGTAAAGCTTAACATATTTACTGAATCCGTCCACAACGACAAAAACATGGGTGCAACCACCTCTCGAAACAGGAAGAGGGCCAAACAAATCACAGGCTAGTAATTCTAGGGTTTCAGTTGGCTCTACTGAATGCATATCCCCTTGTATTCTGGTGTTAGCAGCACGGACTTTCTGGCACACTACACACGATGCTAGACGCTTGGTCACACGGCGGTACATGTTGTCAAACACAACCTTCTCTTTTAATTTAGCAATGCACTTCTTTGCACCGTAGTGCCCATACCTCAGGTGTACATAGTCGATTAGTAAGTCCACATGTTGTGATGGAAAGCACAGCTTCCACTCAGAAACACCTATCTTTTTCCTCCTAAACAGAATACCTTTATGCAAACAATAGTACTGCGACACCTTAGGATAGTTCGCATTTCCTAAATAGCTCTTTACTAATTTCAGTTGGTCATCTGCATTCTGCTCACGTCTCAAGTTCTTAATTACCCTCTTTAATGCGCTTTCTTCCTTTACTTCGTGCAATGCGAACATTCGAACTTCATTTTGGTCTGTTACTGTAATTCCTGCGTCATCACAGAGCTCCGCACTTCTAGATAACCCATCAGCTACCAGATTGTCTTTCCCTTGAATATATCTAACCTCAAGGTCAAACTGCTGGAGATACGATGACCATCTTACCAAACGAGCATTCCTCAACTTACAGGTCTTTAAAAAGGTCAACGCCTTATGGTCACTTTAAACAATTATCTTGTGACCTAATAGATACTGCTCAAATTTCTGTACCCCAAATACAATTGCTAATGCTTCTAGTTCAGAGATGCCATAATTTCTCTCTGCTGCCTGTAAAGATCGACTTGCGAAAGCTATAGTCTTGTGCACTTCCTGCTCGTTTTCTATTTCTACTTGGAATATCTCCACAGCTATACCATAGCCACTAGCATCAACAGACATGCAGAATGGTTTTTCAAAATCAGGATGATGTAAAATAGGACTATTAATTAAAGATTGTTTAAGCACCTCAAACGCCAGTTGACATTCTGCTGTCCAAACCCAAGGGGTATTCTTTTTCAGCAGGAGGTGAAGACAGGGAGCATTAAAAGCCTGATCACTAACAAAACGCCTATAGAAGCGGAAAAGACCAAACATTGATCTCAACTGCTTCTTGTTTCTGGGAGCCTCAAATTTTTCAATGACTGCTAGCTTCCCTGGGTCAGGCAGAATACCTTTTCCACTTATCCTATACCCCAAGAAACCTATTTCCTCTTTAACGCACTCTGTCTTTTCAATTTTTAATTTCATGCCACCTCTCTCAATAGCCTGTAACACTTCCTCTAATAAAGCTATGTGTTCTTCCCAGGTAGGAGTGGCTATTAACAGATCATCTACGTAGACTGTTATTTTATTACTTAAAGCTGGTCCTAAAACATGGCACATCACCCGCACAAAGGCACAAACAGAGATATTTAGTCCGAAAGGTACCACACGGTATTGGTAACAAACTCCTTCGTACAAGAAAGCTGTGTACTTCCTTGAACTTTCCGCCAGTGGCAAATTCCAATATCCACACGTGATATCCATAGAAGTTAAGAATTTTACTCCCCGGAACTTTTGCAATAACTCGTCCATGTTCTGCGGTCTATCACTTTCCCTAACCACTATTTCATTCAACCAACGAGCGTCCAAGACCAATCTGACACTCCCGTCTCTTTTTGGTACAACAACAAGAGGATTATTGTACTCACTGACCGCTTTCTCAATCACACCCCACTCCAGCATTCTCTGTATCTCCTTTCGAACCGCCTCCTGCCTAGCTACATGTATTTGGTATGGCTTCCTGAAAAACACTTGGCCGGGTTTCACCTTTAACTGACATTCATAACCTTTGACTATGCCAGGTCGATCTGAAAATACCTTATGATGCCTTTTTAGAACCTGTCTCAGTTCTTCCTTCTGATTGGCGGAAATTTTATCGATTTCCTGCAATTTAGCTTCTATTTTGTCTAAAATAATGGCTTCCTCTTCTTCTTCTGTGTTCAGCTTACTTGTACTAAGGTTAACATCCTCGTCCCAATACCTCCTATTTTTCAGAACTCGTATAGGCAACTCCCAAGTTTCATCATCAGTTACTACATGTTTATCACTAAAAGGGACTGTAATTACTCCTGTTATTGGCAAGACCAATTTTAACTGGCTTTTTTCGAAGTCAACAACACTCTGATACTTTGATAAGAAATCTATGCCAATTAAAACCTCAATACTCAGATTGTTTACAATTAAACATGGATGATCAATTAAATTACCATTAATGTTAAAGGGCAGTAAAGCTTCTTGCTTTACCGTTTTTGACACCTTGCCAGTAGCACCAATTATTCTTAGTCCTGATACCCTCATTACTGTAAGCTTGTCCTTACCAGGTAATGCATCAAAGAAAGACTGAGATATTGCACTCACTTCACTTCCACTGTCTAAGAGACAACGTACATTGATACCTAACATATTCACTATTATTATAGGGTGGCTTATTCTAGGTTGTACAGGTGGTTCCTCAATTTCATCTAATAGTTCCTTTTTAATTCGTCTCCAACTAAAGTGATCGACATCTGTCTTCATTACATTTAGGTCACAGTGAGTAGGGGTTTCCTGAATTACACTTTCAGCTGCCTTTTCCAGTCTGTCTATTAATTTTAAATCGAAACACTGCACGACTTCATTACATTTAGTTTGCTGAACGTGACCCAAATTACTATAGTCTGAGCGATTCTGCGCCTCCAGACCGGGCATTACACTAGTTACAGCTAAACCACTTTTACTATTTTCGTCGGTTTCCTTCTCAAATGACCACTGGTCACAGCTACTGGGTTCATCGACCCTCAACAGCCTACCCTCTACATTCTCACTTATCTCCTGTCCTAAATCTATTAATACATTATCCACATCCTGCACAGGCACTTTAGATAAGAGCACATCATCCTCATCGTATATATAAGCGTGAATTTCTTCTGCTTCTTCACCTGACAATTCAATATTTTGTAGCTCTTCCCTATCCTTACACTGTTGCGCCTTCTCTTTCTCTTCCCACTTAGAAAGCGTCTCTAACACGGTATCTATCAAATACTGTGAGTGATCTAATAGTTCTGTTGTATCCTTAGGTGCTACCGACTCTTCATCCACATGTTCAGTTTGAGTATTTTGATCTGTCTTACCAATTCCCTTAACTACTGGCCTAGGAAAAGTAACCGCCTGGTGAGCGCCAGTATCCTCATAGACGGGAACTAGTTTTCCTGCCTCGGCCCACTACTGTTTCCTTTAGTTTCATTATAGTTTACTGGCATAGCCTTACTTTCCGTACTGTGGTTTACATGCATATTTCTGTTTGGAACAAAATTATTATCATTTGGATGCCATTGCTGATTCGGATAATTATTTCCCCAATTCCTACCTCTCCTAGGCTGGCGAACACCTACGGTTCTAATGTTTACACTGCCATTTTGCTCGTTCCTAAAATTATTATTATTGTTATTGGCATTCCTGTTATTACGTGTTTGCTCCTCATTGGCAGCAACACGTTCTACACGTTCCAAATATTCAATGAAACGATCAAGATTGTCTCTAGGGGCAGATATAATTCTAGTTTGCCAATACCATGGCAGTTTGGCTTCAAGACCTAGTATAATCATTTCTGGTTTTAGCTTTTCGTCCAAATGTGACAACCGTGAAATCCATGACCTAGCAAATTCTTTAATAGATTCTTTGCCTGCATTGAAGCGTTTCCCACTCCAAAATTCTCTTAACACCTCATTTTGCTTATGGCTAGACCAATACTCATTAATAAAAGCTGTTTTAAACTCCGCTAATGTTTTACACTTTAACATTACATCAGCTGACCAACGCATGGCATCACCTGCTAAATGACTTCTAATAAATGAGATTTTCTCTCGTTCAGACCAAGTCGGTGGAATCACATCTTCAAAATCGTTCCAGAAATCTAGCGGATGGATATTTTTATCTGGATCGAACCGCAAGAACTGCCGACACCCGATAAAAGCGGCGTTTGCAGCTACAACTTGTTGTACACTACCATTACCAGAAGTTACTGAAGCTACTTTACTTTCAATGTTAGCAATGTTAGTACTTATATTTTCTACTTTCCTCTCAACATTATCTACTCTTTGCACAATATGAGTAGTGTCAGTTTTGACTGCATCTACGTCTGCTTGACATATGTTTATTTTTATATTAACGTCTTTAAATCTATCTGAGCACAGTTCAGATTCCGCCTCGATCTTTTCTGTTAACTTGTGCTCCAGCTTCGCATCTTCCATTTGGAAGTCTTTGCGAACCTCAGCAACTTCGGATTTAACTGTTTTATACATTTCCGAAAACTGTTGAGCAACCTTTTTCTTAATATCCTCATGGTTGCAATCTATTTTATTATTCAAACTGTCTAGATCTTCTTTCAACTTATTGCAACCAGCCTTGAAGGTATCGTCCATTACCTCCAAACGTTTATTAAAATTAGATTGGCTGGCCACAATCTCATTCTTTAATTCCGCATTATTGGATTCTAATTTATTGTCCATTGCCTCAAACCGTTTATTAAAATTAGTTTGGCTGGCCACAATCCTGTTATTTACCTCAATTATATCAGATTTTAACTCAGCTGACATTTTTGCATTACTGCTTTTGACCTCAGTTATTTCAGATTTTAAGTCAGCTGTCATTTGAGCATTACTGGCAGCTATTGCTGGTAATATAACATTTAAATCAACAGCCCCAGCATCCTTGGGTTGCTCAATAGCTGGTTTCTTTTCACACTCAGGTGACGAAAAACTAGCTCCAATACCAGAATCATCAAAACTAAATGAAACTTCTGATTGATCAGACATGTCTAACTTCTTTTGTTTAAATTCTACTATCTCTGATGACTGTTTCATTTTTAATTCACCAGAGAAACTATCCTCCAATAAATTTACAATTTCAATTTTCGGCTTTACTACAGGTGTCTCTATCACTGAATCATTGCCCCTTCCCACACTACTGTCAGGAGACAATATTTCATATCTTACTTGAACATTACTTCCATGCATATTTACAATTGAATCGTGGTCTGAATTTACATTTCCCTCAACATACATAGGTTCTAATTTAATTTTAAACTCGGTTTCTTTTGGCGGTTCCATCGCCGACAGTCTTTTAGTGCAGGTTAGTAAAATTTTTAACAACTTTTCACTTAACTTAGTTCCTTCTGCTCGACGTTGTCGGCGCGGCGTAACAGGATTACTGACGCGACGAGACGCGTTGAACTGCAGACGGCACTCTGACGGCTGTGATGTGTTTGCGTGGCCCGTAACTGCAGGCTCGGCGACGGCTGCTGCGGCGGACGACGGCAGTGGGGTGAAACTGGCTTCTCGCGATGCCGGCAGCACCGCTAGACTCAGTGCCAGCTCCGTCAATCCAGATGCGTTGTTAATCCAATTGCGTCGTCCACATGCACACGTAACACTTTCACTGTTCTATTACTCAGCTGCGTGTCGCATTTCACTCGCGAATCCGAATAGTTAAAAATCGCTTTCACTTAGTTGAGTTTCCCGGCCGATGCACCATATGTGGGGCGGCGGAGAGAATGAAATATTGTTTTGGTTGTAGTTGCAAAATATTACTGCTGCATTAATGTTTGCTTGCGGTCAATTTCTAGCTTTAGAATGTTGTTAATGCAGTCTTTCGCCGTTCTCAACACTGGCTCCCTATTTACTTAGTAGGTCCCCAGAAAGCGATTAAACAAACCTGAAACCTGTAAACAAGAGTTCCTAGTGCCCACTTCTCCTGAGATGATTGTTATAGCTGCAGCTTATAGCTCTGTAGAGTCAGGAGGTTGTTCGGGATTTCTAATCAAAGACGACTTTCCAGAATAGTTGAGTATATTCTCAAAATCACACATATACACACAAATATCCCTCCAACCTAACTAACAGAACAGTTCAGAGTCTATTGCGCCAATGCAACTATAAATGTCCGAAATAATTGTTGAAATGAATGCTCGCCATAATTTGATGAAATATCTCATCAAACGCCACGCTATATTAGTAGTAGAATGTCTGTCCCGCGACGGCACGTGAAAATACGACAATACGCACACTGAGGCTAGATAATGAAAATCATTCCCGAATTAACACTTTACTTGAAACGCTTTACTGGTTACGCGCATCTCGAGTAACAGAATACGGCACCCGAGGCTGTTAGTAGCACTGATACTGGCGCGGCGCGATTCCCGACACAGATGGCGTGTCATTCAGCGTCTGGAGAGAACTGGGGCCTAGGCTTCCTCGCACAGTGCTCTTATATATAAAGCCGGGGTGCGGACCGCTGAGAAAACGCTCGATCAAATCGGCTGTCTCGACTAGCCGCTGTGCTAGTAACGCACCACTTCAAGTTGCATAATAAATTTTAGCTTCTCTTGCTGAAGGCCGATGAAGCTCCTAATTTAACTGTGCATTCAGCATGCAGGGAAGTATTGATAATAAATTTTTGACGTGGCTAACTTTAATAACTTAGGCGAGAGAATTAATTTAATTGCACTGCACGCAGCAGATGGGCTCTGAACTGTCCCTTCTGAGATCCGCTATTGCTATAATTTAATAGATATTTGAAAGAAACTTTTTACAGCTTCATCATCATAGCGGACCTCCAACCTATTAAAATCTAAACATCCTAGTATGATTTATAAGCTCACTTAATCTATCTTGCTTCCTCTAGTTTTGAGATGAAAACCACAAAATCATGAATTTACACTAACATCTTAATTTGTGAAATCCAAAGTACTATTTTTATTAAATCATTATGAAAGCTGAATCTAAATACAAATTTTGCAGTCTCTAGGTCTTTTCTGTGCCGCCAATTATTTTTATAGAAAAACGTCCAAATAAAGGAAACGGCTGAAGTTATCAAGCTGATATTTAACACACATTAGTTTATCATTATTCCAGACATACTAGGAAAGTTTTATGTCATTTGCTTGATTTTTAAGGTATTGCGCAACATCTATGACGTCAGAGCTAGCAGACTGACTAACACACAATGGAAACTGATGTGAATTTGCTGCAGCGTGAGTAGGCTGCTTCCCTACAAGATGTGGAAGGGGTAATGAAAGAGGGATATACTGAAATGATGGTGTTAGTTGCAATTGAGAAAGAACTGACTTTAAATAGAGGACTCTGTAGACAAAAGGAGGGGAAGAGGAAAGGAGTTATGTGGGATAGGGCTGACAAGAGTGTGCTGTACATCAGCAGTGTAGCAGTTGTGATAGGTGGATCATTAGCTGTCTTCTGAAGTTCAAAAGGAATTTCCTTTCTCTAATATTCTGACGAAGAACGTTCCAAATTCGGATTCCTAATACAGTAAACGATTTTGAGAAGATGGATGTATTATTTAGTTAGAGAGTATTCTACATTGTTTAGGACCGGTAACTCCTCTCTGTTGTTCTTACTGTAACGTAAGAGTTGACCTTAAAGTAGAGAGACAGCGCAATGAGTGAGAAAACGACAGAGCAAACACAGACTATGAAAGTCTCTATTCTTGTCGGCATGTAGCTGGGATAATTTTTCGTAGGCAGGAGTGATGTGGTCGAAATCGAGAACTTCAAAAGTGTATCGCAAACAATCACTCATCATGAGCTACAACAGGCGTAACAGAAACACCGAATATTAAAAGTTCCGTTTATTACTTCAGAATTACGGTGCTCTTGATAAATTAAGGAGTAACAGCAAAAATACTGTTAACAGTAAAAGCTTTGAGCTGAATACCGTACGTTTAGTCACAAGTACAAAACATGTGCAAGGATTAAATAAATTGAAAACGAAGTTTAAAATTTTATGTAATAAATTAACGCTGATAATTGGTTTAATTACTTTCTCCTAGTCTATGAAACCCACTGTACGTACTGATGTCTCACATAAAGTGTTTACTTATGAATACTAAACTCCATCCAAACAGGCCTCCGAAGTCCCAACCAGTGACCTACCGCCATGTCATCATCAGCCGATAGGCGTCACAAGATGCGAATATGGAGGGGAATGTGGTCAGCACACCGTCCTCCGGGCCATTGACAATTTACGAGACCGGAGCCGCTACTTCTCAATCAAGTATCTCCTCAGTTTGCCTGTCAAGGGCTGAGTTCATCCCGTTTGCCAACAGCTCTGTTGACGGGACAGTCACATATCCAAGTCCTAGCTGAAGCTGCTTAGCTACGGCGATCTGACGGGAACCGGCGTTACCAATGCGGCGAGCGGCCAGAAGGTTGGCTGTTTTACTTCATGAGCCATTGCAAAATAGAAAACAAATCTGGTTCAAATTATCGGTGGTTATAAAAAAATTTGTATTCACACTCCAGTTTTAGTTAAATAGATTTTACAAGTAAACACTGTTCTTTCTTTCTTTCTTTTTTTTTTTTTTTTTGCTACCGCCTTTATCCTGCATTGTGGGCAGGGTCGGCAGGGTGAGGTACGGATTTGGCATGGTTAATTGGAAGGAGTGGCCGGATGCCCTTCCTGCCGCCACCCTATATCGTCCGGTACAGAATTAGTGTACCCCAGCTATCTGTGTGTAGTGTAAATCGTGAAAGAGTGTGAATGTGTTTTCAAATGTCTGCGAGTCGTGTAACTGAGGCGGGACGTGGGAATCAGCCCGGTATTCACCTAGTAGGATGTGGAAAACCGCCTAAAAACCACATCCAGGCTGGCCGGCACACCGGCCGTCGTCGTTAATCCGCCGGGCGGATTCGATCTGGGGTCGGCGCGCCTACCCGAGTCCAGGAAGCAGCGCGTTAGCGCTCTCAGATACCCTGGCGTTTTTTTTTTTCGAGTAAACACTGTGTTCATGGAAAAATAATACCAAAGAATACTTTTGAGTAGTAGTAATTTGTGATGTGCTAAGTGGACAAACACTATCTGATGAAAAGTATCCGGGGGTGTAGTTCCGAATTTTCCACTGGATGTTGCGAGGAGCGGACCACCCTTTTATACAATAAAAAAAGGTGAACGTTGAGTTGTCAGCAAAGAAGAAGTAACGGCAGGACGGATCAGGCAGGAAAGTTCAGGGGTTCCAAACGTGGTCTTAACATTGGATGTCACCTGAGTAACAAATACAACACGGACACTTTATCGAGTGAGGCGGCGCAGTGGTTAGCAGACTGGAGTCGCAATCCAGAGGACGACGTTTCAAACACGCGTCCGGCCATTCTGATTTAGGTTATCTGCGATTCCCCTAAATCGGTTCAGGCAAATGCCGGGATGGTTTGTTTGAAAGGGCACGGCCAATTTCCTTCCCCATCCTTCCCTAATCCGATGGGGCTGATGAGTACGCTGTTTGGTCCCCTCCCCCAAATCACCCACTCACCCCCGGACATTCAAACTCTTCTAAAGCTGCTCTGTCCAGCTGTTGGCGATGCGATTGATAAGTGTACACACGAAGTAACAACCACAGATAAACCGAGAGCAGGCAGACCTCCTGTAAGACGGACAGCAGCCCGGGGGTTAGTTGTCAAAAAAAATCGCGTGAAATCAGCGGAATAAATCACTCGTGAATACCAAACCGCCGTCATCAGCCCAGCTAATGGTAATGGTAATGACTACGCGTTGAGAATTGAAAAGAACAGGTTACGATGGTCCACCAGCTCCTCACAGGCCACACATATCTGTAGTCAATGCCAAGTGAAGGTTGAGGTGGTGAAAAGAACGACGCCAGAGGACAGGGGATGACTAGGAACAAGTGATTTGGATTGCTGAATCACGCAGCATCCCGTGACAACCCGATTGGAAGTTTAGGGTTTGGCGAATGCCTAGAGAACGTTTGAACGTTTCCTGGTAACGTGTGTAGTAGTAGCAACAGTGAAGTAGGGAGGATGTGGTGTGCTACGATATGGTATGGAAGTTTTTTTCGTTATTTCTCTTACTGCGCTTAAGAAAACGCTAAATGGAGAAGGGTATGGAGACATTTTACTGCATTGTAGTCTGCGTACGGTAGAGGAACATATAAAGGCACATTTGCATGCCGAGCGTGAGTTTCCGCGGAAACGCGAAATATTAATTAAATAAATAATCAGTGACTAATAAATAAAGCCTATGGCACACAACTGCAGCGCTGTGTCGCTGATAAAGACAAAAGAATAATTACGTTACTCTTATGTCTGTTTAAGAGAGGAGAGAGCTCAGGTAGAAGTGGTGCGAGAAGCACGTATTTTATTTTATTGTCTGGCACACCGCCATATTTTCATGTTATAGAAGAATACTGCGAGTTGCAACCACACTAGGCACTCGATTCTGTAATGAATTTATATTTGTAAAAGTAAGTAGGATTATGAACTGTAGGCTATTTCATTGAATATATCTGATTTAACTAACTGTGTAACTTTTTTATGTTTAGTAGACAATCACCTCTGTACGACGTATTGGCATGGCTGGCAAATCATTGTAATATTGAGATTAGATCATGAGTCCGTACCTACCGCAGCAGTCTTTGGAAACGATTTAATTACGAAGTCCGATTATTTCAGTTTTCTTTCACGGTCAACTACGAGTTACATTGCCTTTTCCAAATAGCCATTGTCAAGCGTCTGATACCGAATAATTAAACGTCCACGTTCCAGATAAGCAAATACCAATTACAACCAATCATCATACATACAGAATAATTAATCATTAATATTTTATTCCATTTTATTTTTATTTATTTTATATTGGCGACCGTGACAGGACTTGTTATTTTGTCATTTGTTACATTGTTCTTTTTGTTTCATGTCAAAAATCAACTTTCTGGACCTGGACGTAAATGCATGAGAGATAATGAAAATCTGAAGATATTTTCCAATTCTAAAGTTTTGCCGGAAGACGCAATGAAGCTTCCAGCAAAATAAGGTAAGACGCAGCATCTTTGCATTAGCAGGCTTGACCAGACGTATAATTCAGTGTATTAGCTTTTCAGTAAATTCTGTAGTGTTTCTTTCGCGCATAACAGTTTTCAGTAACAAATTTCATTCTTAGCACTTTTTCCTAAACAATAACGTATCCAACAATACCAATACACGAGTGTACAATATGGCCGACTTCTGTACGATATGATGTAACATGGCCAGCAGCCATTACCAATAATCTCAAATTCAGTTTATATTTTTAAATTAACGGGACAGACATTGTTGCTACGAGCGATTCATGCTCAACTGCATTTCATTTTAAAATCAGTGTCAAATATTTTCTTGAAACATAAATCACGTGTGGCATGGTAATGACTAGAAATCAATACGCAAAAATGGAACAGCAAAGACGCACTATTCAGACACAATCTGACTCGGACGAGAGACAAATGTTAGAAAATGACTTTACGACAGCAACCGGTAGTGACGATTTATCAAACATTGACGCAAGTGTTGACGGAAATTTTGACAATAGGCCGTCCACCACAAAAATTTCAAAGTCTCAGTCAGAGCCCATGTTAATGCATGACGTCACGTCTAATGACGCGGCGGGGGCACAGACGTTGCAAACGGTAAACATTGCCGACATGTTACAAATGATAATGAAACAGAACGCCGAAAACATGGCAACCTTACAGACACAAAATGACGAAATTAAATCTGACCTCATAGCACTCAAGACGAGTAATGACACTTTATGTAAACGTGTGGAACTTATAGACGCCACACTGACCAAACAGATGACTGAACTCAGTACTAAATTTTCCCAGCTTAATACGACACAAGAAAAGACTACAACTGACGTAGCACTTTTACAGACACAAGTAAAAAATCTTAATGTCACGTGTGAAGGTCTTACTGAACAAATTCAAACATATCCTTCAGTACACGACAACCTTGAAAAACGAATTACTGACGTACAGAATAAATTTGACAATGTTGAACAACACCTGACTGACATCTTACAATCTGATGTACAGCTCATTTTCAAAACATTAATAAAGAATTTCATGATTGGGTAGTGAACAAAGACAAACATTTTGATAGATGCCTACGTGAAAATTTACCAACAATTGTGCACGACTCCGTAGCGCAATACATTACTAATAACAAACAGCTGATCAGTGACGCAGTACAATCCGTCACTGGACCAATGACACAATTCACCGATCGACCACAGTCTGAATGTAACGAAAATATCAGTCAAAATGTACAGTTCAGGAACCAATATACATTCGAGTATGACACACACATACCGCACACGACAAACACACAAGAACAAAACACACCACGACTACAACACATACCACGATGTACAAACACAAACACAAGCTATTATCATGGTAAACCACAGCAACATTATTGTAATTACTCGCCAGCTGAACATTGCAGTAATTACAGTGGAACAAATCCATATCACAATGCAAAGGAAGAAGAAAGCTTAATGAAACACATGAAATTTCAGATTTTTATCCCAGAAAAACGAACCATTCATCCGGTGATTTTTCTTAAATCTTTTAGTAACGCATTTCCACGCACTTGGAGTGACCGGAAAAAGATTTCATATATTGTCGGTTACATCCAAGGCGATGCAGCTGTCTGGGCATACAGTCAAGCTGACGTATGTACCACGTACAGTGAGTTTGAGCGTGCTTTTCTGAACAAATTCTGGTCGCAATCCGTCCAGGAGCGACTCAGAAGACAAATTCTAGAACCTGAAACTTTTAACAGTAAAAATGGCAACTTACGCCGATATTTTGAAAAATACTTGAACATGGGACACTTTTTAGACGAACCAGTCGCAACACGCGATATACTCTGTGCGTTGAAGGCCAAATTGCCTTTCAACATTAAAGAAAAACTCCTACATATCCCGGATGACGATTCAGATTATTTTTTAACAGCTTTAGATTCGATTGACATGTTACTTGAAGATCAGCGCTTCGCGCGGCAAAACAGCAGCCACAATGTTTACACTAGTGGAATGCAAAACATGCAGGCTTGCCAACTCAATTCTGGCGCGCACACAGTTGGATACGCGGTACAACAAAAACAGCAAACTCACATGCCGTCTCAATACGGAAATCAAAATCAACACGCGTATTCCAATACAAACAATAGTTACAACAGTAATAACACTTCATGCGGCAATCCATACAAAAGGCACCGCGGTAATAACTACAACAGTAACAACGGATACATAGGCAACAACAAAAACACAAACAGAAACAGAAATAATAATAATAACTACGAGCCAAGACAGCGTCAAGGCTGGACTCGTAACGATCAGTACTTTCATTCAAACACTGCTTTACCACAGCAGCCACCAGGACAAAATTGGAGCATACCTTATGACCGACAGGTAAGTTATAATGCGCAACAGCAACAACAACCGCAAAAGTTTGGAGATCACAATAGGCAATATCCGAATGTGAATATAATAGAAATGACACCTGACACACAACCTCAATCTGTGTCAGTACCTAGTACAAATGCTAATCCAACAAACTAGAAACAGTCACTTCTATGCCCCAGGTCGTGGCTGAGGAATTCTTGGGGGGCGACTTCAATGTTAATCAGTTATTTGGCACCACAGTTGAACATAAGAATAATGATATGCCGAATAATTCTAAACAAAAATTACCTGTTTTATTTATAAGATACAACCACAATAACAATATATCAGATGAACTTTTACAAGACAGTACACAATGTCGTTCAAACACAAATGAAATTGTTTTAGCATCTACCACTGGTGTAGTAGGTGGGATTCCAACTACTATTATTCTAGATACAGGTGCAGCTGTGAGCGTTTTGTCTTTTAATTTCTATAAAAAGATGTGTGAATTGGAACCTGTGCCTGAGTTTCCTGCCCAAAACTGTAAAATAACTACTGCACTAGGTAATAAGTCATGTAGGGTTACGAAGCAAGTTTTTGTAAACATTAAAATAGGTAATGGAACCGTACAATGGCCATTCCTGGTTGTACAAAACCTTGTGACAAGTTGCATATTAGGAATAGATATTATGAGCGAGAAGGACTGCATTATAGACTTCTCCAAAGGTAAATGTATTTTAAATGATAGAGGCAGTGTAATTATTATTGATTTGGACAGGAGAACTGTAAAGCATGACAAACACTGTACAGGGTACAAGGTTCAGTTAGTACTTGACAATGACATTCAAGACACGCACACACACTCATTTGACACAGAGCTAATGGACTTGAAAACATTGCTTGATCATAAGATAAATGAAGCTACAGCTCTCAGTGCACATGAACGTATAAAACTACAGGAAGTGTTATCCAAATATTTACAAGTTTTTGCCAAGCGAATAGGTGTTATCAACACGTATGTGTACAAGATTGAAGTTAAGCCTCACAAGATCTTCTACCACAAGACATATAACGTACCGTTATCTCAACGACCTGCTGTGTGGCAAGAATTAAAACAAGTGTTAGACTGGAAGGTCATTGAACCATCCACCTCACCTTACTGTAGTCCTCTATTTGTTGTCAAAAAATCAAATGGAAGCATTAGGTTAGTGTTAGACGCACGAGCAATTAATGAAATAATTTTACCAGTTCACACAAAACCCAAAAATTTAGAAGAGCAATTACAGAAATTTCTAGATGCAAAGTATTTTTCCACAATAGATCTCGCTAATTCATTTTGGCAGGTGAGTATCACTCCTGATTCTCGGAAATATACTGCATTTATGTTCGGGGGGCGAACCTATCAGTTTTGTGTTCTACCTTTCGGACTGAATGTCAGTTCTGGGGTATTCATTACAGCCCTGGATACCGTGCTTGGCGATGATTTAGTTGGGACAGTCACACACTATGTTGATGATATACTGATAGCTACACAGTCTTGGAATGAACACGTTGACACACTTCAAAGAATTTTAGAAAAATTTGCACAAGCTGGAGTTACAGCCAATCTTAGAAAATCAAAGTTTGGTTGCGGTGAGATAAAATATTTAAGACATATCATTAATTCACAGGGCATACGTCCTGATCCCAGTAAATTAGATGCTATCAGAAACTTTCCTAGTCCTCGAACTAAAAAGCAGTTAAAATCATTCCTTGGGCTATGTTCATTTTTCAGACGTTTTTTGCCACAACCACTTTTGAACAGTAAACATCTGCTAAATCTACTCAGAAAGAATCAAGTTTGGATCTGGTCGGAACAGTGCCAGAATGACTTTAATACAATTAAACATGCTTTAGTGAATGCAAACTTATTGAGCCATCCAGATTTCAATTTAGATTTTTGTATGACTTGTGACGCTTCACGTACTGGTTTGGGATGTTGCTTATTTCAAGTTGTAAAGAATAAAGATAAGGAACAGATAAGAATTATTGGGTTTGCGAGTCGTACTCTATCTGAATGTGAGCATACATACTCCACTACTGAGTTAGAAACACTTTCCATAGTATGGGCATTCAAGAAATTCAATTATTATTTATTTGGAAAACATACAGTAATTTACACCGACCACCAGGCCCTGACATTTTTGTTAACTTGTAAACTTGTACATCCTAGACTATCACGATGGGCAGTTACACTTCAGAACTACTCTTTTGAAATTAAGTACATAAAAGGTAAGGACAACACCATTGCCGACGCTTTGTCTAGACTTCCACAAGGTATGAATGAAACCAACAGTGACTTAGAAAATATAAATGACTACAGGATTCTCTTAATGCAAGACAAGCAGTATCACCAATATTATGTTGATATGTGTAGAAACATGGCTAAATTACAAAAATCTGATCCTCACTGGTATAAGATAATAACATTACTGGTAGAAAAACACAATCATCCTTTGACTAAGTATTACAAGTTACACAATGATGTGTTATTTTATCGCCGACATTCAAATGCTACTAACTGGTGTGTATGCATTCCCAAAGAGTCTGAACGTAATCTAATTTGGCACACACACTTAGTTTGGGGTCATTATGGGACGAAGAAGTGTTTAGCAAAGCTCAGCACATACTGTTATTTTAGCAATATGAGAAGGAAAATTTACAGGGAACTGAAAACATGTGTCATATGTCAAAAATCAAAACCTCAGAATTTATCCACAAAGACAGATTTACATTCTATTTTACCCAGTAAACCCCTGGAAATTCTGTGTACTGACATCAGTGGACCGCATCCAGCAAGCTCTGGAGGCGTCAAATATATCTTGGCTTTTTACGATATATTTTCTAAACATGTAAAACTTTATGCTTTAAAATCCGCCACTGCAAGTGCTATAATACGAAGATTCTCAAGTGATTACCTGACGCACGTGGGAAAACCTAAAGCAATTCTGTCAGATAATGCAGCATACTACTCTGGGTACAAATGGAGAAATTTCTTGAAGGACAATAACATTAGAAGTATATCTATTTCAAAGTTTAGTCCACAATGTAACGCGACTGAGAGACTTTTCCGAGAATTAAACCGATTCATGAGGACCTATATTTCATCAAAACATACTAATTAGGTGTCCTACCTGTCTTTTCGAAGACGTACACAATAACTTAAATATTTACGATACAAATTACACACCTAACGAGATCATGTTCAATTGCAAACAGAACGATCAGTGGATAGAACCATTACCTAAGTTGTCAGACAAGGAAATCATACCTGAACAGAAAATAAAAGAAGTTTTGACTACGCTGACACATCACGCACAGATACGAAACAAACATCACAGAAACATAATAAAAAGAAAACAAAAATTCGAGGTAGGAATGCTTATACTACTTCGTACTCATCATAAATCTGTAGCACTCAAACGACGCAACGCTAAGTGGCGTCTGCTATATGAAGGACCTTATATAATTGTTAACATACCGCATCCTGGTGCGTATTTGTTACAACATCGTAGAACTAACAAAATTATTGGGCTATACGCACACCGAGATCTTAGAGCATTTCATGCGGAATAATGTCAAAGTCACATCCATCAAAACATTGCTAAGCAACTCCAAAAAACTCTGTTGCTACAACACAGATAGTAAGTAGTATAGAAATTTTCATTTCAGCGGTTCCAGTGACGCAGTTGAAGGCAGAAGAACTCTTCTTTCAGCGCGCGCCACCACCTGGAAGACGGAATATTAAAATAAAATTTATGTTTACGTAGCAGTGAATGATATATTAATTTTTTCACGGAACATTTGTGACTGTGGGTATCACTGACTTGGTGTGACACCTGACGAACCGACAGACGTCATCTGTGAAGCGAACTTTTACTTTGAGAAATAGATTAGACGCACATCTCTCAACACGAAAAGCATCTATCAGTACTCAAGGCCACACAGACACTATACACACACGCACAAAACGCGAGGAATCAAACATTTTCTCTCTTACTATTTTGAATAATTATTGAGTAGTGAAAATGCCTGGTCTTGCCTACTGATGTAATGAATGTTGTGTCTAACCTATCTTAATTTCAGATGACATCAAAAAAAAAAAAACATCGATAAAATCCCAGCAAAACTGATAAAGAGGACGTAAATATCTGCAATTCATGTAATCAAATGTGACACAATGTAATAACCCATAGCTATGTAATGATGATGAAAACATGTTTATGTGCAACTGTATTATATTTATGCTAAGAAAATATGTGACGTGTGTATGTATGATTACTTATATTTTTTTTCTTCTCTTTCAATGATGTATAATGTAACTGTTACTATGTAAAAGAAATTTGAACATAACGAGTGCCAAAAGGACATTGCATAGTGAACCATTGTTCACGGACATTAATGAACATTACTAACTCTGCAACTATGCAGAAACCTATGTGAAAGAAACTGTTAATGACATTCATTATGCATCGTACCTATGTAAACGCGATGAACCATTTCTTTGATTAATAACTACGAACATTTAGGTGAGCTATATTCAGCAAAAAACTGAAAATGTGAAGTGCATAATTCGTGCATCGTCTAGTGACAATACTACAGTACCTAACTTCAAGATGTTAACTGGATTAAACGGACACAAAGTGCCTGTCCAGAAGACAACACGACGGGTGGAAGAATTTTGGTTGGAACTTCAGGGAATGAAATGTTCTCGAAATGTGACGGACACTCTTACCTGGACTGTCCAAGGATCCACGCCAGCTATGTGCCGTCCGAGGTTCTGCAACCAAGCTTCCACGGAATGTAAAAAACGAACTGCACGTGGACCAATTACTAACGGGTCACGTCAAATCTGTAATAAACAATGTTTTTTAGTCACAACGAACTGCATCACAACGACTATAATGGAAATGGAAATGGACACGCTTATGTTTTAATCACGTTGTTATACAACGATGATACTAACCTGTGAAAAAATTATTGTGCAGCAGATGAATATGAACTGTAATAACGACACGATGTGAATAGGTCGACGCACCTGAAACATACGGACATTTTTCTTTGAAGTATTTCAAAACAATACTATGTAACTAAGAACATTCAACAATCTGAGTTGTATTGTGATATAACAAATATTGTAAATTTAAAACTAAGTTACCTGTTATAGAATGTAGTCTTCATATGTAATCTTGGTTGAATATTTTCTTTGTGCAACGACTAAGATACGCGCGCACACGAACAATATGAACTGCATTACTGTGCCGGTGATCTAACTGTATGATATAACGGCACTGCCGGAGTCACACAGACGCTTCTGCGCATGCGCGCACTCTATCTGCCAACATAAGAACTTTTACGGCGCACCCGCGTCATTCAAATTTTGTATATAATGTGTATAATGTGTGTAATGTAAGTCATGTGAATAGTTGTAGATAACTTAGATTTTCTTGTGCCTTTAGGTGAATTGCTCGCCTGCAGGTGTGTCCTTTCGCCTCGCAATTCAGGGGGCAATATAAAGGCACATTTGCATGCCGAGCGTGAGTTTCCGCGGAAACGCGAAATATTAATTAAATAAATAATCAGTGACTAATAAATAAAGCCTATGGCACACAACTGCAGCGCTGTGTCGCTGATAAAGACAAAAGAATAATTACGTTACTCTTATGTTTGATTAAGAGAGGAGAGAGCTCAGGTAGAAGTGGTGCGAGAAGCACGTATTTTATTTTATTGTCTGGCACACCGCCATATTTTCATGTTATAGAAGAATACTGCGAGTTGCAACCACACTAGGCACTCGATTCTGTAATGAATTTATATTTGTAAAAGTAAGTTGGATTATGAACTGTAGGCTACTTCATTGAATATATCTGATTTAACTAACTGTGTAACTTTTTATGTTTAGTAGACAATCACCTCTGTACGACGTATTGGCATGGCTGGCAAATCATTGTAATATTGAGATTAGATCATGAGTCCGTACCTACCGCAGCAGTCTTTGGAAACGATTTAATTACGAAGTCCGATTATTTCAGTTTTCTTTCACGGTCAACTACGAGTTACATTGCCTTATCCAAATAGCCATTGTCAAGCGTCTGATACCGAATAATTAAACGTCCACGTTCCAGATGAGCAAATACCAATTACAACCAATCATCATACATACAGAATAATTAATCATTAATATTTTATTCCATTTTATTTTTATTTATTTTATAAACAGTTTCGAGACAATAACTGATTGTATGAGCATTGCAATGCAAAAATGGCTCTGAGCACTATGGGACTCAACTTCTGAGGTCATACGTCCCCTATAACTACTTAAACCTAACTAACCTAAGGACATCACACACATCCATGTCCGACGCAGGTTTCGAACCTGCGACCGTAGCGGTCGCGTGGTTGCAGACTGTAGCCCGTAGAACCGCTCGGTCACTCCGGCCGGTCATTGCAATGCACCTTGTCATAAGGCTTCAACCGTGAGACAGTGTTTTGTGGACAGTAACATTCCTGAAAAGGACTGTCCTGTACAGAGCCCCGACTTGAACCCAATGGAACACTTTTGCGATGAGTTAGAAGATCGATTACACTCCAGGCCCCAGCGTCCATCACTGCCTTTTCCAGTTTCGGGTCTTGAAGAAGAATAGGCTGCCACTCCTACACATATGTTTCGATACATGACTGTCTTCAGCAGAATTCAAACCATCATGAAGGCGTAGGATCGACACACACCCGATATTAACGTGCAGTATTAGGTGTCCGTACACTTTTGATCTATAGTGTACGACGTTACCGATTTAGGGGTAAAAAGAAGTATTGGCAAACCAAATAAGACAGCTCTTATCTATCGTGTTCAGAAAGCTTTCAACTTAATGGAAGAAGATGAACAATAACAACAACTACTACATATTACTAATTGACGTGTCAGTGGGAATCTGTATCTAGGTGTTAGATCAAGTAGTGTGTAAATCCTAGGGACGGATGACCTCAGCAATTCATGAGGTAATATGACCAGTCTGGACAGCCTAATTAGTATATCTAGTTCTGTCACTTATTGGTAAACATTTCTTGTTTACGTAGTTTGCCTTTGGTAATCAAAATGTATTAATTTATTATTTTAAGTTTCAAAGTAAGTGGAACGGCTTCTGTATGTGTCTGGTTTACGTAATGGCAGTTTGTCACTGACAATTTTGCACCTGCCGTATTCGAAGTTAACGTTAGCTTCACACCAATAAGGCTTTAAATTAATCCTCAGTTTTTTTTTTTAATTAGCTAGTTAATGCATACTTTTTCGCGTCTTATTCTTCCCTCTTGCAACAAAGCAGTGAAGCTGTTGTAGGTCTCGGTTCTGTTCTCAGCCAGTTTAGAGCGGAAGAAAAGTGTCTATTAGGAACATTTGAGAATGGATTCTCAGTCCTGGCATTCAGCTAGTTATAGAGTGAAATTCCCCAAAAGATGTGGCTGGAATCGTGGGTTTGTAACTATTATTATTTTTAATTGGTTTCAGTGCCAGTTTTGGGTCTATGGT
This sequence comes from Schistocerca nitens, assembly GCF_023898315.1. Lineage (NCBI taxonomy): Eukaryota > Metazoa > Arthropoda > Insecta > Orthoptera > Acrididae > Schistocerca > Schistocerca nitens. The sequence continues at coordinate 524,602,120 of NC_064618.1, read as the reverse complement.
GTCATATTAAAATTAATGTGTGCCTGTCACGCTTATCAAACTCTGCTGCGAGAGATTTTTGAAATAATCAGTGCCAGTACATACACACACAGACGGACACACACCTACCACACTGCAGTTCAGTGCTACAAAGTGGAATAATTTGTAAACAACACAATTTTCTGTTAAAAATTTTTCCCGAGCACATGCAGCTTTACTGTATGATTAAATGATGATGGCGTCCTCTTGGGTAAAATATTCCGGAGGTAAAATAGTGCCCCATTCGGATCTCCGGGCGGGGACTACTCAAGAGGACGTCGTTATCAGGAGAAAGAAAACTGGCATTCTACGGATCGGAGCGTGGAATGTCAGATCCCTTAATCGGGCAGGTAGGTTAGAAAATTTAAAAAGGGAAATGGATAGGTTAAAGTTAGATATAGTGGAAATTCGTGAAGTTCGGTGGCAGGAGGAACAAGACTTTTGGTCAGGTGAATACAGGGTTATAAATACAAAACCAAATAGGGGTAATGCAGGAGTAGGTTTAATAATGAATAAAAAAATAGGAGTGCGGGTTAGCTACTACAAACAGCATAGTGAACGCATTATTGTGGCCAAGGTAGACACAAAGCCCATGCCTACTACAGTAGTACAAGTTTATATGCCAACTAGCTCTGCAGATGATGAAGAAATTGATGAAATGTATGACGAGATAAAAGAAATTATTCAGGTAGTGAAGGGAGACGAAAATTTAATAGTCATGGGTGACTGGAATTCGTCAGTAGGAAAAGGGAGAGAAGGGAACATAGTAGGTGAATATGGATTGGGGGGAAGAAATGAAAGAGGAAGCCGCCTTGTAGAATTTTCCACAGAGCATAACTTAATCATAGCTAACACTTGGTTCAAGAATCATAAAAGAAGGTTTATAAAATAAATAAAAATAAAATGGAATAAAATATTAATGATTAATTATTCTGTATGTATGATGATTGGTTGTAATTGGTATTTGCTCATCTGGAACGTGGACGTTTAATTATTCGGTATCAGACGCTTGACAATGGCTATTTGGATAAGGCAATGTAACTCATAGTTGAACGTGAAAGAAAACTGAAATAATCGGACTTCGTAATTAAATCGTTTCCAAAGACTGCTGCGGTAGGTACGGACTCATGATCTAATCTCAATATTACAATGATTTGCCAGCCATGCCAATACGTCATACAGAGGTGATTGTCTACTAAACATAAAAAAGTTACACAGTTAGTTAAATCAGATATATTCAATGAAATAGCCTACAGTTCATAATCCTACTTACTTTTACAAATATAAATTCATTACAGAATCGAGTGCCTAGTGTGGTTGCAACTCGTAGTATTCTTCTATAACATGAAAATATGGCGGTGTGCCAGACAATAAAATAAAATACGTGCTTCTCGCACCACTTCTACCTGAGCTCTCTCCTCTCTTAATCAAACATAAGAGTAACGTAATTATTCTTTTGTCTTTATCAGCGACACAGCGCTGCAGTTGTGTGCCATAGGCTTTATTTATTAGTCACTGATTATTTATTTAATTAATATTTCGCGTTTCCGCGGAAACTCACGCTCGGCATGCAAATGTGCCTTTATATTGCCCCCTGAATTGCGAGGCGAAAGGACACACCTGCAGGCGAGCAATTCACCTAAAGGCACAAGAAAATCTAAGTTATCTACAACTATTCACATGACTTACATTACACACATTATACACATTATATACAAAATTTGAATGACGCGGGTGCGCCGTAAAAGTTCTTATGTTGGCAGATAGAGTGCGCGCATGCGCAGAAGCGTCTGTGTGACTCCGGCAGTGCCGTTATATCATACAGTTAGATCACCGGCACAGTAATGCAGTTCATATTGTTCGTGTGCGCGCGTATCTTAGTCGTTGCACAAAGAAAATATTCAACCAAGATTACATATGAAGACTACATTCTATAACAGGTAACTTAGTTTTAAATTTACAATATTTGTTATATCACAATACAACTCAGATTGTTGAATGTTCTTAGTTACATAGTATTGTTTTGAAATACTTCAAAGAAAAATGTCCGTATGTTTCAGGTGCGTCGACCTATTCACATCGTGTCGTTATTACAGTTCATATTCATCTGCTGCACAATAATTTTTTCACAGGTTAGTATCATCGTTGTATAACAACGTGATTAAAACATAAGCGTGTCCATTTCCATTTCCATTATAGTCGTTGTGATGCAGTTCGTTGTGACTAAAAAACATTGTTTATTACAGATTTGACGTGACCCGTTAGTAATTGGTCCACGTGCAGTTCGTTTTTTACATTCCGTGGAAGCTTGGTTGCAGAACCTCGGACGGCACATAGCTGGCGTGGATCCTTGGACAGTCCAGGTAAGAGTGTCCGTCACATTTCGAGAACATTTCATTCCCTGAAGTTCCAACCAAAATTCTTCCACCCATCGTGTTGTTTTCTGGACAGGCACTTTGTGTCCGTTTAATCCAGTTAACATCTTGAAGTTAGGTACTGTAGTATTGTCACTAGACGATGCACGAATTATGCACTTCACATTTTCAGTTTTTTGCTGAATATAGCTCACCTAAATGTTCGTAGTTATTAATCAAAGAAATGGTTCATCGCGTTTACATAGGTACGATGCATAATGAATGTCATTAACAGTTTCTTTCACATAGGTTTCTGCGTAGTTGCAGAGTTAGTAATGTTCATTAATGTCCGTGAACAATGGTTCACTATGCAATGTCCTTTTGGCACTCGTTTTGTTCAAATTTCTTTTACATAGTAACAGTTACATTATACATCATTGAAAGAGAAGAAAAAAAATATAAGTAATCATACATACACACGTCACATATTTTCTTAGCATAAATATAATACAGTTGCACATAAACATGTTTTCATCATCATTACATAGCTATGGGTTATTACATTGTATCACATTTGATTACATGAATTGCAGATATTTACGTCCTCTTTATCAGTTTTGCTGGGATTTTATCGATGTTTATTTTGTGATGTCATCTGAAATTAAGATAGGTTAGACACAACATTCATTACATCAGTAGGCAAGACCAGGCATTTTCACTACTCAATAAATATTCAAAATAGTAAGAGAGAAAATGTTTGATTCCTCGCGTTTTGTGCGTGTGTGTATAGTGTCTGTGTGGCCTTGAGTACTGATAGATGCTTTTCGTGTTGAGAGATGTGCGTCTAATCTATTTCTCAAAGTAAAAGTTCGCTTCACAGATGACGTCTGTCGGTTCGTCAGGTGTCACACCAAGTCAGTGATACCCACAGTCACAAATGTTCCGTGAAAAAATTAATATATCATTCACTGCTACGTAAACATAAATTTTATTTTAATATTCCGTCTTCCAGGTGGTGGCGCGCGCTGAAAGAAGAGTTCTTCTGCCTTCAACTGCGTCACTGGAACCGCTGAAATGAAAATTTCTATACTACTTACTATCTGTGTTGTAGCAACAGAGTTTTTTGGAGTTGCTTAGCAATGTTTTGATGGATGTGACTTTGACATTATTCCGCATGAAATGCTCTAAGATCTCGGTGTGCGTATAGCCCAATAATTTTGTTAGTTCTACGATGTTGTAACAAATACGCACCAGGATGCGGTATGTTAACAATTATATAAGGTCCTTCATATAGCAGACGCCACTTAGCGTTGCGTCGTTTGAGTGCTACAGATTTATGATGAGTACGAAGTAGTATAAGCATTCCTACCTCGAATTTTTGTTTTCTTTTTATTATGTTTCTGTGATGTTTGTTTCGTATCTGTGCGTGATGTGTCAGCGTAGTCAAAACTTCTTTTATTTTCTGTTCAGGTATGATTTCCTTGTCTGACAACTTAGGTAATGGTTCTATCCACTGATCGTTCTGTTTGCAATTGAACATGATCTCGTTAGGTGTGTAATTTGTATCGTAAATATTTAAGTTATTGTGTACGTCTTCGAAAAGACAGGTAGGACACCTAATTAGTATGTTTTGATGAAATATAGGTCCTCATGAATCGGTTTAATTCTCGGAAAAGTCTCTCAGTCGCGTTACATTGTGGACTAAACTTTGAAATAGATATACTTCTAATGTTATTGTCCTTCAAGAAATTTCTCCATTTGTACCCAGAGTAGTATGCTGCATTATCTGACAGAATTGCTTTAGGTTTTCCCACGTGCGTCAGGTAATCACTTGAGAATCTTCGTATTATAGCACTTGCAGTGGCGGATTTTAAAGCATAAAGTTTTACATGTTTAGAAAATATATCGTAAAAAGCCAAGATATATTTGACGCCTCCAGAGCTTGCTGGATGCGGTCCACTGATGTCAGTACACAGAATTTCCAGGGGTTTACTGGGTAAAATAGAATGTAAATCTGTCTTTGTGGATAAATTCTGAGGTTTTGATTTTTGACATATGACACATGTTTTCAGTTCCCTGTAAATTTTCCTTCTCATATTGCTAAAATAACAGTATGTGCTGAGCTTTGCTAAACACTTCTTCGTCCCATAATGACCCCAAACTAAGTGTGTGTGCCAAATTAGATTACGTTCAGACTCTTTGGGAATGCATACACACCAGTTAGTAGCATTTGAATGTCGGCGATAAAATAACACATCATTGTGTAACTTGTAATACTTAGTCAAAGGATGATTGTGTTTTTCTACCAGTAATGTTATTATCTTATACCAGTGAGGATCAGATTTTTGTAATTTAGCCATGTTTCTACACATATCAACATAATATTGGTGATACTGCTTGTCTTGCATTAAGAGAATCCTGTAGTCATTTATATTTTCTAAGTCACTGTTGGTTTCATTCATACCTTGTGGAAGTCTAGACAAAGCGTCGGCAATGGTGTTGTCCTTACCTTTTATGTACTTAATTTCAAAAGAGTAGTTCTGAAGTGTAACTGCCCATCGTGATAGTCTAGGATGTACAAGTTTACAAGTTAACAAAAATGTCAGGGCCTGGTGGTCGGTGTAAATTACTGTATGTTTTCCAAATAAATAATAATTGAATTTCTTGAATGCCCATACTATGGAAAGTGTTTCTAACTCAGTAGTGGAGTATGTATGCTCACATTCAGATAGAGTACGACTCGCAAACCCAATAATTCTTATCTGTTCCTTATCTTTATTCTTTACAACTTGAAATAAGCAACATCCCAAACCAGTACGTGAAGCGTCACAAGTCATACAAAAATCTAAATTGAAATCTGGATGGCTCAATAAGTTTGCATTCACTAAAGCATGTTTAATTGTATTAAAGTCATTCTGGCACTGTTCCGACCAGATCCAAACTTGATTCTTTCTGAGTAGATTTAGCAGATGTTTACTGTTCAAAAGTGGTTGTGGCAAAAAACGTCTGAAAAATGAACATAGCCCAAGGAATGATTTTAACTGCTTTTTAGTTCGAGGACTAGGAAAGTTTCTGATAGCATCTAATTTACTGGGATCAGGACGTATGCCCTGTGAATTAATGATATGTCTTAAATATTTTATCTCACCGCAACCAAACTTTGATTTTCTAAGATTGGCTGTAACTCCAGCTTGTGCAAATTTTTCTAAAATTCTTTGAAGTGCGTCAACGTGTTCATTCCAAGACTGTGTAGCTATCAGTATATCATCAACATAGTGTGTGACTGTCCCAACTAAATCATCGCCAAGCACGGTATCCAGGGCTGTAATGAATACCCCAGAACTGACATTCAGTCCGAAAGGTAGAACACAAAACTGATAGGTTCGCCCCCCGAACATAAATGCAGTATATTTCCGAGAATCAGGAGTGATACTCACCTGCCAAAATGAATTAGCGAGATCTATTGTGGAAAAATACTTTGCATCTAGAAATTTCTGTAATTGCTCTTCTAAATTTTCGGGTTTTGTGTGAACTGGTAAAATTATTTCATTAATTGCTCGTGCGTCTAACACTAACCTAATGCTTCCATTTGATTTTTTGACAACAAGTAGAGGACTACAGTAAGGTGAGGTGGATGGTTCAATGACCTTCCAGTCTAACATTTGTTTTAATTCTTGCCACACAGCAGGTCGTTGAGATAACGGTACGTTATATGTCTTGTGGTAGAAGATCTTGTGAGGCTTAACTTCAATCTTGTACGCATACGTGTTGATAACACCTATTCGTTTGGCAAAAACTTGTAAATATTTGTATAACACTTCCTGTAGTTTTATACGTTCATGTGCACTGAGAGCTGTAGCTTCATTTATCTTATGATCAAGCAATGTTTTCAAGTCCATTAGCTCTGTGTCAAATGAGTGTGTGTGCGTGTCTTGAATGTCATTGTCAAGTACTAACTGAACCTTGTACCCTGTACAGTGTTTGTCATGCTTTAGAATTCTCCTGTCCAAATCAATAATAATTACACTGCTTCTATCATTTAAAATACATTTACCTTTGGAGAAGTCTATAATGCAGTCCTTCTCGCTCATAATATCTATTCCTAATATGCAATTTGTCACAAGGTTTTGTACAACCAGGAATGGCCATTGTACGGTTCCATTACCTATTTTAATGTTTACAAAAACTTGCTTCGTAACCCTACATGACTTATTACCTAGTGCAGTAGTTATTTTACAGTTTTGGGCAGGAAACTCAGGCACAGGTTCCAATTCACACATCTTTTTATAGAAATTAAAAGACAAAACGCTCACAGCTGCACCTGTATCTAGAATAATAGTAGTTGGAATCCCACCTACTACACCAGTGGTAGATGCTAAAACAATTTCATTTGTGTTTGAACGACATTGTGTATTGTCTTGTAAAAGTTCATCTGATATATTGTTATTGTGGTTGTATCTTATAAATAAAACAGGTAATTTTTGTTTCGAATTATTCGGCATATCATTATTCTTATGTTCAACTGTGGTGCCAAATAACTGATTAACATTGAAGTCGCCCCCCAAGAATTCCTCAGCCACGACCTGGGGCATAGAAGTGACTGTTTCTAGTTTGTTGGATTAGCATTTGTACTAGGTACTGACACAGATTGAGGTTGTGTGTCAGGTGTCATTTCTATTATATTCACATTCGGATATTGCCTATTGTGATCTCCAAACTTTTGCGGTTGTTGTTGCTGTTGCGCATTATAACTTACCTGTCGGTCATAAGGTATGCTCCAATTTTGTCCTGGTGGCTGCTGTGGTAAAGCAGTGTTTGAATGAAAGTACTGATCGTTACGAGTCCAGCCTTGACGCTGTCTTGGCTCGTAGTTATTATTATTATTTCTGTTTCTGTTTGTGTTTTTGTTGTTGCCTATGTATCCGTTGTTACTGTTGTAGTTATTACCGCGGTGCCTTTTGTATGGATTGCCGCATGAAGTGTTATTACTGTTGTAACTATTGTTTGTATTGGAATACGCGTGTTGATTTTGATTTCCGTATTGAGACGGCATGTGAGTTTGCTGTTTTTGTTGTACCGCGTATCCAACTGTGGGCGCGCCAGAATTGAGTTGGCAAGCCTGCATGTTTTGCATTCCACTAGTGTAAACATTGTGGCTGCTGTTTTGCCGCGCGAAGCGCTGATCTTCAAGTAACATGTCAATCGAATCTAAAGCTGTTAAAAAATAATCTGAATCGTCATCCGGGATATGTAGGAGTTTTTCTTTAATGTTGAAAGGCAATTTGGCCTTCAACGCACGGAGTATATCGCGTGTTGCGACTGGTTCGTCTAAAAAGTGTCCCATGTTCAAGTATTTTTCAAAATATCGGCGTAAGTTGCCATTTTTACTGTTAAAAGTTTCAGGTTCTAGAATTTGTCTTCTGAGTCGCTCCTGGACGGATTGCGACCAGAATTTGTTCAGAAAAGCACGCTCAAACTCACTGTACGTGGTACATACGTCAGCTTGACTGTATGCCCAGACAGCTGCATCGACTTGGATGTAACCGACAATATATGAAATCCTTTTCCGGTCACTCCAAGTGCGTGGAAATGCGTTACTAAAAGATGTAAGAAAAATCACCGGATGGATGGTTCGTTTTTCTGGGATAAAAATCTGAAATTGCCTGTGTTTCATTAAGCTTTCTTCTTCCTTTGCATTGTGATATGGATTTGTTCCACTGTAATTACTGCAATGTTCAGCTGGCGAGTAATTACGATAATGTTGCTGTGGTTTACCATGATAATAGCTTGTATTTGTGTTTGTACATCGTGGTATGTGTTGTAGTCGTGGTGTGTTTTGTTCTTGTGTGTTTGTCGTGTGCGGTATGTGTGTGTCATACTCGAATGTATATTGGTTCCTGAACTGTACATTTTGACTGATATTTTCGTTACATTCAGACTGTGGTCGATCGGTGAATTGTGTCATTGGTCCAGTGACGGATTGTACTGCGTCACTGATCAGCTGTTTGTTATTAGTAATGTATTGCGCTACGGAGTCGTGCACAATTGTTGGTAAATTTTCACGTAGGCATCTATCAAAATGTTTGTCTTTGTTCACTACCCAATCATGAAATTCTTTATTAATGTTTTGAAAATGAGCTGTAGCATCAGATTGTAAGATGTCAGTCAGGTGTTGTTCAACATTGTCAAATTTATTCTGTACGTCAGTAATTCGTTTTTCAAGGTTGACGTGTACTGAAGGATATTTTTGAATTTGTTCAGTAAGACCTTCACACGTGACATTAAGATTTTTTACTTGTGTCTGTAAAAGTGCTACGTCAGTTGTAGTCTTTTCTTGTGTCGTATTAAGCTGGGAAAATTTAGTACTGAGTTCAGTCATCTGTTTGGTCAGTGTGGCGTCTATAAGTTCCACACGTTTACATAAAGTGTCATTACTCGTCTTGAGTGCTATGAGGTCAGATTTAATTTCGTCATTTTGTGTCTGTAAGGTTGCCATGTTTTCGGCGTTCTGTTTCATTATCATTTGTAACATGTCGGCAATGTTTACCGTTTGCAACGTCTGTGCCCCCGCCGCGTCATTAGACGTGACGACATGCATTAACATGGGCTCTGACTGAGACTTTGAAATTTTTGTGGTGGACAGCCTATTGTCAAAATTTCCGTCAACACTTGCGTCAATGTTTGATAAATCGTCACTACCGGTTGCTGTCGTAAAGTCATTTTCTAACATTTGTCTCTCGTCCGAGTCGGATTGTGTCTGAATAGTACGTCTTTGCTGTTCAATTTTTGCGTATTGATTTCTAGTCATTACCATGCCACACGTGATTTATGTTTCAAGAAAATATTTGACACTGATTTTAAAATGAAATGCAGTTGAGCATGAATCGCTCGTAGCAACAATGTCTGTCCCGTTAATTTAAAAATATAAACTGAATTTGAGATTATTGGTAATGGCTGCTGGCCATGTTACATCATATCGTACAGAAGTCGGCCATATTGTACACTCGAGTATTGGTATTGTTGGATACGTTATTGTTTAGGAAAAAGTGCTAAGAATGAAATTTGTTACTGAAAACTGTTATGCGCGAAAGAAACACTACAGAATTTACTGAAAAGCTTATACACTGAATTATACGTCTGGTCAAGCCTGCTAATGCAAAGATGCTGCGTCTTACCTTATTTTGCTGGAAGCTTCATTGCGTCTTCCGGCAAAACTTTAGAATTGGAAAATATCTTCAGATTTTCATTATCTCTCATACATTCACGTCCAGGTCCAGAAAGTTGATTTTTGACATGAAACAAAAAGAACAATGTAACAAATGACAAAATAACAAGTCCGACACGCAGTCGCCAATATAAAATAAATAAAAATAAAATTTGGAATAAAATATTAATGATTAATTATTCTGTATGTATGATGATTGGTTGTAATTGGTATTTGCTCATCTGGAACGTGGACGTTTAATTATTCGGTATCAGACGCTTGACAATGGCTATTTGGATAAGGCAATGTAACTCATAGTTGACCGTGAAAGAAAACTGAAATAATCGGACTTCGTAATTAAATCGTTTCCAAAGACTGCTGCGGTAGGTACGGACTCATGATCTAATCTCAATATTACAATGATTTGCCAGCCATGCCAATACGTCGTACAGAGGTGATTGTCTACTAAACATAAAAAAGTTACACAGTTAGTTAAATCAGATATATTCAATGAAATAGCCTACAGTTCATAATCCTACTTACTTTTACAAATATAAATTCATTACAGAATCGAGTGCCTAGTGTGGTTGCAACTCGCAGTATTCTTCTATAACATGAAAATATGGCGGTGTGCCAGACTATAAAATAAAATACGTGCTTCTCGCACCACTTCTACCTGAGCTCTCTCCTCTCTTAAACAGACATAAGAGTAACGTAATTATTCTTTTGTCTTTATCAGCGACACAGCGCTGCAGTTGTGTGCCATAGGCTTTATTTATTAGTCACTGATTATTTATTTAATTAATATTTCGCGTTTCCGCGGAAACTCACGCTCGGCATGCAAATGTGCCTTTATAGGTTGTATACCTGGAAGAATCCTGGAGATACTAATAGGTATCAGATAGATTATATAATGGTAAGACAGAGATTTAGGAACCAGGTTTTAAATTGTAAGACATTTCCAGGGGCAGATGTGGATTCTGACCACAATCTATTGGTTATGAACTACAGATTGAAACTGAAGAAACTGCAAAAAGGTGGGAATTTAAGGAGATGGGACCTGGATAAACTGAAAAAACCAGAGGTTGTAGACAGTTTCAGGGAGAGCATAAGGGAACAATTGACAGGAATGGGGGAAAGAAATACAGTAGAAGAAGAATGGGTAGCTCTGAGGGATGAAGTAGTGAAGGCAGCAGAGGATCAAGTAGGTAAAAAGACGAGGGCTAATAGAAATCCTTGGGTAACAGAAGAAATATTGAATTTAATTGATGAAAGGAGAAAATATAAAAATGCAGTAAATGAAGCAGGCAAAAGGGAATACAAACGTCTCAAAAATGAGATCGACAGAAAGTGCAAAATGGCTAAGCAGGGATGGCTAGAGGACAAATGTAAGGATGTAGAGGCTTGTCTCACTAGGGGTAAGATAGATACTGCCTACAGGAAAATTAAAGAGACCTTTGGAGAGAAGAAAACCACTTCTATGAATATCAAGAGCTCAGATGGCAACCCAGTTCTAAGCAAAGAAGGGAAGGCAGAAAGGTGGAAGGAGTATATAGTGGGTTTATACAAGGGCGATGTACTTGAGGACAATATTATGGAAATGGAAGAGGATGTAGATGAAGATGAAATGGGAGATAAGATACTGCATGAAGAGTTTGACAGAGCACTGAAAGACCTGAGTCGAAACAAGGCCCCGGGAGTAGACAACATTCCATTAGAACTACTGATGGCCTTGGGAGAGCCAGTCATGACAAAACTCTACCATCTGGTGAGCAAGATGTATGGACAGACGAAATACCCACAGACTTCAAGAAGAATATAATAATTCCAATACCAAATAAAGTAGGTGTTGACAGATGTGAAAATTACCGAACTATCAGTTTAATAAGTCACAGCTGCAAAATACTAACGCGAATTCTTTACAGGCGAATGGAAAAACTGGTAGAAGCGGACCTCGGGGAAGATCAGTTTGGATTCCGTAGAAATGTTGGAACACGTGAGGCAATACTAACCTTACGACTTATCTTAGAAGAAAGATTAAGAAAAGGCAAACCTACGTTTCTAGCATTTGTAGACTTAGAGAAAGCTTTTGACAATGTTGACTGGAATTCTCTCTTTCAAATTCTGAAGGCGGCAGGGGTAAAATACAGGGAGCGAAAGGCTATTTACAATTTGTACAGAAACCAGATGGCAGTTATAAGAGTCGAGGGGCATGAAAGGGAAGCAGTGGTTGGGAAAGGAGTGAGACAGGGTTGTAGCCTCTCCCCGATGTTATTCAATCTGTATATTGAGCAAGCAGTAAAGGAAACAAAAGAAAAATTCGGAGTAGGTATTAAAATTCATGGAGAAGAAGTAAAAACTTTGAGGTTCGCCGATGACATTGTAATTCTGTCAGAGACAGCAAAGGACTTGGAAGAGCAGTTGAACGGAATGGATAGTGTCTTGAAAGGAGGATATAAGATGAACATCAACAAAAGCAAAACGAGGATAATGGAATGTAGTCAAATTAAATCGGGTGATGCTGAGGGGATTAGATTAGGAAATGAGACACTTAAAGTAGTAAAGGAGTTTTGCTATTTAGGGAGTAAAATAACTGATGATGGTCGAAGTAGAGAGGATATAAAATGTAGACTGGCAATGGCAAGGAAAGCGTTTCTGAAGAAGAGAAATTTGTTAACATCGAGTATAGATTTAAGTGTCAGGAAGTCGTTTCTGAAAATATTTGTTTGGAGTGTAGCCATGTATGGAAGTGAAACATGGACGATAACCAGTTTGGACAAGAAGAGAATAGAAGCTTTCGAAATGTGGTGCTACAGAAGAATGCTGAAGATAGGGTGTGTAGTTCATGTAACTAATGAGGAGGTATTGAATAGGATTGGGGAGAAGAGAAGTTTGTGGCACAACTTGACTGGAAGAAGGGATCGGTTGGTAGGACATGTTTTGAGGCATCAAGGGATCACCAATTTAGCATTGGAGGGCAGCGTGGAGGGTAAAGATCGTATAGGGAGACCAAGAGATGAATACACTAAGCAGATTCAGAAGGATGTAGGTTGCAGTAGGTACTGGGAGATGAAGAAGCTTGCACAGGATAGAGTAGCATGGAGAGCTGCATCAAACCAGTCTCAGGACTGAAGACCACAACAATAATACACAAGTACAATAATTCTCCGATATCAGCAACAATCGTAATGCGCATACAACAGCAAACTTTAAGTTACGTAGTCTGGACATAGTAACCAAAGCACTCGTAGACTAAAAGATAATACTACAAAGATGTCCAGTCGATATACATTACGACATACAATGATAATTTTAAGATGAAAAACAATCATGATTACAGCGTTACAACGATTGCGGTTCCGTCATAAGCAACATGTGTACAAAAACCGCAACAATCGATTATTTAAAAAAAATTGTACAATTAATGTATATGCACTGCGCTACCTGTTTAATAGGCCTTAAATAACAACAATGTTAATAATGTAGCATGTGACAAAACTCTTTGAAACATAATTAAAACGAAAGAGCCGAATTATGAGTACAAATTGTAATTCAGTGTTTGACATGTCCCAACAGACATGGACAAAGGAACGAAGGATTAAGATTAAGGTTCCCAGTAGACGATGCAGCTCCTCAGTAATATACAAAGATTACATTATCATAGCATACACTGGAAAATCAAAATATCTTTGTGTGTATTCCTTATATTGTATCTGAAACAGATTGACTAATAATACACAAACCATTTGTCTCTATCGCCCACCATTCTTGAGATGTTTATGTACACTCATGAGCCAAAGCATTATGTCCGCCTGTTTAGCAGTGTATTGAAGCCAGTTGGGAACGAAGTACAGCAGCTATTCTTCCTGCCATTGGCTCATAAAATTTTTACGGAGGTATGTGACACTAGACATCGCTGCACGGGGCACGCAATTACCGTACATTAAGAGCCATTTTTATGTCGGTGCGGCGCTGGCGTTCTATAGCGTCTCAGATAGTTTCACAACTGGCGAATTTGGTGACCAAGACATGGATGTGAGGTCACTATGAACCATGTAGCTATGACATCATCAGCACTAGTTTTCCCGTTTGGTGGCTTCATAGTTTCGTAACTTGTTGGCTCTGTCGCTCCTACACGTCACAACTGCTACTGCATTCACCTCGACCTGCTCAGCATTTCTCCGTAGGTGGCAGTTTGCCGGTCATTGGCTCAGGCGGCTTGGCTTCTTGACATCTGAAATACTGTATTCTATGTCCAACACATTCGTCTTGATTTTAATCAAAAGTATTTCTAACTCGATAACAGCAATTTTCCTTTTATGTTCGTCTAATAGTATGCACGTAATCCCTTACTTAGATTTATTTAAAATCCAATCAATAGATATTTCGTGCACAAGCAAGTCTCCTAGATGTACTGACTTTTGTTTGAAACAGACGTGGATTACACAAATTGCAATCAGAACTACTACAGCGCTGTATGACGTCACACTTATATTTGTAGCAGTGTGATGCTACCCAACACGATATTCCTTTACGTGCCAGAGCGTTTGTTCTGTTCTAATTCTCGTAACTTACGTTATGTCCCTTTCAGAATCGTTGTACTAGTGGCCGTTACTGTTAGACGAAATGTTGTGCTCGCTATATCACAAGCTGTACCATTTATTAATACTGACCTGTTTCAGAATTCCATTCTAATCATCCCCTTCAGTTTTGCGTGTTCGTATTAATTTACAATTCCGTTGAAAAAAACTGAGTAAACCCAGTGATTGCCTACTCTCTGGAAATGAGTACACAGTGTTAACACTTCCCTTCGAATTCACTCGCTTCAGCTTGTCCCAGGAATAAGTGTACACCGCATGTCGGTGCGTCTGTCTGTAACATCTTGCTCTGACATACCCGTAGGTCTTCCAACGACATCAAAGCGTAGCTCTCTCTTTGCTCAGAAATTATCAGCACTCCCTCGGTTTGTACCGTACCATTACCCTGTAGTATTCTAGTTCACTGGAGTGCATTGTAAAGCAGTGATACCTCGCGTTCTCGCCCACTGTTGGAAATTGGTTTAAAACACATGTATCCCTGCACTGTCACTACTCGTTTCAACGGTGGACACATGGAAGAATAGCGACAAATTTCCTTCGGTTGGTTCTAATATGTGTTGTAGCTCTGCCCCGAGTTCCTTCCGCACTTTGCGTAGTCGTTTAAGAATTGCTGTCTGGGCAACAATGTAGAAGGTAGTAATCCGTGAATGGCGTGATATGCTGTCTCTTGTGACGTAGTCACTCTCATGGTTGTGCTGTTCAGACTGTTAACACCCACAGCAACATGGCCACAGCTATTCTTCCGAACAATTCGTACAGTCGATATTGCACTGCTTCTATATCGCTGTTTAAAGTCTATGCGTTATCTCGCGTACTTTGTACTAATTCGGCAGTCAGTTGTCTCACTATCCTGGTGTGCTGCTCCAGGTGTGACAGGTTGGTGGTACACCATTCTACAGTGGATCTGGTAGCATCTGCTATTCCATGTATTCGCTCTCTCGTATAGCTCAAATTGCAAATGTCTTCGTTGTCTGCTGTGCCCAACAGAGTTTTCAATAAAACTTCCAGGAAGATTAAAACTGTGTGCCGGACCTAGACTCGAACTCGGGACCTTCGCCTTGCGCTACCGATTTTTTTAAATCGAATTTGGTCGTTACTGGTCGTTGTATTTGTCCGGGACGGCCGGCCTATGACGCTTGTTAAAGTTCATCGTTGGTCCGTTCACTACGTTTCATTCTTTTTTTTAACGTTTTTTTTATTACAGAGGGCAACTACCCCTCTGACCGAATACGCTGAGCTACCGTGACTGAGCTACCCAAGCACGACACATGATCGTCTTCACAGCTTTAATCCTGCCACTACCTCGTCTCCTACCTTCCAAACTTTACAGAAGCTCTCCTCCACTTGCCCGCGAAAGGCAAATTTCCCGAGTTTGAGTCTCGGTCCGTCACACAGTTTTAATCTGCCAGGAACTTTCATATCAGCGCACACTGCGCTGCAGAGTGAAAATTTCACTGTGTAACCAGACACATACCCACATCACAATGACACATACTGCTCTACAAAATTAAAACAATATAGTTTCGTGTTTCTTATCTTGCTTAGGTGAAAAACTTTAACATTATAACAGTATAACTTGTAAGACTGGAGCATTGAGTATTTTAATCATGTGCTGTGTTTAATATTGTTCGATGCGTAAACTTGAATTACCCAACGTAAGTGAGTAGTGGTCAGTTCACAGTTCCCAAGCGGAGTCACGAGTTCAAAAACGATAGCATCATAACCATATAACTTATAATACTATCTTATTGCGTATTTGAATTACTTATTGTGTTTAATATAGACTTATAGATATATATATATAGACTTATATATATATAGACTTAAGATATATACTTATTGTGTTTAATATAGACTGCGTAAAGCGTAATTAACAATGTTAAAAACATAAATGAGTAGTACTCGGTTCTACGGTTTCTCAGCCAATGACACAAATTCATAAACTTCAGCATTATAACCGTATAACCTGTAATATTGTAATATTGTCTAGTTTAATTATTTACTACGTTAGAAGAAAAGTTTTGCGGAGAACATTCTGTGCAAGTGGATCGTATCTTTGCTTATAAAGTCTGGTTACCTAAGAAGAAGTGTTCCATGTGGACGCAGGTAAATTGTTGTCTGAAGACGGCTGAATAAGCTGATAAGCAGTTAGAAATAAACAAAAATCAGTAGAAAAAAAAACTTTTTATTGAACGTCAAATATGGTACTGTTCTACCAAGAAGTGACACAAGAGTCCATAAATAGCAAAAATGTTTTATTTGCAACATTTTACTAAACCTTTCAGCTCTCTCTCTACATAGTCATCACTTCGAATCGGACATTTGTCACAGCATGGTACCACCTTTCCAATATCCTCATAATCGAAAGCAGTCGCCTGTAATTTCCACCAAATCCCCATTCTGGTCGACAGCTCGTTGTCTATCAGTGGGAGTCAAGTTACTATAGAAATCGCTGCAGGAGCGTTTTCATTGCACTTGCAGTGCGCGGCCGAGAATTGTCATGAAGGAGGAAACACACGACAGTTACGTTATGTGGACAGCATGAAATCAGGCGGAACCTTCAATAGGTTCTTCACTCTTGGCGGGAGGTACAGCTGTTGTAGGCATCTTCACACGCTCACTGTGCACTCAGTGCTGAAAAGTGTGACAATACGCGATAGGCGAGCATAACAGACAATGCGCAACACGCTGTTGTTTTAATTTCGCGACCTATCGGAGTCTAAAACGGAAAAGAAGAAATAACCCTCGTAGGAGTAGTGGAAATAAAACTATGAGGTGAGATTGTGAATCCTGCTTGGATAGCTTACCACAGTCTGTCTTCGGCAGGGTAGCGGCGAGGACGTCTTGCTTGAGTCCCGTCCGAGGTGTATGCGAGCACGCACCGTCTGTTTACATCGTCGCCACCGATTAGTGCTACGACTATTGACAAGTGATCCATGGCTCAAAAAAATGGTTCAAATGGCTCTGAGCACTATGGGACTTAACAGCTATGGTCATCAGTCCCCTAGAACTTAGAACTACTTAAACCTAACTAACCTAAGGACATCACACAACACCCAGCCATCACGAGGCAGAGAAAATCCCTGACCCCGCCGGGAATCGAACCCGGGAACCCGGGCGTGGGAAGCGAGAACGCTACCGCACGACCACGAGATGCGGGCTCCATGGCTCACTCATATCGAATATCCACATCAAGTTCAGTTTTCAGTCGGACTATGCACGACCCAGGGCTTTTGAAATTGAGTGCTTAATTCGTGATGAAGTTCCCCTCGAGCCCAAGGACATATTAGGCATCCACCATTCTGTCACCAGTAGTGTCCTAAACGTCAAAATGATAAGCGACGCCTTCTGTCATGACGTAGTGTCCATATGTGCTACCGGCCCTAAGTCAAACACGTCGCGTGACACGATCGGTCACCGTCGAACACGTGGGGTTCGAATTACATTGTCTACAGGTTTTCGAGCCTTCCTTTGAAGTGCCACATGTCGTTGCCTTCTGTTCCTTGAAACCATACGGGAAAGTGCTCGAACACTAGCCGAAAAACATACGCTATCGTTAATGGAGCTAACTAAACACGTGCCGTCATATATCAACGCTGTTGGCTGTTGAACAATAGTAATTATGACGGACAGCCACGTAAGTGTTCCGGATGTGATCAGGAATGTCACGGCTGTTCGGCGTCTCTCCAACGACGCGCCGGCCGCTGTGGTCGAGCGGTTCTAGGCGCTTCAGTCCGGAACCACGGTCGCAGATTCGAATCCTACCTCGGGCATGGATGTGTGTGATGTCCTTAGGTTAGTTAGGTTTAAGGAGTTCCAAGTGTAGGGGACTGATGACCTCACATGTTAAGTCCCCTAGTGCTTAGAGCCATTTGAAACATTTTTTTCCAACGACGCCTTACACAACTCCCACTGAGCGATCAAGCAGGAGCATACGACCGCGGCCCTTCCCATCACTCTACGACATTGAGGCCAGTATCTGACGATGGACGGATTCATTCTCTCGAGACGTCATGTTCCAACGCCTCACCAAGGACAGATTTGAACAGCGACTTGCCTGAGGCGGAGCAACAGCCAGACGTCACCTGACAGCTGTCACTGCCGTCTCCTCCATTGGATGCCATTGACACAGAAGCTAAGAGTGTGCCAACCTCCACTCTTCTTTGGGATGGAGATGAGACGGAAACCTACCATTCTTATTCCGATTCTGAGTCACATGAATGCAAGCAACACGCGCTGTGGAAGCAGAAAAAGCCACGTCGGACACCTTGCGATGACTGTCTCTTGTGAAAATCAACCATGGAAGTCGTGTAGTGAAATGCACGAGCCAATGTTACGTAACACTCCAGTGGACTAGCGGTCACAGTACCCGACATCCTACTCCTAGACACATCTCCATCCCGCGAGCTGACCTCTGCAGCTGACCCCCTTGTCGGAGTCAATTCCAACACAGCAATACGCGGTCACAGAAGATACTTCCCCACAACCATTGCAAGAATATACATCATGAGCCGACTACACCGAAGAGATAGAGATGTCAGTGGCCGATGATGAAAAGCATGTGTGCGCATCCCCCCCCCCTCCCCACGCTACACAAGGACAACGATCACAAAAGTAGGAAGTGGTCGTTCCGCCACATCTCACAGGTTTCCTTCGTAGCTTGCTAGATGATGGAGATATTTCACATAGGAGACATAATTTAGGTATGAAGAATTGCGGCCATCAAATATCATATTCCCCTGTCCTAAGTTACAGTTGTTACAGGACATTTTAAACGCAGCTGACTTCGATATAGCCTTACCCTAAGAGGTCAGCACAGCAGCTTTCCCCGACATACTTTGTTATAATGCATTTATGTCACGCAATTTACCCACCGGCAGTGGCGTCGTGATCATCCTCGATGAGGGACTACAGGCTGATGATGTGTTCTATCTCACCAACGCCAGAGGAAGGGCACTCACAGTGCTGGGGGTACGACTTGTCAATGTCTACGTTCCACCTGGTACAACAGGCTGCCGAGAACATGGGCGATTTCTTACGGAAGAATCTGCTCCTCTTTTTCAGGGCAGGCATGACGAGATCTTTCTTCGCGGCAACTTTAACAACTACCTAGCGCCAGACCAGCACCTGTGACGTTCTCCATGTGGCGAACTAGGTACTCTTTTTTGGAACCTTAGACTGACGGATACTGGAGAGTATCTAAAAGGAGATTGTCCTGGGTTCACTCATTACATTAGGCATTCACCCAGCCGCATTGGCAGGATATATGTCTCTCGTCCCTTTACACCAACTTTGCGAGATGCAGAGCTGTAACCAACTGCCTTTAGGGACCATATCGCCTCAGTAAGCGCTTTAGCCTTCCGCCGTCAGCAGTTGTGTCGAAGCTGAGGCATCTGGATGCTTAACACTGCTCATCTGACTTCCCCCAACTGTAAACTCGCAGTAGAGAATGCATGGCACTCATGCGTCGGCTGCATAGGAGCATAGCCCTCAACGCTAAGGTGGTAGATTGCTTACTCCAAACCGATCATCTGGCGTGCCTTGATTGCGTATTGTCGCGATGTCACCCCATGGAATCGGCGATTACTCGACTTCTATAACGTCTTATATGACTAAAGTTCGATGCCGCCCTTACCAGAGAAGCAGAAATCGCTAAACGTGCGTTGACAGAGGGTGCAGTCGTTCGCACACGATTACCAGAAAGATCTACGGCAGACAGACCATCCATGTATCGTGTTAACAGAGGACGCCGACGACGCCAACGAGCACTGATCCATGTTATTGATGCCGACGACGGGCGGCACTTTTCTACACAGCACGACATCAGTGCAGCCTTGTACGAACGCTAAACCAATGTCCACTCCGGTCTAGGGCTCGACCCACTGACTGTGATGGATAGTGTCACACAGCAGATCTCCTGGTATGTTAACCCCCACCCTTGATGACAGACGTTACTGAGGAGGAAATGCTTGATGTCATCAGTAAAGATGTGGTCCATAAATGACCGGGCTTGGACGGACTCCCTTTGGAATTCTATCGAACGTTCCAGTATTTACTTGCACCACATTATCGATCCCCCAGTCGAGATCTGCTGTCCCCACAGACGTCAATTCCCACTACCTTCTCTGAAGGAATGATCATCCCTATCCCAGAGTGCGGATTCACGATTATCGCCCCTTAGCATTTCTCAATTCACCCGCCTCTTGGTGGCACGAATTCGTCGGACGCTATCTAGCATCATCTCATACGAAGACGGTTGTTAGGAGGACAAAATAATATCCAAGCTGCTTTGTGCAGATATCGTAATATAACAGCCGTGATTCAGATGGACAAATTACCATGTGGACTGGCATCCATGGTTTGTAGCCATACCATCTACGGAGCCGACCGTACTTACTTGATACACGTTCTACTGAACATAAGGTATCCGCAGCCTTCACTATCGTGGGCAAACGCCTCCTTCGAATGTCGAACTCCGAAGTCCTAATGAACGCCCGCCTCACGCGCCTATTGCTACCGCACGTTCGGTGTGGCAGAGATGTGCGTTCTCGACAATACTGTATGTACTGGCGCTGGAGTTATGTTTCGATGTACAGCCTACGCCAAAGATCTGGTGGTTATGCTCCAAAATGGGGACGATGTCTCTAATACACTGGATTCGATACGTACGTACAGTACAGTCTCAGGTAGAGTCTTTAATGTACAAAAATCAGTCGCTATGAATGTAGGAGCAGAGCCTCATCCGGCGTGCGTCACTCCCTCCGACTTTGTGACACAGTGAAGTACGTAGGCGTCGAATTCGGTAGCGACATATGCCTCGCAGCGGCCCTTCACCATCGGCATCTCAACGCATCATATGATGACGCGCGGGACGTTTACCATGTCCTCCAAAGGGGTCGACCCCGAACGTCATAGAGTCGAAACACTTAAACGTCCGATGGATGGTAGTATAAAGAACGAAAAGGACGGGCCTGATGGGCACTGATGTTCAGACCATTTGGAATGCCAGGTGCAAACAGGTGACACAATCAAGACTTCAAAGGATCAGCATAGCGGTCCGACCCAACTGCACCATTGCAACGCCAGTCACGATACACATCGTCTTTGCTGTGGAGAGGTGGGTGGAATCTGGCACCTGGTTCGACGAATCCTGGACTACTTTCTTCGAGTGATACCGGCGCATATTGCTCCACAGGCCTTCCCGCTTGATACCTACTACCCTCGTACGAAAAGCAATGCTCTCGCGTGGATCAAAGAACACGCTGTTTCTGGATGATACCAAAGATGTATTGGACTTCTGGAATTACTTACAAGAATGACATGCCAAAATTGTTCGCAACCCAGAGTATCAACAGTTCTTGTCAAATTACCTAGAAAGTGCTTTCCACGACTATCCAAGGAACTGGAACCTCTTGGGTAGGAGACGACCCCCCTTACGGGCTGAAGACTCCAAACATGCAGAACTGCACCCTGGCGAACTAATAATCCTTCTCTGAAGACCTACCCTATAGTTCCAGCGCCGGATCTCTGACACTGCAGAGATCACTAAGCACCGCAGCTTCTCTCGCCCTCCCGGAAGGTTTTCTTTGTTTATTTCTTATTCGCTCTTTTTCTTAGTCGACCTATTTCTCTTTTCGCCGTGAAACAAAAATAAGAAAAGAAGTAAAAAATGAGAGGGTAAATACAGACGTAAATCAAAAATCGAAATAGAAAATCCTATTTACCCTTCAGTCGTTCCCAGTGTCAGTCCCCATAGTTGGCGGTGGGTCACGCCGTGGCCTGGCCTCGAGATCAGACACCTGTCCAACTCAGTCAACCACAGGGACGGCTAAAAATTACGTAGGTATAGCATTTGCCAGGAAGAGGCAAAAGTGCTACGTTCAAGTCCCGTTCTAGGACGAAATTTTAATCTGACGGGATATATACGATAAATCGCACAAATCTAAGGGCTGTCAACTTGACTAAATACCTAGGAATTACAATTATGAGCAACTTAAATTGGAAAGCCCACATAGATAATATTGTGGGGTCCGCAGCTCGTGGTCGTGCGGTAGCGTTCTCGCTTCCCACGCCCGGGTTCCCGGGTTCGATTCCCGGCGAGTTCAGGGATTTTCTCTGCCTCGTGATGACTGGGTGTTGTGTGCTGTCCTTAGGTTAGTTAGGTTTAAGTAGTTCTAAGTTCTAGGGGACTGCTGACCATGGATGTTAAGTCCCATAGTGCTCAGAGCCATTTTAATATTGTGGGGAAGGCGAAACAAAGACTGCACTCTGTTGGCAGAACACTTAGAAGATGCGATAAACCCACTAAAGAGACAGCCTACATTACATTTGTCCGTCCTCTGCTGGAATATTGCTTCGCGGTGTGGGATCCTTACCAGGTAGGATTGACGGAGGACATCGAAAAAGTGCAAAGAAGGGCAGCTCATTTCGTGTTATCGCGCAATAGGGGTGAGTGTCACTGATATGATACGCGAGTTGGGGTGGCAGTCATTGAAACAAAGGCAGTTTTCTTTGCGGCGCGATCTATTTACAAAATTTCAATCACCAACTTTCTCTACCGAATGCGAAAATATTTTGTTGACACCCACCTACGTAGGGAGAAATGATGATTGTAATAAAATAAGAGAAATCAGAGCTCGAAAGGAAAGATTTAGGTGGTCCTTTTTCCCACGCGCCGTTCGAGAGTGGAATGGTAGAGAAGTAGTACGAAAATGGTTTATTGAACCCTCTGCCAGGCACTTAAGTGTGAATTGCAGAGTAACCACGTAGATGTAGATGTAGAAGTCCCAAATCAGTGCAATCTCTGCTGCTGAGTGAAGATTCATTCTGATTACGGATGATATTCTACTTAAATTGTGTGTTATACTTTTTTCTCAAAGATACTGTGACTGGGAATGGTACATATTCCATAAGGATAGTTCCCGACGACGAACCCGGAATTATGATGGTACCCATAAACAATATTCCTCATTGGCAATAGCTAACCAGCGTATTAAAATTTTGGAAATTTTCTGTAAAGGTGAGTGTTGTCAACAAGGATCGTGTGATATCTTCTGCGTAAGAGAGAGGGAACTAAAGAAGAAACAGGGTGGACAGAACATTCGAGACATGTGCCTGAGGTAAACCCGTCCTCCTGCAACCTCCACGTGAAATGCCTAGCTGTTACAACCAAAGTCTCAGCAGTAATCTCTGATAAAGATGTTGAACTTTGCTTAGGAAGGTTCCTTTGCAGGTATTGTGGGATTCGTGGAGGGCGGAGGAGACGATGCAAGCGCTGTCCGAGATAAGCCTCAGTGTGATCCAGGGACGATGTGGACCATATCGAACGACCCTGTTCTTTAAACGATGTGCATCCCCAAGAGCTCAACGCTAATCGTGTTATGTTTGATGTACGTTGTCCTTCGCTCTCCTGTAAAACATCTTACGTTATACGTGATGTTATACCGACATACCTCAGCAGACATTGCACGACAAGAAATTTGGTTCACGATCCGTAGTACCCTTTCTTCTCAACGATGACGTTTTTCTGCCTCCATGTGAGAATCCTTCTTATGGCTGTAGCTGGGTGATACACTCTTTATGTGTCCGTCCTCATCAGTGGACATTTATATTGATATTCGTCTGTGAGGATGACACATAGTCTGTGAAGCTAAAGGTTTGCTACACTACACGGCCGCGGTCGCTATCGTTGTATGGTAACCACACCATAAGTCAGTTGACGAAGTGCTTTGCTTTCTGGACAACCTCGGTAATCTTTAGTACAATGGCCACTTACACTTACTTTCTGATACAACTGTTCAGATACACTACATTTAGAGCGTTCATAACTAATAATATAATAACAAATGTAATCTCTGTAACAGCTGTTACTTCACAGTAATTCCTTCGTCGTGATCCTTAGTATGTTATTTATTAATATATTTACCCTGAGACAGATAGATTCGCTATAGCGTCACTCTTTAGTTTCTCAGTTTATGATATAATTGTAGAATACCCTGCAGCCCGTAAGGGGACGTACAACTACCACATTGATCGTTATGTGGAATCTGTCGACTGAAGCATACTGGACGAGTTGACAAGTACTGTGGTAGGGCACAAAATATATTTCAGCGTAGAGTGACAAGCACCTCACCTGCACTGCACTTAATGGAGCGTAGAGCTTTACCTCGACTTCTAGTACTTGGGTAATTTATCTCGTACGTTAGAACGAGGGAAATATTTATCTCGCAGTTTTCACCTAAAAAACCATCGGCTTGTCTATACATAATGGAATCGACATTACAGTTGATAGCTGTCTGGGAACATACCAATGAATGGACGATCGTCAGACTTAATGTGAGTTGCCACTGACTACTGTGAGCGACCAATACGACTGAAATGGAGGGAAACTATTAGTGCTCGAAGAGGTTACTTTTTTCTAACGCATTCCAGCAGCTGTCTTAGAACAGAGCAACGGCAAACCACATATGGTAAGGGACGTTCGAAATATCTTTTCTGGTCAAATGAAATATGGTTTTTTAACAGTTTGTCAAATATCGTTAATCGGCGCTCCATGATGCCACTTATCTTAGAACCAGCAGAAATTGTCTTAATTGCTGTTAGTCATCCGGAAGCTCGAACTTTGTTTCACTCAGTGCTGTGATCTGAGGATTTTATAGCTTGAAACTGATGTTTGTTGTATGAGATTGTTTATTTGTACTGCACATTTGTTTCCTTGTATAACTATGGAATATATTGAGATCTAATTCATTCACTCTGGCAATTCCTTCAAGATCATTCATAATCTAAGAGAGCAATAGAATATCCAGTTTATTTCTTTTGCTGCAACATCTTTCTCCGACTGTTTTACTTCAAGCGTCTTATTTCGCTACTAAACGGCAATATAAGTTCTCTTCCAGTTTTCATTCCTAACTTTCATTTATACCTTCATTTAGTTAATCTGTTTTATGTAGCCTGTACGTATTATTTATTAGTGTTTCTAAGTTTCCTTCGTTATCAAAATGAATTGCCATGACAATATTTGGGATATTCTGTCTATTGGAACTTTGTACACAAGCAACTTTCTCCATTTCGTTTTGGCCGATAAAATATTTCAGCTATAAACTCAAGCACAGTCGCTCTTTTTTCATAGCTGCTTATCGTTCTTTCCACTTTTACTGTTGCCTGTTCATTTGCATCGTTAGTTGTGTGTATTTTTTTCAATAGAAAAGTGCCGACCGGTGTGGCCGAGCGGTTCTTGGCGCTTCAGTCTGGAACCGCGCGACCGCCACGGTCACAGGTTCGAATCCTGCTTAGGGCATGGATGTGTGTGATGTCCTTAGGTTAGTTAGGTTTAAGTAGTTCTAAGTTCTAGGGGACTCATGACCTAAGATGTTAAGTCCCATAGTGCTCAGAGCCATTTCAATAGAAAAGTATTACTCTCATGCTGTATAATATCGCGTTTATCTGACTACGGTCTTGTCACATTAGCGCGACCACCGCCAGTTTTCTACGTCAACGTGCAATAACCACGCACAAACGACAGGTTGCAGCACTAGCAGCTTCTTCTGTAGTGGTCAATCCAAGGATTGGTTTGCAACAGCTACAATGGCAGCTTGTCTCCATTCTGTGCGTCTTTCAGCTTTTCTCTTCATTTCTTTATAGGTTTTACATCCGACAACTTTCACGATTTGATCCATGTACCTCAGTCGTGGTCTTCCTCTTGGTCTTTTTCCCTCGACATATCCCTCTATGATTGTGTTCAGGAGTCCTTTATGTCTTAATAGATGGCCTATAAATTGCACTCTTCTTTTAACAATGAAAGTCCAGAAGCTTCTCTTCTCACCTGCTCTTTCCAGAACCATTTCGTTTGTGACCTTGTCGATCCATTTTATTTTGAGCATGCGTCTATAGCACATTTCAAAAGAATTTAGCTTCTGGTCTTCCTCTGTCCCGAGAGTCCATGTTTCATACCCATAACATGCCACACTCCACACATATGATTTCAAAAATCTTTTCCTGATTTCAGGGCTGATGCTCTTAGATGTTAATATGTTTTTCTTCTTGTTAAAAGCAGCTTTTGCTTGAGCTATTCTACTTCTCACTTCTGCCTTGCTCCTTCCATCCCTGGTAATATTACTGCCCAGATAAGTAAATTTATCAACTTGTTCAAGCAGTTCATTGCCTACATGAACTTAGACTTTCACTTGATCTTCTTTCTCGCATGCCATTACTTTTGTTTTTGCTTTATTAATTCTCATATCATATTCTTCACCCATAACTTTATCCATTCTATTCAGTAGGACTACAAGATCTAGCAGCAGAGCCTATATAAAGCCTGTTGGGGGAACGCGGAAAGCAAGCAGTAGTTGTTGCAATGTGGAAACGGGATAACGGTGCGAATTATTTGACGTTCAGAAGGGTATAATCATTGGCTCTCGGGCCAAGGGCGGAAGCATTTCCGAAATAGGTAAGTTTGTAAACAGTTCGCTTGCTGCCATGGTTAAAGTATTCCACGCACAGCGAAATGGCGCTGTCGAAACCGGTGCCGAGGTAACTGTGTTGCACCACGGTTCATGGATGACAGTGCAACGTTTGAGCAACTGACTACCCATATGAACCAAGGGGGTACCAACAGTGTCTCCTCAACGACCGTTCAGAGAGCGTTGCTGCGTATGGATCTCCACAACAGGCACCTACGAGTATTTCGTGCACCCTTGCTGACAACTGTTGATTGACGACAAAGGCTGGAATTTGTACGCCAATATGCAAATACCGCATTTGGACATCCACTGAGTGGCGAGAGGTGGCCTTTTCACTTTTTGTGCTCCATCGGACGGAAGGCCTCTGGGTCGCACTGCCTCAAACATCTGAAAGCAGTCACCATGCAACGAGGAGTGAGCGTTGTGGTCTGGGGAATGTTTTCGTGGCATGATCTGGGTGATCTAATCATTCTGGAAGGCACAATGGATCACCACAAGTGTGGAATTATCCTTGGGACCCATGTCCACCCCATCATGCTGTTCGTTTTTCTTCTGCACTATTACATCAAACAGGAAAGCAATGTAACGTATCACAGAGCCCGCAGCGTAGGTGCGTGTCACGAAGAACACCAGGATGAGTTTAGCGGTATCCCCTGGCCACCGAACTCCCCAGATGTGTACCAAAAGGAGACTCTGTGGGACTACCTCGATCGGGCTGTTCGCGTCGTGGATGTCCAACCAAGAGACCTAGCGTACCTGGCCGCGGCACTGGAATCAGCATGCCTCCAAATACCTGATGGTTCCGTCCAGAACCTCAACGACTCTCCTTTGGCACATATCGCGCTGTAAAAGATGGTTATTCAGGCTTTCGACAGATGGTCACATCAATGTGACTTGACAGTGTAGTATTTCGTGGGGCACTTGTCCGCTAGGATGGTAGTATAATGGCATAAAAAGGTTCTTTAATGTACATCACCCTGGACTGCGTAGCAGTATTTCAGTTTGGACCAGCGAATAATTGCATCGTCACGTTCCGACATTTAACCGGTCATGGATGCCCTCTTTGAGCGTGTTTACTGCTGCTGTCCACTTTTGTCTTCGATTGTCACTTCCATGGCGAAACGCAAAAAGTTCAAAGTAACTTCACTTGATGTCATATGCTCCTTAAGAAAAGAACTACTAACAATATTTAGTAATCGCGAAAGCGTTACGGAGATGATAGATAAACTCCAGTGGAAGACTCTGCGGGAGAGACGCTCAGTAGCTCGGTACGGGCTTTTGTTAAAGTTTCGAGAACATACCTTTACCGATGAGTCAAGCAGTATATTGCTCCCTCCTACGTATATCTCGCAAAGAGACCATGAGGATAAAATCAGAGAGATTAGAGCCCACACAGAAGCATACCGACAATCCTTCTTTCCACGAACGATAGGAGACTGGAATAGAAGGGAGAACCGATAGAGGTACTCAGGGTACCCTCCGCCACACACCGTCAGGTGGCTTGCGGAGTATGGATGTAGATGTAGATATGTTCTAATGTAAACCTCATACACCGTATGATGAAGTGTAGTTACAAAAAACTGAGTTTCACTGAACTGCGGTCCGCTGCTGTGGCAAATTGTGTTAATGATCGCAGTGCGCCTATAACCGTCAATATTACTTGATTTGTTGTACACTCTAAACCAAAAAGCCGACTTACCACTAAGGAAGTATCCGAAGGGGGCGGAAATTGCTAGATCTGATGTACATGTACAGACAAACTAATGGTTATAATTTTAAAGAAATTATCTGTTCAAGGAAAAAACTTCACAAACTGAGCAAGTCAATAACAAGTTTGTCTACCGCTAGCCTTTATGCAGGCGGTTGTTCGGATTGGCATTGATTGCTGGATGTCCTGCTGTGAGATATAGAGCCAGATTCTGTCCACATGGTGCGTTAGAGCGTCAAAATCCTGAGGTGGTTGAACGGCTGTGCCCACACTGCTCCAAACTTTCTCAGTTGGGGATAGATCCGGTGACCTTGCGGGCCAAGATAGAGTGCGGCAAGCATTAAGGCAAACAATAGAAGCTCGTCGTGTGCTTGCAGGCATTGTCTTTCTGAAATGTTAAGCCCGGGTTGGCTTACCTCGAAGGGCAACAAAACAGGGTGTAGAATATTGTTGATGTACCGTAGTGCTGTAAGGGTGCTGCAGATGACAACCGAAGGGATCTGGGGGTTCTGGCTGTCTGGTTGTATGGCGGGTGACAGATTGGTATACCAACGGCGTTCGGGGCATCACAAGACACATCTTCGCTGGGGCTCAATTCGAGACGGGAGACAGTTCTGTTCTAATAAAAATGTTCTAAGTCTTATTTCAATAATAAACCAGTATTACTGGATATTATGTTCACAGTGCCTTGTTCAAGAAGGTTATGTAAGCCAGCGAGAAAAGTACAAGCACTGGAGGCAGATAGAGAGGCAACAAATAATCAGAATTGTTGATGATATCTTTTTACAATCCACCCATTGATGCCAACCTTGAGAAGAGGCTGTCAATAATCAAATGGTGAATATGAAGACGAATTCGGCCCTCCCCCACTCAAATTCTGAAAAATTTTAAAAATTGAAAGTCGGATTCAGGCTTTCACATGCTGCTTTTCAGGTAATTCGCTGCGTAAATAAAGAAGATACGTTTAATGATCGTGTATTCATTTTCATATTAAAATTTATCCAGATTACCATTTTTAATAAATAAAGCATTTTAACCTCAGTCTGACTAACACTTCCAATGAATGTGACGGGAAAATCTGCAATTTATGATCCTCCAAACCACATCCACGTTTAGCATTTACTGCTTCTCCTACACAGATTCCTTTCTGCTTCTTAGAAAGCGCCGTACATTTTATTTGTTTTCACCGCCCTTTCGTGTGGCTGCAGCACATGTAACTTGTTGATGACAAGTTTTTCCAAAGCCTGATAAAGAATCTTTTACTGTAGCTGCTGTTGTTGTTATAGTTACTGTTGTTGTCGCGGTGTTGGGAAATCGGAGACTCCATTTCTTTATCTACGTCACTGCTTCTTGTGCGACGCAACGCAGCATTTTTTTTAAGGTAGTGACGGCTCTGTTTAATATTTTTATGACTATGACTTCGAACAATCCTGAGGCCCCTCCTCTGCCTCATACAGTGTGATAAGTTTCTAAATTTTGCTACTTGTCCGATTCATAGACACAACACGCACTTTTGACAAGTGTGTAAATTTCACTTCTTGTCCATTTCGTTATAATAACACTGAAGACAGAGCAAAAAACAAACACCAGGGCTACCTAGCGACTTTTAGTGGTAGTACACCAGGAACTATTTTCTTTTGATCAGATGTCGACAACGTGTTCCGAACATCGGTAGTCCGAAAAATGCTGCGAACAATGATACTGAAAGTGTTTCAAATTCAGCGTAAACTCGCCTTTAGTAAGCGGTGCTGACGAGACCATTCGTCGACTAGTTTGCTGCATACTCAGAAAGGAAATCTTCATAATGAATAAAACGCTTTATTAACATATGATGTGTTTTTGTAAAACACCAAATTGTAAAATGTCTATTTCCGTTGTTTGTAGCAACTTCCTGTAACTGCATAATTAAGGTGATAAATCCGTTATCTTTCGTCGACATTTTTGAGAGATATAAAACAGGGTATGGATGTTTGTCTCTTAGCAGTTTACCCTATAATTTGACACCCTTGTAGTACGGTGTTATGGGGAGGGACTTACCATAAGCCCCGGTAAGTGTGCCATCAGCGCCCGTATATTGGTTACAGAGCACCAGCAAAACTGCGGGGGCCAAGAGGGCGAATTTTCGCTTTAAGGTCGTGCTGTAGAGCTCTGGATCCGGCCAATTACTGCACTTCACTTCGCCCAAACGTAAATCGCTTTATGTTCGTGCAACTGCTATAAATTTTTATAACTCTAGTTACTCATGATTCCATTTGCAGTCCTAAAACCCGTTACGTAACTGGTGATGGAGTAATGTATTATATGCGATTATGTTGAGTCAGGAAGGACTGAGGTTCCCTATACTTCAGCAGTTCTAGATAAAATTCTCGGATTCATAATGTAGGAACGAGTTAAGAGTCAAAACACTTGTAGAGTTGTGTGCGCCAGAGTTTTCTCCTTCAAGTGTATGAAAAAGTTACATATGGCTTTTGTGAACTAATTATTGTGCCATCGGCAACGGTTCGTGAGAGTACCATTCTTATAAGTCCATCTAGCTACCTTATATGTTGTTACCACCATATATACTTAAATCCCACCACCAAGAATATTGCGGACATATATCAAAGGCATGAACGATAGAGCACCCTCCTGAAAATCATTTCTAAAATCTCATAAATGACTCTCGTATCTGCTTATGAGCAACTAAATTAGGCGAATCACACAATATGTACGACATTATTTTTTGCCTATACGCTCTTCGGCTTTTAGGAACATATTTCTTTAAGAGCCGTAACGGTATCTTGGCTGGTCTGTAGTTCGGTCCAATATTTGCTGGGAAAGCGCAGTTACAATTTTCGGAAAAACTGACTTATTAGATCTACATCCGATGCATTTCAAACTTATATAAAATATATTTGTAATACTCTGTTCCTTATGTATGTCACCGTGCCTTCTGTTCAGCTATAATGGATGTGTACACAAATTTTCTTGACTCTGTGTCTTTCATCAGTTTCCATCTCGATTACTGATGAATAAGTCCCCTTCCGCGCTCCAGTATCTCCATTTCAAACCGCGCAGTAGTCGTCCACCTATTCTCACTGTTTTCAAGAGAATTTGGGGTATGGCTTGTCGCGGTGGTATATCTCCACTCTCTGTATACGTCACCTGTCTTCTTCCTAAGCCACGTATAAAATCACCCTCTGTTTCTCTGCCTTTCCGTGTAACCAACCCCTTTTCTCTTTTTCCTTCTTTTCGTCTATGCCTGTTCCTGTTTCTTCATTTACCGTTAACCTCTCCAACACCTGCGTCTGTTATCATGCCATTAATTAACTGTGCCTCCCGCGACATCACAATTGCTACCATTGCTACTATTAGCTCGCATTTAGTTTACCTTCTTTATGTAAATTAGATTGCATTGGAATGATACGGTTAATGGGACCAAACTACAGTAATAATCTTTTAAGAATGTCTATCAGGAGAGAGGCGAACACTGGGAAAATCCTTTCCACCCCACGGCTTTCTATTGTCGTAGTTATTGGCCTTCCATAAAAGTATTGCCTTCCCAGAGGACGTCGCTGTCAGGTTTGTTGAGTTTCATTGGTTGCTGTTTATGGTCTCCCATTTTCCTCTAGTTTGGTTTACAATAGCAGTACCAGAGAAGGAAGTTATAATGATACGCACATGCGGACATACTTTATGTAAGCAACAAATTGGCTGGAAACCCAACCCTTGGCAATGCTTTAACTGAACAAAACGAAACGTGTATTGCTACACAAAAGGAATCCCCTTACTGGTAGTTGTGTACGTGCTATCAGTAGTAACAAAATATTCATATAGCAGTTAATGACATCATGTACACACAATGGGTAATATAGCTGTTATTATTCCAGAAGCTGCAGTACACCAAAGAGGTGACACATTTGTATATATTTACATCGCTCAGACCTTCTCAAGTCAATTACAGCTGCAGTGGTGGTGTAACTGAAGAGGCGACACGCAAAACTAAACATGTCCACATTCTTTTAAAAATGAGACACGCAATGGAATGATACATACAGGACAAGCATAATCTAAGTACATCAAGCAATTTAAGTGAAATCGAATATGTGCCATGATACAAGCCTGTGAAAGTACATAGCTGAGAATAAATACGAGCCTGTCCACATAAAAATTTCGTGCTAAGAAGAACTAGTCTATTACGGCCAACAGGAGACCCCGATTCGGGTCACGTGGTTTCCATTCCAGCTCATGACCAGACGTTCCCGCGCAATGCATCTTTTAGCATCAGTTTTCGCTTCTTTGCACCCTCATAATAATACTGCACAGTACTACACAGTTACTTACTTGCTGGCTCCATTTTCGGTAGAGCAGAGAAACTTTTACGAAGAAGGCTAACAGCTTTAACAAAAGAGGAATATAATGCGGTTTACCAGTCAGTGAGTGAAGTACGAAACCTTGGTGACACTGGAGAGTGATACACGTGAAATAACTATCTAGGGGCCTATGAAATTTAGATTACACAAGTGGAATTAAACAAATTTTCATATACAAGTATGAAGCTGCGGGTCACACTCACATTGATATGGGTGCAACTGCATTCTGTAGGTCTCAGCAAGATGTAAAAGAGAGGAATTCTCTTTAGAAACGCGGTTGGACCATAACAAAACTCATCCGTAACCACGAGCTGAAGTACTTGTCAGCCATTCGGTCTCAGATGACAAGACGAAAGATGTTAATGGTTTAGTGTAAACTACTTTCGGAGAAGACAGGAAAAATCGAGAGGACTTCAGATGTTATACATCCACCTCTGACGATATAACAATGTTATTCGACACAAGGTAGAGAAAAGTGTTTGTAATTTTTTAGAAGATGCTGCTGGTTTATATGTTTATGTGTAACAGATACCTCAAAGAAATATTCTAATGGTAGGTAATGGCACTGTTATGTCATTGTATTCTGTTACGGTGATTTGAAACATTTTAAATAATTGTGAAGCAACAATAAATTTAAACATACATGGCGGCGAGTGAGTGACGTGCGTTAGCTTGGCTCGCAAGTTTACGTGAAATCTGGAGGTGTTTTAAGCAGTTAGGCTAGTCTACATATACTAAAGCCGTATATCTACTGCCGAATGTCGTATTTTACATCACATACTGAGCACCAATACAAGGAATCGCACTAAAAGTGGAAAATCGCCGAACAACGCGCAGTGCAGCCAACGGCCAGGCCGGCGACAGCGCAGGCGTGGAGTCCACACCGGGAGTTGCGGCCGCTCCGCCCGCGATCGCTGACATCGCCGCACTCGTGAAGGCTGAGGTGAGTGCCGCGCTGCAGGCTAAGGAGACGCTCGGGCTCGTTGTTCATACCACCACTGAGGCTGTCACTGCAGCAGTGACGGATGAAATACAGAAAACTCTGGAGGCGAATGCGAGCGAGATCCGTGCACTGGACACATCGTTAAAAGCAAGTGATGAGAAAGCACGACTGCTCGAACAGAAATTGATCGAGAAGACGGACGAGCTCGAACAATGTCAGAGACGCAATAATCTCAGACTGTTCGGCATTCCAGAGAGCAGCAGAGAGAACACGAACTTGTGATAAACCTTGTCCAAGAAAAGCTAGGCGTGCAGGTGACTCTGAGTGTTATTGACAGAAGTCATAGAGTGGGTCGTAAGTCGCCAGGTTCTACAAAACCAAGACCTATAATAGTGAAATTTACGTCGTATAGGAAAAGATCGGAAATCTTCAGAGCAAAGAAGAATCTCGCGAAGTCGGGTCTGACAGTACGCGAGGATCTGACCTCTGAAGGACTAAACATTTTGAAGAGCGCAATTTCGAAATTTGGGCTACATAACGTATGGACAAATGACGGCAGGATAATGGTTAAGACCGAAAACGGAAAGAAAACAATTTGCAGTGTTAATGAACTCGAAAGCCTGTGCTTTAGAAGCTAAATCATGTCTAATCTTGCTGCCACTAACCTGTATGTTTATATTGTTTACACTGTCAACCATATCGTAACTAATATATTATGAAATTGTTCGTCTCTCTACATAACAATTTTTTTATCTCTAATTATTTTTTCTCGTGAAATATTTGTTATTATTTGTATTAACAACTTTTCGTGTCTCCACATAACTATTTTCATTTTTAATTGTTTTTCTCATGTAATTTTGTTAATTATTACATAAGGTAGTCTCACTTCCATCCTTGATTAGCAACTCACCATCATACTTTAGTTGTTATCCTCATAAGTGCAATTAATATCACATTCTGTCGTAACGTGCAGATTACTCCCGTTGTGTTTAGCGAAATTCCTTCCCCTGCCAGCCCACGGCTACTTCCAGAACCGTTGCAGACCTCGCTGACCTTGGCCGCAGATCCCGTTTTGTCCCCGGGGACCTACCCCTTCCCCCTCCCGACGGCTTTCACTGCACAGAACTGGGAGGACACTTCCTCACCCCCTATCCTTCACACGCCTTCCGCATTCCTCATGCCAGACCCTTTTGTCACCGCCAACCACGACCGGCAAACATCGGTCGGCAGCCTCCTCGGGAAATCAACACCCGAACGCACCAAGCTGCATATTGCACATGCAAATGTCCAGTCTCTGCCAGCTCACTTCGACGAGTTCAAATATATATTTCAAACTGCTGATATACACGTAATACTTTTGTCAGAGACTTGGCTCAAACCAAGTATTCCTACAACTTCCGTAAACCTAGATGGCTATATCTATCTCAGGCACGACAGATGCAGCAGACGAGGGGGCGGAGTAGGAACGTACATACGCTCTGATTTGTCACCTACAGTACTACACACATCCGACAACAATGTAGATAAACAAATGGAATATATGTTCATAGAGATCAAATGACTTAACAGAAAGTGCTTAATATGTTGTAACCTCTACACACGAAATTTTGTTAAATGATAATGGAAATTGAGCCAAGCGTAACCTCCCCACAAAAATTAAGGAATGAAAATTGACCATAAACCGACAATAATATTAATTAAATAACGAACCATGAACGAAATGTAACCTCCTAACAAAAATAATAATATCTGGTAAATTTTATAAGGACAGCAACGCTGACCTTCGGCCCTGTATTCTGAATAACAAAAGACAAAAATTCTTACCTCAATAAAAACTGCAACTATTTCTGCTCTTATTTATCGACACAGCTTCGTGCAATGCTGGCGTATATTTTCTTTGATTCTTGGAAGCAATGATAATGCATTGGAAAAATTCTTTAAATTGAAATGAATGCTTTTTCTTCAAAAGAGTTACTTTATATTATAAAAATTATTATTGGGGCATTTTTTAACAAATTAGATTACAATTAACATACATTATCAAATATGCGCAATGCTGCTTCTTTACCTTCCACAACAATACTCATCGTCCAGAATCCTGACCAGAGTGACGAGCAGAGCACACAGCCGACGCATGCCGACACCCGCAGACTATTACCGTCCACTCGCTACTAAAGCCGACCGACTACTACTGTATCCGACTGACTACTACTGCACACTCGCGCAGACTCGCGACAAGCAACAACTAACAATAAACTACTCTCTGGTCAGAGATTCTGTCATGCCTCGCCCATCGCCGGCGAAGCATACACCTTACATAACCCTCCACTGGGGGGGGGGCAAAAATTTGGCAGCGATGGTGAGTCAATTGGACTTGCCATGAGCAACAAATTTTTCTTAATTAATTAACTTTACAATCAGAGAATATGTACACACACACACACACACACACACACACACATATATATATATATATATATATATATATATATATATATATATATATATACTCCTGGAAATTGAAATAAGAACACCGTGAATTCATTGTCCCAGGAAGGGGAAACTTTATTGACACATTCCTGGGGTCAGATACATCACATGATCACACTGACAGAACCACAGGCACATAGACACAGGCAACAGAGCATGCACAATGTCGGCACTAGTACAGTGTATATCCACCTTTCGCAGCAATGCAGGCTGCTATTCTCCCATGGAGACGATCATAGAGATGCTGGATGTAGTCCTGTGGAACGGCTTGTCATGCCATTTCCACCTGGCGACTCAGTTGGACCAGCGTTCGTGCTGGACGTGCAGACCGCGTGAGACGACGCTTCATCCAGTCCCAAACATGCTCAATGGGGGACAGATCCGGAGATCTTGCTGGCCAGGGTAGTTGACTTACACCTTCTAGAGCACGTTGGGTGGCACGGGATACATGCGGACGTGCATTGTCCTGTTGGAACAGCAAGTTCCCTTGCCGGTCTAGGAATGGTAGAACGATGGGTTCGATGACGGTTTGGATGTACCGTGCACTATTCAGTGTCCCCTCGACGATCACCAGTGGTGTACGGCCAGTGTAGGAGATCGCTCCCCACACCATGATGCCGGGTGTTGGCCCTGTGTGCCTCGGTCGTATGCAGTCCTGATTGTGGCGCTCACCTGCACGGCGCCAAACACGCATACGACCATCATTGGCACCAAGGCAGAAGCGACTCTCATCGCTGAAG
Organism: Schistocerca nitens; assembly: GCF_023898315.1. NCBI lineage: Eukaryota > Metazoa > Arthropoda > Insecta > Orthoptera > Acrididae > Schistocerca > Schistocerca nitens. The sequence goes on along the minus strand of NC_064618.1, from coordinate 524,565,252 downwards.
ACGACACGTCTCCATTCGTCCCTCCATTCACGCCTGTCGCGACACCACTGGAGGCGGGCTGCACGATGTTGGGGGGTGAGCGGAAGACGGCCTAACGGTGTGCGGGACCGTAGCCCAGCTTCATGGAGACGGTTGCGAATGGTCCTCGCCGATACCCCAGGAGCAACAGTGTCCCTAATTTGCTGGGAAGTGGCGGTGCGGTCCCCTACGGCACTGCGTAGGATCCTACGGTCTTGGCGTGCATCCGTGCGTCGCTGCGGTCCGGTCCCAGGTCGACGGGCACGTGCACCTTCCGCCGACCACTGGCGACAACATCGATGTACTGTGGAGACCTCACGCCCCACGTGTTGAGCAATTCGGCGGTACGTCCACCCGGCCTCCCGCATGCCCACTATACGCCCTCGCTCAAAGTCCGTCAACTGCACATACGGTTCACGTCCACGCTGTCGCGGCATGCTACCAATGTTAAAGACTGCGATGGAGCTCCGTATGCCACGGCAAACTGGCTGACACTGACGGCGGCGGTGCACAAATGCTGCGTAACTAGCGCCATTCGACGGCCAACACCGCGGTTCCTGGTGTGTCCGCTGTGCCGTGCGTGTGATCGTTGCTTGTACAGCCCTCTCGCAGTGTCCAGAGCAGGTATGGTGGGTCTGACGCACCGGTGTCAATGTGTTCTTTTTTCCATTTCCAGGAGTATATATATATATATATATATATATATATATATATATATATATATATATATAGGTGCAGAACATGAAATAAAATATTGTGCACACGCACTGAGTACAGAACATATCAGGCAATGACAAAATGTATACACAATGAGTACAAATGAAATGACATAAAGTGCACACACACTGAAGTTCAGAACATATCTGGGAATCACAAAATGTATACACAATGAGTACAAAACATATTAACAAATGGCAAAAGTGCACACGCACTGTAGTTCAGAACATATCAGCACATCACAAAATGTATAAGCAATGAATACAAATCATGTTAACAAAATGACGAAAGTGCATACGCACTGTAATACAGAACATATCTGGGAATCACAAAATGTATACGTAATGAGTACAAATGACATAAAGTGCACACGCACTGTAAAACTCTCTAATATTTTTACAACAAATAAACATAATGAGTACAAATAAGATTGACAAATTACAAAAATGCACACGCACTGAAGTTCAGAACATATCTGGGAATCACAAAATGTATACGTAATGAGTACAAATCATATTAACAAATGGCATAAAGTGCACACGCACTGTAAAATTCGCTAATACACTCCTGGAAATGGAAAAAAGAACACATTGACACCGGTGTGTCAGACCCATCATACTTGCTCCGGACACTGCGAGAGGGCTGTACAAGCAATGATCACACGCACGGCACAGCGGACACACCAGGAACCGCGGTGTTGGCCGTCGAATGGCGCTAGCTGCGCAGCATTTGTGCACCGCCGCCGTCAGTGTCAGCCAGTTTGCCGTGGCATACGGAGCTCCATCGCAGTCTTTAACACTGGTAGCATGCCGCGACAGCGTGGACGTGAACCGTATGTGCAGTTGACGGACTTTGAGCGAGGGCGTATAGTGGGCATGCGGGAGGCCGGGTGGACGTACCGCCGAATTGCTCAACACGTGGGGCGTGAGGTCTCCACAGTACATCGATGTTGTCGCCAGTGGTCGGCGGAAGGTGCACGTGCCCGTCGACCTGGGACCGGACCGCAGCGACGCACGGATGCACGCCAAGACCGTAGGATCCTACGCAGTGCCGTAGGGGACCGCACCGCCACTTCCCAGCAAATTAGGGACACTGTTGCTCCTGGGGTATCGGCGAGGACCATTCGCAACCGTCTCCATGAAGCTGGGCTACGGTCCCGCACACCGTTAGGCCGTCTTCCGCTCACGCCCCAACATCGTGCAGCCCGCCTCCAGTGGTGTCGCGACAGGCGTGAATGGAGGGACGAATGGAGACGTGTCGTCTTCAGCGATGAGAGTCGCTTCTGCCTTGGTGCCAATGATGGTCGTATGCGTGTTTGGCGCCGTGCAGGTGAGCGCCACAATCAGGACTGCATACGACCGAGGCACACAGGGCCAACACCCGGCATCATGGTGTGGGGAGCGATCTCCTACACTGGCCGTACACCACTGGTAATCGTCGAGGGGACACTGAATAGTGCACGGTACATCCAAACCGTCATCGAACCCATCGTTCTACCATTCCTAGACCGGCAAGGGAACTTGCTGTTCCAACAGGACAATGCACGTCCGCATGTATCCCGTGCCACCCAACGTGCTCTGGAAGGTGTAAGTCAACTACCCTGGCCAGCAAGATCTCCGGATCTGTCCCCCATTGAGCATGTTTGGGACTGGATGAAGCGTCGTCTCACGCGGTCTGCACGTCCAGCACGAACGCTGGTCCAACTGAGGCGCCAGGTGGAAATGGCATGGCAAGCCGTTCCACAGGACTACATCCAGCATCTCTACGATCGTCTCCATGGGAGAATAGCAGCCTGCATTGCTGCGAAAGGTGGATATACACTGTACTAGTGCCGACATTGTGCATGCTCTGTTGCCTGTGTCTATGTGCCTGTGGTTCTGTCAGTGTGATCATGTGATGTATCTGACCCCAGGAATGTGTCAATAAAGTTTCCCGTTCCTGGGACAATGAATTCACGGTGTTCTTATTTCAATTTCCAGGAGTGTATTTTTACAACAAATAAACATAATGAGTACAAATCAGATTGAGAAATGACAAAAGTGCACACGCACTGAAGTTCCGAATATATCAGGGAATCACAAAATGTATACGTAATGAGTACAAATCATATTAACAAATGGCATATAGTGCACACGCACTGTAAAACTCTCTAATATTTTTATAACAAATAAACAGAATGAGTACACATCAGATTGACAAATGGCATGGAGTGCACACGCACTGTAAAACTCTCTAGCATTTTTTACAACAAATAAACATATCAAGGAGTGAAATAAAGTGCACATGCACTATAGAAGTCTTTAGTATTTTCAGGACAACTGATCGTATTAACAAATGAAAGGAAGTGCACACGCACAGTATATGTCTTTATCATTTTACAAGAATTAGGAAAGCAATGGGAAGGATTGCGTCATGGTTGTAGCACTTTAGGTTGCACGCAGCTGCACTGAAAGTCCATATCTTTCTACAGAAGCACAACACCAAGTGAGACAATCTGAAGTTCTTTTCCTTGAAGTATTAATCAGTGTAGCCAAGACACTGAAATGTCGTAATAATATTCCATGCTATCATTTTGGTAGTACACTAGGTACACCAAACAGTGTGACCATAATAACATCTCCATCGCTCAAGGTGGTGGACAGCATGTCGTGTCAACACCATGTTCTTGTAAAGTAGACCAACGTAGAATTAGTGCAAAAACCAAATATAGTGCTCCATGATCATGAGGATAGACAGGACAAATGGTTATTGCAGTAATTTCTGGTAATTAGGTCAGAAGGTGAAGGACATTAAGTCACATAGCAGTCTTCATTGGGAATTACACTAGTCTAACAACTGATATGAGTAATTGGTGGCACTCATCGCCCAGTTACTCAACATTTCTGTACCATGTATGTAGTATTACAGAATAATGTTCATAAAATTATCTGAATATAGTAATTATTGGCACTCATTGCCCAGTTACAAACCATCAGAAGTCATCATTCATAGTATTAACATAATTCACGTAACTATAGTAATCAATGGCATCAAAGGTAATCTTATTACAATAAACAGTGGCATTCATTGGCCAGTTACAAAGCATTTTTTTTTGTATTATTCAGAAGTCATTATTGAAGTGACATACTATTCAGAGCTGATAAATTTTTATTCAGAACTCTCTTAAACTAGTAGCATTATTTGGGACTGGTAATTACTTTGTTTGCTTTTGAGTTATTGCTGCAAATGAAGATGTGTAACGTCATTCGTCATGAGTCAGCTGTAGCAAGGTTATGAAACAAGTAGAGTATATGTGATCACATTCATAAACGACATAGGTTTAATAAACAACTATTTATACCACATTAATTTCATGAACAATTTCTCCTGCAAAATATACAAAATGGATTATGAAACTGAAAGAAGAAACGCATATTATGCTGAAAAGTAGTGAACTTCGAATTAACAGGTAGTGAAATGTGTATATAAATATATATGTTCTCTAGCTGTCCTTTCCAAAACCTTCAGTCATCATACCATGCGATATAAGACATACTGTCAGAACGAACTGCAACAAATACTTAAATAACTACATAGCATAAATACATAAACTTCAACATTATCCTCATCTGCAAATAAAAACTTCATTATCCATATCATCATAACTCCATTATTATCATCACCTGTAAAGAAAAACTTCATTTTCCATAGTACATATTCTTCATCATTATTCATCACCATTCATTATCATCTGCAAAAAATCACTTCATTATTCATTATACAACTATTCCTTATTTCTATCATATTTCATCACTAAAACTAAGATGTGTAGTTCTGTCTGACAGCCTGCATCAATCCCCTCGTATTCTGAAAGAAAAAAATAGTTAATACTGCTATTCTACGATGTTATAGTATATTCTTGTTAATGCTTGTTAATTCTGATCCATTTACTCTTCATCACGAGGTATTGCATCCTCTTTCGTTCATTCCGAAGGTGAAATTCCCACTTCTGTTTAATTTATTTCGTTTACACGTTATTTCTTTCTGAAAATGATGAACAAAGATTAATGTCTTGCATTTAATTCATATACCCATTAGATAAAAACTGGTTTATAGTAACATAATTGAGCATACAGCATAGCATGACAGAAAACGTAATATGTCAAAAACATTGAGAGTTTTCAGAAGCAAAAATGTACACAGTGTATCACAATGTAGCAGCAAAAGAAAGTAAAGTAGTCATGATGTTTAGCTATCATAAGGCAAAATTTTAAAGTCAACTGGTGTTTGTTATATCTTAAATACTTCATAGTACATACAAACAAAACAGGAAAACAATCATACATACATAAAAATGGAAAATATGCACGGTCTGATGTGTAACGACAACAAAAGCGACCTGCTAACCTTACCTTGCCGGGCACTTGCCAAAAAACAAATTGCGATAATCATCAGTAGGTGTTCATGTGAATATAATTGCATAAACGGTCATAAAATATTAGGAAATGTCATTACAATGTGATAAATCATAAAGTATTTTCATTCAATAAAAGGTTTGACGTTCGACACGTGGTGGTTCCCTTTGGTTTTTCTGGTTCTCAAAGTTTCGACGTGTACTACATTGGGGTGAGGAATGCTGCGAATCCGATATGTACCTGCGTATAGAAGCTCAAATTTACTGCATCTACTCTCTCCTTTGTTGGATAAATAGTGTGTACGTACTAATATCTTCTGTCCAACGTGAAAGTCACGGCGTATACAAACCTGTTTTTGCTGTCTTCTCCGGCGCTCTGCGGCACGTTTGATGTTGTTCAGCGCAATGTCAATTATTTCATGGTGTCGTAGTCGACGAGATGTGGGAAATGTTACTAATTCTTTAATTTTGTTAGGTGGTTCAACATTTTTCAGTATAACAGAATGAGATAGCATAGTAGATTCGTTTGGTATGGAATTAATTACATCCTGGAATGAGAGTATGTGTGTGTCCCAATCAATATGTCTTTTATGGCAGTATATTCTACACAGTTTACCAATTTCTTTCATTAATCGTTCACAAGGGTTCGAAGAAGCATGGTATCTGGATATATAGATCGGAGAAATGTTTCTAGCTCGTAACATACGTGTCCATATAGCAGATCGAAACTGTGATCCATTGTCGGAAATTACTTTCAACACATGCACTACATGAAATAGAAAATGTTTTACAAATGCTTTCGAAACAGTTTTAGCAGTAGCTTTGCGTAACGGAGTGAAGGTAACAAATTTTGAAGTGAGTTCAACAGCGACAAAGATGTAGCAAAAACCTCTATTAGTTCTGGGAATCGGACCAAAAATGTCTACAGCGGCCATATGTCTTAATTTAACAGGAACAATGGGATGTAATGGAGGAAGATGTGAAGTCGTGTCTGATCTTTCTGGCAGATTTTACATGACGCTAAAACTCGTCGAATACGTTTCTCCATGTTGGTAAAATAACAGTTCTGTTTCAGTATAAGAAAACATTTTCTAGCTCCATAATGTGCGTAACTTAAATGAGTATACCAGATTAATTTGTTAACAAGTTCGTCGGGAATGCATAATAACCAATTGTTGCTGTCAGGATGAGAGCGGCGAAACAGAATGTCATTGCGTACAGTGTAATGATTTCTAATGGTAACAGTATTCCTATCTTCCCAAAGGTGTTTAATTTCCTTCCATACGTTGTCTTTACTCTGCTCTTGTGCTATGTCTTGTAATGACGACGAAATGAAATTTTCAAATGCAACTTGTTGAATGTACATGACGCTGAAATTTGCTTTGCAGAAGTTGGTTGCGATGTCTTGCTGATTGTTGCTGAGAGAACGGGATAGTGCATCTGCTACAATATTTTGTGTGCCGGGAATGTGAACAATTGTAAAATTAAACTCCTGTAGATAAAGTTTCCATCTGCTTAATCTGTCGTGTGTAAATTTAGCCGCAACTAAAAATTGTATCGCTCTATAAAGAAAATGCCTAAATCTGGTAAAATCCCATACAACACATAATGTTTCAAGTTCTGTAACAGAATAATTACGTTCAGCAGGTGACAGAATGCGACTTGCAAAAGCGATGTTTTTAATTACTGTACAACCATCTTCTTCAATTTCCTGAAAAATATGTACGCCTAAAGCGGTGTTATAACTGTCGGTGGCAATAGAAAAATTTATGGTAAGATCTGAGTGCGATAAAAGTGGTGCATTCAACAAAGCATGTTTCAAATACCATTCTCGTGAACAAGATTCTGCGTGTCAAAAGTATTGCTTGCATTACTGGAAGCTGCAACCTGTACTTTATCTGGTCAAATTCTATCTGACGTGTTATTATTTTCGGGAGGATGCTGTGGCATTTCAACTATTTGTGCTGTTCTGTTATTTCTTCCTGACGTATTACGTTCTGGATGATACCTACTGTCTGGTTCATTCATCATTATTTGTTGTGGCGGATGTTCTTGCTGCTGATAAGATAGACTGTTATTAAATGTACGCTGAAAATTGTGCTCATTACTTTTACGTCTGTCGTGATAGTCATTTCTATACGGTGCATTGCGATAGGAATTGAAGTAGTGTGTTTTCTGTACGTACTGGTTTCCTTGTTGCTGTGCATTACTATTTGTTGGGGCCGACGCTATACGTGTACGCGGCGAAACATTAAAGCTTGGTTGACCTTGTAGACTGCATTGTTGGTTAGGTATGCTAACCGGCTGGCTTTCATGCTGTTTCGGTGAAAAACGTCTATTATTACTAAAATGTGGTTCCTGTTGCTGATAATTTTTTTACACATACTGATGATTAAAATTTTCTTTGATATTAAAGTTCTCGTGGTTGTCATTTCTTGAGCGTCTAATAAAAAATTGTCATTTTCGGTAAAATTTGTCATATCGGGTTTTCTTTACACTTCTTAATACTAGGTAGAGCAATAGTTAAAGAGCTGTTTTGATAGATATAAAGGATAGTAGAAGAGAAGGCAGCAGTGCAGAAAACTAAAGATGAAACAGCACTACTACGGCTTGGGGCCCTGTGCACGCTACGGCACATATTCATTAAAGCGTAATGAATCCCCTGAGGTCTATTACGCGCTGCAAATAAATTTTAACTTTTGTGTTACAGGCAATACCAGTGAAAACTCAAAAGTAAATTGTTGTATCCATGCTAATTGTAGTTTCTGCATTACAGGTAATGGCGGTGAAAGTACAAAAATAAATCGACGTATCCAGTTTAATGCGTGTACCTGTGCTCTGTCATTTTCAAATACCTTAGATTATTTTACACATACAAATTCCTTATAATCAACGTTCTCGTCACTGAATGTGTGAACAGATTCACGATTGCATAAGAATCTGTTTGTCTGTGTCTTTTCGGATTTTAAGTCACGTACTCTCTGTCAATTACCCAAATTATACTGTCTGTGTGAGTGTGAGAAATGTTTGGAATGTGCCGTATGCTGTGATGTGTTATTAACTGAAACATTTTTCATTTCTGTTACTTTAACACGTTCCTCAATTCGGTTGTTCAGTTGTTCACATTTCTTATCGACTTCCGTCTCCAGAGTGTGTGATAGTAGAAGAGAAGGCAGCAGTGCAGAAAACTAAAGATGAAACAGCACTACTACGGCTCGGGGCCCTGTTCTAGTGACTTTAAATTAAACTCGTCGCGTATCTGTGTCGCGATGTCTGAACATTGTTCAGTGACTACATTAATTTCGTCTCTATGTGATTCTGTTGTGGCTGCATGTCTATTACCTAATTCTTATGCAACAATTCTAATTTCTTCACTACTGTTTGTAGCACAAGTTTTAGTATCCTCACGTAATTATTCTTTAGTATCTTGACGTTGCACGGTAACGGCTATAATCTGTTCACTAAGTTGTTTGTTCTGTTCATTAAGGTTGTCGTGTTTTTTGTTCGACTGTTTCAAACTTTCATTAGGGTTGTCTAGTTTTTCATTAATTTGTTTGACATTTTTATTAATTTCATTAAGCTGTTTGAAATATTCACCATGTTGTAGCAATACTGCCATAATTTGATCCAAAGTAACATTACCTACTCTATTCTCTGTGCTGTGTGATGGTGTATTTGCAATTGTCACGTTTTGTGTAGCCATTTGGTTATTCTGTGATTCTTGAAAATATTTGCTAATCAGATGTGCACTGTTAGTCACTACACCGGAATTAAATAAATCTGTTGTACTCTGATTACACTGTTCATTTTCATTAGAAAAATTTGTCTGTTCGTCATGTAAATCCTGCAAACCGGGTGTGTCAAGCTGGGCAGCGCTCATTGCAACAGAACGCCCCGCGTCATCCATTGTCGTTAAATTAACAGACGACACAACTGAATTCGTCTGTTCATCACTAGGATCAAAATCAACATTAGTGGTCGGTACACACTGATTGTCTGTAAACAGAGGACTGTCATTAAGACACTGAGTGTCGCAAGTACTATCGGTCAAGTTATTTGAGTCGGCAATTTCACTCATCACACATCGCGATGTACTGTTAACAGTTTTTCGCGCATTTTTACTCAAATCTAAATTATTCACTAATGAAACAAACACAATTCAAAATGCAACAAACACAAATACAAGAAAGAGCAACAAATTGCCGATGATCTGTGAAAGAAAGAGTGACAAATTAGTAAATGCGTTGCGCCAGATGCAAACTACGTTTAAATAAATAAGAGCAGACATATGACTACTTCTCATAAGATTCACAAAGAAATACGATCCTGGCCGGATGTCGCCAAGTCTCCACACGAAATTTTGTTGAATGATAATGGAAATTGAGCCAAGCGTAACCTCCCCACAAAAATTAAGGAATGAAAATTGACCATAAACCGACAATAATATTAATTAAATAACGAACCATGAACGAAATGTAACCTCCTAACAAAAATAATAATATCTGGTAAATTTTATAAGGACAGCAACGCTGACCTTCGGCCCTGTATTCTGAATAACAAAAGACAAAAATTCTTATCTCAATAAAAACTGCAACTATTTCTGCTCTTATTTATCGACACAGCTTCGTGCAATGCTGGTGTATATTTTCTTTGATTCTTGGAAGCAATGATAATGCATTGGAAAAATTCTTTAAACCGAAATGAATGCTTTTTCTTCAAAAGAGTTACTTTATATTATAAAAATTATTATTGGGGCATTTTTTTTAACAAATTAGATTACAATTAACATACATTATTAAATATGCGCAATGCTGCTTCTTTACCTTCCACAACAATACTCATCGTCCAGAATCCTGACCAGAGTCGCGAGCAGAGCACACAGCTGACGCATGCCGACACCCGCAGACTACTACCGTCCACTCGCTACTAAAGCCGACCGACTACTACTGTATCCGACTGACTACTACTGCAGACTCGCGCAGACTCGCGACAAGCAACAACTAACAATAAACTACTCTCTGGTCAGAGATTTTGTCATGCCTCGCCCATTGCCGGCGAAGCATACACCTTACAGTGTGTCCTTTACAAACCTCCTAAAATAGGTGAGTTCGCCTGCTTCGAAACTGCCCTCTCTAGTCTCGAATCGTCATATGAACATGTAATTATAGCTGGTGACACTAACATTAATTTTCTGTGCAATAGTCCTTCCACTGGGAAATTTAAGAGGATGCTTTCTTCCTCAAATATGACGCTACTTCAGCTGGCACCTACTCATCACACGACTACCAGTCACACTTTCATAGATATATTCGCAACGAAATCTCCGAACAGAATAATCCGCACCTCTCAAATATCTGCGCCTGGCATGTCTGCCCATGACATCATTTCCATGACATATTCACTAGAATGCCCTAGAAAGAAACAAAAACTGTGTACATACCGAGATCTCAAACGCATAAATTTGCCTGAACTCGAAACTGAGGCACAAGAAATAGTTTGGGGGATGACCTCTACTCCCCTCATGGACATAAACGACAAACTCCAGGATTTCACTAACAAAATTACTCAACTATATGACAAATATGCTCCAATAAAGACCAGAAAAGTAAAAAGGCAACCTGCACCTTGGCTGACTGATGAACTAAAACAGCTCATGAATCTCAGAGATACTCACATCGAGCATACAAGATACACCCTACACCTGAAAATCATGCTGTATACAAGCAGAAACGAAACAGTCAGTCAAGCGGCGAGAAACGCTAAGCTCAGACATGCCCGTACATTAGCTGACAATAGATGTAGACCAGCTATCTTGTGGAAAAATCTCCGTAGTCTCGGTTTAGGCAAAATAAAAGTTGCAGAAAATCCCATGGTCCCAGCTGAAGAACTAAACCGATTCTTCACATTACCTACAACCAAAATTGATCCGCAAAAAAAAAAAAAACAGAGAATCATTGATTACTTCATGGGGATGAACGACTGTAGCAAAGAAAAATTCTATCTACAGCACATCACTTGCAGTAATGTCAAGAAAGCCATAATGCGGATTAGATCAGCATCTACTGGACATGATGGTATCACTATCCAGATGGTAGAACTTATTATTGACCAGCTACTGCCCTCTATAACAGACATTTTCTACGATTCCTTAATCACAAGTGTTTTCCCTGAGGCCTGGAAACTGGGACAAATTAAGCCACTGCCTAAAAAGGACATCGCCACAGCACCCTCTGACTACCACCCCATCTGCCTTCTTCCTGCACTATCAAAGGCCTTAGAATATATAGTTCAAGACCAGCTCACCAACTACCTAACTACTAACAACCTACCAGACGAATACCAATCAGGTTTCCGTAAACATCGAAGCACAACATCCGCTCTGATAAAGGTGACAGATGACCTGAAACTTAACATGGACAGACAAGAAGCGACTATCATTTGCTTCTTAGATTTCAGCAAAGCATTTGATACTGTCGACTTCGACATCTTAGTAGCCAAACTTAGCGGTCTAAATTTCTCACCAAGTGCAGTGCAATGGTTTCGCTCATACATGGCGTCTCGTCAGCAACGCGTCCTGTCTGGGAATATAAAATCACAATGGCGGCAGGTAGTGTCAGGCGTTCCCCAAGGCTCAGTATTAGGTCCTATACTCTTCTCTCTTTATGTCAATGATGTGTCATCGGTCCTGACCTATTGCAAATACCATATGTATGCTGATGACCTTCAGTTGTATCTAAGTGCGAAACCAAGCAATCTAAAGAAAGCTATTGAAAATTTCAATACTGACCTCGATGCACTGTCAAAATGGGCGCAGGACATAGGTCTAAAACTAAATCCATCTAAAACCCAAGCGGTACTTGTTGGTCATTCTAAGCTCATTAGCCCAAAACATCGGGAATCCGTACCACCTCTTATCCTAAATGGAACAAATATTAACTTCTCTCCCTCAGCAAAGAGTTTGGGAGTAATAATAGATGAAAATCTAAATTGGACAGAGCACGTAACTGCAGTGTGCAAAAAAGCATCAGCATCCCTTCATGTCCTACAAAAATATAAAAAACTCTTCCCTTTCGATGAGAAAAAGAAATTAGTACAAACGCTTATACTCCCAATCATTGACTACAGCGATATTATCCTACAAGGCCTCTCTCAGGAAAATTCCCGACGTCTAGAACTGGTCACGAATGCCTGCGTCCGATATATCTGTGACGTTCGACTTTTTGATCACATTTCACCAGCATATGCAAAATTGTCCTGGCTGCGTGCAGACAAATGCAGAGATTTCCATACACTCTGTCTCATCTACTGCCTTATAAATGTACACTGTCCCTCATATCTCTCCTCGTCCCTAACACTCATGTCGGAACAACATGACAGAAACACACGTTCCCATTATAATAAAATCCTCTCCGTTCCACTGCATCGCTCAGTCACCTTCTCCAAGTCCTTTACAGTAGCGGGAACCCGACTCTGGAATAACCTCCCTCGTTTTGTTAGAGAACTTAAAAACATGACCGGCTTCAAAAAACAGTTAATGACGTATCTACTTAAGCAACAGTAATGCCTTCCTCTGTACATGAGTGCACTTCACCTCATTACTTCCCTCTTTCCCCCTCCTTAAATCTCCCTTACCCAAAACTCGCTATACTAGTAAACATCTACTTTACACACCAAGATATTAATGTACATCTGCACAAACCTTCATTACTATTGCCAATCATTCTCATGTTTGTCATCATTATTTGATTTTTTTTACTGTTTTATTTATTTATTTAGCGTATGACTAATACAGACATATCATGAAATTACATATACATATGTACATATTGACACACAAGAAACTTAAGTTTGTCTTTACAACTGAATATCCAGTCCTTCAATCCAGCGCACTGCATCTGGAGTTGCTAGCAGGAAGTCCTCTTTGGCGCCGTGATAGGCTCGAATCCTGCATTCACTGACAATGTGGTGAACAGTCTGGTATGGAGCCCCGCAGTCACAAGCTGGATCAGGCAGCTTCTTCCACTTAAAGAGAGCATCCCTGCATCGCCCATGGCTGGTACGGATTCTGTTGAGAGTAGACCACGTCTTGCGTGGTAAGTCGAATCCACTTGGAAGTTTAGCACCTGAGAAGATGTTATGCAGGTGCACATCTGTCACTGCTTCCCACCGACCTTTCCATTCTTCAAGAGGTTTGAAATTCTTAGCAACCATGTCAGCAGCATCGCACAGAGTTGGATGACGTGATTTCAGTCTCTTGCGATTTAAAAGTGGCAGGTCGCTATGCACGGGTAGGTTAGAAATCCTGGAGATCTTGTGGAATATAAGGGCAGTACATCTGCGTAGATCAGGAGGCATTATACCGGTTAACAGTGGAAGCCAATAAACTGGAGTAGATCTGATTGTGCCAGATATTATGCGCATTGTCGTATTCAGCTGGGTATCAACATGCCTTGTATGATGACTATTCATCCAAACAGGTGCACAATACTCAGCACTTGAGTATACCAAGCCCAGAGTTCGCAGGGTGGTTGCTGAACATCCCCAGGTAGTTCCGCATAGCTTATGGAGGATGTTGTTTCGAGTCCTCAGCTTTTGAGCTAAGTTAAGAAGGTGTTGTTTGAAGCATAGTGTACGATCCAGGATGACACCAAGATATTTTGGGTTCCAGTTGTGACGAAGAATTCTGCCTCTGAAACTTACCTCCAGTTTTACGTTTGCCAACTGGTTATTTAGATGGAAGCAACACACTTCTGTTTTACTCACACTGGGTTGGAGTCTCCAGATTTTGAAGTAATTGTCTAATGCAGACAGGTCATTGGCTAAAATCTCTTCTGTTGTCTTCATTTCCTTGTGTTTGACGGCTAGAGCCAGGTCATCGGCATAGCAGTATTTTCTGGACGAAGTGTCAGGTAGATCAGATAGATATCGGTTGAACAGTAAGGGTGAGAGAACTGATCCTTGAGGCAATCCGTTGTTCAGCTTCCTCTCCTTACTTACGTTGCTTCCAGTGATTACCTGGAACTTCCGATCACTTAGCATGCTGTTAATCAGTCGAGCCATTGTTCTGCAGGGTATGATGCGGAGAAATTTGTAGATAAGGCCTTCCCTCCACACAGTGTCGAAGGCGGCAGTTAGATCAACAAATGCCACAGATGTTTTCTGCTTCATTTGGTATCCTGACTCTATCAAGGATGTGAGAGACAATACTTGGTCGCAGGTCTGAAGCCTGCCTGATCAACTGGAACGTTCTCTAAGATAGCGCTACTTATTCTGTTATATATTAGCCTTTCAAAAAGCTTGTAGCAGCAGCTGAGTAGGGAAATGGGGCGATAGTTTTCCATCCTGTAGCTGGGTTTGCCAGAACAGATATTATCTTCACCTTTTTAAACTCAGATGGAAGTTGACCAGTCAGCAGGATGTCAGTGAAGAATTCTGCCAGCCATTTCTTAGCTTTTCCTCCCATATCGATCAGGAATTCTGGGTGGATACCATCGAATCCAGGTGCCTTAAGAGGTTTGAGGTCCTTCAGTCCAGAGTCAATGTCTGAAACTGTGAAGGGATGGGTATACTCAGATGAGGGAGATGCCTTCTTTTTAAGGTCACGAAGCTGTCGTCTGATATGTCTTGTATGTTTCTTGTCAGGAGGTACTCTTGAGGTGGTAATGATGTGGGAAGCAATTTGGTCTGGTGTTACTTCGGAACTTTTTCTGCATGCTGGTGCACTTCCTCCCAGTTTTCTCAGAAGACTCCATGCTTTCCTGCTCAAGTGGGTGAAGTCCATAGTTTTGACTGTTTCTGCCCATTTCTACCTCCGAGACATGTCCAAGCTGGACAATAGTTCCGTAGCTATCTCTGGGTCACCACTTTGCTGGAAGTATTGGTACAGTGTTTCACTTTCCTCATTCCATCTTGGAACATATTCTTTTCGGTATCGTCTTGGCATACACTTTTTAGCTGTTGCTGTTACTGCACCAATGAAGCGTTTATAGTTATTATGTGATGGAGGTATCCATCGAATGGTCTTATCCAGTTCCGTTGAAAACTTCATCCAGTCGGCTTTCTGGAAATTCCATCCAGCATGCGGAGTTGATCGTATGACAGGAACAGTGCAGTCAATTTGTATTATTACCGGTATGTGTTGGCTGTGAGGAAAGGCATCTATCACTTTCCTTGTGGTGTTGATGGGAAAGCCAGTTTCGTTGCAGCTAACAAAGCATAAGTCAGGATTTGAATCAGCGTCCCAAGCAGCTGACCTGAAAGTGCATTGATCTTTGGCATCAAACACTAGATGAAGATTATTCTCTTCGATCCATTCTGCAAGCATGCTCCCATTTTCATCATTTTGAGAGTACTTCCAAAGTTCATGGTGACTATTGAAGTCTCCTATGTAAATTGCAGGATGTTCTGCTGTGTAGGACAAAATCGGGCCATGTTGTTTTGGGTGGTTTGTAAACATTTGTAATAGTAATGCCGTGCAATTGTATGACAACTTTATGTATATCTGCCTCCACACTTACAGAAATCAGCGAAACTTCGTTTATGTTGTTACGGACATACGTAGCAATTCCATACACCTCGTGGTAAGTTACACCAAGTGCAGGATATCCAGGAATTCGACCTCGGCTTCGGAATATTTCTTCGCTGGAAACACGAGTTTCTTGAATGGCGACGACATCGATATTGTTGTCCAGCAAAAATTTTGACAGGTAGTCACACTTTGGCCTGCTAATGCTTTCGATATTCAGTTGAAGGAGTCTGATAGTTGGTCCAATGTTTCTTGTTAATGAGCTCTGAAAAGAACTGTTTCTGCTGTTTAGTTGATATGTCATTGCCAGGAGATCCTATGGATAGTCTGGCTGCCTGTAATCACTGTTACTCAATTAGCACCACCCAGGAGGCACGTGTAGGGTATTTTAAGGTTAAACATACGGACGTGAGCAACGCTACCTCCCTTTTTACTGTTATTATCATTGCTTTCGCCATAATCTGTATGTATAGCACCTGATGTAAAAATACTTCCGCATTTACTTTATTAGGTCTTAGTCACTACTCTTTATTCATATTGTCACTAGAGTAAGCTAATTTTCTCATTTAAACTATGTTCATGATGTAACTCTGATGTGTGAAGTGCAGCATGTGTGGAACACTGGTCCGATGTAAGAGAGGGCCTGATGGCCCTAATCTGATCAGGTTAAATAAATAAATAAATAAATATAAACCACTGAATATCAGTGTTAAAGTAGCCATTTCATAATTTTTAATTATTATAAATAGGTTAAATGATATAGTATAACAAGTAATATATAATAACATGTCAGTTATTTTCAAAATAGTAGATACTTGCTTTTGAAATTAACTCAGAGCCCAAACTGTCCAAATAGTTGATGAAAATGAGAAAAAGTCCGTATTTAAAATTAAAACGAATATTTTCATTATAGATTTCATTTAGTGATATGAACTGCCATTTAGCACAAAAATAAAGTCGTTTGCATTGCAATACGTTATTTTCACTCGTACGTGTACCTGAAATAAGTTTTATGTTGCTTGTGCAAAACTGAATTTACTGGACATGTTCGTGTTTGTATGTCACCTCTTCAACTGCATACATGAAAAATATTGTCAGAATGGTCCTTACTATTGTGCTGTACAACACAACCGACTGGCTGCCACATTCTTGTAGCTTTCATTCTTCTCAGCGGTGGATTGTACGGGGTTATTGATCCTTCAGTCCTGGGAGTATTAAGGCAAACTTGTTCTCTAGAAAGAACAGCAATCAACCAATCGGTACGGAATGGATTCGTCAAGAAAGGCAACAGCATACAATGTCCCAAAGTATGCCCTACCGCGTCCCAATTTTGTCTCCTTGGAAGCACTACATTTACAATAAAAACTGCCTACACGTACTCAATGGACAATCAAAACCCTCCTTTAATCAATTTGAATTTTATGAACTACCATTTACACTTTTTCTTTTAATATTACTCGTATGATGCTGGATTAAAGTAATTACTCACTCTTTATGCTTTCATTGTATTAAGAAGTTTTTAGAAGAAAATTAATACTCACAAAGGGCTACAGCGCACGGTAAGGATTCAATATATTCGGTAGTAATTACTGCAGCCTAGACGCAATCTCCGATCTCATTTACTGAGACCGAGGTAGGTAATATACACTCTTGGAAATTGAAATAAGAACACCGTGAATTCATTGTCCCAGGAAGGGGAAACTTTATTGACACATTCCTGGGGTCAGATACATCACATGATCACACTGACAGAACCACAGGCACATAGACACAGGCAACAGAGCATGCACAATGTCGGCACTAGTACAGTGTATATCCACCTTTCGCAGCAATGCAGGCTGCTATTCTCCCATGGAGACGATCGTAGAGATGCTGGATGTAGTCCTGTGGAACGGTTTGCCATGCCATTTCCACCTGGCGCCTCAGTTGGACCAGTGTTCGTGCTGGACGTGCAGATCGCGTGAGACAACGCTTCATCCAGTCCCAAACATGCTCAATGGGGGACAGATCCGGAGATCTTGCTGGCCAGGGTAGTTGACTTACACCTTCTAGAGCACGTTGGGTGGCACGGGATACATGCGGACGTGCATTGTCCTGTTGGAACAGCAAGTTCCCTTGCCGATCTAGGAATGGTAGAACGATGGGGTCGATGACGGTTTGGATGTACCGTGCACTATTCAGTGTCCCCTCGACGATTACCAGTGGTGTACGGCCAGTGTAGGAGATCGCTCCCCACACCATGATGCCGGGTGTTGGCCCTGTGTGCCTCGGTCGTATGCAGTCCTGATTGTGGCGCTCACCTGCACGGCGCCAAACACGCATACGACCATCATTGGCACCAAGGCAGAAGCGACTCTCATCGCTGAAGACGACACGTCTCCATTCGTCCCTCCATTCACGCCTGTCACGACACCACTGGAGGCGGGCTACACGATGTTGGGGCGTGAGCGGAAGACGGCCTAACGGTGTGCGGGACCGTAGCCCAGCTTCATGGAGACGGTTGCGAATGGTCCTCGCCGATACCCCAGGAGCAACAGTGTCCCTAATTTGCTGGCAAGTGGCGGTGCGGTCCCCTACGGCACTGCGTAGGATCCTACGGTCTTGGCGTGCATCCGTGCGTCGCTGCGGTCCGGTCCCAGGTCGACGGGCACGTGCACCTTCCGCCGACCACTGGCGACAACATCGATGTACTGTGGAGACCTCACGCCCCACGTGTTGAGCAATTCGGCGGTACGTCCACCCGGCCTCCCGCATGCCCACTATACGCCCTCGCTCAAAGTCCGTCAACTGCACATACGGTTCACGTCCACGCTGTCGCGGCATGCTACCAGTGTTAAAGACTGCGATGGAGCTCCGTATGCCACGGCAAACTGGCTGACACTGACGGCGGCGGTGCACAAATGCTGCGCAGCTAGCGCCATTCGACGGCCAACACCGCGGTTCCTGGTGTGTCCGCTGTGCCGTGCGTGTGATCATTGCTTGTACAGCCCTCTCGCAGTGTCCGGAGGAAGTATGGTGGGTCTGACACACCGGTGTCAATGTGTTCTTTTTTCCATTTCCAGGAGTGTACATTCCATGTTACTCATGTGAGAGGTACTTATTTACTGCTTTATTATTCCTCGTTTTTTCAATATTCGTTCAATGTAAACACATTACATTTACACAATTTAGTATCTAGGAACAAATCTTATATTTGTCAACAACGTAATCAAAGATCATCTTACTACGGTTCTTTTCATCTATACAGGGTGGTCCATTGATCGTGACCGGGCCAAATATCTCACGAAATAAGCGTCAAACGAAAAAACTACAAAGAACGAAACTTGTCTAGCTTGAAGGAGGAAACCAGATGGCACTGAGGTTGGCACGCTAGATGGTGCTGCCATAGGTCAAACGGAAATCAACTGCGTATTTTTAAATAGGAACCCCAACTTTTTATTACATATTCGTGTAATGCAAGTACCGTCTGAACTGGCGGAATGTTGTGTGATACCACGTACTTATACGTTTGTGACTATTACAGCTCCATCTATCACAAAGCGAAAAAAGTGGTCCAAATAAAATATTCCTATATCTTTACGTACTACACGAATATGTAATAAAAAGCGGGGTTCCTATTTTTAAAAAACGCAGTTGATATCCATTTGACCTATGGCAGCGCTATCTAGCGGGCCAACCATTGCGCCATCTGGTTTCCCCCTTCAAGCTAGACGCGTTTCGATGCTTATCTCGTGAGATATTTGGTCCGGCCGCTATCAATGGGCCACCCTGTATACTTATTATGTGGAGGAATTAATAGTGTAAGCTAACAGTTAAGAAAGAGGAGACATATGCTCAATGCTAACGGCAGTGGCAAATATCATAGCAGAAAAAGGGCGTTAGGCTTGCTTCAGTCGAGTTGATTACACCAACAAAACCATAGTGCAGCCAGAAACATATTCCAAGGAGATATGAAACATCCGTTATTTATTAGACTAACTTAGCGACGTTCACGTTTCCTGGAACGCCTCTACAGGATTGGAGAGATTTTCTTCCACATTCAGCAAACATCCAGAATACGACAGAGATTTTTATATCGTTTTTGGATGTTACAAATATGCTCCAAGCCGAAATAATTGTCGGAAGATCTATTATAAATAAAAATCCTATTGCTAACAAATACAACCATTGCTAAGAAAATAACATGATAGAAGCGGTTGTGAGTGCCTGCGAATGCATTCCAATGCCAACCATCGCACATGAGAGTAGTGGTTGTGACTGCCTGCGAATGCATTCCAATGCCAACCATCGCACATGAGTTTGCATCTGTTCCGAAGCACTGCAGACAACTGCTGTCAATGTGGAACATTTTGAATGTCTTCAACAGTTAAACGTCATCTGTAACGTCGTGACCTTCTATGTGACTTAAAAATTCATAGTTTTAGTTATTTCTGTTAGAGTTATTATAGTTTAAACAGTGTAAGTCCCTGTTTGGAACAACTTTTATTAAAACATTAATGACTGAGTACATCCTCAAAATTAATGGATTAATGGTGCTTTACTACAAGAAGCGGCTATAGAACTCTGGCATATGAAAGGCTGAATGTCAAATTTTTTGTACGTATAAAATAGTTGTGTACTTAAAATTTAACTGTAGTCACTAACGTGAGCAGTTGTAATGTCTGCGTTGTTTGCTGCCACAATCCATTTTATCTTTACTTTTGATTAAAATTGTTGTTGTAACGCTTCATTGCCTAAAATACTTAAAATATCAAGTATAAAACGGAAGTTTCGGCAGTATTACAACGGCCTTTATGAGGACAGGACTTTCTCGTTTATATTTTAAGTATTTTACACAGTGAAACGGAACAACACACAACAGAATTTTCATCATCTTTATACCTTCCACGGAAGCCTATGTAGCTAAAATCTTTCCTTTTCTCTGTGTCTAATAATCATACTCATTTACATCTAACTGCGTTTGGATGTTTTTGTTTCCTGAGAACATTAGAATTAGACAAAAAGTAGTAACTTATTTCTATGCGTTATGTCTGTATTTTTTTTCTGTCTTTCGTAGTGTCCTCGTCCTTATCTATTAAAGATTTACATACAGGATATCCCATTTATCTTGACCACCCTCAATAACTGTTTGTCCAGATGGACATTACAGAATGTTTCAACCAAATGTTCTTTAGCCGTCAAGGAGATATCAGTCAGCATGATTGCCTTCGTAGTAGCTTTGTTTTTTTACAACGATATAAACAGCGGTATGACTTTTTTAAATGGCACCCTGTATTGTTTATTCGGTAATTCATTTCCTCTCCTAAAGACCTGTTCAAAAATGTATCA
The DNA here is from genome assembly GCF_023898315.1 of Schistocerca nitens. Lineage (NCBI taxonomy): Eukaryota > Metazoa > Arthropoda > Insecta > Orthoptera > Acrididae > Schistocerca > Schistocerca nitens. The sequence goes on along the minus strand of NC_064618.1, from coordinate 524,544,271 downwards.
CAGTGTATCATTCACTGAAATACAACGTTATTAATTACATAACACAACATTCAATGGAGCCCGGGATCACAAACTCGTCCACTTGCTGGAGTTGTCAGAAAACAAATGAAAACCAAGTAAAAATATAACACAAAATTGACTTTGAGTCTCCTGTACCATTGCCCAGGAGTAGAACATTCAAAGTGGCGATCCTGGACATCGATACACTGGTGCACTCGTTGAATGAAAGAATTATTTACTACTTCCAGTGTTGCCTGCTGAAGAGAATTACAAGCAAGGACGTTACATACCTGCATGTCCTCTGGAGTTGTTGAAATATCGTGATAGACGTCTTGAATGCATCCCCAAAGAAAAAAGTCCAGAGGATTTAAGTCAGGAGACCTAGCAGGCCAAGTAACTGTTCCTCCTTGACCAATCCATCTGAGAGGATACCTTGGGTTCAGAACACGACGCGCACGAAAGGCATTATGTGCTGAGCATCCATCTTGTTGATACCACATAAGCATTATGGATCTTAGCGGTGCTTCATACAGAAGAGGAAGATTGAATTCGTCTGAGGAAGTTGGCATACGCTGTGCCGTTCAGAGTAGCATTGATGAAATAAGCGCCAACAACTGTAGTACCAAGCATCCCACACCAGACGTTAACTCTCCATTGGCGCTGATGTTCCACCTGTCTAAGACATCGTGGGTTGTCGCTGGACCAGTAATGCACTTTCCTTGTATTTGCCTCTCCTTTGTTTGAGAAGGAACATTCATGGCTAAGTTTGGCGAGGATTTGCAGCTGTGCCCACTGGCAGAACTGTACACGATTCTGGAATTCATTCCCATGCAACTCTTGATGTAGGTGTACATGGTAGGGATGGAACCGGTGATTCACTACCAAAGGTTACACAAATAATATAATTTGAGAAATTCGTAACTGTTTTATGCCTTTCACCTTATTTTATTTCTTTAGACTGTACGTGGATAACATGCAATGAAAAAAGCATACTTTAGATTTTAGTATTGACTCCCGGTATAGAAGGTAGTAATTTTTGGTACTGTACCCTGGAATAAAAACGAAGGGTTGTATACAGCAGGGTGCGCTATGTAGTCAGCTCCTAGCTTTGTACCTTCCACTTGAATGCTACGTTATTTTGTAAAACAAAATTCTTAATATTTCTTGTAATGTAAAACTGATATTTTAAATGGGTGCTATGTTGTGCTGCAAACAAAGTTCTTAATATTTTCTGTAATGTAAGACTGACATTTTTCTATTTTAAAGAAATTGTAAATTGATGTTTTCATTGGGATGCTAAATGATTCTGTAAAACAAGGTTGTTCACATTTCCTGGATATTTTCAATGGGCTGCTACGTTATTTTGCAAAACAATATTGTTAACATTACCTATGATAGAATATTGATATTTTTGTACTTTTAAAAAATGTTAAATTTATATTTTCATTTGGATGTTACGTCATTTTGTAAAACAAAATGGTTTAACATTTACTGTAATGTAAAACTGATACGTCTCCGGTTTTGAAAAGTGTTACCAATAAATGACACCACAGAAAACTAAGACACAGGCATACACGCATGCGAGTATGTATGAAGTGACACCTACCTAGGTACCCTGTTGACTGTTGAAAGCTATCTTTGTAAGTTTGGTTGCGTCAATCAGCTGCAACAGTAGACACATAAGCTAATATCAAATAGCTCTGAGAACTATGTGACTTAACATCTTAGGTCATCAGCCCCCTAGAACTTAGAACTACTTAAACCTAACGACATCATACACATCCATGCCCGAGGCAGAATTCGAACTTGCGACCGTAGCAGTTGCGTGGTTCCGGACTGAAGTGCCTAGAACCGCTCGGCCACCGCGGCCAGCGGCTAATATCAGTAAGAGTACTTGGTGACCACAGGATGACTTTCTGTAGATAGGTTATTCGTGCCTTTCGACACCATATTGCATGCTTAGTTACAGTTAATAAGAGGGTATACCTATAAGTCTATAAAAACCTGTAATGTGGACATGCATATTGCTTGTAAAAGTTATTGTAAGACATGATATTTGTAATTTTTTAGCTGTGTGGTTTGAGAATGGGCGTGTCAACCCGAAACCGCTAACCACTGCAGCAATAATTGAACTGAGACGGACAATATACAGAAAGTATCAAATTTCGTAGTGCAGAACACTTCCTGGCCTAGGTGCAACATGCTACAAATCAGCATATATCTCACTGTTCACTTTTACTAATGTTGAATTCTTCATCCACCTTACTCAGTCTCAGTCGTCAATTGAGAATGATGTTGACTGCACTCCACGGTCGAGACTGACGTGTATGTCAACTAAATTCCCAGCAGCTTACGCATTAATGCTCCAAAGGGCTGAAAAAAGGCAGAGTCAGTTGCTATGGTCGGAAAATGTTATGGTGATCGGTTTACGATCGGCTGCCCGGCGTTTAGGACGCAGAAGACGGGAAAGGGGGCGGGAGGGGTTAAATGCTTTGTTGAACATCAACAATTAGTGAGCAGCCATATAATCTAGAAACATCTCGTCGTTAATGGGTTGAAGAGCCAACGCCCCAACGACTACCTCTATCATTATAAGTTACAGTGGCATGAGGTGCCGGTGAAGGATCTTGTAATGTGGCAAAATTAAAGCTTCGTCTTATTTTCGGGGTTGGCTGTTTTCTGGAAGAATCTAGAGTTTATTTATGAGTCTCTAACATTTTCGTATATGTGCCTGTGTTGAAATTTTGTAGATTTTGTCGCGTGATGTACGAGAAAACCAGATTCCAGTCAAGTCAGCGAGTTAAGTATGCCCAGCTGACTGCAGAGAGGCGGAGTGCGGGGAAGATTACAGCTACGGAGAAGCTAGGCTCAACAAGATCAAACCAACGGCTGATTAGAAGAAAAACCTGTAATTTAAAGAGAGAATTAGCGTGATATATTTGTTCCCCGTAAATGGTTCTTGGCTTGTCCACTATTTGAATTAATGTCTCACGAGTTATTCTCAAGAGAGAGTCTGGCTGAACGAGTGGCAATGAGAGGATCGCAATAAGTTGTCAGCTACGCGGTTTAAATTCGGGAGACTACAAAACAACTCTTAAGACTTTTAGGCACATACTCTGAAAATTTTATCGACTTGTTGGAGAAAGTAATGGTTTCGCTGAGTTTAAGCTCAGCGTGTGGAGGGAAAAGCAGGAGATAAATTTGTGACGAAAATTAGAATTTTGAGGGAAGTATCAGTTGAGGCTACTATTAATTGAAGTCTGAGATTGGTTTCTCCTGCTTGTTAATGTTATGCGGATGAGGTGGCTGAAGGTTGGGTTGCTTGATAGCGAACCGTTTACAGGTGTACTGTGTCCATTTAACAGGAGATTTTCCGTTGGTTTGTCGAAGACGAGACACATTATCATGTGAAATCATTATTAGATTTTATGACGTGGCTTTTAGCACACACTAAGGGAATAGTAGCGTTGCGCTCGTGTCGTGTGGTTGTGGAACAGAAAGCAAGCACTTAGGAATGGTGCCTCTGCGATGTTGTGTTAGGGTGTATTTTATGGCTTCAGCGAAAGCGTTGTTTATAGTAATAAATTTTGGAAATCTCTCTAGAGATGCGCTTAAGCGTAATTGTTGATGGAAGGAGAGAGGACGTCCTACGTTGTTAATGTATCATTGAGAAAGTGTCGGAAGTTGCTGGGGATTTGCATATGCGATCTCGATTTTATAGCTTTTCCCAAGGTCTGTAAACGACAAAGGAAGTACCATTTTTTCGAGAACATGCAAATTGTGTATATATGAAAAAAAGTTTTGCATCACTCCGGTTCCCAGAACTCCTGATGACAGACATTGACTGTGGATATTGCATCACAGACATAGTCTCTTTGACTATTCACAGATGTCACTAATCCCGCCCAAAGATGTAAACAACCATGCATGAGCAGCGCCTATTAGACGTAGGGGGTCCGACAGCCGATCATTTCCAGTCATTCCACCAGGAAGGAGGTACACGGCTCGTCTGTGGTTCAACCATGCTTAGACGGTCAATACCGCGGTTTGATCGCGTCCGCTTTGTTACTTTGTGCCAGGAAGGGTTCTCAACAAGGGAAGTGTCCAGGCATCTCGGAGTGAACCAAAGCGATGTAGTTCGGACACGGAGGAGATACAGAGAGGTAGGAACTGTCGTTGACATGTCTCGCTCAGGCCACCCAAGGGCTACAACTGCAGTGGATGACCGCTATCTACGGATTATGGGTCGGAGGAACCCTGACAGCAACGCCATCATGTTGAATAATACTTTTCGTGCAGCCACAAGACGTCGTGTTACGACTCTAACTGTGTGCAAAAGACTGCGTTGTGTACAACTTCATTCTCAACGTCCATGGCGAGGTCCATCTTTGCAACGACGACACCATGCAACGCGAAACAGATAGGCCCAAAAACATGCCGAATGGACCGTTCAGGACTGGTATCAAGTTCTCTTCACCGATGAGTGTCGCATATGCCTTCAAACAGACAATCGTCGGAGACGTGTTTGGAGGCAACTTGGACAGGCTGAACTCCTAGACATACTGTTCAGCGAGTGAAGCAAGATGGAGATTCCCTGCTGTTTTGGGGTGGCTTTATGCGGGGCCGACGTACGCCGCTCGTGGTCACGGAAGGCGCCGTAACGGCTGTAAGAGACGTGAATACCATCCTCCGACCGATAGTGCAACCATATCGGCAGCATATTGGCGAGGCATTTATCTTCATGGACGCCAATTCGCGCCCTCATTGTGCACATCTTGTGAATGACTTCCTTCAGGCTAAGGGCATAGCTCGTTTAGAGTGGCCAAAATGTTCTCCAGGTATGAACTCTATCGAACTTGACTGGGATGGATTGAAAAGGGTTTTTTAAGGACGACGTGACCCACCAACCACTCTGAGGATTTACGCCAAATCGCCGTTGAGGATTGGGACAATCTAGACCAACAGTGCCTTGATGAATTTGGGGATAGTATGTCACAACGAATGTATCAATGCAAGAGGACGTGCTACTGGGTATCAGAGGTGCCGGTATGTACAGCAATCTGGACCACCGCCGCTGAAGGTCTCGCTGTTCAGTAACACAATATGCAATGTGTGGTTTTCACGCGCAATAAAAAGGGCGAAAATGATTATGTAGATCTCTATTCCAATTTTCTGTACTGGTTCCGGAGCTCTCGGAGCCGATTTAAATATTTATGGGTTCGCGGAATGTCAACGCCTGAAGTGGTTAATATTTGTGTTCCGTTTGAAGTTCACAGAGTTTTTGTTTGATTTTTTTATTATTATGTTTCCGCTAGTTAGGGTTTTGTGTAGTTAAGCCGCGCTCATAACAAAATATGTTGACTTGTACCTGTACACAGTACAATAACTGGCAATAAAGACATAGATTTTCTGCTTTAAACCTATAAAAACGAGTCAGCAAATATCATTTATCTCAGAACTATTACTGGAAAGCTATTTGAAAGTTAAGTTCGATATTAAAGCAGACGATTATTTTCCAATATAGCCAATTATTAAAAAGAAGGCACAGATACGTAAAGGAAAAGACTGACATTGTGTCGAGGCAAAGTCAGAGACGTTAACCCTAAAAGGAACTGACACAATAATTTATATTTCTTAATTTGCAACGAGAGGAAAAACATCTTTAATCATTTAATAAAAGGGAAAGCTAATTTACGCTTTGTGAAAGATAATTAACTTTAAAAGAAAAATTTTTTATTGAATTCGGAGAGGTTGAGATTTTTGAGAAAGAGTTATGACGTTATAATTCGATTTAAGTGATGATCTTGTTGTAGCGAGACGCTATGTATAGACGTTATCGTTGGCTAGAAACGACTGATAGGTAAATATTAAATTATGTATTTATAAGTTCAATGTACACTTAATTTTACGTAAAAGTACTTAAAGTAAGCATTGATTAGATGAGTTTACATGATGCTTTGAGGCTTTGGTAGGAAAAGCATTTAGTTGGAATCAGGGAGTCAGATAGCCCTTATTCCTTTTATACATTGGTAGCATATTTTGGTTCCGCCGTTGCTTAGTGAAGTGCGTCGCACATTATCAGTTCACACAATGGAGATTTTAGTTTGTCGCTGCAAGAGATAAAGGGGAAGCTCTGATTTCTATCCATCCTATACTCTTATGGATAGTATTTTTCATTGTGACTGATATTAGCTTTGGCGTAGTTAACATTACGAACTTATTTAAATCCTTGTCAAAACTAGACACGATTGTCTTAATGTGATTTCCGCAATCGTTCATTAAATAAAAATATGGCATTTCAGTCTTTGATCGCTATTTTTTTATTTTTAATGACCGGTTTCAGACTAGCTGCCCACCTTCAGATCATATATTGCAGTTACAGAGTAACTTGTCAGTACAGAACCATCAGTTCGCTGTCATAACTCAGCGAACCGATAGTTCTGTACTGACAAGTTACACTGTAACTGCTATATATGATCTGAAGATGGGCAGCTAGTCTGAAACCGGTCATTGAAAATAAAAAAGAAACGATCAAAGACGGAAATGCCATATTTTTATTATTTATATCCTGTGAGTCACGTGCATCATTAAAATCAACATTAGTATATCCCGGAAGCTACCACCAGCCCCATTATACAATAGTACAGTACATAGCGTCGTTGTATGATACGTAGTGTGATCTGTAGTGAGATAAAATTACGTACCATCGTTGTGGGCAGATGATCATTTCTGTATACACAGGTTACGTCGTTGATCTTAGGCACTGACGTGTCAGCACAGTTAAGTAACGTGTTCCAACGTAGAGCCTACACTGTTCGGCGTTCCTTTCTCTCCTACGTGTCACAGTGTTGCTAGCTTCTGCTCATATTATGTTATACCTACGAGTGGTCTGCGTCTAAAGGGTGGCACAGTACAAATTCCACTACTGAATGCTTAAAGCTTGGGAAAAGCACACCTGGACTGATAACGATAACAGAGTACGAATATGTCGATATGTACCAACAGGCCACCTTGCAGTCAGATGGTGAAGATACTCTTGTGCGAGGCATGTTTACTCACAAAGGGACCGTACGGACATTCTCTCACCACTTTCATTTGTAATGAACAGGGTGTCAACGGCACGACCAGTACTTCAACAGGAAAACAGCAAGACGCAACTATCTTCCGTTTTCGAGGCAATTTAATTTTAAAATTTTAGGTGTGCTTATATATTTTGTATGATGGCTAGTATTCATGGAGAACGCAGCTGAGCATGTGCGCTTAGTATCACAAGCGTGAGGTCTCTGAAGCGAATCTCCTCCCGGTACCTTCACTCCGTTTCAACAATTGATTATTATGAATGCTCATAATATTTATCCTAAAAAATCGATTTTGCTCTAAAATTATGGAAATGGCTTCCCATAGTAACCGTATTCAAGGACCAGTTTTCCCGTTAACCTCGCAGGAGCCCATTTTCCCGATATTCCTACAGGTAGTTCTGTCCCACTATGAACAGTTCCATGCACACAAAACGACTTTCGGATGGCGGAGGACAAAAGGAGACAGTTCAAAAATCAGGAGAATATTTCATTCGAATATTAGCCACCATGGTAGGAAATTGCTATTGCTCCAAGATGTCTGATTTTATCTGTAAATACAGTGATGTGACAGTTACTTCTACAGCAAGATAAAGTGAACCTGACTGTGAAACCGAATCGCTTAACAGTAAAGTTTCAAAAGTGCAATGAAAAATGCCTATAAAACATAGTGAATAGCTCTTTCTCCAAAACTATCTCATTGCTTCAGATCTTTCAAGAGTAATATCGCAAAAACGCTTGAAATTTGAATATCAAATATCTGACAACACTTCTGAAATGCTAGTGGAGAAACAACTTGTGGCACAAGACGAACTAATTGCTCATCAAGAAATCGACGAACGAGATCTGTTTGAAGAAACCGAAGAAGTTGCTTGATTTCATCTGACAAGTATGAGCCCCAAGAGAAACGAGCGAAAATGGACAGCGATTATGTTACGTTGCGGTCGTCAGCCGAGTGAGGGAACATCCAATATTTAGAAGGTCATTCTTCGTAGAAGGGTAGCATCACGCCTCAAAAGCATTAAAGATTTGAAAAGATGGGAAGAACATATGAAAATAGGTGGAACGAAGAATGATCAACTTAAGGAATTGGATCGTAGCCATAGAAGCTCGAGAATGGTGACGACGAGAAACTTGCAGCAATGGACTCTTGCTGCTGCTAGTCATTTTCCTGATTTGAATTTTCTAGTTTCTGACTCATGGGTCGTGTTCTTCAGACGAAGACATTGGATTCTTCTGAGAAAAATCACGAAATGTGTATCCGAGAGTGAAAGCGTTTAACAGCAGAAAATCCTTGATGCAGTAGCAAAATTCTGAATCCATAATGGAGCCCTCATACCAAAATATGAGAAGGATTTTGTCATTAACACTGAAGAAATATGTGTTACAGAGAAGAGAAACCGTTCATTCATATAACTTGAAAAACAATTGTACAGACCATACATTACGAAGTTGTGAACTATACTTGTTCCAGGATATCAGTATAGGGTCCACTTATAACCGAACTACCGCCGAACAGGGAACAAAGGTGGTTCTTGTGCAACTAAAAATGCGCATGGGATGACGCATTCGTACGCTGCACAATATGCTTTCGCTTTGTCCGAAAATTTGCTACCAACGGGTTTCGTCTGCTTACCAGAGATCACTAGCTCATTTGGACCAAGGGTGAAAAAAATCGGTTGAGTACGCAAGTAAATACAAAAAACGTTAAAATAACATCTTCAATGTCCGGCAAACATACGACAGTAGTACACAAGAATTTTCTAAGCGATGTTTTGAAGCCGTACGTAAGACAATAACAATTTCTTCCGCTCTTCAATTCATGGCGATGGCAAACAAACCTGAGTTTGTACGACGAAACCTTTCTAGGATGGAGAGGGTCCTTCAACATACAGTATTTCCGTAATTTCTCCAGAATGCACTACACTGGTACAACCTTGCAATGATTAGTTTAACAGGCTGGTGAAGAACTTCATAGAACAACTGCAAAATTTCGTATAAATCATCGAAGAGAATAGAGAGGTAGCTTTTGAGAACCATTTATGAATTTAAATCATGACTATTTCCCAACGGTACATTGAAAAAAAAATGACATGCTGAGGATAAACAATCGTCGGTCATTACTTGTGGTGTACGTCGCAATAATTATTGTTTTCAATTTTTCTAACCTTTTTCATCTTGATTCGAGCAGTGTTCCAGAGGGTACATATTATACTTGTCACAAATACAAATACTGTAATGTAAATAAAATAGCTGTACTGATATCACTGAAAGGTCTCATGTAGCCTTATTTCATTTGGCATCTCCTTATGAAAACAGTTTTTTTTCCTTTTTCAGGGTAAAGATCATGAAACAATAAATGATATATTAATTATTGATAATCTGCACAGACATAATACATCTGTTGCTAGAATTACGTGGAAATGAGAAAAAAACTACCGACGGGAGAATCGCTTCAGAGACATAATGCTTACGAAACTGAGTGCTCGCTCTCTCGGCTGTGAACTCTTGGAATACTAGCGACCATACGATGTACGTCAGTACGCTTAAAAGTTTCAATCTCAGTTCTTACGGAAACGGCTGATAGTTGTATCTTCGTCCTTACATACGTCAAAGTTGTATCCTACACATCCTTTCAGTATGTATCAAACGGGCGAGGGGAAACACGTACGGTCCAAGTGTTGGCATGACAAGAAGCACTTGATATGAGTGCAAACGTATCTCACTGTTGAACGATACAAGGATCAACCAGCTGATCACCTGCATCCGTTTTTTTGCTTTCAGTACATCATGTACGGCCGGTACCTCTGGAGACGCGGTGCATGACCCCACTGCCCTGCCTGTAATTAGAATGCCATGGTTTGAGGAATACTCTATGAATATCAGAGTAATTGCGTGGCCCTCCTTAATCGTGCTAATCACCACTGGAACGCCCTGGAGCGAGGAGTGTGTCCTTTCGACACAATTCTGATCAGTGGTGGGAGCCGCTTGAACGATCTCTCATGGACGGCCGCTGTGGCCGAGTTGTTCTAGGCGCTTCAATCTGGAACGGCGCTGCTACGGTCGCAGGTTCGAATACTGCCCCGGGCATGGGTGTGTGTGATGTCCTTAAGTTACACTACTGGCCATTAAAATTGCTACACCAAGAAGAAATACAGATGATAAACGGGTATTCATTGTACAAATATATTATACTAGAACTGACACGTGATTACATTTTCATGCAATTTGGGTGCATAGATCCTGAGAAATCTGTACCGAGCGAGGTGGCGCTGTGGTTAGCACACTGGACTCGCATTCGGGAGGAAGACGGTTCAATCCCGTCTCCAACCATCCTGATTTAGGTTTTCCGTGATTTCCCTAAATCGTTTCAGGCAAATGCCGGGATGGCTCCTGTGAAAGGGCACGGCCGATTTCCTTCCCAATCCTTCCCTAACCCGAGCTTGCGCTCCGTCTCTAATGACCTCGTTGTCGACGGGACGTTAAACACTAACCACCACCACCACTGAGAAATCTGTACCAAGAACAACCACCTCTGACCGTAATAACGGCCTTGATACGCCTGGGGATTGAGTCAAACTAAACTTGGGTGGCGTGTACAGGTACAGCTGCCCATGCAGCTTCAACACGATACCACAGTTCATCAAGAGTAGTGACTGGCGTATTGTGACCAGCCAGTTGCCCGGCCACCATTGACCAGATTTTTTCAGTTGGTGAGAGATCTAGAGAATGTGCTGGCCAGGGCAGCAGTCGAACATTTTCTGTATCAAGAAGGGCCCGTACAGGCCCTGCAACATGTGTTCGTGCATTATCCTGCTGAAATGAAGGGTTTCGCAGGGATCGAATGATGGGTATAGCCATGGGTCGTAACACATCTGAAATGTAACGTCCACTGTTCAAAGTGGCGTCAATGCAAACAACAGGTGACCGAAACGTGTAACCAATGGCACCCCATACCATCACGCCGGGTGATACGCCAGTATGGCGATGACGAATACACGCTTCCAATGTGCGTTCACCGCGATGTCGCCAAACATGGATGCGACCATCATGATGTTGTAAACAAAACCTGGATTCATCCGAAAAACCGACGTTTTGCCATTCGTGCACCCAGGTTCGTGGTTGAGTACACCATCGCAGGCGCTCCTGTCTGTGATGCAGCGTAAAGGGTAACCGCAGCCATGCTGCTGCAAATGTCGTCAAACTGTTAGTGCGGATGGTTGTTGTCTTGCAAACGGTCCCATCTGTTGACTCAGGGATCGAGACGTGGCTGCACGATCCGTTACAGCCATGCGGAAAAGATGCCTGTCATCTCGACTGCTAGTGATACCAGGCCGTTGGGATCTAGCACGGCGTTCCGTATTACCCTCCTGAACCCACCGATTCCATATTCTGCTAACAGTCATTGGATCTCGTCTAACGCGAGCAGCAATGTCGCGAGACGATAAACCGCAATCGCGATACGCTACAATCCGACCTTTATCAAAGTCGGAAACGTGATGGTACGCATTTCTCCTCCTTACACGAGGCATCACAACAACGTTTCACCAGGCAACGCCTGTCAGCTGCTGTTTGTGTATGAGAAACCGGTTGGAAACTTTCCTCATGTCAGCACGTTGTAGGTGTCGACAACGGCGCCAAAACCTTGTGTGAATGCTCTGAAAAGCTAATCATTTGCATATCACAGCATCTTCTTCCTGTCGGTTAAATTTCGCGTCTGTACCACGTCATCTTCGTGGTGTAGCAATTTTAATGGCCAGTAATGTATTTAGGTTCAAGTAGTTCTAAGTCTAGGGAACTGATGACATCAGATGTTAAGTCCCATAGTGCTTAGAGCCATTTTTGATCTCTCATGGACTTCACGTCATCTCCTCGTCGCTATCATCGTGCGGAGAGATGCACTACAAAGTAGTACTTTAATGTGTATTATTCATTTGCCCACGAGTGTTGAACGCCAATTTTGGCTACTGAATGGACTAAAGAACCAACATTTGTAATGTAGTAGACGTCGTTTTCTCAGCAGGTCCATTAGTTTTACAATTGACTTTATTAAGTAAGGCGAACTTTAATCTTGGCAATGAAAGCGCAACAGATACAGTTTATCAACCATCAAAAAAAATATTTTCTCCTTAGATTTTTTAGACTAGAACATTTGTGTTGGAATGTGCAGCTCAGAACTTTCATTGTGTCTGGAGTTTTACTTGCAGCTATCGTCCGTGTCGTGTACATTAAGGTGCAATTTTAATAGTTCATAACATCTAAGAGCATGCCTTAAAAAACAGATAACGATTTTCGTGGTTACAAATAAGACTTTCAGGTGTGCATTTGGTAAGAGAAAATCTGTAGCGAGGGATGACGGCGCTGCTGCACTTACCACCAGTTTCCAGCAGTTCGACGACCACCAGTAAATGCTGAAAATCATACAACGTGAGAACGATGACAGGAGCGGTTTCGAAAAAAGCAGCTATATGGACGGAAGACTTGTTAGAAATTTGGTCTATTAGAAAAAGTACCCTTCTTACAGGACATTAAAGTGCACATTGAGGGTTGCTGATTAACAATGAACAAAGGCATTGAGTGAAGGTCCACGAGGGTACAGGACTCAAACAATTGAGAAAATGTACTTCCAAGTGAACTTCCTGTTTCAGTGAGAATATAAAAGAAAAATGAAAGCATATACTGTACATAACCACCACATCGGGAATAATAAGCTTGTACCATCTTAATACCGACAATTGTAATTGCATCACATTTCTTAAGCCATAAGCAGATAGCGATCCCACCGGTAATAGCAGCAGCATGAAAGTAGGTCGCACACTGACCGGAGGGCGACGAAAGCTGATCTGACCAGAACCAAGACAGAAGCAAGAGAGTAAAAGTGATGAGGTGCAGCTGGCATAAATCGAACTCTCGCGACAAAGCTTTTTTTTTTTTTTTTTTTTTTTTTTGACTGAATATGTTCGAACACACTCGCGTGAGACCTGTCACCCTTCCAGTTACCAGCTAGTTGAAAGAACTAGGCAAGACATTCCTGCCACCACAAATTATGTTCATGTAAGGATTCATGCCTCTTTGGAATTGACATATTTTCATTACTTTCGTGTGTTAATGAAACTGACATGTATTGATGACTTATTGACTTGTGGAGGCTGTTGGAAGCCAGCAGAGGCATTCCAAGATAGGAAACCAGACACATAGTGCAGCGAGCAGGCGAAAGTGGTAGCGTTTGGATTACGTTTGGATTGCGAACTTGTGGAAGCTCTGGGCAGCTGTCTAACGGTAGGAGTTTCACTTCAGAGAACTGATAACTTCGTACAGCATCTAGACACTGTTTTAAGGTGTCACAGTAGAAGATGGTCGCAAACAGGCATGTCTTACCATAGAAACAAGCTTGATAGTTGCTTCTGAAAAAAAGCAGCCTCAGTGGATTCATACCGGATTGAATGAGATGGAAAATGAGTAAAATTGCTGGAACAGCTGTCCTAACCCGCGATAGTCGTCAGGTTGAGAGAAAATGACTTAAAACACTGTTGGTGCTAGCCGTAATACTGCAAGAGGCGAGCCCGCATCTCGTGGTCGTGCGGTAGCGTTCTCGCTTCCCACGCCCGCGTTCCCGGGTTCGGTTCCCGGGTTCGATTCCCGGCGGGGTCAGGGATTTTCTCTGCCTCGTGATGGCTGGGTGTTGTGTGCTGTCCTTAGGTTAGTTAGGTTTAAGTAGTTCTAAGTTCTAGGGGACTTATGACCACAGCAGTTGAGTCCCATAGTGCTCAGAGCCATTTGAACCAATTTTGCAAGAGGCGAGTGTTGGGAGAGCGGAAGTAGAGATGGTTCTGTGTTAGGAGGCACTCACCCAGTTCGCTCCTTGACAGTTTTCATCGGAAGGATGTCGGTGACCTGTTATCATCAGTAGGCGCTTGAAGAAAATTCGGAATTAGTGATTTATTTCCATATGTTACACTCAGTATCTTAGCTCGCTGTTGACATTGGCTGTCGATACCCGTCAGTGGCCTTCAGACCGCTCAAATAGCTGACGCTGCACCCGTTCCAGGCCGGCTCCTACTATGGCGGGTCGCCGTCCGCGGTGGCTCTGGCGCTGGCAGTGAGTGAAGGCGGCGCGTGTGTTTGACTTACACACGTTGATCTGGAAGGTACTCTGTCCCCGCAGAACAACGATCTTGACCTGCCGTTCTGGTAGGCTCTGGTCTGTCCGCGAAGTATCAGGAACGCTTGTGTCTTGACACGAGACGATAGAGAAGAACCCCCGGTCAGACCATCTGCGAGAGCGGCAGGTTGCGGTGACTATGATGAGGAAGCGGCTGTGGTTGCTCAGTAGCACGCAGGAAATCTAAAACAGACTTGTGCCAGACATCACTTTAATGTAATCAGGAAACTGAGTGCGAATATTTTGTGAACCACTGATCCGTCTGACCGACTGCCAAACGAGCTAAAATTCTGGGGTATTTATGCGGCGAAGGAGTAGCTAATGAAACTTCCTGGCAGATTAAAACTGTGTGCCCGACCGAGACTCGAACTCGGGACCTTTGCCTTTCGCGGGCAAGTGCTCTACCGGGCGTGAGTCGTGCTTCGGTAGCTCAGTTGGTAGAGCACTTGCCCGTGAAAGGCAAAGGTTCCGAGTTCGAGTCTCGGTCGGGCACACAGTTTTAATCTGCCAGGAAGTTTCATATCAGCGCACACTCCGCTGCAGAGTGAAAATCTCATTCTGGAAACATCCCCCAGGCTGTGGCTAAGCCATGTCTCCGCTATATCCTTTCTTTCAGGAGTGCTAGTTCTGCAAGTTTCGCAGGAGAGCTTCTGTAAAGTTTGGAAGGTAGGAGACGAGATACTGGCAGAAGTAAAGCTGTGAGTACCGGGCGTGAGTCGTGCTTAGGTAGCTCAGTTGGTAGAGCACTAGCCCGCGAAAGGCAAAGGTCCCGAGTTCGAGTCTCGGTCGGGCACACAGTTTTAATCTGCCAGGAAGTTTCATATCAGCGCACACTCCGCTGCAGAGTGAAAATCTCATTCTGGAGTAGCTAATGGTTACCCGACGTCACTTGTAATTACCGCATACGTCTTAATATTACGAAGGTATCAGCAATTCACACTCGCTGTACTTACTTAACGAGTTTGTGATAGGAAAGGATGGGTGCGTGAAAGTTCTTGACATGCGTAGTTGAATTAGGAATAACTTGTCTTTCATCAAGTAAAGACGATGACGCCAGCTGCTCTGCCCCACTACATTGCTACTGATGTTAGCTGGCTGGCTTGCCAGAAGCGCCGATGGTGCATTTTCCCTGACCTACTCTCAGTGTTGAAATGTTATTCTTCGCGCCCGCTTTGTGTCGACATCACTACAGTGCAAGCTGGATCGCTTAGCTATGCGACTTTAAAAATTTTAACCATTTGCTGCCTTGTACAAGGTTGGTATGGAGCAACGTCATCTGAACGTTGTTGCTACCAAATATGGAATTTGTTAATGCAAATCCAGGAACATCCCTAACTACAGAATAGGAGGAGGGAGAGGACCTGAACGTCATTAGGCACAGGCACCAGAGAGACGCATAGCCCCATGTTCGATTGCGATTGCCCGATGCCTGTAAAGTGGCGGTGGATTGGCCGGCCGACTAAAGAAAGGCAGAAATAGTGCGTTCCCAGAAACTTTCAAAAACAGAGGCTTTTTTCATTAACAGGTGTTCTCAGCCTGAGTTTTGGGATGACAACTCCGTGTCGCTTGTCTACTACCTCCGGATAGGACTAAGTTTGTTTTATCATTTTGTACTTTACAATGCTGCTAGTGACTGCTAATTCCGTTAGCTCTCAACCCAAGGACTCAAAGCACTGGTATCTTTTGTGCAGTAAGTTGCATCCTACCCTTTTCTAGTACTCAGTGTTAGCCTGGAGTATAGTGATTAGTCTGAAGGAAATAAATAAGTTTATTCAGACCCTTGTGTAGCATATGAGTCTCCTGCGAGTAGCCTATCGAGCCCCGAGATACGGACCTCTCGTAGGTGCTCTGTGACAGTGTTTGGCACTGGCCGAAGGAATCAACCGGCCATGCCTGCAAGTTTGTTTTTCTGCCTTTTGTCCTAACTGATCGAGAACTGCAGACTGTCCTGCAACCCCCTTTCTCCCCCTACCTTGTTCAACGGCAAGACCAAACTAAGAGGCAAGGACACTCATTCCAATGTATATCATCATCTCGCGTCCACTACTGTACCACTAAATGCACTCTTCCACTACCCATCGAGTTTAAATCAACTCTGTTTTTTGTATGCTAAATCGAAGTTGGTCTCTTTATCAAATAGACGTGACAGTAGTAATCGGACGGTGTCAGAGACGCCTTGCTAAAGTCAAAACCTACGTTGCTGTTCATATGAAATGGGAATCTTTGGCTAAAAGCAACGTAGCTCTCATGGAACCCTGTTGGCTGATACGTGAAGGAGATAGTGCGATCATTGCACGTCGATCATCGTATCTCGTGAAGGATTAGTCAAAGTAACGTAAGAGTAATTAAGGCGCTACTGTAGATGTCTACGCATAAGGTTTTCTCTCAATATGCGAAATGAGGTAGTTAGAAAATCGAAAATATTGGTACGACGTACCGTCCTTCATGCACCGTAAAATAAGTAGAGGAGTACATTCATACATACAGAAGTTTTCTGATAGTTACAAATCATCCTGCATACAGACGACTGATGTATGAAAGTGAATATCACTCATTTCATTTTTGGCAGTGTTATCTACTAATTGCGTAAAACACGTTTCCCTTCGTGTATAGGGTGTTAACAAGCTACAAATGAGACCTGCATCATTCCCGATATTCATTCGAATGACCTTCCACAGTGATCAGAATACTGATTCCATTTAATATACGGTGAGGTCTGAGAGATCATCGCAGGCCTTAATTATTTGTTTCCATAGACCTTATGTCATTCTCATCCATTTCAAAGCATTTTAGGCAAACGTTAGTGGATAGGATGGTGTTATCATTTTGCTTCTAGGAAAGGGGTCTGCAGTTACTCGGAACGTAAGGGACAGCTTTTGGGCTGTCTTCAATGTCCCTCGGTTTCTCATAATGACGGAAGAACTTCCCGTGATTTCATTAAGTTAGTTACAGTATCTGGATATTGTGTGCTTCGTTCATACACTTTTAATTGGCGAAAGAGTGGACAATGCACCAAAGAACGTTAATTTCTGAGCTAATAGATTGTCCTCCTGAAGATTCAGTGTGTCTCAACGGTTTCCACTACCCTCATTACATGTCATAGCACATCCGTTGATTTCATTCTCATCTTTTTAATTCATTGCAATACTTTTAATTAAACTCAAGCTGTTTGTTGGTGATTTAGCCTTTTACGTAGGCTTCACCAGCGTTCGGGAGGGACTGGTGGATTTACTAAATAGGTATGCAGGGTGAGTCCGTGATGATGCTTCAGTTTTTCAGGAAGAGTTAATTTATTAGTCTGAGGTAAGGGACGCTGTGCCGGAAACGACAGAGCCTAGAGTTGGAAGCGAAAGTCTTTCTGATACCTCTGATAGTGGAATACAGTAAAGGTACTGCTGTTGCTAGGATTGCAAGGCAGGCAACTTTCATAGGTGGCAGCATGGACCAAAATGAGATGAAAACGACTAGTAAGTATAGTTTCTGAAACGCAAACCTTAAGAGCTATAAGCACTTTTTCACGTTCGATATTGTGAAACGCATCTATTCTACTGCTAATTGTCTGTATACCATATTTCTGCGACGCCATTCGTTAACAGTCCATGCTCAATGGTCGCGACACCACACGAAACGCAGTCGTTTTATGTAGTGGCGTTAACAGCACTGTATCTACGAGACGGTAATTCCCCAATCCCGCTGTTGCTACTTTTTGACCAATGGTGCGTGAATAGACAGAATGCTGCAGTGAGTCCATTAGTAGTTCACGGATGGCTGACGCAGACGTGACTGGGTTATGACAATTCGGTGAGCCCCCCTTTCGGTGGGCAGACGACGTCGACCAGAATCTCGGTAACGAAAATGCCGGCCCTCACGTTACCCTGCCGTCCACCACTGGGCCACTTTCACACCGAATGCCACACAAATCTGAATACGCTGCGACTCCACTAGCCGGCAAAATGGAGAGCCATATCGAGGCCCCATTCAGACTCTGTCAAATGCTGATAAAGGTGTTTCACGCACATACACTCAATACAAGATATACATGCATATACACACACCCACAACCACACAACCACCCTCCCTCCCACCCACAGACTCGTCCACAAAGGAAGTTCCGTTTCTATTTGTATAGAATGGTTTTATGATACGTTGTTGTTGTTGTGGTCTTCAGTCCTGAGACTGATTTGACGCAGCTCTCCATGCTAATCTATCCTTTTCAAGCTCCTTCATCTCCCAGTACCTACTGCAACCTACATCCTTCTGAATCTGCTTAGTGTATTCATCTCTTTGTCTCCCTTTACGATTTTTACCCTCCACGCTGCCCTTCAATGCTAAATTTGTGATCCCTTGATGCCTCAGAACATGTCCTACCAACCGATCCCTTCTTCTCGTCAAGTTGTGCCACAAACTCCTCTTCTCCCCAATTCTATTCAATACCTCCTCATTAGTTATGTGATCTACCCATCTAATCTTCAGCATTCTTATGTAGCACCACATTTCGAAAGCTTCTATTCTCTTCTTGTCCAAACTATTTATCGTCCATGTTTCACTTCCATACATGGCTACACTCATAACACTTAAATCTATACTCGATGTTAACAAATTTATCTTCTTCAGAAACGCTTTCCTTGCCATTGTCAGTCTACATTTTATATCCTCTCTACTTCGACCATCATCAGTT
Organism: Schistocerca nitens; assembly: GCF_023898315.1. NCBI lineage: Eukaryota > Metazoa > Arthropoda > Insecta > Orthoptera > Acrididae > Schistocerca > Schistocerca nitens. The sequence continues at coordinate 524,525,355 of NC_064618.1, read as the reverse complement.
ATTTTGCTCCCCAAATAGCAAAACTCCTTTACTACTTTAAGTGTCTCATTTCCTAATCTAATTCCCTCAGCATCACCCGACTTAATTCGACTACATTCCATGATCCTCGTTTTGCTTTTGTTGATGTTCATCTTATATCCTCCTTTCAAGACACTGTCCATTCCGTTCAGCTGCTCTTCCAGGTCCTTTGCTGTCTCTGACAGAATTACAATGCCATCGGCGAACCTCAAAGTTTTTATTTCTCCTCCAAGGATTTTAATTCCTACTCCAAATTTTTCTTTTGTTTCCTTTACTGCTTGCTCAATATACAAATTGGGGAGTGGCTACAACCCTGTCTCACTACCTTCCCAACCACTGTTTCCCTTTCATGCCCCTCGACTCTTATAACTGCCATCTGGTTTCTGTACAAATTGTAAATAGCCTTTCGCTCCCTGTATTTGACCCCTGCCACCTTTAGAATTTGGAAGAGAGTATTCAAGTCAGCATTGTCAAAAGCTTTCTCTAAGTCTTCAAATGCTAGAAACGTAGGTTTGCCTTTCCTTAATCTTTCTTCTAAGATAAGTCTTAAGGTCAGTATTGCCTCACGTGTTCCAATATTTCTACGGAATCCAAACTGATCTTTCCCAAGGTCCGCTTCTACCAGTTTTTCCATTCGTCTGTAAAGAATTCGTGTTGGTATTTTGCAGCTGTGACTTATTAAACTGATAGTTCGGTAATTTTCACATCTGTCAACACCTGCTTTCTTTGGGATTGGAATTATTATATTCTTCTTGAAGTCTGTGGGTATTTCGCCTGTCTCATACATCTTGCTCACCAGATGGTAGAGTTTTGTCAGGACTGGCTCTCCCAAGGCAGTCAGTAGTTCTAGTGGAATGTTGTCTACTCCCGGGGCCTTGTTTCGGCTCAGGTCTTTCAATGCTCTGTCAAACTCTTCACGCAGTATCTTATCTCCCATTTCATCTTCATTTACATGCCCTTCCATTTCTATAATATTGTCCTAAGTACATCACCCTTGTATAGACCCTCTATATACTCCTTCCATCTTTCTGGTTTCCCTTCTTTGGTTAGAACTGGGTTTCCATCTGAGCTCTTTTCTCCAAAGGTGTCTTTAATTTTCCTGTAGGCAGTATCTATCTTACCCCTAGTGAGACAAGCCTCTACATCCTTACATTTGTCCTCAAGCCATCCCTGCTTAGACACTTTGCACTTCCTGTCGATCTCATTTTTGAGACGTTTGTATTCCTTTTTGTCTGCTTCATTTACTGCATTTTTATATTTTCTCCTTTCATCAATTAAATTCAATATCTCTCCTGTTACCCAAGGATTTCTACTAGCCCTCGTCTTTTTACCTACATGATCCTCTGCTGCCTTCACTACTTCATCCCTCAGAGCTACCCATTCTTCTTCTACTGTACTTCTTTCCCCCACTACTGTCTATTGTTCCCTTATGCTTTCCCTGAAACTCTGTACAACCTCTGGTTTAGTCAGCTTATCCAGGTCCCATCTCCTTAAATTCCCACCTTTTTGCAGTTTCTTCAATTTTAATCTGCAGTTCATAACCAATAGATTATGGCCAGAGTCCACATCTGCCCCTGGAAATGTCTTACAATTTAAAACCTGGTTCCTAAATCTCTGTCTTACCATTATATAATCTATCTGATTCCTTTTAGTATCTCCGGGATTCTTCCATGTATACAACCTTCTTTTATGATTCTTGAACCAAGTGTTAGCTATGATTAAGTTATGCAGTGTGCAAAATTCTACCAGACGGCTTCCTCTTTCATTTCTTAGCCCCAATCCATATCACCTACTATGTTTCCTTCTCTCCCTTTTCCTACACTCGAATTCCAGTCACCCATGACTATTAATTTTTCGTCTCCCTTCACTATCTGAATAATTTCTTTTATCTCATCATACATTTCATCAATTTCTTCATCATCTGCAGAGCTAGTTGGCATATAAACTTGTACTACTGTAGTAGGCGTGGGCTTCGTGTCTATCTTGGCGACAATAATGCGTTCACTATCTTGTTTGTTGTAGCTTACGCGCACGCCTATTTTTTTATTCATTATTATACCTACTCCTGCATTACCTCTATTCGATTTTGTATTTATAACCCTGTATTTACCTGACCAAAAGTCTTGTTCCTCCTGCCACCGAACTTCACTATTTCCCACTATATCTAACTTTAGCCTGTCCATTTCCCTTTTTAAATTTTCTAACCTACCTGCTCGATTAAGGTATCTGACATTCCACGCTCCGGTCCGTAGAACGCCAGTTTTCTTTCTCCTGATAACGACGTCCTCTTGAGTAGTCCCCGCCTGGAGATCCGAATGGGAGACTATTTTACCTCCGGAATATTTTACCCAAGAGGACGCCATCATCATTTAACCATACAGAAAAGCTGCATGCCCTCGGGAAAAATTACGGCTGTAGTTTCCCCTTGCTTTCAGCCGTTCGCAGTACCAGCACAGCAAGGCCGTTTTGGTTATTGTTACAAAGCCAGATCAGTCAATATCCAGACTGTTGCCCCTGCAACTACTGAAAAGGCTGCTGCGCCTCTTCAGGAACCATACGTTTGTCTGGCCTCTCAACAGATACCCCTCCTTTGTGGGTGCACCTACGGTACGGCCATCTGTATCGCTGAGGCACGCAAGCCTCCCCCCCAACGGCAAGGTCCATGGTTCATGGGGGAGGTTTTATGATACCTTCCCAACCAAATCAGTGCATGTAAGGGCAGGAGCGTTGCAACCACCTTGCTGATAAATGAGTTCATAATGCCAAGTTCTTTATACATTTTAAATACTGTAATCACTGAAGTAGCATCATACTCTCTCTCAGACCGCGAAGTTTCATTTCGTTTCCTCCTTCTCTTGTGGGTGCTTCACATTTTTCGCCAAGCGGTGACTTTGGATATCACTTTAGCATTGTTACAACTATTTGGGAACATTTTCTTTTGCCAATACATGTTGTATACTGGAAGTATTCAGGAACGAAGAAGTGTTCTCCAGTATTTACACTGATCAGGCAGAACATTATGACCACAGACGTACTGTAACGCCGGAAATGAATATCCTCCTATTTCCACCGTTTGTAGTATACATATTTTCCTTATTTTGTTACCTGAAGATATGACATTTCTGTGTCTTTATATATTGTAATTGGCTCAAATGGCTCTGAGCACTATTTGACTTAACTTCTGAGGTCATCAGTCGGCTAGAACTTAGTACTAATTAAACCTAACTAACTTATGGACACCACACACATCCATGCCCGAGGCAGGATTCGAACCTGCGACCATAGTGTTCGCTCGGCTACATACTGTAGCACCTAGAACCGCACGGCCACTTCGGCTTGTGTGTGTGTGTGTGTCGATGTATAATTGGTTTCTTTTGTAAATATTATTTGTAATTTTTACGGTGGGTCTGGCCAAGGGAAAACTATGCTATCGAACGATTATATCGATAGGTGGTGTGGAGAACCAAAGTGTTTAGGATCTTTGGTAGTGTTAACTCTGCCGCGTGGAGCGCGGGCAGAGCAGAGTCTGGCTAGAGTAGGGCGGTGGAGCAGGTGTGTTGTGTGACGATCCCGCGAGTTGCCGCGCTTTCGGGGTTTGGCAGCATGTAATTGCGCTCGACTTGCTATAATAGTTTCTGACAGGGTGTCGCGGACGGGGAGCATTATCTGGCGCACATCAAGAGCCCGTTTCGCCTGGTTACTGTGTCGAGAAGAAGGCGCGCCAACATCCAGCGACGGCCGAGAATGAGTGACTGTCGCCACCTCCCCGATCGACGACTGCAAATCTTCAATCAACCAACAAGGAAGACTAAAAGCACGTAAAGTTTTAAAACTGTATGGCAGACCTCAGCTTTTTAAACTGTTGTCTCACGAAATTACAGCAACTTAGTATGAACCTTTGTTGCTCATTGTCCCAATTACATTACCAAGCAGGGTCCCTTCCTTTTCCGAAATGAACCTGAGTGTCGTTGAAATTCAAACGCCAGCATTAAAGTAATATCATTCCATTTCACTGCTTTAATTTCAAAGTTCAGTTAAAGTATTCATAGCTGGCTACAATATCTAGATTACACAAGCAGAAATTAAGAGTGAGAGTTTTGTTACCATATTTTAGCTTACCTGTGACTGCATCTCAGCTTACTATTGTTAATTGTTCTGAATCATTTAATTCAAGTTCAAAGTTAAATCTCTTATTTCTAACTTGCGTAGATTCAAGTAGCTTTAGAAATGATTGTTTAGGTAGCCCAAGACTACCCTTATTTTACTGAATTTCGTAGTGCTTCAGAAACAAAGCTCACTACTAATTTCAGTCACTAAATTAACTTTAAATTTTCCGGTTTTATTAATTCTTTTGCTAAATTAAGTCAGAGTGCAGCGAAATTTATTACTTCTGACAAACATTCAGTTTTCACACAACACGTGTCAACCTTCAGTGGCCACTTTTTTAGTGCTAATTATATGTGCATTAATCTTTCATTTTCAGTTATTATTGTAGTTGTCCATAGGACTGGCGGCCGTAATTTTCCCCAAATCTCAAATATCTAATTAACGCCAATTAATTGTTAACGTAACGACCGCACATTTACTTTCTTTATTAATTTTACCATTTTCTCAAAATTAATTTTCACCAATTTCATTTGCATTTTTCCTTTCATTTAGATGTAACCCTTTTCTCCCTCTTTACCGACAAATTAACTTCGGTGACGATTGCTTTTCCCAAATTTCCATTAGGTGCACGATGTTTAATTTTCTCTGTTATTAAGGTCGATAAGTGAGGGGGAGGTTACAATGCTATCGATATGAACCCACCCAGGCGATAGCAGCGTCTCCTGCCGAGGAATGACTGCTAGTCAGACACGCACACGGTGCATGTAACATAAGTCAGAATGCTGCCAGTGTGTAGAATGGGGAAGGTGCGTGATCTATCTTTCACCGAGCGCAGACTGTGAGGCCCACAGGCTCGACACGAGCATTTCGGAAACTGCACATTTATCGGGCGTTCGAGGAATGATTTGATGAGTGTTTTCAACAAGTGGCGAAACCAAAGGGAAACCACTACTAGACGTCCTGAGGCTGGACGTCCACCACTCATTATAAACATCAGACGTCGTAGGCTGGACAGTCTGGTAATAAAGGACAGGCGGTGAGTTGTTTCGGAAATAGCGACTTTATTGCAGATAAAGTACGATGGGCCATCCATATGCCAATGTTAATACCACGACGTTGACAACTACGACTGAAATGGGCACACGCCCGTCGGCACTGGATGCTGGGGCAGTGGCGGAACGTTGCATGGTCTGATGAACCCCGATACCTTATTCATCATACCGATGGCAGCGCGCGAATCCGTCGACTTCCACGGGAACAGCTCCTTGACACCTTTAGTGCGTGACGGAGACAAGCTGGCTGCGGCTCCATTATTCTCTTGGGAACACTAACGTGGGTATCCATGGGTATAATGGAGCTCTTGCAAGACACCATGACGGCCAAGGAGTACGGTAAACTGGTTGTAGACCACGTATACACCTTCATGACTATTATGTTTCTAACGGAAAGCGCCATTTTTGAACAAGACAATTCGCCTTGTTACAAGGCTGTGTGATGGAGCGGTTCGAGCAACACAGGGTAGAGTTCCAATTGATATTCTGCCCCCTCCCCCTCCCCCCCCCCCCCAATCACCAGATCTGAATCCAATCGAACACATCTGGAATGTGATTGAACGTGACGTCAAAGCTCGTCGCTCCCTCCCCAGAATTTTCGGGAATTCGATGACTTGTGTGTGCAGTTGTAATGCCAACTCCCTCCAACGATCTACCGAGGACCCACTGCTTTCATGCCTTGACTCATTGCCGCTGTTATCCGTATCAAATGTGGTCATACCGGCTACTAGGTAGGTAGTCATAACATTCTGGCTGATCGGTATAATTACTTCTGCAAATTATAAATTCTAAGTTCATCGCTTTCCGATTATCTGTAGTTCCCACTGTTATTGTAAGGTGACAACAAATTTCTAACATATACAGAATCTATGGCAGAATACATTTTTTGCAAGAAAAAAGTAGGAAGTGGTATTCGTATCTGGATGATTTTCTTTCACGAATATTGCACAACAAATTGTCATCAGAGCATGCCTAACGACTCTAATCATCAGCTCTTTCAGTTTTGCATCATAGAAGCCGCAGACATATATAATTCAACGTATTCTATATTGCTGAAAATACGTGGCATTCTCCGCGATCACTTACGCAAAAGAAAAGTGTTTTGCTCCTTGACTCTGATGCACTCACAGCCACCCACACTGATACTGCCTTTTCAGATAGTAGTCATGGGGAACTAAATACGATTTGTGCGAGTATGACAACAGAGTTATGAGAATTAAGAATTCGGATGTTTGTAACAACGAGGATAGATGTGCACGATAGATTCCTTGTGCCAATTATCGTAGATACAAGGTTCAACAAATCTTGACGTTCTGTCGCGGCGAGTATACGTCTGCTCAAAGTTTATTTTACAAAATTTAAATTTCTGTTAGTCCCCAGTATATTTATTTTTCCTCATAAAATATATCATCCAAGTATCATGGGGCAATATTCGTGGTGAGGTGAGGCACAGTTATTTCGCCTCGCTGTGTACACAAAGGGAAATTAGCAACTAATATTGTTACGTTGTAACCACAATAAAGTCCACATACCATAAGCCGGGTCATTAACGAAGTACAATAACACTGAAAGTACGTTTTATACGGACAACAACGTAAAGACAGAACTGCTCATGAACGGAGAGTGCTACCGGTGCTATTTTTACAAATATCGAATTTTCCAGAATGTGGAGACATTCAAAACGTAAGAACCTTCTAGAGTCATACCTTCTGGGACTTCTTTCTGGGTATCAGTGTGTACTGCCTTTGAAGCACCTAGAATGGGAGGAAGAAACGAAAGGAAACTTCAGAAGTTGAGTGATTATACAATCGAATCAAATTCAGAAATAACTTAGCAGTTCGAGCTACTTATCAGTACGAGACTGCATCCCCCTAAGCACTGAATGCCGGTGTTGATTGGGTTGTGAAGGCTATTGTAAGGCTGGTGCATCATTGCCAGAGGCAAACTGGCCCACAGCATTGAAAGTGATCTTTGACATCCTGGATGCTGGAACTGGGACGGATTTGACGCTGGTCACACACATTGTCTATCGAGCACCGATATGGGGATCTTACTGGACACATGAGTACTTCAACATTACGCAAATAGTTCATAGACATACCGACCACCGTTGTACGAGGGCTGTACAGAAAGTAAATTACGATTGATCGTGAAATGGAAACCACATTGAATATCAGAAATATATTATTTGTAATAGATAGCTACACCTTCCAGCTACTTCTCTACGTAGTCGCCGTTCTCACTGGGACATTTGTCGTAGCGTTGAACCAACTTTCCAATGTCCTCATCATAGAAGGCAGCCGACAGTGCTTTCCGCCAATTCTCTACGCTGGCCTACAGCTCGTTGTCTGTGCCAAAATGTTGTCGTCATAGCCAGTGGTTCATATGAGCAGAGATGACAATCAGAGGGAGACAATTACGGGCTGTACTGTGGGTAATCAAACATTTCCAATTGGAAACGATGCAGGAGCATCTTCATTGCCCCTGCAGTATCCGGCTCAGAATTGTCTTGAAGAAGAAACAGCACGACAGTTATGTAATGTTGGCTGCATAGCTTCAGGCGAAATTTCTCAGCAGGCCCTCGTACTTGGCGGGACACACTACTTTCTAGACATCTTTACGCGCTCACTGTGAGCTCAGAAATGAGAAGACCGACGTGATGCTACCTAGGGTCATACTAGAGACAATGCCCAACACAACTATGCAAAGCTTTATCGGATTTTCATAGTCGTTTCCATTTCGCGATCAATCGGTACTTTCTGGACAGCCCTCGTGTGATATTTGTCCTGTTAAAAAATGGTATCATGGTACTGTCGCTTGTGAGGTATAACATGAAATGGCAACACGCCCATGACGTACCGTTGTGCCGTCAAAATTCACTTAGTCATTATCAGCCGTGACCTGAAGTCTCACTCCGTGGTTCTCCACAACACGACGGGAGGGGTAAGACAGCTGTTCCTCTTTGAACCATAGGAAAAATGGGTCCTTTCCCTAGCTCACCGACGTACTCTCCGACGGTGGTCATCCGGAGTACTGCAGAACCGCGTTTCATGAGTGAACACAATGCGACGCTATTCATCAGTAGTTGATGCTTCATGGCCAGGACACTAGCGCAAAAGTAGCCGTATGTGTTGTGTTGTAATATTACGTAGTTTGCGGTAATTCCCTAGTCTGGCTGTTGCCAGTCTCCGACCAATCGTGTGGGACGACACATGATGTTTCAGGATGCCTTTCACTCATTCTCGGGTGGCAGGTGCTGATGTGAAGGCATTACGATGTGCCTGGTTCACAGTACGGTGGTCAGACGTTGTCGATCAAAATCTCGAATATGAGTGTGTCTGCCCTCACGTTCTCAAGCATCCCATCAGGCCACTGTCACTTCCAAACGACCCATGAAACTAAGTCTTGCACGATTCTACTAGCTCGCCAAATGGAGAATGGCGACCCACTTCCTGGTAACGCAACATCGTGTCCTTCTCAGTGATCACTCTATATCAGACGCTGTTCACGAACCTTATACACCCTAATAGGTCTTTTAACAACATTGAACCTGTACAACACTAATGCTCTCCCATGACCGTAGTACCTGTCAAAGACAACTGCAACTTTTAACATATACTGAGACATGGTAAAATTTGCTGTTTTGAAGAGCGCGCCGTAGCGCGTTGTGTAAAGCAGTCGCCCTCCGTTTCTGGCGGTGGCGCCACTGTGGCAATGGCAGCTTTGGTGTCTCCCTCTGGTGCGAAAGGGGAAAGGTAGCCTGTTCACGTGCATTTAAGGGGCCCTATGAGCTGGCTACGGCGAATCTGGTCAGTTGGTCAGCCGGATCAGTGTGGGGCAGTCAGTGTCTGTCTGTTGTCCGGAGTACTAGTATGTGTTAGGCCGCCAGTCTGCTCGAGTTTGTTCAGGCAATTGTCATTGGCGGTTGGATCGATCGTTGGTCGGTCACGCACTGGGACACAAGATGACTTGTCCGTCTTGAGCGTCGGCGCCACGTCAGTTCAGTGGGCCGCGCCGTTTAGCGAGGGGTAGTGGCTTCGCGGCCGACACGAGAGCAACAGGAGTCAGCCCACGACGTCGGTCTGGCCGGTGCGAGCTGCGACGCCGTGAGACGGGAGATCGGCGCGCCTTCCTGTGTCCGTTGAAGCGGCTGGCAGCGGACGGTTCGGGAGAGCGTTTTGGGGGTGCTGCGCCAGGTCTTCTCGAGAAATCGCAGTTTATTAGAAGTTAAGTGATTGGTGATGTGTTGTTTCATTTACTTGTTAAATTCTACTTGTTCTCTTGGTCAGTCTCTCATCCCTAGCTTGCTCGTCTGTCCCTCGTCAGCATTTGTTAGGCAGTTAGTGTTTGTCCGTCTGTGTGTCGGTCTGCCGTACGTTAATAGCTGCCTCTGTCATGTTGGTCAGATTTGATGTTAACGAATTTATTGGTGGAAGTGCAACGGCCGAATTCCTGAAATACGTTTTTATCTTGCCTGTCGTCTTGTATATTTTATGTAAGACTGCATTTCATGCGTTTCTATATAAATGGTTATTTTAGTATATAAAGTTGCCACCCGTCCACCGTAAGAGTTCTTCTTTAAAAATCAAGTTGCATCTTCTGTGGCAAGTAAGTGTGTGAGTGTTTTGTACCATTTCCATCTCTCCTACTGGGTTCATAGTGTATGTGTTTGTGTGAGTTGTTAAAAATTTTAGTTTAAAGTAATCTGGTGTGTAACTTGATGTTTAGAGGGTGCTTTCTGATTATAATTTTTAAATCTGTTTTACTTTTTAAAAAAATAGAAAGGGTTTTGAGGAATAAAATTTCCATTTCTTGAAAGAAATTTGTTTTTATCAGTTACCCATTGACAACTACTTACATGCTCACATAGTAGGATTAAATGTGTTAATGTTCTTGATGAATCGCCAGTAAATAGAGTAAACTCTTTAAGAAAAGATTCTGAAAGTAAATCCACGGTTCACATACCCACCGATGGACTGCACGAATACGAAATTACATAGACGTCCGAACATGACTTCTTGGTGCTTCACTTATTTTGCCAATCAGCGTATGGTACTAGTACAGCTGTTTTGTCGAAGAAAAAGTTTCTCGCCTGTGACAGTCTACAACTGCACTTGTAGAGAATATAGTCCGCGTCAGAGACGTGGCGGATGTGCCGGTGGTCCTAGTTACCACGTGCCTCGTTCGCGCGGCCAGGGATACGCCGCTCGCGGCAGCTGTAGCGGTGCACTGCTGCAGGCGTGGCATTGTCTGCTACCGCGAGCAACTGCACACGCCGCTGCTTTCAGGAATGCGAGTATAACCGCTCATCTGCGGAGTGTGCCTTCGGGCCCGAACTATCGATGCACCAGTGTACAATGGCTGTATCAACAAGACGTCAGTGTGCAGTTTGGCTTCAAGCTGCGTTTGCCACTGTTCTAGTTTAACTTTAAACAAAATTGTGGCTTGTTGAACAGTAAACCACTGTATGCTGAGGGCCACGGATCACAATCTATACTTACTCAACAAATCCCTATATAAAAAGAAGCAGGAACTACTTTACTCTGAGCTGCTACACCCCACATTCTTTATCACAAGCTACAATTATATAGATATCGTTGTATAAGTCACAACTGTTGTCGTTCGATTGAGATTCTTAAAGTCGATCTTTTGCTTTCAGTCTGGTCATGCACTCTGTACCGAAGACGAGGAGGTACGGAGAAGCAGGAGGCTAGCTTTTCTCGTGTGTTAACGTCTGAACCGGATAGTACTCATTACGGAGAACGAATACACTTTTGCAAGTGACTAGAATGTGAAAACACGGTGAATGCCATTGCACTGCAAGAGAAGAGCGGACGGCACATAGTACTGTCAGTGAATTTGTCGTATTGTTGCGTTGGCACTTTTAAGGCGATGTTTATCATCAACTGCCCCGGAACTAGTGTAGAGCACTCTCTGCTGTGTTCGTACTAGGTCAAGCTGAGGTCAGTTAAACTTTGGTGTTTCTGTTCAATATTAAATGAATTACCAGGACGAAACCTGTATGAGGAGAGATGCGGTTCATTGAACAACTTTGTGAACTGAATTGGTATGTCGTATTTTGCTCTCTACTGATGTGCTTGCTAATTGTATATGGATCAGCCTATACATTATGACTATCTACCTAATAGCCGGTACGTCCACCCTTGGCACTAAAAACAGCGGTGACGCATCGTGGCATGGAAGCAGTAAGGCCTTGATGGGTTGTGTGGTGGCACCGCCAGACACCACACTTGCTAGGTGGCAGCCTTTAAATCGGCCGCGGTCCGTTAGTTTACGTCGGACCCGCGTGTCGCCACTATCAGTGATTGCAGACCGAGCGCCGCCACATGGCAGGTCTAGAGGGACTTCCTAGCACTCGCCCCAGTTGTACAACCGACTTTGCTAGTGATGGTTCACTGACAAAATACGCTCTCATTTGCCGAGACGATAGTTTAGCATAGCCTTCAGCTACGTCATTTGCTACGACCTAGCAAGGCGAAATTATCAGTTACTATTGATATTGTGAATCAAGTACTGTCAAAACCAACATTCATCATTAATGGATTAAAGTTAAGTATTCCACCAGCTACGTATGTTTTTCTAAATTCTAATTTGCTCGTCATGTTCCAGACCTCACGCCAGCCTGCGTGAGCTAAAAAGCGTGTATTTCGGCCTCCTTTAGTAAAACGGTGTTGCTTCTCTTGCCAACCACAACATTGGCGACGAGGCAAAACCGCGTTCTTCTCTAAACTGCCCTGATTTCCTTGTGTAATGGCTTCGCCACAATCTCCAGATGTACTGTCCGAATTTTATCGCTTACAGAATCAGCAGATGCAGGCATTAGTGGATGCCCTTGGACAGCTCGTCAAGGGTCAACGTGCGATGCAAAACGATGCGGCAGCCGCCGCTCCACCGCTAACGCAGCCACAACACGCTGTTGCACCAACTTTTCGACCTTCTGATGCTGCACTGGAAAGCTGGACGGAGTGGTCACGCCAATTTGGATTCCATCTCGCCGCCTACAGAATTCAAGGTAACGAGCGGCAGCCTTATCTCTTATCATCGGTTGGCGTACAAACGTACCGTGTGATAGTCAAATTATTTCCCCCACGCGACGTAGCAACTCTGTCCTACGAAGAAGTTTTGTCTGCATTAGATGCATATTTCAAAGAATCAGTCAATATAGTTGCCAAACGGTATACCTTCTTTTGTACAAAACGTACGGCAGGTCAGACTAATCGGGAGTGGGTTGCAACCTTGCAAGGCCTTACTTGGGATTGTGCTTTTGAGTGTCAATGTGGACTCCCTTATTCAGATACTATGTGACGTAATGCAATTGCACAGAACGTTTCTGATGTTCGTATAAGGGAACAGATTTTGAAACTAGTCAATCCGTCCCTTCAACAAGTGATGGACATATTGGACCGGCAGGACACACTTGACTTTTCTCAGGAATCATTTGGAACTTCGCCAGCCTTGTGTCAGGCTAACCAGCCCGCCGGGCGAGCTGCGCGGAGCAGTAAACAGCTCTCGCGCCCAGCCGCGCTTCTGCCGCCAGGCTCTCAGCCGCGTGTGCTGTGCCGGCAAGCAAATGCAGTGCTCAAATCCTGCCCGTGGTGCGCTACTAGACATTCGCGTGAGAATTGCCCGTCACGCCAAGCTATTTGCTTTTATTGTAATAAAAAAGAACAAGTTCAGAGTGTTTGCCAGAAAAAGCTCAGATCGGAAGCTCAAAACCCTTCCAGGCCCTTTGCTTCACGCCAGAATCGGAATCGAACCAAGGATACTCAGGCTTGCGAAACTTCGCCCATGGAAATTCATGTAGTTCATTCCACTCCGCCCAGTGCCACTCTCTCTAACAGTGACTGTGTTCATCCCACAAATAGTGTGCGTCGACATCGCCGGAACTCCCATCAAGTCGCAAGTGATTTTGTACCAGTGTGAGTTCACGTTGCACGAGACAGTCGCTCTTGTCGTCAGCAGGACAATAAACTTTTTGTGGACTTGGACATTAACGGCAAAGTGGTACCATTCCAGTTCAGTTCCGGGGCTGCAGTTTCACTGATCAATCAGGACACTTACAACCAGCTGGGCACACCTCCGTTGCATGCCGCAAATGTTAAGTTAACTAGCTATTCAGGTCACGAGATCCCTTTGTTAGGACAGCGCAGCCTTCTTGCAACATATAAAGGACAAACAAAACTTGTGTCATTTTACGTCCTTTGTTCTTCTTCTGCAGTGAACTTGTTTGGTTTCGATTTATTTCAGTTGTTTAACTTGTCTATAGTAAATCAGGTCCTATCAGTGAACCAGACTGTGCCTTCCGACAGTGTTTCTCGTCTATGTGAAGAATTTGCACACATTTTTGCACCGGGGCTTGCTTGCGCTAAGAACTATAAATTACATTTGGAACTGAGAGTAAACGTGCAACCGAAATTTTTCAGAGTGCGCAATGTTCCCCATGCATTGCGTGATGAGGTCGCAAAAACATTACACGATTTGGAATCACAAGGTGTAATTGAACATGGGCAGGCTTCTCTCTGGGCATCACCCTTAGTAATTTTGCCAAAACTTTTCGGAAAATTGAGGCTTTGTGTGGACTTCAAGGCAACAGTGAATCGACAACTAGTGATTGCAACTTTTCCCTTACCCCGCCCAGAAGATCTTTTTGACAAACTGTGCCCGGGTAAATATTTTTCGAAGTAGGACCTCGCAGATGCGTACTTGCAAATACCGGTGGACGAAGAATCCCAGCGCGTTTTGGTGATTAACACGCATCTTGGGTTGTATCAATTCAAACGACTGCCATTCGGGTGTGCATCCGCCCCTGCATTGTTTCAGCAATACCTACAAACTGTTTGTGCGTCGGTCCCTACTGCAGCCAATTATCTGGACGATATTGTGATCTCCGGAAAGACGGAAGAAGAACATTTGCCCAATTTCAGAACATTATTTCAGGTCTTGCGACAAAATGGTCTTCGCTTGCGGAAGGACAAATGTGTGTTTTTTGCTCGTGATTTGCCATACCTGAAACATGTGCTCAATGAACAAGGCATACATCCCAGTCCCACGCACCTTCGTGCCATACAAGACTTGCCTTCGCCACAGAATTTGAAGAAGCTACAGAGTTGTTGTTGTTGTTGTTGTGGTCTTCAGTCCAGACACTGGTTTGATGCAGCTCTCCATGCCACTCTATCCTGTGCAAGCTTCTTCATCTCCCAGTACCTACTGCAACCTACATCCTTCTGAATCTGCTTAGTGTATTCATCTCTTGGTCTCCCTCTACTATTTATACCCTCCACGCTGCCCTCCAATGCTAAATTTGTGATCCCTTGATGCCTCAAAACATGTCCTACCAACCGATCCCTTCTTCTAGTCAAGTTGTGCCACAAACTTCTCTTCTCCCCAATCCTATTCAATACCTCTTCATTAGTTACGTGATCTACCCACCTTATCTTCGGCATTCTTCTGTAGCACCACATTTCGAAAGCTTCTGTTCTCTTCTTGTCCAAACTGGTTATCGTCCATGTTTCACTTCCATACATGGCTACACTCCATACAAATACTTTCAGAAAAGCCTTCCTGACACTTAAATCTATACTCGATGTTAACAAATTTCTCTTCTTCAGAAACGCTTTCCTTGCCATTGCCAGTCTACATTTTATATCCTCTCTTCTTCTACCATCATCGGTTATTTTACTCCCTAAATAGCAAAACTCCTTTACAACTTTAAGTGTCTCATTTCCTAATCTAATTCCCTCAGCATCACCCGACTTAATTCGACTACATTCCATGATCCTCGTTTTGCTTTTGTTGATGTTCATCTTATATCCTCCCTTCAATACACCGTCCATTCCGTTCAACTGCTCTTCCAAGTCCTTTGCTGTCTCTGACAGAATTACAATGTCATCGGCGAACCTCAAAGTTTTTATTTCTTCTCCATGAATTTTAATACCTACTCCGAATTTTTCTTTTGTTTCCTTTACTGCTTGCTCAATATACAGATTGAATAACATCGGGGAGAGGCTACAACCCTGTCTCACTCCTTTTCCAACCACTGCTTCCCTTTCATGCCCCTCGACTCTTATAACCGCCATCTGGTTTCTGTACAAATTGTAAATAGCCTTTCGCTCCCTGTATTTTACCCCTGCCACATTCAGAATTTGAAAGAGAGTATTCCAGTTAACGTTGTCAAAAGTTTTCTCTAAGTCTACAAATGCTAGAAACATAGGTTTGCCTTTTCTTAATCTTTCTTCTAAGATAAGTCGTAAGATTAGTATTGCCTCACGTGTTCCAACATTTCTACGGAATCCAAACTGATCTTCCCCGAGGTCCGCTTCTACCAGTTTTTCCATTCGTCTGTAAAGAATTCGCGTTAGTATTTTGCAGCTGTGACTTATTAAACTGATAGTTCGGTAATTTTCACATCTGTCAACACCTGCTTTCTTTGGGATTGGAATTATTATGTTCTTCTTGAAGTCTGTGGGTATTTCGCCTGTCTCATACATCTTGCTCACCAGATGGTAGAGTTTTGTCATGACTGGCTCTCCCAAGGCCATCAGTAGTTCTAATGGAATGTTGTCTACTCCCGGGGCCTTGTTTTGACTCAGGTCTTTCAGTGCTCTGTCAAACTCTTCACGCCGTATCTTATCTCCCATTTCATCTTCATCTACATCCTCTTCCATTTCCATAATATTGTCCTCAAGTACATCGCCCTTGTATAAACCCTCTATATACTCCTTCTGCCCAGATTAAAGTTAAGTATTTCGCCAGTTACGTCCGTTTTTCTAAATTCTAATTTCCTTCTCATGTTCCAGACCTCACGCCAGCCTGCGTGAGCTAAAAACGCGTGTATTTCGGCCTCCTTTAGTAAAATAGTGTTGGCTCTCTTGCCAACCACAACAGGTTGCCGCCACACCTGCACACACAAGTCGCTTAATTTTCGTAAATTCCGGGTAGTGGAACCATGAGGTTTGATGTCAAATTCAGTCCCATCCCAAATCTGTTCGATCGGGTTCAGATTTGGCAACTTGGGGCGGTCAGCATATCAACTGGGACTCCCCACGGTGTTCCTCGAATAACTCCATCTCAACAGTGGCCTTGTGACATCGTGCACTATCTTGTTGAAAAATGCCACTGGCGTCAGGAAACACGACGGTCATGAAGGGGAGCACGTTCTCTGAAGCCAGTGTACGATACTCCTTGACCGTCACTGTGCCTTGCACGAGCTCCACTGGGCCCATGGATGCCCACATAAATGTTCCTCAGAGCTTAATGGAGCCGCCGCCAGCTTGTCTCCATCAAGGAGCTGTTCAGCTGGAAGATGACGGAATCGTGCCTTCCCATCGACATGATGAAGAAGCTATTGGGATTCGTCAGACCATGCAACCGCCACCACTGCGCCATAATGCAGTGCCGATGGTCACATGCCCGTTTAAGTCCTAGTTGCCGATGTCGAGCTGTTAACATTGGCACATGCTTGTGTCGTCGGCTGCGGATGCCCATTGTTAGGAGGGTTCGGTGCACTTTGGGTTTAGGCACCCTGTTACCCTGCCCAGCTGCACCAGACTGCCCAGCCTACGACGTCAGACATCTGTAGTGGTTGGTGACCGCCAAAGATCACATCGTGGTTTCACCATATGTCGGAGACTTTCTCGACAATGTTGAGTTGTAGACCATAAAATGGAGAAAGGAGGAGTTGATACATCCATCAGGAACTGTCATAAATTTAAGAACATGGACATTCACAAATTTTGCCTGGAACAGCATATGGAAGCATGTGGAACAGAAGTAGAATTTCATAAAAAATGCTTCATAATATTAAGTGTATATCGAGCACCTGCAGGTAACTTTAATCTGTTCATTAACCACCTTGAAGCTTTACTGGCCCATTTAACAAACCACAACAAAGAAAAAGTGGTTGCTGGTGACTTCAGTGTAGATTTCCTTAAAGACTGCCCCAATAAGAACTTATTTGAGTTAGCAACGCTATCACTCAACTTAATTTCCACTGTAAAGTTCTCAACTAGGGTAGCCAATTGCTCACAAACAGCCATTGATAATATCTTTACAGAAAAGTCCAATGAACAAAATTATATTACAGAAGCAATAGTCAATGGCCTCTCAGACCATGACATGCAATTCCTTCTGTTAAATGTTAATACTGCACAGGATATAAAATCTGTTAAATCTGAACTCAAGAGGGTAATCAATAAGCAAAAAATTATAATTTTAGGACACTCCTCAGAGAAATTCACTGGAGTGATGTTTGCAGTGCTCATCGCATGAATTACGTATATAACACTTTTGGTAATGAAGTGATTACCTCATTTGAGCACTGTTTTCCCTCAAAACTAACCACGGTTAGGGAAAAGTATACAAAGAAGCCATGGATTACTCAAGGAACAGAGGTATCTTGGAAACAAAAAGAAAATTGTATCTGAAAATGAAATGATCGTAATGTATTGTTGGCCGGGAGGCCCCATGCGGGGAACTTCGGTCGCCGTATTGCAAGTCCTTTTTAGTTGACGCCACTTCGGCGACTTGCGAGTCAATGATGATAAAATGATGATGAAAGACACACAACACCCAGTCATCACGAGGCAAAGAAAATCCCTGGCCCCGCCGGGAATCGAACCCGGGATCCCGTGCGCGGGAAGCGAGAACGCTACCGCAAGACCACGAGCTGCGGACAATTGTATCTGTTGATCCGAAATAGTTCTGATGTTGAAGCTACAGCACAGTACAAGAAATACTGCAAAATATTAAAGACTGTAGTACGGACATCAAAGCAAATATAGTACAAGGAAAAGATAGTTATGTCAGATAACAAAATAAAGACAATGTGAGATATAGTGAAGGGGGAGACCGGTAGAACAAGATAGGGAAGCAAATAGCATAATAGTAAATGATACATTGGTGACAGATGTGAATAGTGTTGCAGAACGTTTTAATAAACATTTTATAACTGCTACTAAAAAGATGGGGTTGTCAGGTTCTGTAGATGCTGCCATGGGATACCTCAGACCAGACATTTCAAGTAACTTCCATAATATGAATTTGTAACTGGGAGCTAATTACGTGTGGGGTCCCACAAGGTTCTATCTTAGGGATGTTAGTTTTTCTTGCATATACCAATCACCTTTCGTCTGTCACATTACCAGATGCCAAGTTTGTTTTGTTTGCCTATGATACAAACATTGCAACAAATAGCAAATGAAGTGTAGTCTTAGAAAGATCGGCTAGTAAAATATTTGTGGAGATTAATCATTGGTTCCTAGCCAATTCTTTGTTACTAAACATAGAAAAAACATACTACATGCAGCTCAGAACTTGAAAGTGGTGTCAGTAACATATGATGACAAGCAGATAGAAGAAGTCGACAGTGTTTAATTCTTGGGATTGCAGCTTGATAATAAATTCAACTGGAGGACTGCTGAAGTGTCTAAACAAATCTCAACTTGTAGTGGGAATTCTATCAGAACTAGGGGATATAAAAATGAAAAAAGCTGGCATACTATGCTTACTTTCACTCCATAATGTCATATGGGACTATTTTTTGTGGTAATTCATCAAGCGAAGCTAAAGTTTTCCAGGCACAAAATTGTGCAACAAGAGTTGTATGTGGTGTGAACACAAGAACATCCTGCAGAGGCCTTTTTATGCAAGTAAGGATAGTAACTACTGTTTCCCAATATATTTATCCTTTAATGAAATTTGTCATGAAAAAATATTAAAAAAAATCAGTTCATAGAATCAATACTAGAAATAAAAATAAACTTCACAAGAGTTTAATGTCACTACCACTTGCACAAAAGGTGTGCATTATTCAGGAACAATTATTTTCAATAGCTTGCCAGCAGCCATAAGAAGCTTAACAACCAGCGAAATTCAGTTTGAGAGGCCTAAAGGATTTATTGGTGGCCAACTACTTCGACTCCATTGATGAATTTCTCAGTGGTAGCAACTGATTTTGTGTGTGTGTGTGTGTGTGTGTGTGTGTGTGTGTGTGTGTGTGTGTGTGTGTGTATAAGGTACAATCTAACTTCTCCACCATTTCAGTGCAGTAATGTGTTCATTGTAAATAAGTATTGTAGCAGTTCCATTATATGTTTATTACATTATAAATAGAAAAACATTTTTTTTAAATTTTAAATTCAGTGCAATAATGCGATCTTAGTAAATGAGCGTTGTGAAATGATTCTTTCATATAGCGTTCATTAAAAGAAAGAAACTGACGATCATTGCACTTCGGAACTGAGAAAGACATATTAGCTTATTTGTTTTGGTAGTAAATATTTGTCATGCGTCATTGTTTTTCTGACATGTTCTTTGTCCTGGTGGACCTCCTCACTATGGATCAATTGGAATGAATGTAAATCTAATCCAAACAGCGAGTCTTGAACACCCGACGTCGCGCTGTTTCCGAGATGCTCGTGCCGAGCCGCCAGCCCATCACAGTCTGGCCTCGGTCAAACTCAGAGAGATCTATCGCCTTCCCCATTCTACACACTCACAGCACGCGCACTGATACTAGCAGTCATTCCTCACAAGGTGACGCTGTTGTCGTCTCGGGGTTTCGATATTTAGATTACACTCGCTGGCTAAAGCATATCCGTAAGCTATCTT
Organism: Schistocerca nitens; assembly: GCF_023898315.1. NCBI lineage: Eukaryota > Metazoa > Arthropoda > Insecta > Orthoptera > Acrididae > Schistocerca > Schistocerca nitens. The sequence continues at coordinate 524,505,550 of NC_064618.1, read as the reverse complement.
GCCTCTGAGCATGGAGTATTAATTTTATTAAATGTTAATTTAATTTTAATGGTTGTTCAATATTTGAAATGTAGCGTTAAAAAATTAATTTGTGAACCACTCAGAGGATGTTTCGCATATGTGTTGAATTACTGATATCTTCGTCCAATCTTAAAGCATTATGTTATTCAGATGAGCAAAATTGTGTATTGTATTTAAATTTGAGGTGAAGAAGCACCGTATGTTGTTCATGGCGCGTTAATTGCGGATGAATGTACTCTGCGTATGGAAAGCAACGATATTACCAAGGGCTGGCCGGAGTGGCCGAGCGGTTCTAGGCGCTACAGTCTGGAACCGCGCGACCGCTACGTCGCAGGTTAGAATCCTGCCTCGGGCATGGATGAGTGTGATGTCCTTAGGTTAGTTAGGTTTAAGTAGTTCTAAGTTCTAGGGGACTGATGACCTCAGAAGTTAAGTCCAATAGTGCTCAGAGCCATTTGAACCATATTACCAAGTACTAAAGGCAGTTATTGTCATTACATCGAGGACTGTTAATGAAAACTGCTGATGCATTTTTTGTTATTTGTTTATGAATACTTTACTGTGGCATGAAATTCAGAGACTTTGGTTTCCAGAGTTTTTAATATTAACATAATTAATGTTAACTGGTCAGTCTGCACGTAAACAACTCAGCTTAGCGCTCCTGCTAACTACCAGGGTCACAACATTACAGTGTGTGTTTCAGTTTCTCATCATACTATTCACGGATTCGGCCAGGAAATAACTGCTTAGATACGTACGAAAGAGCCGAGAGATCTACTTCAAGTATCCTACGTTATCGATTTCCTGTGTACAGGTAGTTCATCTTTAAGTTCTGATGTGTGAATTTACCAGCATCAAAATATGAGACATATACGGCCGTATCTTTTGATTGCATGGGCTGAGAAACTTACATTATTTACACTGCTGAGAAAACGTAAACCTTTGTATTTGACATAAATTTCAATTTCATACCTCTTCCCGTTGCTAAGAAAAGGGGGTCCAAACGACGGATCACAAATGGCAAATATCTTTTTATGTAATATAATCACACATTAATAATTTTCGCATTTTTTCTTTGCTTGCACTGTTAAAACTTGCCGTTTGCCAAATTTTATGATTCCAACTCAACTCAAGTTAGTCTGTGAGTATCAAAATATGTAACATATATGGCCGTGTTTAGTATCACCCTTCTTCCTTCCCTATATTTTTTTACCAGTGCAAATGTTCACGCATAACTGTACAATTGATCTATATGGACCAAAAACTGATCATGACTGCGAGAGGCAAATTATCTGTGACTCGTGATATAAAAAATCTGTGGATATAATGTGGAACATTACGTGTACCTTGGACCTACTTACTTCTAATTTAGCAACTGTGGAGAGTACGATTGCATCGGAAGTGCAATTAGCGGCATTGTTTCTAAGCTACCATACACGAGGATGCTATTCCTGAAACGTAGCTATGGAGATAATTTATGAAAAAAATAAGTTCGTGAATGGAGAAGGTACGTTTAATTCTTTGGTTATTTTAAATTCTCCCTTGCCAGTGGCTTCGAACGTTATTTGGTGTGACATAACTTGTAGGGATCTTTGTATCCTGAGAAATCAGTGAAGAACTGCAGAATTATAGGAGCCTTAAGCACAAGATCCAAAGGTGTCAGGAACCAGACATAACAGAAACTGAAATTGGGAAATACAGCAATTACATGCTCGTTCCTGACTGCCAAAAAATCGATCATGGCTTGTATCCCGGGCATTGATAGCATACGAGAGAGGGAAGGAAGCATAAGATTCTCAGCGGTTTGCATTGACGGTGCTTTAGTGGAAGTTGACTTATCACGGAAAAAATTTGTACATGAGCGGTACTGTCGTGAGGCCTGCGTAAGCTTGATAATCACATAGAATAAAGGCCGAAAAATGATTTCCCTGAACAAAATGAAAGTATTATAACGATACATCCTTCCCTTCCCCAAGACTCTAATGAAGTGACTGATACCACCTTTTTTGTATGCATCCGGGTGGCCGTTGGACGAGTCAGTGCTTCCTAGGGACTTGTATGTTTGTCTTTATATACATATCATTCTGTCCAATTTGCTAAAACACTTGATATTCATTGTGAAAGCATATAGAATGTCATGGAAGGACATATATTACCATGAGTGTCATGGGATTGTTGTCATTATCAAAATTACGTACAGGCACTGAGTTAGATGTTTAATCAAGAAATTGAACTGTTAAATATCTGGCGGCAAATATTAAGAGGCTGTGGAATGTTGGCATAAGTGGCTGGCACCTCTAATTACCTTAATTGCAGTTGATTGGTGGGTTGACACAGATAACCTCATTATCTTGGAAAACGGCCAAATGTTATTACCAAGCGATTTATTTTCATTTTCTATTTATTTTTATGTCCTATTCTGTAATTAATATCCTTTGTAATTACTTTTCTAAGGAACTCTCCAATTGTTTACATCACACAACTTTCCGATTTTCAGAATTTGAGGCCTCATGTGTAAATTTTACGTATTTAGTCGGATAAAGCACAAGATTTGTTCTGTCATTGAATGTTAGAAACCAAATTAATTCTGTAATTCATTACATAACTAAAATAATACAAGAGACACTGTTGTAATTAAAGTTCAGATCTATTTTCATATTTAAAACTAGTGATGTTACTATAAAAATCATGTCAATTAATATAGTATTTTATACCTTATTCGGCTGTAACATCAGCTTATTTAGCCGGCCGCGGTGGTCTAGCGGTTCTGGCGCTGCAGTCCGGAACCGCGGGACTGCTACGGTCGCAGGTTCGAATCCTGCCTCGGGCATGGGTGTGTGTGATGTCCTTAGGTTAGTTAGGTTTAAGTAGTTCTAAGTTCTAGGGGACTTATGACCTAAGATGTTGAGTCCCATAGTGCCCAGAGCCATTTGAACCATCAGCTTATTTATATTTTGTAAACTATAATTGTAACATCAAAATGGTACAAATTTAATAATGGGTATATTTTGAAATTTATTGTTAAAATTCTGTATAAAGCAAAGCAGCGATGCTGCGAGGGACTCAGTTTTGAGTTGTTGTTTTGTCAGTCAAAGAGATCTGTAAAGTATGTCAGTCAGTGTTTTTGTTAACGTGACGAATATGCAGTTCAGCTGTCAATAAATTTTGTGAAGTTGGAAACTGTTATATTCTTTCATCAAATGAACTCCAGGCAATAGAAAGTTAAATGTAACGATCCGAGTGGAACGTTATAGTATCTACATTTTCACATCAAGTAATCGGGAAAGTAAAGGAACCTATGCACCTCCCTGATGGAAAACACGGAATTAGCAAAGACTGTGTATGTCATCTGGATGTTACGCCACAGAGGACATGTTGTCATGGCTTCTATCCGGTTCCCTGACGTCTTAAGAAACCTGTAGGAGAGGCAATTATAAGCAACTTGCTTCACGCCTCAACCAAATTCACACCTGTTGAATTAATGTTTAGAAGAAAGAAAAGAAATGAATGGGCAAATAAAATTCCCAAGGTATGACGTACCTTGGGAAAAGAAAATTAGGCAATTTCTGGTTAATTTCAGTGAAAAGGCCAGAATCAGAAAAAAGGATTGCGAGAGCAAACTCAAACGAATGCAGACATTCAGGATCGGCGAAAAGGTATTGCTGCGATCACATCCGCGATACTCATTATCTTCCAAAAAGAATAGGAACTGGTAATTATTATACACTGCGTCGTTTATAATTGTGAAGATTCCAGACCCTAGTGGGTATTTATTGGCGTATGCAGCAAGTCTACTAATCGGAGGACTGTATCCCCATCATGGTATTAAGAAATATCATCTGAAGTGATTAACTGTTTGAAAAGGGTTAGGATGATTAAATTCATAGTGATTAATAATTACTTAGGTGCGATGGACTATCATTAAATTTATAGTAATTGTTTTTGATGTTGGACTATGATACACTCATAGTGAAATCAGAGTTACTAATAAGAGTCTATACAACGCATAGTGTGTGTGACATTTTGGGGACTTGCAGGAATAATCGATAATGAACACTTAAATTTTGCTAAAATCTTGCCACTTAGTATAGATGCAAGTTGGTTTCTATTTAGGGTGTTGATTGGGATTCATTTGGTGGTGTCTGATCCTAATTTAATTTTACTTTTAGAAAGATGAACTCCTTTACATATGTTTGTGTAAGTTTTTTGATTTCAAACGATAATGAATGTAAGAGGAATTAATTTATCTATCTGCTCTAAAGTCAATTCGGATTCGGACGTGGCCTGAAAAGAATTAGAGAAGGCATAGGAGTTTAAGAGAGCAATATATGATGAAAGCATAGAAGTGGTGCGAAGGCAAAGTGATTTATATCTTCGTCGGAAACATTTCGCAGATGGAATATTCACTTTGATATACAAAAAATTATCATATCTTACTATGAATGATGATAATGTGATATCGATGATAGAAAGAAGGGCTCTTAAAATGAAGGGTAATCTTTCTTGAATTTCGACTCATACGAAAAATTCGTGTATGTCGAATTATGTGGTTTAAGTTAGAAAAAGTATTGGATGCTCTGCCGACTTCATACAGTGCAGGAAAACCCGAATGTAATGAAATTACCATGAGCAGTGATTTACCTTGGAAAGATTTATTTAAAATTAAATAAAATCGATTGGTGTGAAGTGGATACTGCAGTGCATCATACCCCTTCCGAAACTACCACCAGGCCACTGAGCCACACAAAATCGTTCTTATTATCTAGATACATAATTAAGTTTGTATTAAACCCTAAGAGATCGAGTCCTACTCATTCTTGTTTCGTTTTCTTTCTTTTCTGATTTGTCCTTCCAAGTGAATCTCAAACTTGAATTCATCAGCGGACGCATACCAGTAGTCATGTATGTTGAATTCAAGCAGGTAATCTTTTCACCTTACGGGTTGACATAAAGGCATCTTCTATACACACTTTTGTTTTTCACGTCAGCTAGAACTCGGCACCAATAAACAGTTATGCTAACCGTTGAAACTGCTGGTAACTGGAAATCGGGCCCATCATTCACTTAATGGGATTTGGTTTCAGAAATCACCGCATAATAAGTGACCAGACATAGGAGAAAAAGTCCGACAAGAGCGGGCAGAATTCGTCCTCTTGTAAGTGAGTTTGCGATTGTCAAAATATGACATAAATGGCCGTATCTTTTGATTGCATTTACTTTAAAGCTTACGTTTCCTTACACCGCCAAGGGACCATAGACCTCAGTGTTTAACGTAAAGTTCAACTTTGAATCGCCACCCGTTCCTGGGGAATGGGGGTCTTTCGATGGCATAGGCTTCGAATTTTAGATTTTTTACACTGCCAAGATTCTGTACACCTTAGTATTTGACATAAATTTCAAATCGATTACCTCTACCCGTTCTTGAAGAAAGAAGTCTTAACAGACGGACAGAAAGACAGAGAACAAGGTGATCCTATAAGGGTTCCTTTTTTTACCAACTCAGTTACGGAACCCTAAAAGCACTTTTTAGTTCCTCAAATGACAAGGAGGATGAAAAACGAAAGAGTGATAAAATATAGTACTGTTTACGGTATAAAATCGGTTGTGCATTGAAAGGAATAATGGGAATCGTTTAGTAGAAAAATAATCACAAATGGGAAACAGCGTCTGTTCCCACTATAAACAAGGTGGAGTAACCGTTATCGTACCTGATCTGTCTCTTACTTGAGGAACATTTTACCATACCTAAATTCTAATTTACAGAAGCCAAAGAATTTATTAAGTGGTTGGGAAGAGCAAGCAAGTATGAGAATTCACAAGGAGGCGACATACGTTCTTTAAATGACTTGACAGCGAGGTACAAATGTCGGCGGCTATAGGACAGCATCTCGTGTTGCAGAGGCTTCAATATAGATGTACCACTAATAAAATGGCGACGCGCTTGTTGCAATTAACGTTTCAAGAATCATAGCTTAATGCGCAGAGGAACGGTCGAAAATCCATCTGCTAGCCAATACTTGCTAAACATGTCCATCTTTTTGAATCAGAAAACAGACCAAGATGGACGCTAAAGGCCAATTCTTACTCTGTTCATCTCCGTTGTCCAATTCAGAACTACGGGTGCCTGAGAAGATCTAGCTCAAACGAATCACAGGCACACAGTGAGATGGCAGCGAAGTGCCCTCGGAGATTTATTAGCTCGGCTTCCAAAATACATTAGACTCCCTAAGCAAGCAAGCTACTATCTCACTAGTGCCAATGGCGATAGCGCCTCCAACCAGCCCACTGACTAGGGGAGGTCCTCACATCCACTTGGAAAAGACTGTTCGTGGGGGAGGGAAGCCACAAGGGAGCAGCCACGTTCAAACGAACAACGGCTGCTCTCGCCAGTCGTCGTCGTATGGGTTATAATTAATGAATTAACGAGTACCTAACGAAACATTGAGTAGACCGAGTCCTTACTTTGGGCAGAATTCGACTATAAAGTTTCAGTGAACTTAGACAAACGTATTAAAAAATCTAATTCGATGACTACTATCCTTTAATTTTTGTTCATTGTGTGATACTGTTGTTTAAATTAAACCTCCAGATATTTAACATGCTGTCTTACTTCTGTAGCTTTCATATTTCATTTGACTCTTTGTTACATTAATTTATTCTTTAACCCATAGTTAGTCAAAGTGGTTCTGTTTACGACGTACGAATATCTGCAGTTTTCCTTTTAAATTTCAGGTATTACTGAAATTATATTGTCTGGATATTTGGTAGGTTTGTGGATGTACGTAACAATGGATGATGTGTTGACCACAAAATATTAGTGCAGAAGTTGGACCATTATGGAGAAAGGGGAGTAGCTTTCAGTTGGTTTGCCTCTTACTTTAAGAACAGAAAGCAGAAGGCAATTCTCCGCAATATTGAGAGTGGTAATGATGTTCAGTCCCAATGCGGCACTGTTAAGTGTGTCGTTCCCCAAGGGTCGGTGCTGGGGCCACTGCTGTTTCTTATTTATATAAATGATATGCCTTCTAGTATTACAGGTGCTTCAAAAATATTTCTGTTTGCTGACGATACCAGCTTGGTGGTGAAAGATCTTGTGTGTAACATTGAAACATTATCAAATAATGTAGTTCATGAATTAAGTTCGTGGCTTGTAGAAAATAATTTGATGCTAAATCATAGTAAGACTCAGTTTTTACAGTTTGTACAAGCGAGACGGAACAGTTCAAATTCCGAGGCCTTCGGATAGATAGTAAGCTGTTGCGGAAAGCCCATGTTCAGGATCTTGTTCAGAAACTAAATGCTGCTTTATTTACCATTAGAGCAGTATCTGAAATATGTGACAGTTCAACACGAAAAGTAGTCTACTTCGCATATTTTCATACGCTTATGTCATATGGTATTATTTTTTGGGGTAATTCTTCTGATTCAAAAAGGGTATTTATGGCTCAACAGCGGGCTGTTCGAGCTATATGTGGTGTATGTTCGAGAACCTCTTGTCGACCCCTATTCAATAGTCTGGGAATTCTGACATTGCCCTCACAGTATATATTTTCTTTTTTGTTGTTAGCAATATCAGCTTATTCCCAAGAGTTAGCAGCTTTCACTGAGTTAATACTAGGCAAAAATCAAATCTGCATGTGGAATGCTTTTCCTTGACTCTTGTGCAGAAAGGAATGCACTATTCTGCTGCATCCATTTTCAATAAGCTAACACAAGAACTCAAAAATCTTAGCAGTAACCCAAACGCTTTTAAGTCTAAACTGAAGAGTTTCCTCATGGCTCTCCTTCTATTCTGTCGAGGAGCTCCTGGAAGAGCTGAAAAATTAAGCAAATTCCAGTGTTACATTGTTGATTTCCTTTATTTAAACTTACGAATTGTCGCCTGAATACGTTTCTTGTATTTCATTTTATCTGTGTCTACTATCGTGTTATAATTTCATGTATTGACTCGCTCCATGACCATGGAGACTTCTCCTTAATTTGGTCCCACGGAACAATACATAAATAAATAAAAAATAAATAAATAAATTGCGTCCTGAACACAGATTTTTAGTTTATGGCATAAATATTACCAGTTTTGCGTTGTTAGAAAACATAACGTCTTAACAGGTTTTTCGAGTGATATGAATGCAGGACTTTTGTGGTCTGGTTGTCGTAAGCACTTTATAATATGAAATGTTTTTATTGTTAATATGTTCAAGCTCTCTACGACTTGGAAAGTAGATCACATAACCATGAATTATTATAGGTTAATAGATAAGCCACCCTTGTCATAAACAGCAAATACCTACGTATCGTCAGATGACAATTAGACTGGCGTCTAAGGAAAAAAATAATAATGCGGGTAGTACGATTTCAGAACAGAAACCTGTGGTTTCTACTACGAAAAATACGTTACATTACTTTACCAATGTATTTGTATATATTTCAGCCTCGAAGAGATTTTCATAAGTAGTACACGAAACATGTAGACGCTTATATCATAATCACGACGAAACGATCACATCTGTCTACATCGAAAAACGGATCTTTCACTGGTATAAATAACAAAACGAGCCAAAACATTATGACCACCTGCTTAATAGATTCTTTGTCCGGCTTGGAACGAAATACATCACTGATTCTGCGTATCAAGAATTTGACAATTTTTGGGTAGGTATGTGGAGGTACGTGAAATTAGATGACTACGCACAGGTCGTGTAATTCGCGTAAATAACGTGCCACTGATGCGCGCACGGCACCCGATACCGACTCAGACGGGTTTCATAGGATTTACTTCAGACGAATTTGGTCGCCGAGACGTCAACATGAGTTCGATATGATGTTGCTGATACCACTGTAACACGGTTCTGACTCTGAGACACGGACAATTATACTGCTGAATCATGATATTGCTGTCGGGGAAGACATCAAGCACGAAGGGACGCAGGCGGTTCACACTTGTCAGTGTGTCTTCTATTACTGCTACAGGGCCCATGCAAGGAGAGGACAACTTCTCTCGCAGCATAATACGGCTCCCACCAGCCCGCGTCCGTGGTGCGCTGCACGTTTAGAGCCCCGTTCACCTTGATGACGGCGTCTGTGGAGACGACCCTCGACCTATCGTAGCAAAAATGGGATTCACCCGAAGAGCAGACACTTTTCCATAGATCGACAGTCGAATCACAATGGCGCCGTGTCCACTGCAATCGTAACAGACTATGTCGTTGGGTCGACATGTAAACATGTAGGGGTTGTCTGCTGCGGAGCTTCATGTTCAGCAATGTACAATGAACGGGGTGTTCCAGAACCCTTGTGCATGCACCATCATTGTGTTCTTGCGGCAGAGACACCACAGATCACTGTCTGTCCTTCTTTACCATGCAGTCAAACCTCCGTACCACACATTCAGTGAAGAGTCATGGACGTCCAACCATTTAGCGCCTAGTGGTAGATTCACTGTTCTATCTCTTTCCTCACACGCTCAAGCAGTAGCACGTCAATATTCGATCATCTTCGCCGTTCTCCAGATACTCGTTAATAGGCTCTGCGTAGTAATAATCTGCCTTTGTCAAATTCGCCTATCTCAATGGATTTTCCCGTTTGCAGCCCACATCTTCGCAAATGTGATCTACCGTCCGTATTTGCTACACTTACATACTTTTGTGTATGCCCCCGGTAGCTAAATGGTAAGCGTGACGGATTTTCAATCCTCTGGGCCCGGGTTCGATTCCCGGCTGGGTCGGAGAATTTTCTCCGCCCAGAGACTGGATGTTGTGCTATCATCACCCTACCATCCTCATCGACTGCAGGTCGCCGAAGTGGCGTCAAATTGAAAGACCGTCACACGGCGAATGGCCTGCCCTAGCCATACGATTAAAAACACATACTTTTGTTACCGCTTCACGTGCCACAGGCAACCTTCAAAATCGCCGTGGGCAGTGGTCGTAATGTCTCGGCTTATCAGTGTATACGCATAACGGGCAACGGATATGCAGGGTGTGTGAAAGAAGTGTCCTGTACTCCTGTAAGAGATACTACTGGTCAAAACTAGAAAAAAGTGTAATTAACATACACATGGAAACAATTATCTTTTAAGATATGGATCACTTTCCTTGTCTCTAGAATTCTCAGAACTCATTCGCGAAAATGTCTTTCTGTTGAATATCATTGCTTATCATTGGTTGTCTTTAGACTTATTCTACCAGCTGTTTTACTGATAGGCGTCATAACAGTCAATCCATTCCGTAATCATGAGATTGAGTGTGAACTATACACGCTTATGAGGCGGGATGAATACGGAAGGAATAACAAATTAGCACTCGTGCACGAATGGAAATTTTGGAGTAAACACGGAAACAAGGCATTAGGTTTGCTTTAATATCGATGGTAAGTAATTACTGCTGACATGCTAAAAGGATCCTTCACTCTACCGGACGTAATAATAGAAGCTTTCTCAACTGATGGGAAGAAGATTCGCTTACAGAAAGATAATGAATGTTGTTATGCATGAAGGCGTACCACGCAACTTTCTACAACTGCTATGACAGTACCAAATCCAAGTGTTTAGAGAACAGCGGACTGGTGAGGTATGTCAAGCAATATGGCCTATCTATTTAGTCAAAGTCGTTTGGCCATGTGTCTCTAGAGGCATCGACAACGTGCACATGTTACAGGAGCGGCTGCCCCCATGCATTTAATTAAATCCGGTGGCAACCATGTGTATTCATGAGACTTCGTGATCCACAAATGAAGGATGTGTAAGAATGTGTTGTAACCATACGGAGCACATAGTGTTTTGTCAACAAGAGACGATTATCAGAAGTCAAAATGCCATGTATACCTACAAATTTTTGTTTCTGGACGATTTTATTGGTATCAGAATCCGCTATAAAAATATGGGATACTTTATCTGATACTTTATTTATAACACCCTGCTTTTTAAATAACAGCTTGCTGTCAAGTCAATTTATTGTGGTATTAAAAACTGCTTGATGCGATAAGTGATGTAGATGAAGTGCGTTCTTGTGGTTAGTATAAGACAGGAAAACAGGTTGAATCATTTTTTTCCAAGCAAGCGTTTACATAATATAGGTTTCGAAATACAGAACAACCACATGATTACTGCTACAAAACGATGTTTCAAGCTAACGTTTTGATTATCTCAAAAGAGAGAGGAACAGAGCTACTACAATAATATGATGATACGAAAGTAACAGGACTGCAGTATCAGCACTTCGGCACGTACGTCGTATTCTTTTATGTGGGGGAGGACCCCAGTGTCTGGGTGGCTCGTAAACAGGCGGTGCCAGAAAATGGTCCCGCCAGCAGGCTCCACAATCGTCCTTTGTCTACACACACTCTCTTCTGTGATGGAGACGTCGCCACCGATATTCTCAGTTTCAAAGACGAGAATGCTTCTTCTTTCCTTACAATTTCTTTTTGCATCAGCAAAAGTCTTGAAGTTGTTACTTCACATCAAAATGACGTAGTAAAGAAAACAAGAGAGGAAAAACTGAGCTGTATACTTCATAGAAAATCATTGCGTACCACATTGTTCAGAAGCTCTGCTTCTATGAAACTATTATCTGAAACGCTGGAATAGCGTCACAGTTTGACAATGGAAATATTTTTCTTGTGTGTTCGCAGTCTTCTTTTATTTTGAGCAGTGTTACGAGATTATTTTCGGTATTTCGAAAAAAGATATATTGTGCCGTGTACTGAGTTCATTCTCCAGTGCTGTTTCCCAGAAACATGTTGTTGTTGTTGTGGTCTTCAGTCCTGAGACTGGTTTGATGCAGCTCTCCATGCTACTCTATCCTGTGCAAGCTTCTTCATCTCCCAGTACCTACTGCAACCTACATCCTTCTGAATCTGCTTAGTGTATTGATCTCTTGGTCTCCCTCTACGATTTTTACCCTCCACGCTGCCCTCCAATGCTAAATTTGTGATCCCTTGATGCCTCAAAACATGTCCTACCAACCGATCCCTTCTTCTAGTCAAGTTGTGCCACAAACTTCTCTTCTCTCCAATCCTATTCAATACCTCCTCATTAGTTACGTGATCTACCCATCTAATCTTCAGCATTCTTCTGTAGCACCACATTTCGAAAGCTTCTATTCTCTTCTTGTCCAAACTAGTTATCGTCCATGTCTCACTTCCATACATGGCTACACTCCATACAAATACTTTCAGAAACGACTTCCTGACACCTAAATCTATACTCGATGTTAACAAATTTCTCTTCTTGAGAAACGCGTTCCTTGCCATTGCCAGTCTACATTTTATATCCTCTCTACTTCGACCATCATCGGTTATTTTACTCCCTAAAATAGCAAAACTCCTTTACTACTTTAAGTGTCTCATTTCCTAATCTAATTCCCTCAGCATCACACGACTTAATTTGACTACATTCCATTATCCTCGTTTTGCTTTTGTTGATGTTCATCTTATATCCTCCTTTCAAGACACTGTCCATTCCGTTCAACTGCTCTTCCAAGTCCTTTGCTGTCTCTGACAGAATTACAATGTCATCGGCGAACCTCAAAGTTTTTCCTTCTTCTCCATGAATTTTAATACCTACTCCGAATTTTTCTTTTGTTTCCTTTACTGCTTGCTCAATATACAGATTGAATAACATCGGGGAGAGGCTACAACCCTGTCTCACTCCTTTCCCAACCACTGCTTCCCTTTCATGCCCCTCGACTCTTATAACTGCCATCTGGTTTCTGTACAAATTGTAAATAGCCTTTCGCTCCCTGTATTTTATCCCTGCCACATTCAGAATTTGAAAGAGAGTATTCCAGTCAACATTGTCAAAAGCTTTCTCTAAGTCTACAAATGCTAGAAACGTAGGTTTGCCTTTTCTTAATCTTTCTTCCAAGATAAGTCGTAAGGTCAGTATTGCCTCACGTGTTCCAACATTTCTACGGAAGCCAAACTGATCTTCCCCGAGGTCGGCTTCTACCGGTTTTTCCATTCGTCTGTAAAGAATTCGCGTTAGTATTTTGCAGCTGTGACTTATTAAACTGATAGTTCGGTAATTTTCACATCTGTCAACGCCTGCTTTCTTTGGGATTGGAATTATTATATTCTTCTTGAAGTCTGAGGGTATTTCGCCTGTCTCATACATCTTGCTCACCAGATGGTAGAGTTTTGTCATGACTGGCCCTCCCGAGGCCGTCAGTAGTTCTAATGGAATGTTGTCTACTCCCGGAGTCTTGTTTCGACTCAGGTCTTTCAGTGCTCTGTCAAACTCTTCACGCAGTATCTTATCTCCCATTTCGTCTTCATCTACATCCTCTTCCATTTCCATAATATTGTCCTCAAGTACATCGCCCTTGTATAAACCCTCTATATACTCCTTCCACCTTTCTGCCTTCCCTTCTTTGCTTAGAACTGGGTTACCATCTGAGCTCTTGATATTCATACAAGTGGTTCTCTTCTCTCCAAAGGTCTCTTTAATTTTCCTGTAGGCAGTATCTATCTTACCCATAGTGAGACAAGCCTCTACATCCTTACATTTGTCCTCTAGCCAGCCCTGCTTAGCCATTTTGCACTTCCTGTCAATCTCATTTTTGAGACGTTTGTATTCCTTTTTGCCCGCTTCATTTACTGCATTTTTATATTTTCTCCTTTCATCAATTAAATTCAATATTTCTTCTGTTACCCAAGGATTTCCATTAGCCCTCGTCTTTTTACCTACTTGACCCTCTGCTGCCTTCACCACTTCATCCCTCAGAGCTACCCATTCTTCTTCTACTGTATTTCTTTCCCCCATTCCTGTCAATTGTTCCCTTATGCTCTCCCTGAAACACTCTACAACCTCTGGTTCTTTCAGTTTATCCAGGTCCCATCTCCTTAAATTCCTACCTTTTTGCAGTTTCTTCAGTTTCAATCTACAGTTCATAACCAATAGATTGTGGTCAGAATCCACATCTGCCCCAGGAAATGTCTTACAATTTAAAACCTGGTTCCTAAATCTCTGTCTTACCATTATGTAATCTATCTGAAACCTGTCAGTATCTCCAGGCTTCTTCCATGTATACAGCCTCCTTTCATGATTCTTGAACCAAGTGTTAGCTATGATTAAGTTATGCTCTGTGCAAAATTCTACAAGGCGGCTTCCTCTTTCATTCCTTCCCCCCAATCCATATTCACCTACTATGTTTCCTTCTCTCCCTTTTCCTACTGACGAATTCCAGTCACCCAAGACTATTAAATTTTCGTCTCCCTTCACTACCTGAATAATTTCTTTTATCTCGTCATACATTTCATCTATTTCTTCATCATCTGCAGAGCTAGTTGGCATATAAACTTGTACTACTGTAGTAGGCATGGGCTTTGTGTCTATCTTGGCCACAATAATGCGTTCACTATGCTGTTTGTAGTAGCTAACCCGCACTCCTATTTTTTTATTCATTATTAAACCTACTCCTGCATTACCCCTATTTGATTTTGTATTTATAACCCTGTAATCACCTGACCAAAAGTCTTGTTCCTCCTGCCACCGAACTTCACTAATTCCCACTATATCTAACTTTAACCTATCCATTTCCCTTTTAAAATTTTCTAACCTACCTGCCCGATTAAGGGATCTGACATTCCACGCTCCGATCCGTAGAACGCCAGTTTTCTTTCTCCTGATAACGACGTCCTCTTGAGTAGTCCCCGCCCGGAGATCCGAATGGGGGACTATTTTACCTCCGGAATATTTTACCCAAGAGGGCGCCATCATCATTTAATCATACAGTAGAGCTGCATGTCCTCGGGAAAAATTACGGCTGTAGTTTCCCCTTGCTTTCAGCCGTTCGCAGTACCAGCACAGCAAGGCTGTTTTGGTTCATGTTACAAGGCCAGATCAGTCAATCATCCAGACTGTTGCCCCTGCAACTACTGAAAAGGCTGCTGCCCCTCTTCAGGAACCACATGTTTGTCTGGCCTCTCCAACAGATACCCCTCCGTTGTGGTTGCACCTAGGGTACGGCCATCTGTATCGCTGAGGCTCGCAAGCCTCCCCACCAACGGCAAGGTCCATGGTTCATGGGGGAGAAACATGTATGTGATGAATATTATTGATACAGCTACATCCAGCCAAATAAAACGTTTAACGTCCTCCCTAACTCGTCGGGAAAATGTCGGAAATTAATGACGTTGTTACTAAGCTAAGGAGGGCCCGCCCGGCTAGCCGTGAGATCTAACGTACCGTTTCCCGAGCGGGAAGGCGTGCCGCTCCCAGGCACGAATCTCCCCGGTGGATTAGTGCCGAAGTCCGTTGTGCAGGCCAGCCTGTAGATGGTTTTTACGGCTGTCTTCCATCTGCCTTGTCGAATGTGGTCTGGTTCCCCTTATTGCACCTCTGTTTCACTATGTCGGCGATTGCTGCGCAAACACTGTCTCCACGTATGCGTACGTCATAATTACTGTACCATGCAAACATTGAGGTTACACTCGTCTGGAATGAGACGTTCCCGGGGGGGTCTACTGGGGGCCGAACCACACAATAACCCTGGGTTCGGCGGTGGGGCGGCGGTGGGGTGAGTGGACTGCTGTATCCTGTTGTAGGGTTGTGTACCACTAAGGGCTACAGCGGGGACGAAGCCTCTCCATCGTTTCTATGTCCGCAGTACAATTACATACATACATACATACATACAAGCTAAGGAGGAAATTTCTCGGCCTGGAGTACTGATGGTGTTGGTGTCAACGAAACTTTGATTTTGTTATGCCGGCATATTCTATCCAACCACATGTCAGGAGCCTCCGTGATCTGCTAAATAGATTCGTATATAAAGCAGTCACGCTGACTGTGAACCGTTGAGATCGATAAATTATAAGATCGTCTTGTAATAAATACCTTTATTTTTGTAGTTATTTTCTTCCTTTTGAAAGCCCATCAAAAGTAGTTGAATGTTTAGGAGAGAGACTGACCTTCAGATTTAATAGTCAAGAAATGAGTGGATCGATGCAAACATGGTCGCAAGAGAACTGGAATGTACGCGATGGCCGGTAGAAAATAGTAGCTGGAAATGAGAAATTGGAAAACGTGCACACAGTAGTAGTCGACGATTTGCGATACAGCAATACAAACCAACTGCTCAAAAAGTGTTGTCGTCTACCGTCATGACTATTTCTATGTGATTTTATACGAAACTACCTTCTCAATAATCTTCAGAGGACTAGAAATACGCTGGTGTCCAAAATTAAAGCAACAAATCACTATTTATTGTCCTGTGTCCAGTTCACTATATAATTTTACAAACTGTCAACAGATGTTCGTATGATCGTGTTAAGCACGGAAGATGGCATTCTAGTCAACGGACAACCATGCCAACGATGACGTCAGGCCACCTATCAAACAGGGTAGTGTTTGATGTATAGTCCCACATCCACAGTCTCTGTGTACACAGTCACAGACAGTGCAGTATGGCACAGAGAAGACGGCTACTAGACCCTCTGCGGAGGAGGACCATAGGAAGAATGGAAGCAGGACAGTCGCATTCTGATATGGCTGGATGGCTTAAGGTGAATCATTCTGTTGATACTCGGATGTGGTGACAGTTTTTAGAGACCGAAACTATACCCCGAAAACCAGGGCAGTGCCGACCACGTGTGAGATCAGAAAGAGAGGACTGTTATTTGGCATACGCCTTCGTATGGCATGGCAACTGGCATGCGACCTCCCAGCATCCACTGGCCGTGTTGTATCGAGGCAAACGGTGTACAGAAGGCCTCAGCAGAATGACCTTTATTGTCGGAGACCTGCTGTATCTGTACCTCTGACGCCTCTTCGCAGAAGAAAAAGGCTAGAGTCGAGTCGTCAAAGTTCCACCTGGAAGGTAGAACAGTAGCCCAGTGTTCTTTTCACAGATAAGTCCCGATTTGGTCTGTAGAGTGATTCTCCACGGATTCGCATTTGCAGAGGACTAAAACATTGTGAAGAAAGACCGATATCGAGGAGGATCCTTAATGGTGTGGGCAAGGATTATGTTGACCACTCGAACAGCTCTCCGTGAAATTGTACCTGTGAATCAGTGAAGTGTAACGGCCGTTCAACCGTGATTTATTTTCAAAAAAATTCTTAAGAACTTATTTTATTTACTAGCGAATCATGAAGAACATTAACACATTTCATCACACTATGTAAGCATGGAAGAAGTTGCCAGGGAGTAACTGATGAAATCATAAGCAAATTCCTTTTAACAAGTAAGAATTTTATTCACTTTAATAGTGCCTAAAAGCATTTTTTAAAAGAAACAGATTTAAAATTATAATCAGAGAGCACCCTCCAAATATCAAGTGACAATTTATTCAGAGGCAGAAAGAAACAAGTTTTGACTGTATGATCTTTCGGGAAGAGAACCTTGGCGCTCCATTTTGACACGGCCGTAGTTACGACCGCTCACAGCAGCCTGTGAAAGACTACACTGGTGCAAATCTGCAACACACCAGATTACTTTAAACTAAAGGTTTTAACAATTTACACAAGCACACAAACTATGTACCCCCGTAGGAGGGATGGAAATGGTACAAAACACTAACAATTAAAATATTAACTTTGCCACCGAAGGTGTAACTTGATTTTAACTTCTAAGTAAAGTCTTAAGGTGAAAGGGTGGCAACTTTATATACTAAAATGATCATTAAAATAAAGCCCATGGAATGCAATCTTATATAAAATTCTACAAGGTTGGCCCAAATAAGTTAAGATGTTCTAAAGTACACAGATACCGCCTCTCAAGGTGATAGGCAAGATCAAAACATATTTCAGGAATTAGGCCGTTACACTCCAAGCAATAAATTCGTTAACACACCAAATCCGACCAACATGACAGAGGCAGCTAGTAACGTACGGTAGAATGATAGGAAGATTACTGAAGAACCAGAACCGCAGGTTGCTCTAACCCGCCCCTACTGCACAAGGGAAAAACGGACCACCAAGTTTATAAACAACCACCTTCCCGCGGGTTGGCAAACGGAGAAGAACGGTGGGACGACCCCAAAGCAAAACGGCTGGTGACCCCACAAAGAAAACAAGTAGAATTTAACAAGGGTAAATGAAACAACATATCACCAATCACTTATCTTCTAATAAACTGCGATTTCTCGAGAAGACCTGGCGCAACACCCCCAAATCGCTATCCCGATCCGACCGCTGCCAGTCGCTTCAACGGACGCAGGAATGCGCGCCGAACTCCCGTCTCACGGCGTCGCAGCTCGCACCGGCCAGACCAATGTCGTGGGTAGACTCTTGTTGCTCTCGTGTCGACCGCGGAGCCACCACCCCTCGCTACACGGCGCGGCCCACTGGACTCTCGTGGCGACCTCACATGCGCCGACGCTCAACACGGACAAGTCATCTTGTGTCTCAGTGCGTGACCGACCAACCGATCGATCCAACCGCCAATGACCATTGTCTGTGCAAACTCGAGCACACTGGCGGCCTAACGCGCAGACTCAGATGCAGGGACTAAGCCCCGACCGGGCGACCACTCGCTGAGTTCTCTTACTGGTGGAGTGGAAAGACTCATTTTGCCGGATTTAAAGGTTGATCCGAACGAAAGACATATTAGCACTCCGGACGACAGACAGACACTAACTGCCTCACAGATGCGGACGAGAGACAGACTAGCAAGCTAGGGACGAGACTGACCCAGATTGACCGACTGGCGTGCTCATAGCTCAAATGCCCGTGAACAGGCAACCTTTCCCACCAGAGGGAGACACCAAAGCTGCGATTGCCACAGTGGCGCCATCCCCAAAAACGGAGGGCGACTGCTTCACACTATGCGCTGGGGCGCGCTCTTCAAAACAGCAATTTTTACCACGGCTCAGTTGTCAGTTATCGTGACGAGATCTTGAGGCCTCATGTGCGGTTGTTGCGAGACGCTGTGGGCACAGACCCAGTACATATGGATGATAATGCCCGAACTCATAGTGCACGGGTTGTTGATGTTCTATTGAAAACGGAAAATATCACACGCACGGCTTAGCCTGCTCCCTCTCCCGATTTGATCCGATAGATCATGTCTGGGATGTACTAGAAAGACGTGTTGCATCACGCCAGCATCCACCAACCACTCTCTAAAACTTGCGAGCAGCTCTGCTGGAAGAACGGGTGTTATTGTCTCAATGTGAGACTGACGACATCATTCATATCATGCCCCGACGCTGTCAGGCCTGTATTGGTGCCAGAGGTGGTCACGCTTCAAACTGAGCACATTAACCACTTGTCGGAATGTGTGTGCAAATCCGTTAAGTAGGAAAAAACACCAAGAGCATTTTTGTCTACCGTTGTGCTTGTTGCAATTGTTTACGTTCTCTTTTCTTTAGATTGTTTTTACTGTACCATCACCTGTTTATAATGTTTTGTAGCAAAATAAACGCAACCTTGCGAAATTTCCGGTTGTTGCTTTAATTTTGGACACTATTTTAGCTTAGTTGCGTTGGGTCGAGTTGTTTTGGGGGAGGAGACCAGACAGCGAGGTCATCGGTCTCATCGGATTACGGAAGGACGGGGAAGGAAGTTGGCCGTGCCCTTTCCAAGGAACCATCCCGGCATTTGCCTGAAGCGATTTAGGGAAATCATGGAAAACCTAAATCAGGATGGCCAGACGTGGGATTGAACCCTCGTCCTCCCGAATGCGAGTCCAGTGTGCTAGCCACTGCGCCACCTCGCTCGGTTAGCTTAGTAGAATCACTTGTGTAGTAGAGATAAAATTAAACCTGCGGAGTCAGTGCAATTTGGTAGCTATCACAAGGTCAATCATGAACGGAACAGTGTGTCAGTGTGCAACAGCGTGTATACTGTTCAGTCTGTCAACATGCCTCAACTGATCGTTTCAAACACACCGCAGTCGCTGTACGTCGAAACGGGTTACCTGCACAGCAAGTTGGCCGCTGAATTGCAGCCCAGCACGTAGCGCTCGCGCACGATCAACAAGATATACTAACTGATAAAAAGCATTTGGACACCTAGCAGTGGACATTATTATAGAGTGCATCCTCCCTTGACCTTATGATGGCTTGAAATCTGCTAAATGCACTTTCAATGTCGTGACAGAATGGCTGTGGAGACATGGTAATCCATTCTTCCTCAAGAGCCGAATCCAGATAAGGTCATGACTG
Organism: Schistocerca nitens; assembly: GCF_023898315.1. Classification (NCBI taxonomy): domain Eukaryota; kingdom Metazoa; phylum Arthropoda; class Insecta; order Orthoptera; family Acrididae; genus Schistocerca; species Schistocerca nitens. The sequence goes on along the minus strand of NC_064618.1, from coordinate 524,485,423 downwards.
GCAGAGGCAGAGGCATAGCAACTAGGCTGGCTAACATGAACGTGGCTGGATATTGCAGAATTCTGACTCCACACTTGCTAATGATGTACTGTGTGAGGGCCACGAATACCGGCAGGAGTCCTATGTCCTTCACTTAGCAAGCAAAGGTTATAAACTCAATCTGCCGGAAGCCCTGAAAATTAACAAACATCTAGTTCACAGTTCAGATCTAATCTTAAAGAAACAGACACAGCTTAATACTTCCCCTCTTCTAAACTTGACATAGTCTTCTCAGTTTTTCATTTCTTCCCACACTGTGTGTTCCTTCTTATTCCCCCATTTTTCTGTATTCACTGAGTTCTTTTGCATTATTGAAATTTCCTATGTAATCCACATGGTCTGAATTTACAACTGCTAAGTCTTTCTTTTAACTGGTACTTGTATTACATTCCACGTTTAAAACCTCTTGAAGTTGTCTCGTCTAGCACTGCTTTTATTTTACTTGGTTAATTTATTTAACGCAAACTATAATATAGCCACAGTTTTTGAGTATAGTGATGATGTTTTTCGTATTTTCTCCCTTCATATTTGTATATTTTCCAACTTCTTACTTTCTAAAACGTAGTGCCACTACACTCTAAACGATGGCATTTACTGTCCGTTCACTCACACTCCTCCGTTTTCCTGCATTTATTCATTTGTGTTTATCTTATTGATAATGCTTAAGTTTTTCATACATTCTGTAATTACAATTGATAATTCTTTCTTTTAATTGGTTTGTGTATCACTCTCCATATTCTGTACCTATTGAAGCAGCCTTGTCAAGTATTAATTTTATTTTATTTTATTGCTTTTATTTTCTGATGTAAACTGTTATGTATGCATGCTTTTCCAGTTTTGCCTTAACGTTCTTTCCAGTTTATTCCCTTTACATTTGATTACAGTTCAACTTTCTACTTTGACTGGACACCATACTGTAAAAGATGTCATTTATTGTGCGTTCGTGCTTGAATCTTTCAACGCTTTCCATTTATTACTGACGTTTGACGCTAAGTTTCGCAGCAAAGACGTCATTCTAACTCATCTCAAGGGTGTTCCATCAAATTCAGGACGTGACTCATGGAAGACCAGTCAATTTGAGGCATGTTATTGTTCACAAACCATTGCCACACAACTGCTGCCGAATGACAGAATGCGCTGTAAAACTGACACGAGCAGTCATCATCCTCGAACTGCACACGGTACAAAATACTGTTAAATGTGCTAATATTCTTTCATATTTAGCGTTTCCTTAAGCACAATAAGGTTCAAATGGTTCAAATTGCTCTGAGCACTATGGGACTTAACAGATATGGTTATCAGTCCCCCAGAAATTAGAAGTACTTAAACCTAACTAACGTAAGGACATCACACAACACCCAGTCATCACGAGGCAGAGAAAATCCCTGACCCCGCCGGGAATCGAACCCGGCACAATAAGAGGATCACTCCCTAACCACGATAACACCCTCATCCCAAACACCTTCTCTTACATATTTCACTTGTTTGTACTACCCTTGATGGTAAGTAACGGTGTCCCAGCATTCGGCAACCCTAAATCCTTCCATCGCATTACCACAGGGTATAGCGTGATTCATCACTCCAAACCACTCGTTGCCAGGTATCCACTGTCCAGTGACGTCACTCTTTACATCACATCAAGCAGTTCAGCATTGACTACAGATATGTATGGCTAATGAGAAGCTGCTCGACTATCCGACCGATTTTTTAAACTCCTTATGCACAGTCAGTGTGCTTGCTGGACTGCTGGCAGCGCCCTGTATCTCAATACTGATTTCTTCCAATGCTTTCATGTGGTTTCATGACACTCACCCACCGCGATGGTGGACGGTTCTTGGCCATGGGTATGGGCATTCCACCTCAGAGAGAACTTAAATGACCTTGAGAAGCGCAAGTGTTAAATCAGGTTGATCACTTTCAGGGTCAGGTGTCATTGACCTTTGGTTTTGACCTTGACCTGGACCTTGAAAAAAGTTCATTATCATGGTCCTTCCCCACCCTCCCCCATGTCATCTTCCGTATCACTTTTGAAGGCCAGTTGTGTGACTTAATAATGACAGAGAGGTGTTGTTCTGTTGGTTGGGGAAATGAGCTCAGCCTACATGGTTACCAGATTTATCTCATTTCTCTAGGCCTCCTATTGGTTCTCTCCACCCTCCCCTCCCCTCTACCTACTCTAGACTAATTGTGTGATACTTGATATTCATGTTGTTTACATCATAGTGAAAGGATCATACAGGTATGTGATAACCCAAGATCAGTGGGGGCACTATAGTGTAGATGTGATGGCGTGTTAGGATGTTAATGTTATGGTGCTGGTGAGTGTTGGCTAGGAAAACTCGGCTGCAAGGTAAAAGATTTTTATTTATACTAGTGCTACAATAATGAATGAACTGCAATGCCATGGACACACTCCTGCAGGGCATGACCCGCCAGTTACTCCATGCCATAGTGGATGTGTGATTCTTGTGCCCTGCTTTACTGGCACTGCATGCTTGACTTAGTATGCACATGCCCAGTTGGAACTGTGCGACGGTGAGATGGAAGTGCCAATGACGTAAACATCTGCCAGGATTTTCATAGAGGTCCAGTGCTACAGGTATAAAAGCTCCACCACTCCACCCCTCCCCCTTCAGTATGGATGGGTGCTGCCCTGGAAACAAACCACTAACCTTTGAAGCAGAAGTGTCACTGTTGCTGTAGAGTTTGGAGGCGGCTCATCCTTTGTACTGCTCCAAGATCCAATCTGTTGGAAATGAGTGCCAAAACTGGTATTGGCTGCTCACTAGGCCATAACCTGTAAAAGCGGTGCCTTTTTTTTTCTTAAATACCTTTCTGTGGGAATTGGGGAAAGATTCTTCAACAAATAAAGTTAGTGACTAGGTCATAGTTAAAATTTAAAGTCTCTATCGCCTATAAGGCAGCCAACTTTCACCACATCAAGTGGAATTTTGTTCATGACTCGCAGCGAGCCATGACTTTTTCCTTGTTTTGCAATGGTCACAACGGGTCTGCGAGAACAAACTCGGCCCCAACCAAGAAGAGCGCGAGATCCGCACGACCTTACGGAGACCGACTAAGCAGAGCATTTATTCATTAATTAATTTCTGCTGATCATAAGAATTAATGGGAGGTTGCAATCTGCTCTTATGTGGAAGCGGAGTGCCATTGAATTGATGCATGCAGGTAAACTTTAATATGACATCTTTATTACGAAAAGGACGTAAACGAGAACTTGCATGAATACAAATAAAATAATGTCGTTATTTCCGCGCATACAGATAGTACTGAACATAATTTTGCGGGAGGAAGGAAACACTAATCCACTAGTCTGCCCTCTCCATAATCGCGAAGATGGGAGTGGTGGAAAGAGGAATAAGGATTCTGATCGTTGTGACGAAAATAATACGCTATCATTTTTACAACAGAGTTGAACTGCCACTATGCACCCGCCTCTACCGTAGTGTAAACAGAGTCAGGGATAAATACCAGAATAAGAAAGTGTCAAAGTGGCCGCCCCACCGAAAAACACGCAACTCACACGAGTATCCGTCATAGCAACACTCGTTTAAGCGAAGAAAATAAAATCACTGCAAGGCTAAGAATTTGCTATGGAATTATCAGGACGCAAGACCAACCGCTCACCACGTGGTCGCGTGTTCTACCACAAAAGACCGGGAATCCATTTCGCAAAGTTACAATCAGAAACTTAAACCCGCACGCGTATCACAAGAAAAAGAATAAAGAAGAGACATTGAAGGCAATACTGCTGCTTTGACGACTAGAATCCTCACCCTCATGTGACCCATAGCCGACGTCGCACTCGTAACGGATAAAGGTCGACGCCAAGTTCAGCATCACTCACGAATTACGTAAACAAAATTTATGAGAAAAGGAAAGAAAATAGTGCTCTCCCACCAACGAATTCCTAATGCTGTAAGTGCATTATAACCGGCTAAGTTGGCATTCACTTAGTAGACACATCCTTACCGATATCAGAATCCCTGCCTCAAGCCTGCACCATCGACCAGGAACAGAACAGAACTGACTAAGGTTTCACGTCTCCAAAGGATAGATGGGAGCGGTGGATCTCGAGAATTGGCGCGCTCATCAGAGGCCACGGTATTGCCGCGAAACATGGTGCCGTTATGGCTAGCCGCGCGAACACCGGAAAATGGCTCGTGTTTCGTCAGAAGACGGTCAGAGTTTCGTCAGGGAGGTTACTTTGCAGCGTTAAAAGGTAGTGAGAAGTTAAGCTTCAGGATTGGTACCATAACTTGTGAGACTAGGAAAGGGGACATCTTCCGCCATTACATAACATTCAAACTAGTCCCACACCCACTCTACAGCAACGATCAACGAGGGAAAGCAAAGCCATCATGGCCACTCCAGGGAGACTGCTAAATTTGGTTCACAAATAACGAAAAATATCCTGCGCCCATCCTCTCTCACTGAACAGCGCAATATTGCTGCAGAAAATTGTCTAGCCATCTAGGCATTCCACTGCGTTTGTAAGATGATGAAAGAATTGCAAAACGAATAAAATATGAGAGGCGAGCATAGTGAATGAGAATGAAATACACGTCCTTCACATACTGGAGATCTGCTTGGCCCTGGCGTTGTGGAGGGTGCTGCCGGACTGACTGTGACTGTGCTACAATCAAAGGGTATTTATGGTGGTTAATGGGACGTTTCTTGTACTGATATGTTGCTTCAAGGCAAGTACAGGTGAACACTCTTATGGCCCAATGGCGTCGATACTCCTCTTTGGCTAGTTACCAGCTGCTTTTCTGTGACGTCGCGCGGCTCAGCGTGGTTGCCTTGCGGTAGGTAGCCAGGTTCGTTCATGATATCGTGTAACAGTGCCTTTGCGTCCACATCCCCGCCACCCACAGTAATACAATTGAAATGCTTTTTCACAGTAAAGCTAAAAGTTAGCGACGACGTTTCAGGTAAGAAACGAGTGTCGCTTTGCATTTGGTTACGTAGTTCAGGCTACTTTTCATGGTCATCCGATTATTCGGTTTTTAACGATGAAGCAGGAACTTGAAAGTAATTTGCGCTCATACCTGACAATATTGTCAGCACTAGTGATACCTGTAATTAATTTTTAAACGATTTCCACCACTGCTGGGAAAGTTCACGAGTAATTGTAACATTCATATTTAAACAAACAACACACCGTGTAACGTTCACTCTCATGCCAGAATATCGCATAGCATCATGCGACACGCCAGAGCCGTCATGTTGTGCTCCTTATGGCCTCTGCTACATGTCTGATGCTGGCGCCACAGCTGCCGACGATTGGCTGCACTGCTGCCGCTACGAACTCACATAGAGCGGGTACATGAATAAACAATAATACTCATTCCGAATGACCGAAAAATTGTACCACTGTCTTCGAATTGTCGCGCAGGCCATAGGCAGCCGCAAGGAGGCATCAAGCAAATAGTCTTAAACGAACTAGAATGCTCCAAGAAAACTGTATAATAACGCTTAACACAACCACATTTAATACAAAACTTATTCTAGAAGCTGGCTCCTTCTTAGCAATGCTTTCTGCCCCTACATACACTATCTTATCATAAATATCCGGACACCTACTAGCTATCTTAGCCATCGTAGTATGCCCCTCCAACTGATACACATACCATATTAAAAATTTAATGGAATATGCTTACGCCCCCCCCCCCCCCCCATGAACCATGGACCTTGCCGTTGGTGGGGAGGCTTGCGTGCCTCAGCGATACAGATGGCCGTACCGTAGGTGCAACCACAACGGAGGGGTATCTGTTGGAGAGGCCAGACAAATACGTGGTTCCTGAAAAGGGGCAGCAGACTTTTCAGTAGTTGCAGGGACAACAGTGTGGATGATTGACTGATCTGGCTTCGTAACAATAACCAAAACGGCCTTGCTGTGCTGGTACTGCCAACGGCTGAAAGCAAGGGGAAACTACAGCCGTAATTTTTCCCGAGGGCATGCAGCTTTACTGTATGATTCAATGATGATGGCGTTCTCTTGGGTAAAATATTCCGGAGGTAAAATAGTCTCCCATTCGGATCTCCGGGCGGGGACTACTCAGGAGGACGTCGTTATCAGGAGAAAGAAAACTGGCGTTCTACGGATCGGAGCGTGGAATGTCAGATCCCTTAATCGGGTAGGTAGGTTAGAAAATTTAAAAAGGGAAATGGATAGGTTAAAGTTAGATATAGTGGGAATTAGTGAAGTTCGGTGGCAGGAGGAACAAGACTTCTGGTCAGGTGATTACAGGGTTATAAATACAAAATCAAATAGGGGTAATGCAGGAGTAGGTTTAATAATGAATAAAAAAATAGGAGTGCGGGTTAGCTACTACAAACAGCATAGTGAACGCATTATTGTGGCCAAGATAGACACAAAGCCCATGCCTACTACAGTAGTACAAGTTTATATGCCAACTAGCTCTGCAGATGATGAAGAAATAGATGAAATTATTCAGGTAGTTAAGGGAGACGAAAATTTAATAGTCATGGGTGACTGGAATTCGTCAGTAGGAAAAGGGAGAGAAGGAAACATAGTAGGTGAATATGGATTGGGGGGAAGGAATAAGAGAGGAAGCCGCCTTGTAGAATTTTGCACAGAGCATAACTTAATCATAGCTAACACTTGGTTCAAGAATCATAAAAGAAGGTTGTATACATGGAAGAATCCTGGAGATACTAAAAGGTATCAGATCGATTATATAATGGTAAGACAGAGATTTAGGAACCAGGTTTTAAATTGTAAGACATTTCCTTGGGCAGATGTGGATTCTGACCACAATCTATTGGTTATGAACTGCAGATTGAAACTGAAGAAACTGCAAAAAGGTGGGAGTTTAAGGAGATGGGACCTGGATAAACTGAAAGAACCAGAGGTTGTACAGAGTTTCAGGGAGAGCATAAGGAAACAATTGACAGAAATGGGGGAGAGAAATACAGTAGAAGAAGAATGGGTAGCTCTGAGGGATGAAGTAGTGAAGGCAGCAGACGATCAAGTAGGTAAAAAGACGAGGGCTAATAGAAATCCTTGGGTAACAGAAGAAATATTGAATTTAATTGATGAAAGGAGAAAATATAAAAATGCAGTAAATGAAGCAGGCAAAAAGGAATACAAACGTCTCAAAAATGATATCGAGAGGAAGTGCAAAATGGCTAAGCAGGGATGGCTAGAGGACAAATGTAAGGATGTAGAGGCTTGTCTCACTAGCGGTAAGATAGATACTGCCTACAGAAAAATTAAAGACACCTTTGGAGAGAAGAGAACCACTTGTATGAATATCAAGAGCTCAGATGGCAACCCAGTTCTAAGCAAAGAAGGGAAGGCAGAAAGGTAGAAGGAGTATATAGAGGGTCTATACAAGGGCGATGTACTTGAGGACAATATTATGGAAATGGAACAGGATGTAGATGAAGACGAAATGGGAGATAAGATACTGCGTGAAGAGTTTGACAGAGCACTGAAAGACCTGAGTCGAAACAAGGCCCCGGGAGTAGACAACATTCCATTAGAACTACTGATGGCCTCGGGAGAGCCAGTCATGACAAAACTCTACCATCTGGTGAGCAAGATGTATGAGACAGGCGAAATACCCTCAGACATCAAGAAGAATGTAATAATTCCAATCCCAAAGAATGCAGATGTTGACAGATGTGAAAATTACAAAACTTTCAGTTTAATAAGTCACAGCTGCAAAATACTAACGCGAGTTCTTTACAGACGAATGGAAAATCTGATTGAAGCCGACCTCGGTGAAGATCAGTTTGGATTCCGTAGAAATGTTGGAACACGTGAGGCAATACTGACCTTACGACTTATCTTAGAAGAAAGATTAAGAAAAGGCAAACCTACGTTTCTAGCAATTGTAGACTTAGAGAAAGCGTTTGACGATGTTAACTGGAATACTCTCTTTCAAATTCTGAAGGTGGCAGGGGTAAAATACAGGGAGCGAAAGGCTATTTACAATTTGTGCAGAAACCAGATGGCAGTTATAAGAGTCGAGGGGCATGAAAGGGAAGCAGTGGTTGGGAAAGGAGTGAGACAGGGTTGTAGCCTCTCCCCGATGTTATTCAATCTGTATATTGAGCAAGCAGTAAAGGAAACAAAAGAAAAATTCGGAGTAGGTATTAAAATTCATGGAGAAGGAGTAAAAACTTTGAGGTTCGCCGATGACATTGTAATTCCGTCAGAGACAGCAAAGGACTTGGAAGAGCAGTTGAATGGAATGGACAGTGTCTTGAAAGGAGAATATAAGATGAACATCAACAAAAGCAAAACGAGGATAATGGAATGTAGTCAAATTAAGTCGTGTGATGCTGAGGGAATTAGATTAGGAAATGAGACACTTAAAGTAGTAAAGGAGTTTTGCTATTTGGGGAGTAAAATAACCGATGATGGTCGAAGTAGAGAGGATATAAAATGTAGACTGGCAATGGCAAGGAAAGCGTTTCTGAAGAAGAGAAATTTGTTAACATCGAGTATAGATTTAAGTGTCAGGAAGTCGTTTCTGAAAGTATTTGTATGGAGTGTAGCCATGTATGGAAGTGAAACATGGACGATAACTAGTTTCGACAAGAAGAGAATAGAAGCTTTCGAAATATGGTGCTACAGAAGAATGCTGAAGATAAAGTGGGTAGATCACATAACTAATGAGGAGGTATTGAATAGGATTGGGGAGAAGAGAAGTTTGTGGCACAACTTGCTAGAAGAAGATATCGGTTGGTAGGACATGTTATGAGGCATCGAGGGATCACAAATTTAGCATTGGAGGGCACCGTGGAGGGTAAAAATCGTAGAGGGAGACCAAGAAATGAATATACTAAGCAGATTCAGAAGGATGTAGGTTGCGGTAGGTACTGGGAGATGAAGAAGCTTGCACAGGATAGAGTAGCATGGAGAGCTGCATCAAACCAGTCTCAGGACTCAAGACCACAACAACAACAACAACATGCTTACGGTGCTACTGGCCAGAAATCTGATTCTTTGACGCCACATAAGCAGTAGCTTCTTTTTCCCAGTTTCTAAGTACACTACTGGCCATTAAAATTGCTATACATGCTACAGATGCGAAATTTAACCGACAGGAAGAAGATACTGTGATATGCAAATTAGCTTTTCAGAGCATACACACAAGACTGGCACCGGTGGTGACACCTACAACGTGCTGACATGAGGAAAGTTTAAAACCGATTTCCCATACACAAAAAGCAGTTGACCGGCGTTTCCTGGTGAAACGTTGTTGTAATGCCTCGTGGAAAGAGGAGAAATGCGTACCATCACATTTCCGACTCTGATAAAGGTCGGATTGTAGCCTATCGCGACATTGCTGCTCGCTTTGGTTGAGATGCAATGACTGTTAGCAGAATATGGAAACGGTGGGTTCAGGAGGGTAATACGGAACGCCGTGCTAGATGCAAACGGCCTCGTATCACAAGTAGTCGAGATGACAGGCATCTTATCCGCATGGCTGTAACGGATCGTGCAGCCACGTCTCGATCCCTGAGTCAACAGATGGGAACGTTTGCAAGACAACAACCATCCGCACGAACAGTTCGACGACATTTGCAACTGCATGGACTATCAGCTCGGAGACCATGGCTGCGGTTACCCTTTACGCTGCATCACAGACAGGAGCGCCTGCGATGGTGTACTCAACCACGAACCTCGGTGCACGAATGGCAAAACGTCGGTTTTTCGGATGAATTCAGGTTTTGTTTACAACATCATGATGGTCGCATCCGTGTTTGGCGACATCGCGGTGAACGCACATTGGAAGCGTGTATTCGTCATCGCCATACTGGCGTATCACACAGCGTGATTATAAGGGGCGCCATTGATTACACGTCTCGGTCACCTCTTGTTCGCATTGTCGGCACTTTGAACAGTGGACGTTACATTTCACATGTGTTACGACCCGTGGCTCTACCCTTCATTTGATCCCTGCGAAACCCTACATTTCAGCAGAATAATGCACGACCGCATGTTGCAGGTCCTGTACGGGCCTTTCTGGATACAGAAAATGTTTTACTGCTGCCCTGGCCAGCACATTCTCCAGATCTCTCACCAATTGAAAACGTCTGGTCAATGGTGGTCGAGCAACTGCCTCGTCACCATACGCCAGTCCCTACTCTTGATGAACTGTGGTATTTTTTTTTATTTATTTATTCTTCCATGGGACCAAATTAAGTAGAAGTCTCCATGGTCATGGAACGAGTCAATACATGAAATTATAACACGATAGTAGAAACAGATAAATTGAAATACAAGAAACGCATTCAGGCGACAATTCGTAAGTTTAAATAAAGAAAATCAACAATGTAACACTGGAATTTGCTTTATTTTTCCGCTCTTCCCGGAGCTCCTCGACAGAATAGAAGGAGTGAGCCATGAAGAAACTCTTCAGTTTAGACTTAAAAGCGTTTGGGCTACTGCTAAGATTTTTGAGTTCTTGTGTTAGCTTATTGAAAATGGATGCAGCAGAATAGTGCACTCCTTTCTGCACAAGAGTCAATGAAGTGCATTCCACATGCAGATTTGATTTCTGCCTAGTATTAACTGAGTGAAAGCTGCTAACTCTTGGGAATAAGCTAATATTGCTAAAAACAAGCGACATTAAAGAAAATATATACTGTGAGGGCAACGTCAGAATTCCCAGACTATTGAATAAGGGTCGACAAAAGGTTCTTGAACTTACACCACATATAGCTCGAACAGCCCGTTTTTGAGCCAAAAATACCCTTTTTGAATCGGAAGAACTACCCCAAAAAATAATACCATATGACATAAGCGTATGAAAATATGCGAAGTAGATTACTTTTCGCGTTCAACTGTCACTTATTTCAGATACTGGTCTAATGGTAAATAAAGCAGCATTTAGTTTCTTAACAAGATCCTGAACGTGGGCTTTCTACAACAGCTTACTATCTATCCGAACGCCTAGGAACTTGAACCGTTCCGTCTCGCTTATAATATGCCCATTCTCTCTGATCAAAATATCAGTTCTTGTTGAATTGTGAGTTAGAAACTGTAAAAACTGAGTCTTGCTGTGATTTAGCATCAAATTATTTTCCACAAGCCACGAACTTATTACATGAACTACATTATTTGATAATGTTTCAATATTACACACAAGATCCTTCACTACCAAGCTGGTGTCATCAGCAAATAGAAATATTTTTGAATCACCTGTAATACTAGAAGGCATATCATTTATATAAGAAACAGCAGTGGCCCCAGCACCGACCCTTGGTAAACGCCCCACTTAACAGTGCCCCATTTGGACTGATCATCACTACCACTCTCAATATTGCGGAGAATTACCTTCTGCTTTCTGTTCTTAAAGTAAGAGGCGAACCAATTGTAAGCTACTTCCCTTAGTCCATAATGGTCCCACTTCTGCAGTAATATTTTGTGGTCAACACAGTGAAAAGGCTTCGTTAAATCAAAGAAAATACCTAGCGTTCGCAACCTTTTATTTAATCCGTCCAAAACCTCACAGAGAAAAGAGAATATAGCATTTTCAATTGTTAAACCATTTCTAAAACCAAACTGTACATTTGACAGCAAATTATGTGAATTTAAATGATCCAGTAACCTTGTATATACAACCTTCTCGATAACTTTAGCAAACACCGATGGCATAGAAATAGATCTATAATTGTCAATATTATCCCTGTCTCCCTTTTTATAAAGAGTCAGTCAGGAAACCGACCACTCCTAAAGGAAAAGTTACAGATATGGCTAAGTACTGGGATAACATACATAGTACAATACTTCAGTATTCTGCTAGATACCCCGTCATATCCGTGAGAGTTCTTGGTCTTTAGTGATTTAATTATTAACTCAATCTCCCTCTTGTCAGTATCATGGAGGAGCATTTCAGATAACAGTCGGTACACTTTTTTCTACGAGCGCTATATGATTCCCTGTTGGGACTAGGTTTCTATTTAGTTCACCTCCTATATTCAGAAAGTGATAATTAAATACTGTACATATATGCTACTTATCAGTAACACGGACATTCCCTCTATGCACTGATTCTATATCCACGACCTGTTTCTGCAGACCAGCCACTTCCTTTACGACTGACCATATGGTTTTAATTTTATCCTGAGACTTAGCTATTCTATCTGCATACCACATACTTTTTGCCTTCCTAATATTTTTAAGCACCTTACAATACTGCTTGTAATGGGCTGCTGCATTTAGATTCTGACTGTTTCTAGCGTTTTGATATAATTGCCACATTGTTCTGCAGGATATTCTTATCCCTCTAGTCAGCCACCCAGGCTGCCTGTTTGTGCTAGTACCCTGTTTTGCACGTTCTAACGGAAAGCAACTTTCAAAGAGCACGAGAAAAGTCTTGAAGAAAGCATTATATTTATCGTCTACTGTATCAGCACTATAAACATCTTGCTACTCTTGTTCCTTGATAAGGTTTACAAAGGTCTCTACAGCAACTGGGTCAGCTTTCCTAAAAAGTTGATAACTACATTTAACATGTGTTGCAGCACAAAAATCTTTTAGAGTTAAAACTTGGGCAAAATGATCTGAAAGGCCATTCACTTTTTTGCTCACAGAATGCCCTTCTAGTAATGAGGAATGAACAAAAATGTTGTCTATGGTTGTTCTACTGTTCCGTTGCATCTCGTTGGAAAGAATACGGTTTGCATAAGATTATATGAATTAAGGAGGTCTACCAGCATCCTTTTCCTTGCACAATCACTTATACAAGTAATACTGAAGTCACCACATATAGCTAACTTTTTTTATTTCCTATAAAGTGATGAAGCTGCATGGCCAGTTGTACTTGTACACGCCATTCAAGCTCTGTTTGACTCAATCCCCAGGCGTATCAAGGCCGTTATTACGGCCAGAGGTGGTTGTTCTGGATAGTGATTTCTCAGGATCAATACACCCAAATTGCGTGAAAATGTAATCACACGTCATTTCTAGTATAATATATTTGTCCAATGAATACCCGTTTATCATCTGCATTTCTTCTTGGTGTAGCAATTTTAATGGCTAGTAGTCTAGTTTCTATTCATCCTACACGGGAAGTTTTTTCACCATGTATCTGCCAGATTTTTTTAAACCTTGATCTTTTCTAATTCTGGTTTTCTTTTTCATAGACATGATGTCCCCCCCCCCCTCCCCCGTCTCCCCAAAGGGACATCATGAACAATGTACCTTGCCGTTGGTGGGGAGGCTTGCGTGCCTCAGCGATGCAGATGGCCGTACAAGCACAACTGAGGGGTATCTGTTGAGAGCCCAGACAAACGTGTGGTTCCTGAAGAGGGGCAGCAGCCTTTTCAGTTTTTTTAGGGGCAAGAGTCTGGATGACTGACTGATCTGGCCTTGTAACATCAACCAAAACGGCCTTTCTGTGCTGGTACTGCGAACGGCAGAAATTAAGGGGAAACTACAGCCGTAATTTTTCCGAGGACATGCAGCTTAACTTTATGGTTAAGTTATGATGGCGTCCTCTTAGGTAAACCATTCCTGAGGTAAAATATTCCCTCACTCGGATCTCCGGGCGAGGACTACTCATGAGGACGTCGTTATCATCAGAAACAAAACTGGCGTCCTTCGGATCGGAGCGTGAAATATCACATCCCTTAATCTGGCAGGTAGGTTAGAAAATTTAAAAACGGAAATGAATAGGTCAAAGTTAGATACAGTGGGAATCAGTGAAGTTATGTGGCAAGAGGAACAATTCTCTTCAGGTGAATACAGCATTATAAATACAAAATCAAATAACGGTAATGTAGGAGTAGATTTAACAACGAATAAAAACGTAGGAACGCGGATAAGCTACTACGAACAGCATAGTGAACGCATTATTGTAGCCTGATAGATAGGAAGCCCACGCCTACCACAGTAGTACAAATTTATATGACACCAGCTCCGCAGATAACGAAGAGATGGAGGAAACGTATGATGAGATAAAAGAAATCATTCAGATAGTTAAGAGGGACGAAAATTTAATAGACATGGGGGACTGGAATTCGATTGTAGGAAAAAGAAAAGAAGGAAGAGTAGTTTGTGAATATGGACTGGAAGCAAGGAATGAAAGAAGAAGTCGCCTGGTAGAGTTTTGCACAGAGCATAACTGAAACATAGTTAACACTTGGTTTAAGAATCATGAAAGAAGGTTGTATACGTAGAAGAGGCCTGGAGACACTGGAAGGTTTCAGAGATATTATATAATCGTAAGACAGAGATGTAGGAACCAGGTTTTAAATTGTAAAACATTTCCAGGGTCAGATGTGGACTTTAACCACAATTTATTGGTGATGAACTGAAGATTACAACTGAAGAAACTGCAAAAATGTAGGAATTTAAGCAAATACTGTAGGATCTCGATAAACTGAAAGAGAGAGTTTCAGAGCGAGCATTAGGTGGACGATTGACAAGAACCTGGTGAAGAGATACAGTAGAGGCAGAATGGGTAGCTTCGAGAGATGAAATAGTGAAGGCAGCAGAGGATCAAGTAGGTAAACAGACAAGAGCTAGTAGAAATCCATTGGTTACAGAAGAGCGAATTTGACGAAAGGAGAAAATATAAAAATGCAGTAAATGAAGTAGGCGAAAAGGAATACAAACGTCTCAAAAAAGAAATAGACAGGAAGTGCAAAATGGCTAAGCGGGGATGGCTAGAGGGCAAATGTAAGGATGTAGAAGCATGTATCACTATAGGTAAGGTACATATTGCCTACAGGAAAATTAAAGAGGCCTTTGGTGTAAAGAGAAACAACTGTATGAATATCAAGAGCTCAGATGGAAAATCAGTCCTAAACAAAGAAGGGAAAGCAGAAAAGTGGAAGGAGTATATAAAGGGTCTGTACAGGGGCGATGTACTTGAGGGCAATATTATGGGAATGGAGAGGACGCAGATGTACTTCAGGGCAATATTATGGAAATGGAAGAGGACAAAGATGAAGACGAAATGAGAGATATAATACTGCATGAAGAATTTGAGAGAGCAGTGAGAGACCTAAGTCGAAACAAGGCGCCAGGGTAGACAACATTCCATCAGAACTATTTATAACCTTAGGAAAGCCAGCCGTGATGAAACTCTTCCATTTGGTGAGCAAGATGTACGAGACAGGCGAAATACCCTTAGGCTTCTAGAAGAATATAATAATTCCAATCCCAAATAAAGCAGTTGCTGATAGGTGTGAAAATTACCGAACTATCAGTTTGACAAGTCACGGTTGCAAAATACTAACACGAATTCTTTACAGAAGAATGGAAAAACTGGTACAAGCCGACCTCGGGGAAGATCAGTTTGGATTCCATAGAAATGTTGGAACACGTGAGGCATCACAGACCCTACGACTTATCTTACAAGATAGGTTAAGGAAAGGCACACCCACGTTTCTCGCATTTGTACACTTAGTGAAAGCCTTTGACAATGTTGACTGGAATACTCCCTTTGAAATTCTGAAGGTGGAAGGGGTAAAACAAAGGGAGCGGAAGGCTGTTTACTATTTGTACAGAAACCAGATGGCAGTTATAAGAGTCGAAAGGCATGAAAGGGTTGCAGGGATGCAGTGGTTGAGAAGGGAGTGAGACAGAGTCGTAGACTATCTCCGATGTTAGTCAATCTGTATATTGAGCAAGCAAAAGAAAAATTTGGAGTAAGAATTTAAATCCATGGAGAAGAAATAAAAACTTTGAGGTTTGCCAACGACATTGTAATTCCGTCAGTGACAGCAAAGGAGCTGGAAGAGCAGCTGAAAGGAAT
This sequence comes from Schistocerca nitens, assembly GCF_023898315.1. Lineage (NCBI taxonomy): Eukaryota > Metazoa > Arthropoda > Insecta > Orthoptera > Acrididae > Schistocerca > Schistocerca nitens. The sequence goes on along the minus strand of NC_064618.1, from coordinate 524,469,617 downwards.
GGACAGTGTCTTGAAAGAAGGATATAAAATAAACACGAACGAAATGAAAACGAGGATAATGGAGTGTAGTCGAATTAAATCTGGTGATGCTGAGGTTATTAGATTAGGAATTGAGATACTTAACGTAGTGGATGAGTTTTTCTATTTGGGAAGCAAAATAACAGATATCTGTCGAAGTAGGGAGGATACAAAATGTCGGCTGACTATGGCAAGGAAAGCGTTTCTGAAGAAGAGGAATTTGTTAACATCGAGTATAGATTTAAGTGTCAGGAAGTCTTTCTGAAAGTATTTGTATGGAGTGTAGCCATGTACCGAAGTGAAACATGGACGATAACTAGTTTAGACAAGATGACAATAGAATAAATTTGGTGCTACAGAAGAACGCTGTAGATTAAATGGGTAGATCTCGTAACTAATGAGGAGGTACTTAATAGAATTGGGAAAAGAGGTATTTGTGGCACAACTTGACTAGAAGAAGGGATCGGTTGGTAGGACACGTTCTGAGGCATCAAGAGATCACCAATTTAGTATTGGAAGGAAGCTTGGAGGGTAAAAATCGTAGACGGTGACCAATAGATGAATAAAGTAAGCAGATTCAGAATATTATAGGTTGCAGTAGATACTCGAAGAAGCTTGCACAGGATAGAGTAGCATGGAGAGCTTCATGAACCAGTCTGTGGACTGAAGGCCACAACAACAACACACATAATACATTAACTGTACTGGGGTGAGGAATTTCCTTAATACCGTATTGTTTAAGTCTGTTCAGTACATCCCCTCTTTTCTTAGGACTTCTACAATGACATTATTTGTGGGAATCAGTCCTAATTTGCCAGTATTTATATATGACAGTATTACAGAGAATCACATCCTATACTGAATAAATATGTTTCTCTAGTTCTGGTATAAGAGTTATTTATAATACTTATATCATCCTTGTTGGAGTCTATATTAACAATCTACACATATTTCACATAAAATAATTAAAACAAAGAGCAAACAGAACAAAGTTCCTAACGTTTTTTTGGTTATGATTATCTGGGAGGTTTACTTGCACACCATTCAAGATTCGGGTATTCGTAATGCGTCAGTAGACAAACTGTAGGACACTACGAAATATAAGAAAGGAACTATTCTGTAACCTATCCCATAATTTCTCGAAGTAGAAGTGAGTGGTGCAGAGTAAAGTGGTGTAAATCGTAAATAGTTTGTTGGCATTAAATACACTTAGACAGTTTTATACAGGGTCGAACACACCTCTTATTCTGTAGCTACAAATCGTTGTTTCAAGTCTCGTAATACAATGCTATTTAGCCGAAGAGAATGTAAAAGTTTCTTGTAGATGCATTTCGGGGCACTTGATAAATTTGATGAGGTGATTACTGATAACTTTATCCTCTCCTGGGCTCATGATTTGATATATAAATTTATTACATATCTTTACACAACAACTGGCACTCATCCAGATTAAATAGTCAATCTCAAATGTCTTACAGCTGTTTACAATCACATTGCTGTTTTCCAGGTAGGTTCTTTGCACTCAGAAGTAGTGAGTTGATGTTAGGTAGTCGGAAATCTCCACTTTGTTATAAATCCCAACAACATCTTGTGTTATTGCCTGATGCATAAGGTGACACTTATCTACACAAGGGTGTTGCAGTATCCCGTGCACCTCTTCATTCAATAAAGCGATGTAACATTAACTAATTCGAATTTATATCATACATCCATGGGGTTTCCTTTATTTATTCGAAATGGTTCCTGGTGTTTCCTTGCCGATTTTTTCCCGTACTCCTCTAGATATTACAGTGTAGCTCCCACGTAGGAGCAACGGCAGCTTTGCCTTGACGCCATGTTTCACAGAGGTGAACTTTGAGTATTTACTACATAGATAATTTTTAAATGAAACACACATGACTTCTTTTAACATTACAGTCTGCACTTTTTTCGGTTGTTGTTGACAGTCGACTACATCACATACTTTATCTGTCATAATGCCACAAAACGTTTCTGTACAGATGGGAAATTTTTAGCACTTTAGAGGAAACCATGGTGACACTTTCTATGAAAACAGAAGACTATGAAGCCGCCTTATGCACTCTAAAGATCCAAGATGGCGCTACGTCCGGTCACGAGAACACATCCCCGTTTTTGGTTTGATTGTATTTCAGCCCAACCGTAAGCTCGTAGCCCATTTACCCTATCTTCTCACGTTATGTATATTGAGGTTACTGCCATACTATTCCCACATCGAAAAGTGCTTATTAACATATTGCACAGAATTACAAATGTGTCATTTTCGATAAGTTCACCAAGTGGCAGCTCTCCACTATTGTTTGACTTTGTATCTCTAATGCAAATATCGAAAATGTGTACCTGTCTCCCATGTCTAAAGCTTAATGTAAACTAGTGTTTATTGCTATATTACCAAGTTTTCTTACCACATCACAAAAAATACGATCGGGAGAATCTACTAAAGAGACTGGGTACAGAACGCTTACCACTATTTGTGTACCGAAACCCGCTACCTCACTAGTGGCAATATGTGAGCCGTATGTGTATTTCTGTACTGCTATAGTGCAACACAGTAGCCGCGTGGTTGAGGCGCCCCCTCGGGCATGGGTGTGTGTGTGTGCATGTTGTCCTTATCGTAAATTTAAGTTAGATTAAGTAGTGTGTAGGCCTATGGACCGATGACCTCAGCAGTTTCGTCCCATAGGAACTTACCACCACAAACAACTCAGTAACTATGGTAGTACTACATGTAGGATCTGTACACTAAGTCGTTAACAGGGACTGGGCGATGTCTATTCGACACAGTGATTATTTTTCTTAAAATCCGTGGAGTAACATCGTTTATAGCAACCAATGGTTATCTAGTAGTGTCTATATTTGACAGTAATTGTGGAGATCATTGCCCTGAGTTGAGATTAAATGTATCTCCATTGTAAATGTAATAGTTACATGCACTGCATATGTTATCTTTGTTGGAGTCTGCATTAACTTCACTGGACGATGGACATCCTGCTCCAAAATGTTAACAATAAAGTCTGTAACTGCTACGGTTCCCCACAAATTCTGTTATTCCATTTGAGATAAGTAGACTTTTTTATTCTCTACATATGTTGTATTATAGTTCCAGTCACAGATTCTTCGGTATGATTAGTGAAAAAAGCAGTATAATAGTATACATTAAATGCTTATAGCGGTTTTTTGTGAAAATGGTATACTGTACATCAACAGTCTTGATCATGATTGTTAATACCTAGACAGGTGATATCTTAATATAGCGGTAATGAGTGCACTACGGTCTTAACATTTCCTTCAAAAATACTAAGCAAGATTAAAATTCGTTATTTTAATGTGGAAGACTTTGACAAACAGTGATACAATATCACTATTTGTCAACATAACAGGGTAAAAAAAGAACGCTGTTTCCTTCCATACAGAGTACTACCGTAGATATCATCCCTATGATTTGTTAACAAGTGTTCAAATAACTTACAAACCAAAGATGACCGACGTCAGAAATCATCGACACTGTAATTAATAGTCATCGAGTGAGTTAGCATAAACTATGTCCCTCTGCAAAATAATCAACGAGTGAGTTAGCATAAACTCTGTCCCTCTGTTTATTGACAAGTGAGAGAGCACGATTCCATGATAATCTCTATTTATAAGGTGGTTTTTGTTTGAATTCTATATGGAATCCTCCTCTCTCACTTGTCAAAAAACAGAGGGACAGAATTTATACTGACTCATCCGTTGATTATTAATTTCACCATCGATAATTTCTGACATCGGCCGTCTTTAGTTTCTGATAGCGCAAGTGTGTGTGTGTGTGTGTAGTGTGTGTGTGTGTTGCCTGTGAAATTCGAAGCTTTTAATTTCCGTGCTCAGTACTTATTTGCTGCGATTTCTCCTTGAAAATGGCAGGGTGTACTTCTTTCGAAGTATTGGCTGCTGTCGAACTCGACTGCATTCCCGTAAGTTATTTGAAAATTGCATAAGCCGGGAGAAACTAAGGTATCACATAGTTAATAAGTGTTTTGTGATGTGGTAACAGCACTCCAGAGACAAGTTACACACTCTGCTAAGCTAGTAGTGTCTGGACGGTGTACTGAGGCGTATATCACTGAAAAAACGTTTGATAACATTACCAAACATTCTTGCTACAATTTGCTTCCTACACTGATTTCCATTATACAGTGGAAATAATTGGCATTTCGAGGTAATCTGAGGTCTATACGTCATCAGTAGAGACCTATCTGTCTATTGTATAGACCTTAAGTCATTCCACCGTTGAGGTGGTCACACTGTGCTCGTCTCCTCAAATCCTTATTCCAGCGGACAGGAATTAACTGAGAGGATTGAGTTGCGGTATCTACTGATATGAATCTTATTAAGTGACTAAGTGTACATAGGAACCTTTTTAACTTGCAGTGCATCGTCTGATATGCCGCTACCAGCACTCTCTCTTACAAATGGCCTCAGAAACGCCTAACGTCAAATTCTGGGGCAGAATTGATTAGCAAAGTCTCTATCAAGTTGTGGAACTCTTTTTAAGGATGACTGAGACCTGTTAAAATGACCAAGATAGAGAAACACAAAACTGAATGTGTATCAGTAACAGTTAGATTTCACATGTGTGCAAAGATGTGCGCACTGGAAAAAAACTACCTTTATTTTGGTTACTGCATTGTTTTCGTTTCAGAACTGGAGTTCTGTAGACGTAAGTATTACATTGTATATAGTGCGAGCAAACATAACTTTGAAAAACGTTTTGTCCGCAATATGGAACTCACCAATGTTTACCATTGACTCCATGCTTCATATGAAATTAGTAATATGATCACGGGCGCCTTTTGGTTTTCGTCTTCCGTTAAAAAACAGGAATTGCCAGTTCCTGCAGGAGCATCAGAGAAAATGCACGCGCTGGCTACCACGCACGATAACCGGCGTATACACAAGAGAGGAGGGAATATTTACTTAAATAAGTAAACATAGGAAACGTTACTCCAGCTATGGAGTTATTTAGTTATTTTACTGAGACTTAAAGCAAAGTGTTACAATTTGTTTCAACATTACTTTTCTTCCATCGGTTAGCTGATGTATTTAAACCAACTGCGGGCAATTCAGTATTCAAATAAAATTTTAGTCAGTATTAGGCAACGAGCTAGATAGTTGATAGTTTTATTGGTGGGCACAATGCGTTGTTCATGAAGTTGTAGTGTCACGGAGCGACAGTCTTCCTCGATGTGTTGGTTGAAGTCATGTTCGGCTATATTGTAGAATGTAGCAACACTGCTGTGTGTAAGAGAAGTCAAAATGCGAAAACAGATGATGGTCGTTCTGCCACGGATATTGACGCGGACATGACATATCTTGGCATGATGTAGACAGCGAAAGTGCACGGTAACATGTTGCTGATGCTCGGCTAGTGCTGATACGTCATCAATGAAGCAGCCATGACGTACGGCGTCGATGAGCTCCGCCAGCCATTCCGTTCTTATTTGCTGAACAACTACTTCGAGGAAGAAGTAGTTAGTTTGCGCACATGCGTGTGCGTGTGTGGTTTAGGGCGGTCAACGACCAGGTTATCAGTGACCATACGAAGATAATTAGAAACTAATGAGGTTAAAACGAAGAAAATGCAATTAAAAATACAAAAAGCAATCTGAGATAAAATAGCACTCACTCTCTCCCAATGGAAGGAAGGGAGAAAGATTGGGTTTAACGTCGCGCCAACATCGAGGTCATTAGAGACGTAGCACAAGCTCGAATTGTGTCAGGGATGGAGAAGGAAATCGGCTATGCCATTTCAAAGGAGCCATCCCAGCATTTGTCTGGAACTCTCTCCCAGACTTACCCATGACCACTCGCACAATCGCGATAGCTCACACCATAAAAGAAAGGGTTGAAATGCTAAGATAAATTCTCAGGAGTATTGGCTGTTTGGGTGATTCAGATTAAAAAAGAAGGAAAAACAACCGGATGACCCACACACCCCAAGAACACATTACCGTGATTAACACCAAAAGCATCACACATTGGAGCGTCCTCTCGCCGGAGCAAGAAGCTATACGTCAAAGGGCCGTGCCCTATGCGAACTGAGCAGAACCTCGCATCCTTTGTGTGGCTGGAAGGAGGCATGCCATGGGCGAGTTGTGGAAGCTGTTAGTTATAATTCGCTTCCAGGTATTCGTCTTTCCACAGACGCATGACTCTGTACCTCAACAACAATGCTGTAGCATGCAGGGGGTGGCACACTGAACGATCGATCGGTCGCTGTCCAACTCCTTGGCTGCTGCATCTGCCAAATAGTTGCAGAAGGCGCGATTTTAATAGTCAGTTACTTGCATGTTCCATAGATCATTTGAACGATTGTTTTATCGAAATGATGTGGGACGAGTAAGTTTCCAGGATGTGCATACATGATTACTGTTTACATTAATGAACACATTATCATTTTGTTCCTACTCATGTAACTACACTCAAAAATAAGTGTTTTTTTTTTTAATCTGGTTACCAGTTTTCGAGCAGAAATGCGAAAGGAAGAGAAGTAGTTTTCCAGGAGATATGGTTTATGTTAGATTCAAATCTTCCTCCGATACGTGTCAGACATTTTAAGTTACTGGGAAAATGATAAAAAAAAATTTTGCTGTGTCTTGAATTCCTCTCTGAGCCACTCTAGATATATCGCTGGGCAATAGAGATAATTTCTCCCTCTAGTGTTGTTGGTATTTTAAGTAGTCTGTTTATATATTTGTATGTTGCCAGCGCTTTATACTGCATTAATATCACCGACAGAGCTGTGCGCCCTCTGTAAGAGACTCTGTGGCTGGATGAACTCGCAATTAGAAAATTGTTAGCAGTGATGGCAGTTATAAGTTAATAGTTAGCAGTAAGGAGGTTGGAACAAGTGTTAGCGCGAGCGGACGGTCTGGACGTGTGTCCGTCATGGAGATTTAATATTGGTTGGACATGGATTAAAAAGGTGGGTAATGGAGCTATTGACGATTATATAATTTTTGGAACTGGTTGTCATGGAACTTTTTTGAACTGTATGTCACTTGCTTAAGGTAAAATCTGCTAAATACATTATTTGCTCTGCAACAAAATCTTTCCTTTCCTAACCACATGCCTATTGGTAGTTAGAGCCTACAGTAGTTAGAATTTTTTTATTTATCTGGTTGTATACTTGCTGTATCTGCTGTAGTCCGTGTCATGATGATATTGATAAGATATCTTCTAATTCAGGGCCATCCCTTTGTGGTAATTAATAGTCAGATTGCGTTATCCTTGTATGTTGTGGATCATTAATGAATAGAATAAGTTTGAGCTGTATTTGTCAGGAATAATTCTGTAGGTCAGAAATGAAATGATAAAAAATAGCAGGGTGACAGTACGTTCAGTTGCACTCAGCAGCTTTAGAAGGTTTAGTTGCATTAAGCAATGTCTCTCAGCGGTTTCAGAAATAAAGAAGTTTCACCTGTCGACCCTTAGCCGAGGATACCTCACTGGTATCTTCTGATTTTCTTGCAGTTTGAATAATTAGTGCATGATTAGAAATTAGTTACTGTCTACTGCTAGCGCGTAATTGTATGTGGAATTTCCTTTGTAGTTGTAGTCTCTTATTGTTGTATTGTACTGTAATGAACAAAGCAGTTGCATGCATGTGGATTTGCACCAAATATCTCAAAGTCGCTTTTCAAACTAATTAGACATTGATTATTTTCAGTACTATTTTAGTGTGTCTTCTCACTTAAGCATTTCAAATTATTTTTTGTGTGTTATCGTCTGAAATACTGTGATAATAATTGCATGTGAAAAACGTAACACTAGGCTGCAAAGCAAATTGAGAAATATCAGTGAAGACGAGCGTAGTTTGTTAGTGTTGTTGTTGTTGTGGTCTTCAGTCCTGAGACTGGTTTGATGCAGCTCTCCATGCTACTCTATCCTGTGCAAGCTTCTTCATCTCCCAGTACCTACTGCAACCTACATCCTTCTGAATCTGCTTAGTGTATGCATCTCTTGGTCTCCCCCTACGATTTTTACCCTTCACGCTGCCCTCCAATACTAAATTGGTGATCCCTTGATGCCTCAGAACATGTCCTACCAACCGATCCCTACTTCTGGTCAAGTTGTGCCACAAACTCCTCTTCTCCCCAATCCTATTCAGTACCTCCTCATTAGTTATGTGATCTACCCATCTAATCTTCAGCATTCTTCTGTAGCACCACATTTCGAAAGCTTCTATTCTCTTCTTGTCCAAACTATTTATCGTCCATGTTTCACTTCCATACATGGCTACACTCCATACAAATACTTTCAGAAAAGACTTCCTGACACTTAAATCTATACTCGATGTTAACAAATTTCTCTTCTTCAGAAACGCTTTCCTTGCCATTGCCAGTCTACATTTTATATCCTCTCTACTTCGTCCATCATCAGTTATTTTGCTCCCCAAATAGCAAAACTCCTTTACTACTTTAAGTGTCTCATTTCCTAATCTAATACCTTCAACATCACCCGACTTAATTCGACTACATTCCATTATCCTCGTTTTGCTTTTGTTGATGTTCATCTTATACCCTCCTTTCAAGACACTGTCCATTCCGTTCAACTGCTCTTCCAAGTCCTTTGCTGTCTCTGACAGAATTACAATGACATCGGCGAACCTCAAAGTTTTTATTTCTTCTCCATGGATTTTAGTACCTACTCCGAATTTTTCTTTTGTTTCCTTTACTGCTTGCTCAATATACAGATTGAATAACATCGGGGAGAGGCTACAACCCTGTCTTACTCCCTTCCCAACCACTGCTTCCCTTTCATGCCCCTCGACTCTTATAACCGCCATCTGGTTTCTGTACAAATTGTAAATAGCCTTTCGCTCCCTGTATTTTACCCCTGCCACCTTTAGAATTTGAAAGAGAGTATTCCAGTCAACATTGTCAAAAGCTTTCTCTAAGTCTACAAATGCTAGAAACGTAGGTTTGCCTTTTCTTAATCTTTCTTCTAAGATAAGTCGTAAGGTCAGTATTGCCTCACGTGTTCCATTATTTCTACGGAATCCAAACTGATCTTCCCCGAGGTCGGCTTCTACTAGTTTTTCCATTCGTCTGTAAAGAATTCGTGTTAGTATTTTGCAGCTGTGGCTTATTAAACTGATTGTCCGGTAATTCTCACATCTGTCAACACCTGCTTTCTTTGGAATTGGAATTATTATATTCTTCTTGAAGTCTGAGGGTATTTCGCCTGTTTCATACATCTTGCTTACCAGATGGTAGAGTTTCGTCAGGGCTGGCTCTCCCAAAGCCGTCAGTAGTTCCAATGGAATGTTGTCTACTCCGGGGGCCTTGTTTCGACTCAGGTCTTTCAGTGCTCTGTCAAATTCTTCACGCAGTATCGTATCTCCCATTTCATCTTCATCTACATCCTCTTCCATTTCCATAATATTGTCCTCAAGTACATGGCCCTTGTATAGACCCTCTATATACTCCTTCCACCTTTCTGCTTTCCCTTCTTTGCTTAGAACTGGGTTTCCATCTGAGCTCTTGATGTTCATACAAGTGGTTCTCTTATCTCCAAAGGTCTCTTTAATTTTCCTGTAGGCAGTATCTATCTTACCCCTAGTGAGATAAGCCTCTACATCCTTACATTTGTCCTCTAGCCATCCCTGCTTAGCCATTTTGCACTTCCTGTCGATCTCATTTTTGAGACGTTTGTATTCCTTTTTGCCTGCTTCATTTACTGCATTTTTATATTTTCTCCTTTCATCAATTAAATTCAATATTTCTTCTGTTACCCAAGGATTTCTACTAGCCCTCGTCTTTTTACCTACTTGATCGTCTGCTGCCTTCACTACTTCATCCCTCAGAGCTACCCATTCTTCTTCTACTGTATTTCTTTCCCCCATTCCCGTCAATTGTTCCCTTATGCTCTCCCTGAAACTCTGTACAACCTCTGGTTCTTTCAGTTTATCCAGGTCCCATCTCCTTAAATTCCCACCTTTTTGCAGTTTCTTCAGTTTTAATCTACAGGTCATAACCAATAGATTGTGGTCAGAGTCCACATCTGCCCCTGGAAATGTCTTACAATTTAAAACCTGGTTCCTAAATCTCTGTCTTACCATTATATAATCTATCTGATACCTTTTAGTATCTCCAGGGTTCTTCCATGTATACAACCTTCTATCATGATTCTTAAACCAAGTATTAGCTATGATTAAGTTGTGCTCTGTGCAAAATTCTACCAGGCGGCTTCCTCTTTCATTTCTTAGCCCCAATCCATATTCACCTACTACGTTTCCTTCTCTCCCTTTCCCTACACTCGAATTCCAGTCACCCATGACTATTAAATTTTCGTCTCCCTTCACTATCTGAATAATTTCTTTTATTTCGTCATACATTTCTTCAATTTCTTCGTCATCTGCAGAGCTAGTTGGCATATAAACTTGTACTACTGTAGTAGGTGTGGGCTTCGTATCTATCTTGGCCACAATAATGCGTTCACTATGCTGTTTGTAGTAGCTTACCCGCGTTCCTATTTTCCTATTCATTATTAAACCTACTCCTGCATTACTCCTATTTGACTTTGTGTTTATAACCCTGTAATCACCTGACCAGAAGTCTTGTTCCTCCTGCCACCGAACTTCACTAATTCCCACTATATCTAACTTTAACCTATCCATTTCCCTTTTCAAATTTTCTAACCTACCTGCCCGATTAAGGGACCTGACATTCCACGCTCCGATCCGTAGAACGCCAGTTTTCTTTCTCCTGATAACGACATCCTCTTGAGTAGTCCCCGCCCGGAGATCCGAATGGGGGACTATTTTACCTCCGGAATATTTTACCCAAGAGGATGCCATCATCATTTAATCATACAGTAAGGCTGCATGCCCTCGGCAAAAATTACGGCCGTAGTTTCCCCTTGCTTTCAGCCGTTCGCAGTACCAGCACAGCAAGGCCGTTTTGGTTATTGTTACAAGGCCAGATCAGTCAATCATCCAGACTGTTGCCCTTGCAACTACTGAAAAGGCTGCTGCCCCTCTTCAGGAACCACTCGTTTGTCTGGCCTCTCAACAGATACCCCTCCGTTGTGGTTGTACCTACGGTACGGCTATCTGTATCGCTGAGGCACGCAAGCCTCCCCACCAACGGCAAGGTCCATGGTTCATGGGGGGGGGGGGGGAGTTTGTTAGTACCAAATTACTGTCTTGAATATTTGACATTTCATTATAAAGTTTGTTAGTACCACTTTATAATGAAATGTCAAATATTCAAGACAGTAATTTGGTCATAGTGCATAAGGATGTAGACCAGGCAATAAATCACGGTGTAGACAGTGAAATAATTAGTGAATAGGAAAGTATTGTCGATAAATTGTTCGGTAAGAGTTCGCATCAGGAATGTGAAATAACAGAACAAAATCTTGCAAAAACCGTAGATTCAGGTTTTGCGTCATTACATTTTCCTCAATTAAGTCAAGACAAACTTTCTGCTTTTCGAAATATGAGTACTGCCGGTGCCAATGCACTGCCGAAAAGCACAGAGGAACATGTTTCAGTCACTAATGCATTGTTATTGCAATTAATTCAAAATCAGAAACAAATGGAACAAAATCGGAGACAAACACAGCAACAGCTTCAAAAGTCAGATACAACGCTTGAGGAAACACGCGAAGAATTAACTGCTGAGCTACTTAAAATCGAATCGAAATATCAAAAGATTTCTGAAGATGTAAAAACACACATTTTTGAGCATTTTCAGCCTATTTTTTCGCGACATGAAAACACATTACAGATCATGAAGCAGCCATAAAAGAAGTGCAGTTATTTTTCACGAATATCACGACACTTTGCAGGCTAAAACTGACTTAGTGGCATCTACTGATACGGTTACGCAACTTGCAAAAAATCTGGCAAACTTAAAGGGCACAGTAGATACGATTTCCACACAAATGGACACTCTAAAATTTGGTCCAGAAAAACCAACGGAGGAAATGAGAATTTATCTCCGAAGGTAGATGCTGATTTGAATTATACAAGACCGGTAGCCTTTACTGACACAGAAGAGTACGAGGAAATTAGAAAATTCAAACACAGTCAGAAACAAATTTATACGCAACACAAAAGAGAAATGCGGGAAGTACAAAATCAGTTGTCACCCGTGGTACAAGAACTACATACACTCCTGGAAATGGAAAAAAGAACACATTGACACCGGTGTGTCAGACCCACCATACTTGCTCCGAACACTGCGAGAGGGCTGTACAAGCAATGATCATACGCACGGCACAGCGGACACACCAGGAACCGCGGTGTTGGCCGTCGAATGGCGCTAGCTGCGCAGCATTTCTGCACCGCCGCCGTCAGTGTCAGCCAGTTTGCCGTGGCATACGGAGCTCCATCGCAGTCTTTAACACTGGTAGCATGCCGCGACAGCGTGGACGTGAACCGTATGTGCAGTTGACGGACTTTGAGCGAGGGCGTATAGTGGGCATGCGGGAGGCCGGGTGGACGTACCGCCGAATTGCTCAACACGTGGGGCGTGAGGTCTCCACAGTACATCGATGTTGTCGCCAGTGGTCGGCGGAAGGTGCACGTGCCCGTCGACCTGGGACTGGACCGAAGCGACGCACGGATGCACGCCAAGACCGTAGGATCCTACGCAGTGCCGTAGGGGACCGCACCGCCACTTCCCAGCAAATTAGGGACACTGTTGCTCCTGGGGTATCGGCGAGGACCATTCGCAACCGTCTCCATGAAGCTGGGCTACGGTCCCGCACACCGTTAGGCCGTCTTCCGCTCACGCCCCAACATCGTGCAGCCCGCCTCCAGTGGTGTCGCGACAGGCGTGAATGGAGGGACGAATGGAGACGTGTCGTCTTCAGCGATGAGAGTCGCTTCTGCCTTGGTGCCAATGATGGTCGTATGCGTGTTTGGCGCCGTGCAGGTGAGCGCCACAATCAGGACTGCATACGACCGAGGCACACAGGGCCAACACCCGGCATCATGGTGTGGGGAGCGATCTCCTACACTGGCCGTACACCACTGGTGATCGTCGAGGGGACACTGAATAGTGCACGGTACATCCAAACCGTCATCGAACCCATCGTTCTACCATTCCTAGACCGGCAAGGGAACTTGCTGTTCCAACAGGACAATGCACGTCCGCATGTATCCCGTGCCACCCAACGTGCTCTAGAAGGTGTAAGTCAACTACCCTGGCCAGCAAGATCTCCGGATCTGTCCCCCATTGAGCATGTTTGGGACTGGATGAAGCGTCGTCTCACGCGGTCTGCACGTCCAGCACGAACGCTGGTCCAACTGAGGCGCCAGGTGGAAATGGCATGGCAAGCCGTTCCACAGGACTACATCCAGCATCTCTACGATCGTCTCCATGGGAGAATAGCAGCCTGCATTGCTGCGAAAGGTGGATATACACTGTACTAGTGCCGACATTGTGCATGCTCTGTTGCCTGTGTCTATGTGCCTGTGGTTCTGTCAGTGTGATCATGTGATGTATCTGACCCCAGGAATGTGTCAATAAAGTTTCCCCTTCCTGGGACAATGAATTCACGGTGTTCTTATTTCAATTTCCAGGAGTGTATTTTAGAGGATAGCCGCCTTCCGACACGGGAAGAGGGATTTAGAAATACGGAAAAATCACAAAGTAATAACACTGGGTATTTCCGGGATTTTGAAAGGAGTTGGCAAGGTGCAGCGAGCCATTAGATAGAACCGCCGACACGACGCGACAATGACCGATTTGACTATAAGCTCTTAATCACAACGCGTAAATTGAAAACATTCAAGAATTCTGGTAATGAAATACATCCACAAGCTTGGCTTCATCAATTTTCTCATCTGTTTTTCTCCGAATTGGTCATTAGAGCTTAGAGTAGAATTCATGTGTGCTTATTTAGAGAATGAACCAGCTGAAAGAATGCGGTCGGTTATCCGCAACTGACAATGAAGGAGATTTCTATCATGCCTTCCTTTCTGCATACAGGCCTCAGGCTACGCAAGATCGTGTAAAAAACAGTATCATAATGATGAAACATTTCGAACAATCTGAATTTTCCAGCCTGGTAGAATGTTTTGAAGATACATTGCACAAGAATCAGTATTTGTCAGACCCGTACAGCCCCTCGGAACTTATTCGCATTTGCTTAAGTAAGTTGCCTAACCATTTAAGACATGCTATTTTCGCTGGACGTTGCAATAATGATATCGAGGCTTTTCAGGGACTTTTACAAGAATTGGAAATAGACAGTCGCGTGGCGCGAAAACAGGAAAACAACAACAATTACAGGTCACAACCATCACAATTTCGTGGGGACAGAAATAATAACCAGACTAAACTTCCTGGCAGATTAAAACTGTGTGCCGGACCGAGAATCGAACTCGGGACCTTTGCCTTTCGCGGGCAAGTGCTCTACCAACTGAGCCACCCAAGCACGACCCAGGCCTACTCCTCACAGCTTTACTTCTGCCGGTATCTCGTCTCCTACCTTCTGAATAACCAGACACTGCAAGGCTGTTATTATAACGCAAATCGCGACCAAAATAGACACCACCCGTTTGACAACCATAGGCAGAATAACAATAGTTACAGAGAAAGATTACATTTCCGTAGTAACGACTATTACAGACAACCGTAGAAGTACACAATGTGGAAACCAAAATACTTGTTCTCAAGGGAGACAAAATGACTTAAGACGCAACGGTCCACCTCGCAAATACGATTCCGGGAGAAATTCTCCACCACTTAAACGACAAGAAAGAAATTACAGGAATTACCGACATGACAACAGACGCTATAGTTATGACGACTGACCTGAATTTAAACAGAACTGGCGTGATTCAAATAGGGCAGGGCCCTCTCGTCAAGCTGATATTGTAGAAGTTAGACACCCAAATCCCAGCAACGGCGCGCGACAACAAAGAGATAATTGACAAATACTCATACCGCAGGCAGCCACAAAACGTACTTATCAAGCTGCCGTGACTATCAGTTACGTGAAAATGGAAGACATTAGGGACATTTTACTTCAGGAACATGACATTAAACAGAACAATATTGCATATGCTGTAATTCACATCACAGCAAATAACATAAAATTTACGGCAGTACTTGACTCTAGCAGTCCTATTTCAGCAGGTAGTGAAACATCTTTCAGTAAATGCAACATATCAAACAACTACACCACACTTCCTTTACGCAAGATTAAATTACAAGGTGCAATTTTTGGAAAAAGTGTAGATGTACGCCAACAAACTAACTTAGAATTCTTTTGTCAAAGCTACAGATTTGCTATGGTTTTCCTTATTGTTCCATTATTGTCGACGGAGATTATATTGGGTATAAACTTTTTGAATGAGTAAGCAATTTTAAACATCCACGACGCTGAAATAAGTTTACAGAAAGAAGGTAAGTCAATAGCTTTAAAGTTTGGAGATTGGCTTTCAAACCATGACGAGGAAATCAGTCGGCTTTACCTTTTGTTAGATCAGAGTTTGGAACTTTCGACGAAATTTGACACTAATAATCACTTTGCAAATACTGACAGGGACGATATTGATGACGTATTAGATACTAACGTTTTAATTCAGAAAAAAATTTCAAACAGTTGAGAACTGTAATGACACTGATAGGCGGGACCTTTTTGACATTTTAGAAGCACATTCTACAATTTTTACTCACAAAACAGGAAAAATTAAAGGATTTCAATATCAATTTCGTGTTCGTGAGCATACTAACTTTTGCGTCAGACCACACGTGATTCTGGCACATTATAGGGACCGTGTTAGAACGGAAATACAATCTATGCTTGACGAGGGCATTATTGAACCAGCAGTAAGCTCTTACTATCTTTAATTCCAGACAAATAAACACCATCATCATTCTTGAAACAGATAGGCAGCAAACGTTGAAAGAACTTCTTCAAAATTTCCATGGCGTAAAAGTGTTGTCTTCCATTGATCGCAGATCCAGCTTCTATAAAATTGAACTTCGTCCAGAATGTAGGAAATATACGCCTTTTCTTTGTTTGGCGTTTGTTATCAGTTTCAGAAATTTCATTTTGGTTTGAACATTTCTTCGGCAGCATTCATTCGTGGGTTAAATTACATAGTACCTGACTTCTTAAAACGTCACATCACCTCATACGTGAACGATATTTTAATAGCAAAAGGCTCTTAGGAACAACATAATCGTATCCTCAACAGGGTGTTACGTATTTTTGCTGAATCTGGAATTACAGTACTTGGAAAAATCTGAATTCGGAAGGACAAAGGTGAAGATTTTGGGTCATATTATTTCTTATGACTTCATTGTGACGGATCCTGAAAAGTTGGAAGCAATCAGAGCCATTCCAGTTCCATTAAAAAAAAAAAAAAAAAAGTCTGCAGTTTTCTAGGTCCCGTAGATTTCTACCGTCGATTCCTGAATGTGCAAATTCTAGTAACACCAAAACCTTGTTCCCTCACTACCAAATACACTGTTTGGGACTGGGACGAAGAGGCACAGTTTGAATTCGTTTCTTTGAAAGTATCTTAGCTCACCCAGATCTGTCACAAGATTTCTGCCTTAGTACGGATTTTTCTAAAGTTGGTCTTGTTGCTCATTTATTTAAAGAAGCCATAGAAAATAACATTACTGTTCAGATAAGCATACCATTTGCCACCCGTGAGCTAGCAAAAGCCGAGAAAAATTATTCCGTCACTGTATTACAAACTTTAGCTATCGTTTGGGCATTTGACAAATTTCGTTTCTTTCTTTCTGGCAAACACGTAAAAGCTTATAGTGATCATCGAGCACTACAATTTCTTCTGTCATAAAACTTAAATCATGACAGGTTGAAATGTTGAGCATTGTTTCTGCAAGAATTCCACTTCACAAGTCTACATTCCTGGCAATGAAAATATTGTAGCGGACGCACTGTCACGTGCACCGGCTGGCTTTGAGAAACGCAACACAGAAGCTAATCTTGAGAAAAATTTCAGTATTCTTTACATTCAAAAAGTAGCCTCTGAAAACATCGTCACTCCATTTTTAAAGGACATTGCTTATGAACAAGACAAGGGTCCGATTTGGGAAGATATCAAAAGTAAATGGCATGAAAAGATACACACGCAGATTCGTCATTATTATCTGGTTAGAAACAGCATAGTCTTCAAACGCTACACTGTTGATGATAAGCTATGGGTACTTTGTGTTCCTGATGATTTTGTTAATAAGCTCATCTGGTACACTCATTTCAGCTAGCACATTTTGGTCCACGAAAAGGTTATCGTATTCTTCGGACGACTTGTTATTTTAACAACATGGAAAAAAGAATTATGAGAGTCTGGAATATTTGTAAACTTTTTCCAAAAGCTAAACCACCTACCATCTCACATCGTGCTCCATTGTTTCCTGTTATTGCCACTAGATTAAAAGAATTGTCTGCTGTTGATCTTTTGGGGCACCTTGTCAAAACATTGAATGGACTTTCGTACGTTCTCGTCGCTGTTGAACTTATTTTAAAATTTGTTTCTCTCGCACCGCTACGCAAAGCCACTGGACCGTCTGTATCCAACGCCTTTGTTAAAAATTTCTTACGTGAAGTTGAACACATTGCCAAAGTCATTTCAGATAATGGACCAAAATTCACATCTGCTGTTTGGTCACGTATGCTCTGGAATCGTAATATCAAGCCTATTTTTATTTCATTGTACTCTCCACATTATACCGTCTGAATGGATTATGAAAAAAATTATTAAGCTTTGTAGACTTTACTGTCACAGAAAGCATCATTTTGGGACAGATATTTACACTTATTTCAAAACGTTCTGAATGAAATGCCTCATGACTCGACTACTTTACCACCTATTCTTGTACTGAACAATGAAGAACCACTGAACAGAAGCAGAGAGCTTGTACCTTTTCTGAACACACGCAAACCTCGACATAAAGATATAATTGTTTTGGCTATTAAAAATATAAATTCTGCTGCAGACAAAAGTAGAAAACTACACGGTAAGACAAATGCAAAGAAACTACACATTGGTCAAAAAGTTCTCATTAAAGCCCATTCATTGTCACATAAGAAGAAACATTTGAGTCACAAATTCTTTCTGATTTACAATGGACCTTACAGGATCCGACGTATACCATTGCGTTGAAGTTGAAACTCTGTGTACTAAGATAAGTAAAGGGTTACACAACATTTCTCATATAAAACCGTTCATTGAGAAATAATTTCCTTTTTGACGTAATCTTTGCTATAAAGCTTTTCATTTCAAGTTGCTATTACGCTTTGTCACATTTAGCATGCAGTGATGTTCTGAAGTTAGCTACCTAGTCAACAACCTATCGAACTTATTGAGACAGTAAGTTTACGAGTTCACTTTTATTGGGAACAGACGGCACAGTGTCATTGTAAGTACATTTTGCTTGTTAGTAGCACGATTACGTTACGACTATAATGCCCACATTCTTGGAACATATACTTCTAATGAGATTCAACTGGCTCTGAGCACTAAGGGACCTAACTTCTAAGGTCATCAGTCCCCTAGAACTTAGAACTAGTTAAACCTAACTAACCTAAGGACATCACACACATCCATATCCATGCCCGAGGCAGGATTCGAACCTGCGACCGTAGCGGTCGCGCTGTTTCAGACTGTAGCGCCTAGAACCCCTCGGCCACCTTGGTCGGCTGCTAATGAGGTTTTACTGAAAAGTTTTGGATTACTTGAAAGAAATAATAACAATTTGCATATAAAGTACTTTCTGGGGGATCACGGTGTTTGGTTTGTTTGACAGCTGTACAATTATATTACGACGCTACTAATGTGTAACACAATATTCATTATTGGTCTTACGCGGTATGTGTTTATGTTTGCACAGTTTTCTGCGTTCTTCTGAAGAGTAAAACATCTTCTGGTAGTGACTTTCGTGGCATAGCTACAGCGAGACAGTGATTTTCGTAACACAACAATATGTTACGGTATAGTACTTTCAAGATCAATACGCATATGATTTTACTTTTGTATATAACAGGGTAAGTACATTGATTTTTGGAGAACTTGGTTTATGGACAACGATAACTACCGCACTTGGTACATTTCTACCACTAAGCGATGACAGAAATTTTACTACAGCAAGAAGGATAGTTTAGCGCTTCATGACACGCATTTGAGTGATTACTTTTTGTATTTGGAACACTTTTAGAAATATTTTGGAACTACAGTCATGCAGAGAAGGTTTTCGGTGATACATCTCATTTCGCAGCCTTAATCTGTAACATCTGATGTGTAATTACATTATCCCTCACGGGGGTATGCCTACTTTGTGTACCATGTGTGTGGCAAGCCCTAGCTAAAATGGTATTTGCTTACTCAATTTTACACATCGCTACCATATTTCTCTGACACAGAATTTCACAGTTATCTGGTCATTTTACTGAGAGAAATAAACTGTTTTACCACATATTTGATTCATATTTTCGTAATTATACAGTTCAATTACTTTGCACTTTTGAAATTTTACTTTGTCTGTAGGTGTGAACTGTTCATATATTTACAGAACCATTGTGATACTGTGAGAGCTTTGAGAGACGTATATTGTATGGGATCACGATTTTTGAAGTACATTTGAGGTAGATGACACTACTGAAACGAGCAAAAGAGCATTTTTTTTAGAGATTTTGAGATTATTGGAGGACGTTAAGACGATTTTGAGATTTCACTGGTGTGTTATGATGATGTTATTACGACGATGATGTGTATTATGATATTGACATATGTTTATGATCAATAAGGCGATGCTGTATGAGGAACATGATTGTGCTACATGTTTATTATGATGAAGTATTGTAGCAGTATCGACGTATATCTATATTAATAATGAGTAGGGGGTTTGGGACTCTGGTTTGTGGAAAAGGATGTAGGAAACCAAGAACTGTACTTTAAGAGTTATGAGATGTGAGTGTATATGTGAATGTGAATACCACAACGCTGATGGACACTGTTATTGACGAGATTTCGTTTCTGCACAGGTCTACTGTAACTTTCTTGACCTGTGAAATTTTTTATTTGTATCAGACTGTCATTGTAGTGGAAAATTCTGTCGTTAATGTTTTGTAAAGGAATGTATGTAACATTGATATAATGCTCTGCTGCGCCCGGCTGCGCGCTAGACACCTGGAAAAACCCATTGCTGCATTGCCTGTCAACTTTAAATGGTGTCGCTTAAGCCTCTATGAAGCACGCCGCACACCCATGAGCGCTCGCACAGCCGTAGAAAAGAGAGGCCATTGACCTCGCTATTGACACTTCTTTGCAGAACGCACCACAAACACGACACATTATTACTTAGAACGATATGATTACACTTTGGAGCTGGTATTTTGTGCTACTTACTGAAACGCTTATGAAGCGATGAGAAATATTCTTATTTCCACACACCTGATAGTCAAAAGTGTCATTCAACAAGACTAGAGAGAATTTTTACTGACTTATGAAACGCCATACGGCTGGTGAATGATATTTTATACTTTGTTTTGTACATATTTGCTTATTTTGTTTGATATCTAGTTTCTAGATGCGCTGCAGCATTGATCTTATAAAATAAAATTCAATACATATGCTAATGTAAATACTTTCTGTCAACAGATCCATTAAATAATAATTTTATGATCCACATTCTTAAAAAAAGGTAACTTGGAAAGCAAAGCACAACAAGAAGGAGAAGGGACTAGTAAAAGGAATTGCATACATAATTTTCGTTTCAAGGACTTTGTAATTTTTTGGTAGAATAAGTTGTTGTGGTGCACCACTCTAGTGTTAAGAGGTGACATAGATATTAAGACGTAAATAGGTATTTCCCTTATCTGCATTGCTGTCTTTACTGTAATATTTTTTTCCGTGGGTGAACACCACCTATTATTTGTACTGTTCGCTGTTTGTGCAATCAGTACTTTCTATCTAAGTGATGAGTTACTCCAGGGTAGTAGAAGACTAGCAAGAAGTGAGAACATGGAAATACTTGACTGACTTAGCTGCAATATATCACGTCCCTCATGTCAGCATACGAGAAGTAGCTGCAGTTACTGCAGCCTGTTTGGCGAAAAATACACACTCATAAGTTTCACCCACGCCATCTTCCACTGAGAAAGGAGCTGCATGGTAACGATTTCAATGGGAGAGTTATTATCTATGAATGGGCCATGAAAAGATTCATTCTGGACACCTTAGAAAGAAGAATGCTTTCTGACCACGTTCACGTCCACAATTTATGGTGCAGTAACACGTCATAATACGAGTAATCAGGCCATAGAAAATCCTAGGTGGGTGGTCATATTGATCGTAAAAGGATATGGTACTGTAAATTGAGGTGTGGAATTCTCGGAGAAGAGATCATTGACCCACTTTTCTTCGGAGGTGGGACACATCAAACTTTTACCTTCGACCATTTACGTGCTCCCCAAGAAAACTGGAGTCCAGACAATAGAGCCCGTACGCTTACCCAGCCCCTTTCTGTACGTGATGTAGTGCAACTATTGAACAAATACTTCCTGGAAAATTATAGCTAGTCCTCAGCTTCTAACACCAGGTTTATTTTTGCAGTGATATATTAAGATAAATTATATGTGTCACCGAAGCTAGAAACCCAAATGACTTCAAATAGGTCATCGAGGAAATCTGTCACTCTTTGATACCACCAACTTCAGGTGTAACATGTTACATCCTCCTGTAAATCTTTGAACGTTTCTGTCTCTTTAACTCAAATTGATGGTAATTGGATTTTAATTGACTTTTACACAGATGGTTTAAATACGTCATTACTATAAAACTCTGGAAAAGTACATCATGATTTTCATAAGTCCGATACCGAAAAATCCATCTAACGATTACCTGTACAAATAAATATCCCTTTCAGTTGCTGTTTTGCTCGTTACACAGAAAACCGTTGTTTCGAACAGCGTGCAAATACCGTTTCTCAATACCGCAGAGACCACTGAATATCTTGGGTTTCTTTGGTTTTCACGCTGTTCATCGTAATTTTACTATTTCTTTGATGTGACAGCGGTTTTTGTGCTGTTCTTCCGTCATGGTGGATGTGAATATTCACAGACTATTTTCGAAATCATCGCAGTGCTACACAGAGTCACTGAGTTGACGAAATGTGTAGTCCTCTTGACACCACTGCAGAAAACGTCAATTTTGGGTTGGAAGGGGGGGGGAGAGGAGGGGGGAGGGGGGGGAAGATCAAATAATTTCTCTGGGCTACACTTTACTTAAACGACACAGAAAAGTGTGGCGCTCAAAACATGTTTTGTCATGACAGTCAAAATTAAAACAACAAAAGAGTGGGAGGAAATGCAAAAAATATATTACCACAGTCAGATCTAACATCGTGTGAGAAGAAAGGTGTTAAAGATGGCACCGAAGTTAAGAAATTGCTTTTTTTAAAACTGATTTCTTGTTTCGGCACTCTGAGGCGACCTAATCACTGGGAACATTAACGAGTAATTCGTTTCATCATTCTAGATTTCAAAATTCACTGTGACTAGACTGACAAATTTGACATAAGATTAAATGCTGATAATTGTGTCAAATATCGATTCCTATGTTACAGATATTACGTTAGTGTTAGGCACTACGCTGATTCAAAAGCCTCGTTATGAAACCTTAGATTTATTACCATTGTTAGAGTTCCTCCTACAGATCGTAAATAGAATAAGTCCCAGTATTATTCTAATTGAACTGAACCTGCTGTTCTGAATACAGTCTGTGATAAAAATATATATGATATATGGAAGACATCGCCAGAAATTAAAGTAACAGAAATGGGACTTTCAGATGGCGAAGGGTTTAAAAAAACAATGGCATGAGCCATATATGTTAGCCTACTTTCCAGACAGCAGCTTGCTCAGCAGAAAGAGTACGGAGTGGTAATCCGAGGGTCATGGGGTCTAGCCCCTACGCAGAGATTACTTTTAATTTTTATTTTCAATAGTTGTGTTAGCCATACTACAAACAAACGGAAATAATACTCAGTATTATTGGTGATTTTAATGCAAAAGTTGGCAACAGGAGACAATGTGACACAGTGGTGGACAACTATGGGATTGATGACCGAAACGACAGAGGTGAGAGATTAGTCCAATTCACTGAGTACACCAATATGTCCATCATGAATACGTTGTTTAAGGAGCACCCTGACCAAAAATAGGCTCTGAGGAGCCCAAATTTCAGTGTCAAAAATTAGATAGACTTTATTCTGCCTAACATTCCGCGGATTGTAAAAGACGTATCAGTGCTAAATCAGTTCAACACCGGCAGTGATCACCGTCTGGTGAGAGCAAGGGTCGAACTCGATGTAAGAGAGGAAAGGGAAGAGAAGTGTAATCAACCTCAAAAGCCTGGAAGAACATTCGTCGAAATTCCAAGATGTCCTCGAAAGCAAGTTCCACGTAACTTAAGATGGAGATTTGGCGGAAATTATTGTTTCAAGTGCACAAGAAGTTGGTGGCCTATGCCGAAAGAATAAACAACCACAAAAATTCAGTTCCAAAACTGAAAACATTTTACAACAGAGGAGAGAAAGGAAAATCCAAACCGATCGTAATATGGTAGCGTATTCCGGACTATGTAGAGCAGTGGGAAGAGAAATGAGAACTGACATACAGTAATTCAGTGAAGACACCTTACGAGCAAGCTTATAGAGCAAGAAAAGTATGAAGTCAGCCAAACGCAAACTCACAATCGGTAAAAAGCAGATAATCACACTTGATGGAAATAACAGTCGAATGACTGAAAAGGAGGAGGTTTTGAAGTTCGTCAGAGACTTTTATAGCAATTTGCATAACAAACCAAGGGAAAATTTGAGTGTAGCTAAATTAAATGATGTACCTAGTGTTGCAGATATACTCCCATCGGAAGTCAAGTGTGCTCTAGATAGCAAGAAGAAGGGAACAGTGCCGGGTAATGTTGAGCTCAGTGTTGACATCCTGAAACTGGCAGGAGGGGTAACAATAAATCACTTGGCAAAAGTATTTACTTCCTGCTTGCACTATGTTTCAGTATGTCAGTTGGTTGACTCGAACATGAACCTTTCCAAAACAAAAGTAACGTCCAACAAATGGGTCTCAGCTGGAGATGTGAAAGTCAAGGACGGTCCATTAGAAGAGGTCAGTGAATATATCTACCTTGGCCAGATTATAAATATGACGGGAGATATAAAGCCAGAAATCTATCGGCGCATCAAGAAGCTTGGCTGCCAAGCATCTGGGAGGAATTTATCAGCATTCAGATAAAAAATGCCAGTAAATCTGAAGAAAATCGTATTTTATCAATGGTTTCTTCCTGTGCTGACATATGGTTGTGAGACACGGACACTGAACTCATTTACAAAAGGGAAACTTAGGACAGCACAGAGAGTCGGTGCTGGGCTATACAAGAAAGGATAGCAAAAGGGCATATGACATCCAGACTGTGACGAAGGTTAATGACATCTTAGATACAGTAGGTTCCTTGAAATGGCAGTGGGCTGGCCACGTCGCAAGAATAAAAGACAGCAAATGGACGATGCTAGTACTGGAATGGAGTCCGAGAGAGCATCGGAGGCCTAGAAGAAGACCATCGGACTGATGGGACAAAGATGTCAAGAAGATCGCTGGTTGCACCTGGCTGAGAACTGCCCAAGACCGTTCCATTTGGAGAGGACTGCTGAAAACCTACCTGAACCCACGACTCGAAGAGGCCACATTATTTAATGATTGAATTGGCTGATGATGATTATATTGTATATGTTAAAATTTTCATAGATGGCATGAAAAGGAGAGACATTAAAAAACTTGGGATGGCAAATTCCCAAGAACGAATTTTAACACGTACATGAAAACTTCGTACATAAAATAAGATCCTTTTATTACTTTGCAGGTGATGATTTGCACGGGCTGAGGTGATATTCGTCGTAACAACGGGGGACCCTGTAGTTCGCTAGCAGCTGCTGAAGGCTGCTTGACGGTTAAAATGGAACTAACGGAATGCTAACTCCTGTACCCTTCAATTGCAGTCTCATCTTGAAAAGTTATTTTGCAGAGTGCTCGTGGATGCTGTACTTACAATCCTTTCTTGGCATTTATCTGTAATTCCAAATTTTCTTTTGTCTTTTCATGATTTCACGAAAACATTAATAAGTACAATATACTGAGCATTATTTCGATCTATTCACAGTGTAAGTACCGTATAAACTCAAAGTAAATGAAAGTTTCCGAACATGGAATCGACACCATGACTCTCGGATTGCCGTTCTGTACTCTTTCCACTGCGCCAGCCATTGTGTGAACTCGATGTTAACATACATGGACTGTGCCTCGACCGACCCGCGCCCATAATCCCATTTTTCCTAAACGCTTGGCCATCTGAAGTTCTTATTTTTATCACTTTCATTTCCGACCAAGCCCTGCATGCTCGTATACCATGGAGTTGGACGATATCGGTGATGACAAGTAGGCACGGTTCCTTTTTTATCAATGCAGAATAGAGAGTGTGCGGCGTCCGTCAGCGATGTGAAAAATTGCCATCGATCGTTTTCTCGTCACTTGCAAAGCAATCCGTCGCGGTGTGTTGGCTCTGCAGTGAAGAGCTCCGCAACAGATTGTCGTCCGAGCATGGCACCTACTGGTACAGTGTTAAATGGAGCGAGCATTGTGTGTGTGTGTGTGTGTGTGTGTGTGTGTGTGTGTGTGTGTGTGTGTGTATGTGTTGCGTGTGATAGTCACTTAGGCACTGCCCACCACCCATCTCAATCCCATTTTCTCTTTTTCTCCGTTATTTCACTTTATTACATCAGTTATCTTCGAATCTTACTTGTTGTCTGTATTATATACAGGACACAAGATCCCGCCTGAGGCCTGCGATCATTTTTTTGTTAATAATTGTCAACCAATGCTGTACAATCATAATGAAGTTATGAGATGTTCAACTGACCCTTTTATTAGAACATGTTACGCGTTTTGGGATTACACCTATCTTCAGTCATCACAAACTTGAACTCCCACCTAACCAACCAGGCGTACAGCCTTCAGAACTCAAAGAAAGTGTCGAATAACATATGACTGCGACACAAGCAGTCTTGAAGCAGAGCGTACATGACTTTATTGCGATTGTACAGCATTGGTTGTCAATTATTACACTACTGGCCATTAAAATTGCTACACCAAGAAGAAAAGCAGATGATAAACGGGTATTCATTGGACAAATATATTATACTAGAACTGACATGTGAATACATTTCCACGCAATTGGGTGCATATGTCCTGAGAAGTCAGTACCCAGAACAACCAACTCTGGCCGTAATAACGGCCTTGATACGCCTGGGCATTGAGTCAAACAGAGCTTGGATGGCGTGTACAGGTACAGCTGCCCATGCAGCTTCAACACGATACCGCAGTTCATCAAGAGTAGTGACTGGCGTATTGTGACCAGCCAGTTGCTCAGCCACCACTGACCAGACATTCTCAATTATTAAGAGATCTGGAGAATGTGCTGGCCAGGGCAGCAGTCGAACATTTTCTGTGTCCAGAAATGCCCGTACAGGACCTGCAACATGCGGCCGTGCATTATTCTGCTGAAATGTAGGGTTTTGCAAGGATCGAATGAATGGTAGAGCCACGGGTCGTAACACATGTGAAATGTAACGTCCACCGTTCAAAGTGCCGCCAATGCAAACAAGAGGTGACCGAGACGTGTAACCAATGGGTCATACCGTCACACCGGGTGATACACCAGTATGGCGATGACGAATACACGCTTCTAATGTACGTTCACCGCAACGTCGCCAAACAGAGATGCGACCTTCATGATGCTGTAAACAGAAGATTCATCTGAAAAAGTGACGTTTTGCCATTCGTGCACCCAGGTTCGTCGTTGAGTGCAACATCTAAGGCGCTCTTGTCTGTGATGCAGCGTCAAGAGTAACCGCAGCCATGGTCTCCGAGCTGATAGTCCATGCTGCTACTAACGTCGTCGAACTGTTCGTGCAGATGGTTGTTGTCTTGCAAAAGTCCCCATCTGTTGACTCAGGGACCGAGACGTGGCTGCACGATCCGTTACAGCCATGCGGGTAAGATGCCTATCATCTCGACTGCTAGTGATACGAGGCCGTTGGGATCCAGCAAGGCGTTCCGTATTACCCTCCTAAACCCACCGATTCCATATTCTTCTAACAATCATCGGATCTCAACCAACGCGAGCAGCAATGTCGCGATACGATAAACCGCAATAGCGATAGGTTACAATCCGCCCCTTACCAAAGTCGGATACGTGATGGTACGCATTTCTCCTGCTTACACGAGGCATCACAACAACGTTTCACCAGGCAACGCCGGTCAACTTCTCTTTGTGTATGAGAAATCGGTTGGAAACTTTCCTCATGTCAGCACGTTGTAGGTGTCGCCACCGGCGCCAACCTTGTGTGAATGCTCTGAAAAGCTAATCATTTGCATATCACAGAATCTTCTTCTGTCGGTTAAATTTCGCGTCTGTAGTATGTCATCTTCGTGGTGTAGCAATTTTAATGGCCAGTAGTATAATTGTCTGTATTAAGTGTAAAACGGTACAGCAAGTCAGTGCTGCTGAAAATGATGAGCAAGCAAAAGGGAATCGCAGAATGGAGGTCGAAGTCAATGGACTGTGTGGAGGAATGGGGAACACTTTTTACAGCAAGCGCATTATCTTATAATGAGGAAGAAGAGAAATTGTTAACTGGTTGCTGTTACTTTAACAACGGTGACCAGTGAAACTGTATTTGATCAATAAGCACTAAGTCAGAATACTGTAATGGGTGTTTACTGATAGAATTTATTTTTAACTTTCTATCTTTATTTGCTCTACGGAGAATGTCACATTTAATATTATAAGAATCACATCAGTTAATAGCATGTTCAGGAAATGTCAAATTTTTTTCCGTCTCTCTTAGTCTGTTCTCTGTTCTCAAGGTGTAATCCTGTCTTTACTGTCGATTCAAATGTGGGTAACAGTATTCCTAGTGCAGCGAGTTAGTTTATATTTGCCGACTCTAAATTTGCTGGCAAGGACCCGCCTACGTAGAATTGGGGGCGATTTCTTGTCTGTTCTCAAGGTGTAATCCTGTCTTTACTGTCGATTCAAATGTGTGTAACAGTATTCCTAGTGCAGCGAGTTAGTTTATATTTGCCGACTCTAAATTTGCTGGCAAGGACCCGCCTACGTAGAATTGGGGGCGATTTCTTGTCAGAGTGAGTATACAGTGAGGTATATGCCGAGAGATGGTGTTATCCTACGTCTCTTCATTGTATTAAGTATGCTATCAATTAGGGTGACACTAAAACTGTTGCTGTATGTTTGGCGTCTTCCGTACAACGAACTGCCGTGCAAAGGATGGTACCTCGCGGTGGCACCAGAAGTAAAGAAAAATCACTACCAGAAGCTGCAAAAAATCTGAGACGTCGGCGTTGACACACATCCAAGTATTTCCCTATGACGCCGTAACCGGAAAGTTATTTACACTGAGGCCGAGCGGTTCTAGGCGCTTCAGTCTGGAACTGCGCAACCGCTACGGTCGCAGGTCAAAATCCTACCTCGTCCGTGGATTTGTGTGATGTCTTTAGGTTAGTTAGGTTTAAGTAGTTCTAAGTTATAGGGGACAGATGACCTCAGACGTTAAGTCCCATAGTGCTCAGAGCCATTTGAACCATATTTTTATTTATACTGAGGCGACAGAAGCCACGGGATAGCGATTTTGCACGTATATAATTGGCGGCAGTATAGCTTACAAACGATATGAAAGACAGTGCATTGGTGGAACCGCCATTTGTACTCAGTTGATACATGTGAAAAAGTTTGCGTTGCGAATATTGCTGCAAGGGAATTAACAAACTTTGAACGCGGACTGGTATTTGGAGCTAGACGCATAGGACACTCCATTTCGAAAATCATTAGGGATTTCAATATCCCGATATCCAAAGTGTCAAGAGTGTGCCGAGAATACCACATTTGATACATTACCTCTCACTAAGGACAACTCAGTGGCGATGGCCCTCAATTAACGACTGCGGGCAGCCGCGCTTGCGTACAGTTGTCATTGCTAACAGACGAGCAACACTGCGTGAAACAACCGTAGCAATCATTGCTGGAAGTACGAAGAACGAGTCCGTTAGGACTGTGCGGCGAAATGTGGCGTTAATGGGCTGTGGCAGCAGACGACCGAGGCGAGCGTCTTTGCTAAAAGCACGACATCGCCTGCAGCGCCTCTCATGGGCTCGTGACCATATCGGTTCGACCATAGACGACTGTAAAACCACTGTGTGGTCAGATGAACCCCGATTTGGTAGGTAAGAGCTGATGGTAGTGTTCGTGTGTGGCGCAGATCCCACGAAGCAAGGACTCAGGTTGAGAACAAGGCAACGTGCAAGCTGGTGGTGGTTCCCTAATTGTGTGTTCTGTGTTTGCATGGAATGCAGTGGTTCCCATGACACAATAGAGCCGATCATTGACTGTAAAATTTTATGCTCGGCTAGTTAATTGCCAGCCATTTATGGACTTCATGTTCCCAGACAACGAAGGAATTTTTATAGATGATAATGGGCCATGTCACTGGGCCACAATTGTTCGCTGTTGGTTCGAATGACATTCTGGATAATACGAGCGAATGATTTGGCGAGCCAGGTCGTCCGACAAGGATCCCATCGAAAATATATGGGCCGGCCGAAGTGGCCGCGCGGTTCTGGCGCTGCAGTCTGGAATCGCGAGACCGCTACGGTCGCTGGTTCGAATCCTGCCTCGGGCATGGATGTGTGTGATGTCCTTAGGTTAGTTAGGTTTAACTAGTTCTAAGTTATAGGGCAGTAATGACCTCAGCAGTTGAGTCCCATAGTGCTCAGAGCCATTTGAAAATATATAGGACACAATCCAGAGGTCAGTTCGTACACAAATTCCTCCACAGGCAACTATGGACACCTATAGAGGCAACATGGCTCAATATTTCTGCAGAGGTCTTCCAACTGCTTCCTATGCTGATGACACGTCGAGATGCTGCGCCTTTTTTTTTTTTTTTTTTTTTTTTTCATCAGTCTACTGACGTTTGATGCGGCCCGCCACGAATTCCTTTCCTGTGGTAACCTCTTCATCTCAGAGTCGCACTTGCAACCTACGTCCTCTACAGTTTTTGCCCTCTACAGCTCCCTCTAGTACCATGGTAGTCATTTCCTCATGTCTTAGCAGATGTCCTATCATCCTGTACCTTCTCCTTACCAGTGTTTTCCACATATTCCTTTTCTCTCCGATTCTGCGTAGAACCTCCTCATTCCTTACCTTATCAGTCCACCTAATTTTCAACATTCGTCTATAGCAGCACATCTCAAATGCTTCGATTCTCTTCTGTTCCGGTTTTCCCACAGTCCATGTTTCACTACCATACAATGCTGTACTCCAGACGTACATCCTCAGAAATTTCTTCCTCAAATTAAGGCCGGTATTTGATATTAGTAGACTTCTCTTGGCCAGAAATGCCTTTTTTTGCCATAGCGAGTATGCTTTTGATGTCCTCCTTGCTCCGTCCGTCATTGGTTATTTTACTGCCTAGGTAGCAGAATTCCTTAACTTCATTCACTTCGTGACCATCAATCCTGATGTTAACTTTCTCGCTGTTCTCATTTCTACTACTTCTCATTACCTTCGTCTTTCTCCGATTTACTCTCAAACCATACTGTGTACTCATTAGACTGTTCATTCCGTTCAGCAGATCATTTAATTCTTCTTCACTTTCACTCAGGATAGCAATGTCATCAGCGAATCGTATCATTGATATCCTTTCACCTTGTATTTTAATTCCACTCCTGAACCTTTCTTTTATTTCCATCATTGCTTCCTCGATGTACAGATTGAAGAGTAGGGGCGAAGGGCTACAGCCTTGTCTTACACCCTTCTTAATACGAGCACTTCGTTCTTGATCGACCACTCTTATTATTCCCTCTTGGTTGTTGTACATATTGTATATGACCCGTCTCTCCCTATAGCTTACCCCTACTTTTTTCAGAATCTCGAACAGCTTGCACCATTTTATATTGTCGAACACTTTTTCCAGGTCGACAAATCCTATGAAAGTGTCTTGATTTTTCTTTAGCCTTGCTTCCATTATTAGCCGTAACGTCAGAATTGCCTCTCTCGTCCCTTTACTTTTCCTAAAGCCAAACTGATCGTCACCTAGCGCATTCTCAATTTTCGTTTCCATTCTTCTGTATATTATTCTTGTAAGCAGCTGCGATGCATGAGCTGTTAAGCTTATTGTGCGATAATTCTCGCACTTGTCAGCTCTTGCCGTCTTCAGAATTGTGTGGATGATGCTTTTCCGAAAGTCAGATGGTATGTCGCCAGACTCATATATTCTACACACCAACGTGAATAGTCGTTTTGTTGCCACTTCCCCCAATAATTTTAGAAATTCTGATGGAATGTTATCTATCCCTTCTGCCTTATCAGGGGTTATCCCGTGCGTTTTGTCACTTCAGTATGTGTTAGAGCGCCGTGCTGTTCCCCCAGTCTCTCTGAAGTCAGTGACCACTGACAATCTTTACGACGAAAGTATCCTCATTGCACAGACCCGGCTGCATTTGCTGAACTTATATCCAGATGAAGACAATTGTACTCTGATGTGAATCGTTGATTCTGGAATGAAGCACTAACGTTATAAAGACTTTACGACGTCATACAATACACGTCACCTCTGGGGACACAAAATGCTCCCAACATTAAAAATGTACGATTTTCAAGTTTTAAAAAATTACTAATAATTTGTTGTAGTATCTGCTTGACGTGCCGCCGAAGTAACCTAATTCCTACAATACACCACAATATGCAACATATTTAACTTGCATTTTGTAGGACCTCACTGTTAGTTGATATATGGTATGGCCGAGCGGTTCTGGGCGCTACAGTCTGGAACCGCGCAACCACTACGGTCGCAGGTTCGAATCCTGCCTCAGGCATGGATGTGTGTGGTGTCCTTAGGTTAGTTAGGTTTAAGTAGTTCTAAGTTATAGGGGACTGATGACCACAGCAGTTAAGTCCCATGGTGCTCAGAGCCATTTGAACCATTTTTGATATATGGTATGTGGACCACGCACAACTTGTTTTATTGTATATATACTTTCAAACTTACTCTATTAAGTTCTTCCGTTCCTTCTTGAACTTTATTTGCACTAGATGCAAACACTACAGTGTGAGGCGTTACTCTCTCTATTTAAAAGATGGAAAAAAGTATTTTAAATAGGTTTTCTATGTAATTCAAGGCAATAGTAAGATACAATTATCAAAGCACTTTTTTACAGTTAACATGATCCAGTACTTTAGATAATCAGCGAAATATTTCATTTCACCCTCGTTTCTTTTTATGAGGGTGGAGACATCAAGGTAATGAAGCGGTTGCCGACGTCATTGTTCGACGGCAATCGACGAATCAATCTAGCTAAATTCTTACGTAAATAAATATATGCAAAGAACTGAAAGAAATGATAGACAAATCCATCTCTAGAAAGTTCGGCTTAGAAATAATGCGCAAGTAACAAAAGAAATAATGTGCTCGATTATTACGCCACCGAACAACTCGTCTCCTATCCTCTCTTTACATCCTCTAAAGGAATACACAATTAAATCCAAAATTATCTTTATCAGTATGGGAACTGATCGGGTCAAGTATTACGAAATGAATTGCAAACACATAGTTATTAGAATATGCTCCATTTAAGCGAAAACGAGATTACATAGAAACATAGAGGATTACGTTGCGACAGCATGTCGAGAAAGGGCGCAGAAGTGTGGGGCGAAAAAGTGAAGCACAATACTTCATATTTTATAAATAAAAAGTTACTCAGTTCTTTTCACTTCTAGGACCTTGGCCAATTTGCAGAGTCTTTGGTGTCAAACCTTTACTTTGTTTCTAATAATAAAGTGCTTCAGAAGTAAAACAGAACAGAAATTCACATAGTATTACAGTAGTTACATAGTTTGGTATGTATACATTTACTTTAATTTTTAAATGTTCTTATAGTTTCATGTCCCATACACAAGAATATTTAATGGTCAACATACACAATGCTATAAATGTCAGCCAAAAACGAAGGCAGTTCAGGTGCTGTACTCCACTTATTTCGATTATACATGTATCTTCTTGCTACCAATTTAAAGATGTGAACGCCTGCTTGTAACAAAGAATCCCCTTGCTGACTTTTACCGTCTTGAATTGTTCAACATTTTTGAAACGAAGAGCCAATTTCTGCAATATGCAAGTGAAACATAACACTACAAGTGAAACATAAAACCCCATGTCACCCTTCCTCCCTCATACCACCTGCAGCAAGAACAAAACCTGAAAGGAAGCATATGGCTGAAGTGCCCCAACTAATAGGCCTTATTAGTGGGTCTGAATATAATTTTTCAGCCAATATGTAGCTCATACAAATAATAGTCGGGCGAACAACATTACGATCAGTGACTTTGGATGTGTACAAAGTAGACTCTTGGCACGACCTGTGAAGTAATACACCCACAGCGATTACAGGGTACACTAGCTCATTTGTTTCTTACAATTAAGGCGTGATTAGTGCCTCACTGAAGAGGATATATGTTAATAAAATGGACAGTTGTCGTGTACAGTATTTTAAAAATTAATAATGTTTTTCTCTTGTGGCAGCCTTTAGTACCATGAACTGATCCATTGAGAACTCTAAAATATGACGAGGTGACGGGAGAGAGAGAGAGAGAGAGAGAGAGAGAATTTTGTATTAAGAAATAATTGTGTCTTTTATTGTAAAGGTTAATATAATGTATCTTTAGACAAATTGCGTCACATAGCTGTTCGCTTTCTTTATGTAATTTTGTTTTATGCAAGAAATTGTGTGTTAATTACTAATGAAGTCAAATATTCTGTTTCTATCATTAGGTCACATAATTCTATGTGGCGAAATGTGTTTACCCTTAAACCAATATTAAATAAAGTAAAAATACTTTGCGTTTCAACCAATTACTTTTACACCTCGAATATGATCTACACGTAACGTTAGGCACAGGTGTGGTAGTCGTAAGTTTAGAGTAATCGTTGTCCACCGTAATGTAGTAATCTGCTTACAGGGAAATCGTCTGGATGGATGTTTCTGTCCAAATGTGCATTCGCACCCCTTTATTTTAAAGTACATTCGGAACGAGACGCAAATATTAAGTTTTGGTTTTTCAATGAAATCATCAACGCTTGCATCCAACAGTAACGAACGTCTCCCATCATAAAAAGACGTAAAATTAGCTGTATATAGTAACTGTCCGAAAACGCCAACCTCAGAGACGACGCAGTAAACTGTGATGCAATATGTACGCGGTAAATATTCCGTGGCTTCTCGTTGCTTGCGTACCGCTGAGAGCCATCGTGGTGATAGTTCCGCTGTCGGCCGACAGAGGGCAGCGTCATAGCGGCGCTGGCGTCTTAGGCGGCCGCGCAGCCCCCTGGGAGCTGTTACTCCACCTAACAGCCATTATAACGTCATACAAACTCCCATTAACAGCCACTGCCCGCCACCTCCTATTACAACGCTGTTATTGGTAGTTAGCTCGGGAACGCTGAGACTGCTCGGGAACACAATCCCCATCCACAGATTCACTTTACTATCAGGAAAGCACACTGGCCTCGCTCGTTGATGTGGTTTGATTTTTTGTGGTAATTTTTTCCTCTCGCAGACTGTGAAACTAGTTTTATAAACTGTTTTATGAGTGCTTTATACTAATCGGATCGCAGTGTAGTATATCGGTACCTTCCACGTTTATTTCCGAAAAGAAAAATGATATTCTACACAGTTGCTCATTATGAGTTATTTGTTTATTAAATGATAACTTTGGATTGTCTATTCTGGATCAGCAGACGGTTGCATGAAATAATAAAATCTGGTTTATTACTTTTTTCCACTAATTACTTGTTATGTGGTCAGGTTATTTTCACAGCGTGCTGCTGCTATTATAGTTACCAAAATCTTCAAAAGGTTCTTCATAGTTAGTTCTGTATTTCTCCCTTGGGACTATGAATGTCCTCACCTGGGTTGCTTTTTTCTTTTTTTTTTTCAGAACGTTTTCTCCAAGCAAGTTCTTTATGAATTCGATATGTCAAATTAACATGTGCATCGTGAACAATTTTTTCCATGTTTTGTTTCACCATGACACACAATTCATCAACATATTTCAAAACTCTTCAAGCAGTTCTATTAACAATTGTCTTTCGTATTTCTACATTAAAATGGTTGATTAGTAATAAAGTAAATGTAAATTTTGATTCTTTTGTTGGTTGCAATTATTGTTTTAATAACGAATAAGACATCTTTTGTCATTAGTTGTTATACTTCCAAAGCAGCGGAATTTGTGTACTTGCTTAGTAGATTTATTTTTACCATTACATGTGTGAAAGTCTTTCAGAAAATTATTAAGTGGTTCTCTGCAAACGGACTCTCACTAAATTTTGAGAAAAGAGAGTTTACACAATTCTGTACAGTAAATGGCATAACACCATTGATAAGTTATGAATGGAAGTCTGTTGCTAAGGTAGAATGCTCAAAATTTCTGGGTGTGTGCATTGATGAGAAATTGAATTGGAAGAGACACATCGATGATCTGCTGACACATTTATTATTTTCAATTTCCTCAGCTAATTCTTACTTCTTGGGTGTGATTAATATACTTGTATCATCAGCAAAAAGAACTAACTTTGCATCTTCATGAATATAGAGTGGCAAGTCGTTAATATATATTAAGAACAATATGGGACCCAAGACTGAACCCTGTGGGACACTATTCTTTACACCTCCCCACTTAGAGGACTCTGCTGGCTTTTTTAGACTATCTGTACTGTTAATTTCAACCTTCTGCAGTCTTCCAGCTAAGTATGAATTAAACCATTTGTGAACTGTCCAACTCATACCACAATACTTAAGTTTATCTACACTACTGGCCATTAAAATTGCTACACCAAGGAGGAAATCAGATGATAAACGGGTATTCATTGGACAAATATATTTTACTAGGACTGACTAGTGATTACATTTTCACGCAATTTGGGTGTACAGATCCTGAGAAATCAGTACCCAGAACAACCACCTCTGGCCGTAATAACGGCCTTGATACGCCTGGGCATTGAGTCAATCAGGGCTTGGATGGCGTGTACAGGTACAGCTGCCCATGCAGCTACAGCACGGTACCACAGTTCATCAAGAGTAGTGACTGGCGTATTGCGACAAGCCAGTTGCTGGGCCACCATTGACTAGACGTTTTCAGTTGGTGAGACATCTGGAGAATGTGGTAGCCAGGGCAGCAGTCCGAAAGTTTCTGTATCCAGAAATGCCCGTACAGGACCTGCAACATGCGGTCGTGCATTACCCTGCTGAAATATAAGGTTTCGCAGGGATTGAATGAAGGGTAGAGCCACGGGTCGTAACACATCTGAAACGTAACGTCCACTGTGCAAAGTGCCGTCAATGCGAACAAGAGGTGACCGACATGTGTAACCAATGGCACCCCATACCATCATGCCGGATGATACGACAGTATGTCGATGACGAATACACGCTTCCAATGTGCGTTCACCATGATGTGGCCAAACACGGATGCGACCTTCATGATGCTGCAAACAGAACTGGATTCATCCGAAAAAATGAAATTTTGCCATTCGTGCACCCAGATTCGTCGTTGAGTACATCATCGAGGGCGCTCCTGTCTGTGATTCAGCGTCAAGGGTAACCGCACCGCAGTCATGGTCTCCGAGCTGATAGTCCATGCTGCTGCAAACGTCGTCGAACTGTTCGTGCAGATGGTTGTTGTCTTGCAAACGTCCCCATCTGTTGACTCAGAGATCGAGACGTGGCTGCACGATCCGTTACCGCCCTGCGGATAAGATGCATCTCATCTCGACTGCTAGTGATACGAGGCCGTTGGGATCCAGCACGGCGTTCCGTATTACCCTCCTGAACCCACCGATTCCATATTCTGCTAACAGTCATTGTATCTTGACGAACGCGAGCAGCAATGTCGCGATACGATAAACCGCAATCGCGATAGGCAACAATCCGACCTGTATCAAAGTCCGAAACGTGATGGTACACATTTCTCCTCCTTACACGAGGCATCACAACAACGTTTCACGAGGCTACGCCGTTCAACATCTGTTTCTGTATGAGAAATCGGTTGGAAACTTTCCTCATGTCAGCACGTTGTATGTGTCGCTACCGGCGCCAACCTTGT
Organism: Schistocerca nitens; assembly: GCF_023898315.1. NCBI lineage: Eukaryota > Metazoa > Arthropoda > Insecta > Orthoptera > Acrididae > Schistocerca > Schistocerca nitens. The sequence goes on along the minus strand of NC_064618.1, from coordinate 524,432,308 downwards.
GTGAATGTTCTGAAAAGCTAATCATTTGCATATCACAGCATCTTTTTCCTGTCTGTTAAATTTCGCGTCTGCAGCACGTCATCTTCGTGGAGTAGCAATTTCAATGGCCAGTAGTGTAGAAGAATTTCATGATTCACACAATCAAAAGCCTTTGAGAGATCACAAAATATCCCAATGGGTGATGTTCTGGTATTCATTGCATTTAATATTTGATCATTGAAAGCATATATAGCATTTTCTGTTGAAACGCCTTTCTGAAAACCAATCTGACATTTTGTTAGTTAGTCATTTTTACAAATATGTGATGCTACTCTTGAATACATTACTTTTTCAAGAATTTTGGATAAAGCTTTCAGAAGTGAGACTGGGCAGACTTAGCATTATATCTATCTCCTTTTTTATGCAATGGTTCAACAACAGCTTATTTCAGTCTATCTGGGAAAATTCCCTGTTTCAGTGAGCTGCTACATATGTAGCTGAAAATCCTACTTATGTTGGGAACAATCTCTTAGTACTCTGTTGGAAATGCCATCAATTCCATGTGAGCTTTTACTTTTGAGTGAATTTATTATTTTCCTAATTTCAGTAGGAGAGGTGGGTTGGATTCGAATTTTGTCAAATTGCGTAGGTATTGCCTCTTCCATATACTGCATTGCATTTTATAATGAATAGCTATAACCTAATTTCTCTAAAACACTTAAAAATGATTATTAAAAATGTTTTCTACTTCTGACTTCTTGTTAACAAGCTTTTCATTGTGTTTGATAGAAACACAGTCTGCCTATGCTCTCGGTTGCCCTGTTTCCCTTTTCAAATTGTTTTAATTTCATTATCAGATGTGGTAATCTAAGAATCAATGCACATACTTCTGGATTTTTTAATAACTTTTCTTAATACAGTCCAGTAGTTTTTATAATGTTTCGATGTTTCAGCATGAGATACATTTCCCTTTTCTTTTTTGACAAGATATTTTCATCCCTTTAGTAAGCCATAGCTTTTTACACTGTTTTCTTAGGGAAACTGTTTTCAAATATACTCACAAAGTCATCATGAAATAGATTAAATTTTAAACTAGCTTCACGTTCCCTGTATACCTCATCCCAGTCTAACTGTCGCAAGCTTTCCCTAAAATTTTGAAGTGTTAGTTATTTAATGGAAGGCACTATTTTGGAGGACTGTTTTGCATTACTGCATGGAGCTACATCAGATACGGTAACTAGCTGTGCGTCATGATCAGACAGACCATTCTTAACAGGAAAAGTTTTATTTGATCAAATTTATCTTGGTCTATGAAAACATTATCTATAAGTGTGCTGCTTTCCTGTACCACCCGAGTAGGAAAATCAGTAACTGATGTCAGATTGAAAGAAGCAAGTAATACTTCAAGGTCAAGCTTTCTATCTTACTCTTTCAGAAAATCTACGTTGAAATCGCCACAAACAATAATTTGCTTTCCTTTCTCTGACAGGTAGCACACCAAAGAATCCAAGTTTTTCAAAAGTAGGTGAAAGTTTCCCAGTGGGCATCTGTACATGGTTACAATTATAAAAGTGATTTTATTTAGTTGAAGCTCACATGTACATGCTTCTATGTGTTGCTCTACGCAAAATTTTTTAGCTTCCAAATATTTCACACTATGACATGAGAGTCGAGGGGCATGAAAGGGAAGCAGTGGTTGGGAAAGGAGTGAGACAGGGTTGTAGCCTCTCCCCGATGTTATTCAATCTGTATATTGAGCAAGCAGTAAAGGAAACAAAAGAAAAATTCCCAGTAGGTATTAAAATTCATGGAGAAGAAGTAAAAACTTTGAGGTTCGCCGATGACATTGTAATTCTGTCAGAGACAGCAAAGGACTTGGAAGAGCAGTTGAACGGAATGGACAGTGTCTTGAAAGGAGGATATAAGATGAACATCAACAAAAGCAAAACGAGGATAATGGAATGTAGTCAAATTAAATCGGGTGATGCTGAGGGAATTAGATTAGGAAATGAGACACTTAAAGTAGTAAAGGAGTTTTGCTATTTAGGGAGTAAAATAACTGATGATGGTCGAAGTAGAGAGGATATAAAATGTAGACTGGCAATGGCAAGGAAATCGTTTCTGAAGAAGAGAAATTTGTTAACATCGAGTATAGATTTAAGTGTCAGGAAGTCGTTTCTGAAAGTATTTGTATGGAGTGTAGCCATGTATGGAAGTGAAACATGGACGATAACCAGTTTGGAGAAGAAGAGAATAGA